>NC_058338.1:34850934-35554434 GCF_905475395.1 Chrysoperla carnea | reverse complement strand
AGCGTCCAATTTAAACAACATATGAATTATTATTTGTTTACGATTAAATCTCCGTTTTTTGTGCCATTTGGGAACGCTTTAACTCATTCAGCTGTCTGATGTTCTAAGAAATGACCATAATATAGCATATAAATACTGTCGCAATACGCGTACGATGCACGCACATGTATTCCGCAGTATGTACTTCGCTACGACTAGTTATACGTTATATTAATAAATATATAATAATAAAATTATTAATCATATTAAAAGATAGCAGGTAGAACTAATGAACTAATGGTGGTCGACAAAAGTATAGACTTAATTAAGTCAAAACCATGTCTTAAATATTGTCTCACCTTAATAAGCATAAATTCTTAAATAAATAATAATAATTTACTTTACCAATTGCAAGTAGATCTGAAATAAAAGCTCCAATCAATTTCGTATTAGAAAAACATCCAATAAGCAATATAACAGCAGGGAATAGGTCTATTATAACACCAATAATTGCAACTATTAAATAAATCTTGATTAGTTTGGGTTTTTCCTATTAAAAAAACAAAAAAGTAGATAATTATAATTAAGTCATGGAACATAAAAAATATTTAAAATTTACCTTATAAACACCAATCAATAATAAAACACTTATTAGAATCCTTCCTAAATATACAACCAGGGTTGCAATTGAAACGACTTTTGTCCCTGAAAATCGAAAAAAATATTTAAATTGTTACAATAAGTCGAAGATCGAGGCGCTAGCAACTTAGTAGTTTTTTATAAACTTTTCGCTTAGTAGATTGTTTCTAACACTGAACTTAATTTGTTTACAAGTTTTTTAAAGGCATGAACGTGTAATATGTAGAGAAGAATGGAGTATCCTAAACACATATCAGAAAAACTTTCCAAATAAATATTTTAATATTAATATGAAACTTAGAGCTTATAAGAGCATCCAATAAGACGATTTTTTCAGAACAGAAATCAGGAAAATAAAAAGACCTTATACAGGGTTAATAATGGTCATGGCATTAGCATTGAAAGTGTTTTAAAAATTAACTTTTATTTTATGATCAAGTTGAAATATTCAAATGGGAATCTATATGGACCCTAAATTCCTAAAGAACGCAAAACATTACGTTTACATAAGCATTCACGTCATAAGTAATCTCAAGAGGTTACTTTATGAAGTTAAATCTCTATAAATCACTTTTTTTATTCCAAATGCTATAATTTTTTGTAGTTTTATCAACGATCTCTTAGAGATATCGCCACCAAGTAACACTTTCAAGTTTCATGAAAAATGATGTTTTTTGAGCCCCTAAACACGAATATCGCGACAGAATCGGGCACCATGTTCCTATAAGATCAAAAGATAAATTCTGTAGCGATAATCGTGCTCAGTGACCCCAAAAACTACTGGAGTAACGAGATTGGACCGATTATATAATGAATTTCCCGATAACTCCAGGAGTTTGGAATCATTTCCATCCGAGTATATGTACGGTTAATTTAAAATGAAATATTATAACATGGATATTATTTATGGAAATTGCCTATTTCTTATAAATCAATTTAGGTTCCCAAAATTTTCAAATCCATTCAAATCCGATTTATTGTTCAAATTTTTCGAACTTCATTGCTTCGTTTCTGCGACTACTATAACATTTCACTAATATGACTTTACAAAAATTGACTTACATGTAACAAGGAGTTCAAGTTCTTCTGGTGTCAATGATTCATCCTCTAAAATAAAAAATTCTTTAGATATCAGTAAAATTGGATTAATATGATTTATAAACAAATTACTTACTCTCTTCTTCTTCTACCTCTTCTCTAATGTATGGTAAACTAAGAATAATGCCCAGAGATACGAGTGTATATACAATCTAGAAAAAATTCACACTTTAGATTATAACCTTTACGGAAAAGGTAAATATAAATGAAATATTACCCCTCCTAAATAACCAAGAATTAAGGTTCCTGTTCTCAATGAAAAGCAGCAACAACAGCTTGATACACGCATGATTTGATTCTGAAAATTGATATACTTATTATACCATGTATATATGAAATATACATAGTATATTAAGTTTAGTCCCAAGTTTGTAACGCTTAAAAATAATGATGCTAGGAAAAAAATTTTGTCATAGGTGTTCATAAAATCACCTAATTAGTCCATTTCCGGTTGTCCGCCCGTCCGTCCGTCCGTCTGTGGACACGATAACTCAAAAACGAAAAAAGATATCGAGAGATAATCAAATTCTTACAGCGTACTCAGGACGTAAAAAGTGAGATCAGGTTCGTAAATGAGCATCATAGGTCAATTGGGTCTTGGGTCCGTAGGACCCATCTTGTAAACCGTTAGAGATAGAACAAAAGTTTAAATGTAAAAAATGGTCCTTATAAAAGAATAAAAAACTTTTGTTTGAAACATTTTTTTGTAAACATCACTGTTTACCCACGAGGGCGTTAATTATGTGCAAATTTTATAGTATGTATTAATATAGGAATATCAGTTGTGTGTGTGTCTATATTTAAAAGTGAATATCTTTTGTTATTTACGTGACGTCAAAAAAACAAACGATTGCGCATCAACACTGTCTATACATGGTATTTCAACAATTAACTCAAAGTCAATTGTTTGTTTTCACTTGTTTATAAATCATTTTTACCCTACGCATGCTTGGTTGGGTTTAATAGATCCAAGTAGTTTTAAAGTTCAGATATACGATATACCTACTGAATTTCCTGCACTGGCAATCGCCTTATTAGACGAAATTACTTTTAGATAGAAATGTTTTTTTTTTTCGTCTATGCTTGACTGTGTTTAGAAACATTTAGAAACATTTATGGCAAAAGCGTACACTTTAGGCAAAAAAGGGGTGAAAAATTTTACCCAAAATTGTTTTTTCGTATCAATATTGTTATTTCGTATAATTGTTTCTGCAAAATCTAGCCACTCTTCAAAAAAAAAAATTTCCAATAAATCCAATAAAAATGATTTGTTTTTCTATAAAGACCCTTTTGAATTGAATGAACAACCTACAAAAAGCTAGATTTTTGCTATCAATTATGGTCTAAACTATTTTGTTTACAAAAAGAAAATGTTTCAAACAAATAATGTTTGCGTATTGCGTATTTATGAAGAAAAACTTTCCAATTTTAAGCGTTCATCTAATGTTTGTCAGTTATGCATCAGAGTGAGAATTTAATTGAACCTGAAAACTTAGATCGAATTCGATACCGGTGTAAGATGTGTGCCTTTTAAACTAACATTTTTCGTTTGAAGCATTCTCGATTAAATTTATTTTTCGAATTTCAAACCGTTTTCACATTTTTGCTTTTCCAAAATTGTATTTAAATGCCCACGAATAGGTTTTACGTACTTTCTGGAATAAATATTAGGTAATCGATCTAGTCAAAAAAAGTAGAAATCGGAAAAGAAAGCCCTGGGAAAAATAAAATAGAACCAGAAAGAAAGATCCGAAAAATTGATCCGGATCAATGATATGAAAATATGTTTTTTTTTAACTGTTAGAATAATAACTAGCGCGGTTAATCTTAATTAATTATGACAGAAATAAATTAAATTTTGATATTCATAATTAAATGTCTTATAATGTAAATTTTATATGTACAACTTTTTTTAAATTTTTCATATTTTGGAAGATATTTGTTATTAATATTATCGGAGAAGAAAAGCGACCCCCCACCCGACATTGGCAACATTTGTTATAAGTAATCTGATAGTGTACAAAAGCATAATTCGTGCGGAAAATTTTGAGTTTTTGTGTAACTAACCTCCGTAGTAAATTGTTATAAAACATGTTTACAATAATAATAACGTCGTAATAAAAATGAAACGCACCTAGAAATGTATTTATAGCCGTATATATTGTTGAATGTTTTTAACTCTGACATCAACGTTAGAAAAATAACATTTGGTAAATTTCTTTATCAACAGAAATAATTAGATTAAATTTCATGCGTTATTCAAACATTTGCTATTGTATTCGTTTAATTAAATTAATTAAAATTTGAATAGCTTAAATGAATTACTTTAAATACTTATAGAATAAAGACTCAAAAACAGAATACTTACACTAAATGTTAAAATGTTTAAATTGTAAAAAAAAGTATATATATTTTTTTAAATATTATTGAATTAATGTACAACAAAAAACATCTAAAATAATGAATCAAGACACGAACAACCGCCTACCGCAAAGTATAACACTATACTATTTATAATTTGTGAATTGTGTTTTCGTGATTCACTATTTTATTATTCAGTTATGTTGAATTCACACCAACGAGATGGATAACGATAAGCAACATGCGTTTATCGGATTATCGACATACTTTTCCAACATACTCTTGTAATGATCTAACCATAAAGTATCCAATAATCATCATTGGATGCAGTTTATTAGGCAGTTTTTTCATGAATTGGGCGTCGGCCGTTACGGGTTGCTTTAGTGTGAACTCATCATTAGGCGCATAAAATAAGACTTCATTGTATTATGTTGGGTGGCCCATTTTAATCGCCCTAACTAAACTTTTTTCAACAAAGAGATTTGATCCATGTTTGATCCCCTGAGTTAAAGTTGTTGGTCTATTTGGAGTGGAACATCTTTCAAAGACCACCGAATTTGATTTCGACTTTCACGATCGTAAAAAATTCAATTCATATTCAACTCTTGTTCGTAAATGAAGAGGTCCAAATTTTGAAAGTTATGCTTAATCAAATACCACACAACTTGGAAACATTTCTTTATTTCTAAATATTTTAAATAAATGTTTGAGTCTCTTTACTTCTGAAATTAAAGTTTTTCTTTATTTTTAATATTTGTATATTATTATTATGCTTTCTTTTATTGCGGATTTTTTTTAGATTTTCAAAAGAGTTGTTTGTTATTTTATAAAGAATACCTTTCTACTTTACAATTCTAGGTCTAATTAGAGGTTTTTATAAAATTCCTTCTTCAAGTAGAACTTTTACTCAAGACATTTTGATCGAAATCGCTTTGATGAAGAAGAATTTGACTGGGGAGATTAAGGTGGAGCAACTTATATACAATGTGTTTCATAATTGACTGCATAACTCTTGACTTCCTAAATAAGCTTATAAAGACGAACGAAAATGTTGTTTACCAAATTTCGAACTGAGGTCTAATTTCCAAGATAATTAACCAAATCAATTAATACATTTATCCAATGACAGAGCACTTAGAAATATAAGGATGTCTTTCTCAGATAGCCGATCTCACTATTTAAAATTTTTATTAAATCCAACCTATAGCAATCTTTGTGTATTATAACACACCATAGTAATTACTAGGTGAGGTTTAATGAAAAATTTAAAAGAATGAGATCGATAATTTGATAATTAAATGCACCGATAAAGACAGCAATAATTTTATCTTATTGTTGTTGTCTCTTTCGTTGCATTTAATTATCAAATTATCAATCTCACTTTTTTTAATTTATATTAAACCCACCAGTATCGATAAAGACATCCTTCTATTTCTAAGTGCTCTGTCATTTCAAATTTAAATTCTCTGTCAAATTTATTAATTGATTTGGTTAATTATCTTGAAAATTAGGCCTAAGATCGGAATGTATTAAAGAGCTTTTTCGTTCATCTTTATAAGCTTATTAAGGAAGTGCGTTCTGCAGTCAATTACAGAACACCTTGTACAAGAAGTCTCTATTAAATCTGAAGTAGGCGTTGTTATTAGAAGGAATTTTTATATGAATTAATATTAATTATTTATTTCAATGTAATATAAATTAAAATTAATTTGTATAATAAAAATTTTATGTTTCGCCTAAAACTGTAATAATTGCTCTGCAATTATTAAACTTGCAAAAATAATATTGTACCATTCTTTCTGTGTATCTAAGTGGAGCATGTATATGACAGAGTAATCAACACTGTCTATACATGGCATTTCAACAATTAACTAAGTCAATTGTTTGTTTTCACTTGTATATATTGAGTTTATATACCTAACAATTGAACAAAAATCAAAAAGAACAAAAAACAAAAAAACAAAAAACCGTTTACACCTTTTATTTACATATTTCTAAAAATATAATTAAAAAAATTTGCTGTACAAACTCCTTACAGTCTGTTATTTTGTTATTATATTGTTACGGATAACGAAGCTTTCCATCATCTGATAATTAATTAATTAATTCTGCATTCATCCAATTTTTAATTCATAATCTTTAGAGTTCCCGGGGCATATTGGAACCGTCTCTTTTTGAACATACACTTTCTATAACTTCTAAATAATAGCTATGGAATACCATTGTGAAATACACTTGCAAAGCTTAAACACAAATTTAAAAAAATTTTAATAAAAAATATTTTTTAAGGGACAAGTTTTTTATTGTACTAAAAAGTAGAAAATAATTTTATCTATGAGTCACTCATACCCGACTATTTGTAAAAGTTTGAGGCGCTCAATTAAAAATATCAAAAATGAATCGAAAAGCCTCATCTACTCCACATGCCTAATTATTTTTCGATTCATTCTTGATATTAAGTGCCTCAAGCTTTTACAAATAGTCGGGAATGAATGAATCGGGTATAAGTGATAGATAAAATTATTTCCTACTTTTTAGTACAATAAAAGCTTGTCCCTTAAAAAGTATTTTTTATTAAAATTTTTAATTTAAAACTAAGAAAATGTATATATATCAAATATGGTGGAAACAATTGGAAAATCGGGACGCCAACCGTACAATGCATTGTCATCCAAACTAAATGTGCATGCAAAATTTCAGCTCAATCGGAAACCGGAAAGTGAATCAAGTTTGACTTTCAAGATTTGATTACAGATATATAACTAAACAGATGAAACTAAATAAAAGCTTGTAATAATAATCAATTGAATGAAGGTCGAACGATCTATTATAGATAAATTAAAAAAATAAACATAATTATAATATAGTTTACCTAATGCAACCAACTCTATAACAAAACTTCCCATCAATTGTGGATTAATAAATGATCCAATAAGGTATACAACTGCTCCCAGTAATATTATTACACAACTAATAATTGAAACAATTACACAAATTTTGATTATTTTAGGTTTTTCCTGTTGGAATAAAAAAAAAAAAAGTATAAATGAAGTCAT
The DNA here is from genome assembly GCF_905475395.1 of Chrysoperla carnea. NCBI lineage: Eukaryota > Metazoa > Arthropoda > Insecta > Neuroptera > Chrysopidae > Chrysoperla > Chrysoperla carnea. The sequence continues at coordinate 35,547,301 of NC_058338.1, read as the reverse complement.
CAAACACCCAAAAACTAGTTTAACATTCACCTGATAAACGCCAATCAATAATAAAAAATTAAATAGAACACTCAAGACACATAGAACCAGAACTATGATCAAAATGATTTGTACGTCTGAAAGTCGAAAAAATAAATCCAAGTTAGTAATTAAGGTATTCAGTATATGCACCATATTGCCTAAAATAAATAATTGGTGGCTAATTGTGGTAATGTTTGAATAAAGACTTATATCAAATCTTTTTGAAAAAAGCATCCAATTTAATATCTTTGAAATCATATTCGAACATGGTGCCAGATAAGGCAGGCACAATATGTGGAAATCGTTGGAATATGTGAAAATCTTGCTTAAAATTCTACAAAAAAAAAAAAATGCAAAAACTTACATTTAACAAGCGCTTCAAGGTCTTCTGGTGTCAATAATTTATTTTCCTCTAAAAACGAAAAATCAGAAGGATATATTTTAAAAAAATTGCAAATGTAATTTATAAATAATTACATACTTTCAACTTCAAGTACCCAATCTTTAATGAACGGTAGAGAAAATAAAATACCAAGAGATGCGATTATGCCGCTAATCTAGAAAATGTATTTAGTCGAATCAATTTTGTCATATTAGAGGTTTCACTCTAGAATGAGAGATAATAAGCTGGAAACTCTTAAAGGTTTATATTTTCATTTTGGCTTTCTAAAAGTCTCAAATGTCTCATAAAATCTCGTGCCTAGTAGGAAAAAGTAGGTATTAGACAAGTTATTTCGAAATAAATCATACTAACTTTAAGGTGAATGTAAACCTACAGTATTGTAAACAAGTTTTGGTTTATTGCACGGGACATACATATAAACCAAATACATGTTTTGTAGTTAAGTAAGGAGTTATTTTTGCCTTTACAATACCACGCAACTACAAAAATATATAATATATTGTGTGCAATTATCAATACTATAGTCGTTTCTGTTCATCGAATGATGAATCTTCGATGAACTTATAATTAAATTAAAAATTTGTTTTCAATAAATCATCGTCAATCTTTTATTTTTATGGTATTATTATAAACTACAACATCGTCTAAGTATTTTAGACGATGTTTTGTCACACTCTTCAGATTTTTTGATATAGAAATATTCAATTGAAAAGGATAACCTAATGTTTCATTGAAGTTATAAAAACGGAGATTATCGCGAAAAAACGATTTTTGTGACCTTATACTACAATAAATTATCTCTCATTCCAAGTTTAACTCTTTTTTTTTTTTTGCTTATATCAATAAATAGAGTTTATACTCCAACAGTGGTGAATGGAGGTAAATTATATAAAATATTACCACGCCGAAATATCCAAGAAGTAAGGTTCCCGTTCTCAGTGAAAAGCAACAACAGCTAGATACACGCCAATTCATTTTGACTTAATTTCTGAAAAACAGACAAAATAACGTTAACAAATCATAATTCTTAGAAACAAAAAAAATTTTTTCTCTTCGTATTTATCTTTCGTTTTCGCCTGATTTAAGAATTTTCGACAGGAGACACTGCCACCTCTATCATTGTATATATGTGTGATTTTTAAGTACCATACATATTTTTTCTAGTCTTTTAGTCTCCGAAAAGAAAGGAAGCCAGCTTTTTAGAATAATATAAATAATCGCAGGCACTAACCACATAACATAACTGCACCTATAGTTAATTGCTGGGATGGAATAACAAGTTATCAAATAAATTCAAGATTGATAGACAAAGAAATAAAATAAATAGGAAGAGCATGAGATATTTACAAATTATTTATAACTTAAAAAACGCTCAAAAACTTCGTGAGGAGGCAAAATTTCCTTTTGCCCTTGAGAAAAAAAACGTCCTGGTTGCGCTTGCGAGGAATTTTTAATGAAAGATCATTATCAAAATTACATTACGAAATGTTTTAGAAAGTTTTGGACCTTATTCAGGAACTGTAGGTGTAAGTTACAGTTTTATGTCAAATCGACTTATAAAATTCTATAAAAAAATTAAAATTACGAATTTAGGCTGTAAATACCATCTGCAAATACGAGAATGCAAATACCTTCATAAAAACAATATATAGTGAAACTTTAAAAATAAAAAAAAATTAGAAAATAACTTTTTTCTCTACGTCAAGCCTGTGCTACAAAAGACGTTAATACATACTTGTAAATAGGATGTTAGATTCAATTACCGAAAACGCATCCAGTTCTGGAGATTTTCTTTTCGTGGCCACTTAAAGTTTAAGTTAATCAATTAAAATACCAGTTTGAAAAAAATTATTTGACCTTTTTAAAAGTTGATAAAAACAAACTACTTACAAGAAAGTATTTGAATTAGTAACACAAACTTTTGTTTTGAAATTTTGTAGAACGACTGAACAACGAAATGCGATAAAAAGAATAAATAGTATTCATTATTAAAGGATGATAACACACCCGACAACACTTCTGCTGAATAACAAGTACTAAAATTTATTAAATAATCATTGTTTACTCCTTATTCAATTAAACGCATAAATAGACGAATCATTTTAGACGAAAAAATGTATAAAATAAGAACATTTTGTACCTCAACCATATTGGTCAAATTTCTTAAATATTATGGAAGGTGGATAGTTCAAAATCTACATATAACTTGGTGCCGCATTGGAGTCGAGTATTTACAATTGCTGTTTGGAACAACGGGAGCCTGCCTGATTCTGACTTCGAAACTGTGATCAACGTCGCCGAAAATCCCCAAGTATAATTTTCCATTTTGTTGAATATTTTCAAAGCTTTAAAATTTTCAAAAATAATCTGAGAATAGCAATGGCAAAGCTTTCTAGCGATATCAAGTTAGATGTAGATTTTGATTTATACACCTCCCTGAACATTTTTTGTTTTTAAATAGGTCCGAGAGGTCGAGATACAAAAAAATTCCTTTGAAGTGGTAAAATAGCACGACTAAAAATAAGCTGAATTAGTATAGCATAAGAACTTTTTATCAAAAAAGAAGTGGGCACTTTTTTAATATAATACTAACAATATGATAATTGTACTCGTATTGACTGTCACGGTAAGGAGAATCAGATCGACGCCTGCGCTACCAGTGGATAATTTTGTCGTTTAAGGAGGCTGTTATGACTAATTTTCAAATTTTTACAGATAAATGTTAGAGAAAATGTCAAATTAAAGTTATTGAAAAACAATTGAAAACGGTACGTCAACTGTCGACTGTATGTCAACTGTCCACGTTTTTAAACTTTGGTTAAAGTTTAATTATTTCTCAAGCACTTATACCTTAAAATTTTTTTTTTGTCTTGTCTTTCTTTATGCAAGAAATAAATACCAGGTCCGTAACTAGGGCTTGGCAAAGGAGGCACCCGCCACCGACGCATAAGAAATAGAGGCGCAAAACAAAACGTATGTTTTATTTGTAAAACAAAAAAATTAGTAAGGAATCATGTAAAAGCTCAATAATTAACTTAAAGTCTTATAGTTAAAAAATTAGATTTTTTTTGATAATACAGCCAAATTTGATCCGATCTTTTTGGAATTTTTTTTAAAACCATCAATTTTAAGTTATTTCTTTCATCTGCGATGTCGGTTTTTAGCTAGCTATCATTTATGTGCTTAATTCCGGGACCAGGATTCCACATTCTGAAAACCTATTAGAGCTTGGTTAATTTTGATAACAAATTTGAAAAGTAAGACCCAAATTTAGTAAGATTACATACTTGAATTACAAAAATGCGATAAAATTTGGATGTGATAGAGCAAAATTAAATTTTTTGGATTCTGATGACATCATAAAGTTAAAAAATTCGATTTTTCTGATAACACAGGCAAATTTGATCCGATCCCATTGGAATTTTTTTTGAAACCCACTAATTTTGGGTCATTCTTTTCAGCTGTGATGTAAATTTTTCACTAGCTATCACACATGTACTTTAATCCGGGACCAGGGCTCTAAATTCTTGGAACCTATTAGAGCTACGTTAATTTTGATCACAAATTTGAAAAGTATGACCCAAATTTAGTAGGATTACATACTTGATTTACAAAAATGTGATAAAACTTGGATGAGATAGAGCAAAATTAGATTTTTTGGATTCTGATGACGTCATTAGGTTAAAAAATTCGATTTTTTTGATAACACAGGCAAATTTGATCCGATCTTATTGGAATTTTGTTTGAAACCCACTAATTTTGGATCATTCTTTGCAGCTGTGGTGTCAGTTTTTCGCTAGTTATCACTTATGTGCTAAATTCCAGGACCAAGATTCCACATTCTGGAAACCTATTAGAGCTACGTTAATTTTGATCACAAATTTGAAAAGTATGACCCAAATTTAGTAGGATTACATACTTGATTTAAAAAAATGCGATAAAATTTGGATGTGATAGAGCAAATTAAAATTGTTTGGATTATAATGACGTCATAAAGATAAAAAATTCGATTTTTTTGATAATACAGGCAAATTTGTTCCGATTTTATTGGAATTTTTTTTGAAACCCACTAATTTTGGGTCATTCTTTTCAGCCTTGATTCAGTTTTTCGCTAGTTATCACTTATGTGCTTAATTCTTGGACCAGGATTCCACATTCTGGAAACCTATTAGAGCCAGGTTAATTATGATCACAAATTTGAAATGTTTAACTCAAATTTAGTAGGATTACATATTTGGTTTATCAAGATTTCCAACATGGTTTTTTTCGCACATTTTAATGAACAGCGAATATATTAATAATAAGTACAATTTTAATACAATTTTTTTTTTTTTTTGTATTGCTCTGTATTAGTTATTTTATTTATTATCAACAAAATTTCGATTTTGGAGGTTAATCAGTTCCTTGTTCCTTGGTATTCAAAATATCCCAGTATTATTTAGGAGAGTAATGAGTTCCTTGTTTTGCTCAGAAACGCTGAGAGAAATCAATACTTTAATTTGATACTTTATCATTTCAATAAATTTAAAAAGTTTATCAATAACATGTACAGACTCTTAAGGTAAAATGACATGATTATGGCAACTCTCGACCATTTTGCCTTTACTTTATTTATTTTTTAATACGTTTAAAGCGGGAACTCTTGAGCTTAAAAGGCTAATTCCCGAAAATGAAGGGTAGGAAAGAATCTGAATATAAAAACGTAAAGGATCACAAACTAATGTAAGGAATTTTGTCTAAATTCAATAAGGTACAAAATGAATCGTGATAGATCAAAATAGGTTCATTATCAAAATAAATTAGAACGTCGACCCTGATTTTAGATTCATTCCCCGCACAGATAAAAAATACTTTCACCGTATCGACCCTCAATTCTTATTTATAATTAATGTCAATTATTCTATGATTAATGTTAACTATGATGAGAGTGATAATTTCATAATTTCATACAGTCTATATTGAATTAATGCCTAATGGTGGGTCCACACGATACAGACTATTGTTTGTACAAATATCTGTACAAACTGAAAGTATGAGTAAAAATGTTCATGAAAATATGATGACGAAATGTATGTGCAGACTTATCATAACTTCCGTGCTCAGACTTTTTTAACTCAGACTTGACCATCATACCGACTTTGTTTGCACTGATCTGTTGCGCAGACAAAATGCTATAGAAGTCTGTGTGGAGTCGGTGTCGTGCGGACCTACCATAAGTGATTTTAAATGAACTAGAATTTACTAGGAATGAGTTTCTAATTTAATATTGCATTAAAAATCCTAATTTAAAATGATTAAAATCATAATAAACCACTGCCATCTTCACAAGCCAACGCCAAGTTTATCGTAACAAACCTGTATGATTTAACAAATATTTTATAACGAGTACTAAACAAACAATAACAGAGGTCGCTACTACACTATTCAGGAACTTGCCCATATTTATTTAATATAGTATTTATACGCGATTTCGCCGCATGTTTACAGAGAGATTAGATATTAGGGGCCAAAAATGGCAAGGTTTTGGGAATACATTACAGAATTCGTTAAACTGACATCAGATACGTAATCAACGACCAAAAATAATTCCTTAAATTGATAACAATTTTAAGCCAGAATAAGCATTTCAAAAAAATTACTAAAATTTACCAATATTTGCGCATTAATAAAGCCAAAAATACTTATCCAAAAGTAATGGGTTTTGGAATGTACAATCTGACCATAAAAAACGAAAGCAATACTATGAGTTTTTTAGAACGTTCTGATACAGGATGCCCGTAAGTACGGTACTTAAAGTACCACACGCTTTTGTTGCATCAGGTCGAAAATAAAATTCAAAGACGAAAAATCCTCTTCCATTTCCTACTCACGGATAGTTAGTTATTAATTAAAATAGGCAGAAAATTAGAACTTCTCGACTCTGAGACTGACTTATTATATTAATAATTTTTGATTGATTAAAAGTAAATTATGAAATTATTATTATACAAGTAGTAGAAAATTAAGAATTTCTTTTCTATACATTTACTTTATAATGAAATTCAGTTTTCATGAAAATATCTTTAATATTTGTAGTTTGGCATCATAGACACATAACATAACAAATTATTATAATACACTGGTGTCATTCATTCAGTTAGGCGCCAAATGTCTGGGAACAATATTGATCAATACACGCGTTTCATAAGAAAGTCTTTCACAAACTCTTCTTTATCGTGAATATGTCATAGTCCGCGCAACAAAATGATCTATTTATTAATAACTCAACAATATTAATATCATTAAATATTAAACTGGAAATAAATTCCAATAAAAAGAAAAATAAATATTCATACAAATTGAATTGATATTATCTTAAAATGGCCACTTGTAGAATTTCCATATTCAACAATTTAAATTTTATAAATTAATACGTATACCTATTTAGTGATGTAACGGATCATCAGAGTCAAGATCCGCAGATACGTATATGACTATATGAATCTTTGATTTATAATTGAAAATTTCGTTTGATACGTGTTTAGACTAAGTCAGATAGGAATAAAAAAAAAATTGTTTTATACAAGCACATTTGCATGCTGTCTGTGGGCGTCGACTATTTTTTTTTTTTTATAAATTAATGTGCTTGGATAATAGGCTTTTGTCCTAAATTTGAAAAATTGGTGTATACGTTATACATTAGTATCTGATTTACACAGAAAAAGTATTATTTAAAAAAATACTATTTGTATGTATTTTGCATTTTAATTCTAAAAGAATTGCTTGATGCAAGTTACCAGAATTTGCAAGTTTACATGTTTTTGTATTTGTAAGTTTACATAGCCTTAGGTACATATTGCGTGACGTAGTACCTTCAAAGTACATCTGATTGGTGTTTGTTTTCACGTGACCAGATGTATAATTTTAAAGAATTTTTATAAAATAATTATAATAATCCTTTTATTTTATAAAAATTATAAAAAGATCCCCTCAAAAAGAAACAGATACGGATTTATTATTTATGGCAGATATCCAGCATATTTAAAAGAGGTTTATCACTTAAAATGTACGAATTTTAACATAATGTCTCTAATGGAAAACTTTAATTCGAGTATTCGGTGTCACTAATTAACTTAAAAAAACATTTATGCCTAAAAATTATCATTGACCCACAAGCCAATTACCATTTAATTTCTACCAGGCCTTTAAAATATAGTCGTTTTGCGTTAAAAGCCTACATTCATAATACATAGCTCTTACACACGGTTTATAGATCCAGTTGCTAGGTCAAATAATCTATAAAACTGTTAGCTGAAACGAGTAAACAACAATATCTTGTGGACGTCCAAGCATGTAAGTTAGCTGAGCCGCCTATATTATTCAATGGAGAATGGAGCCGCCGAATCATTGTTAAATAAGTTAGGTTGTATTACGCTGCTGATACTCTGTGTTTTGTATATTTACACAGTTCACTGCTATGTGAATTGTGTTAGTATTATTTAGTTCGTTATTACAAAATACACAGTTTTAGTTTAGTGTAATAATAAAATATAATGTTAGAAGCGTGAAAAAAACCCAGTTTTATTAATTTTAGGAGTGTGTTTTTTTTACATATGTTTTTATTCTATTTTGATACATCACAATACTCATCGTAATCCACATTCCTTCCGTTAAATAATAATATTTGTGATTGTTTTTTCTTTGGTAAGGTCCTTATTTCTTTGATAAATAAGTAATTATTTGCTTTGCCGCATATATTGAAGTATACCATAATTATTATTTTAATTGAAAATTTGGTTGATTAACATTTTTTAAGTACGTGCTATTCATTTTAATTATTTGAAAACCTCGTGCAATTTTTAAATAATTATTTGAATTTTGTTTTAATTATAAATATTGAGTGACGTTTGTTGTAAGCGTTATTTGTTTTATTAAGCCCTATTTGCAAATGACATAGCCTGTATTCGTTTTTGGCGCTTACGGTTCTTTAGAACTATAGAGACTTATGCTTAATTAAATATCTTTAAAGTAATTATTTAATGTACAGAAAATCGAGTATCTCAACGATTTTTAAAGAATTAAAGTAATCAAAAAAATAAAATGAATATTTATTGAGCTCTATAATAGCGGCCAAAGCAAATGCGTCCATTTATTTTTTCAATTATTCCATTTTATTTTAGACTTTTTAGTGTTCTGGCACTAAAAAAACCTCTTATAATACTATATTTTAACTTTTTAAATCAATTTATTATTCTTAATTTTGAAACATATAACTTATATATATTTTTGTAATACCCTTTTAATTTCCTTTATTTTGATACCCTACTCGATAGGTTAGGTTAATTTTTGTTAGTTTTTTACTATTTCGCGCCAAAAATCCGCCATTTTGTTTTGTTTTTTCAAACACATATCTAAAGGCACTTGAGCTTTTAAGACGCATGTAGTTATACCTTAATCGGGTAAAAAGAAAACAGTAATGTATCTCCAAACGCGCGAGAAACACAACCATTCCTTGACAGTCGGGTAAAAAGAAAAGTTCAACTAATTAAAAGAGTTGGATAGGGTTTTAATATCTTCATTTGCAATAAATACCATTTATGGATAAGTACCTGGATGACCGAGCTTAACTCGGTTTTTTTTGAGTTAAAATGACACATTTATCACTAATATAAGAACCATTTAAAATGTCTCCGCACCAATTTAAATGTCCCGGTAATGTACTTTATTTCGTCGCCAATAGAGTTACGAAGGGTCATATTTTGGAGTCAATGTTTCAGTTTTTCCTGAAAACACGGATAAAACTACGTTTTCTAAAAATTAAACCTAGCTAGATCTCCCCAAAAAACTCTTGCATACTAATTTTCATGAAAATCGTTGGAACATTTTCCTAGATTGTTGATTGAGGAAAATTTGACATACCATATATTTGAAATTACTTGCAGTCATTGCGAAGATATGCAAGTCCAAAAACTTCTATATTGAATGATTTAAACTATATGTTTGAGTTATCATATTTACGAGAAGACAGCTGGAGAGACGGAAGCGGTTTAATAGTTGATAGAATGATTAACATCTGCACTGTTATTATTCCGCGGTCTATATCAATTTTGTTTTTTCCATTAATATTTCTTAATGTTATGTTTGACTAAATTTAATAAACTCATCGTATACTATTTTACAAGCATGGTAAAAAGTAGGTGGAAGCGAGATTCTTGGAATATATTCTATGGGGGTACAGTCATATGGGGGTATACAAGACTGTTCAGAAGGCCAAATAATATAGGCTATTATTTTATAGTTGATGAAACGTCCATGTACACTACAATGTAGCAGCATGCGTTTTTTCTGTTACATTCAAACTACAAACTCACACAACTATAAAAATATTAAATTAAAAAAGTAGATATCTTATCAAGTTATGTTTAATTATTTTGTTAAATTATTTTTTAATTATAATAATTTTATTCGAGTTGTGGCCGTGGGATTTTAACTCTACCTAAGCATAACAGAATATTTGTGATTTTTGAAGGAACATTATGGAGTATTATAATATATTCTTATTAGCACCTTCCAGAACAGAAGCCGAAACTAGGCTTTCCTACCTGGCCTTGGCAAGTTCGACATGCAGTTTCCAATTGTTGAACCGCGTCCTTAAGAACCACTTCTGTACATACAAACTGAAGAATTTTTCGTAGACATGATATAAAAGACTGCTTTAGTAGACAGGAGATAAATAGCATGCACTAAACCATGCGTACCACGATGGAACATACACTCGTTATGTCAAATGAACTAATTGCCAAAATGTTTTTGGCAATCTTACACAGCTAAAACGGATACTATTTTGTGTACTAACCAACCGTTTTTGGGTGGTTTTTCCCTCGCTCTCTTACCAAGTAACAATCAAGCACTTAAAATGTGTAACGGACGCATCCAGCAATTTGGTCAAAATTTTTTTCGGTGTGTTACAAATTTTATATATACCTACTAAAAATCTGATGGGCTTAGAAAGAAATGTCTAAGAACATTTTTTGTTAATTTTGAGCCCAATTATACGATGAAGCTAGTTTAGACGATATCCTACCGGCATATCCACCAGCAACCTGCACGTTTATGTTCAGGAACATTTTTTAAACGGGACCCTGGAAAAATTCGCCATCCGAAAATTATTCATGCTCAATGATGGATTTTACCGGGTCTAATAGGTGTCCGTAAAATAATAATAAAGCGTATTGATTATTTTGAAAATAGAAATAATGACGTAAATGTGGGTAAATGATTGATTGTAACATTACTTTAAGTGCGTTCATTTTATTTTAATAAAAATGATGGAATTCTATTTTATTGATGAACTGACAGCGTATCTAACTTATTTTTATTGTAAACAAAGAATCGTAAACAAGTTTATTGTTAAACAAATAATTGCTCCACATGTATATACTTCCGGTATGTCAATTTAATAAAGATAATGATCGTTTTTAGTATTTTATTACGATCGTTCTTACTTCGTTCCTTTTATCGATTCAAATAATAGCAGCCCATTAGTGTGGTTTAGAATAGAGATTCTTTATTTAACAAATTCGGCGAGAGATAAATTGGAGGAGAGGGTAGTTGAAGGATTCACTTACGATCATAGATTCGAATTCGGAATGAGCCAACTGATTTATTTCATTTGTTTAGTTTTTTTGTTTTTTATCCGAAACTGTATTAGAGATTCACATCTTGGAATTGGTAAACATTTTTTTATTTGATAATCGACATTGTTTTGCGACCAATTCAATAGAGTATTCCACTATTTTTGAAAAAGTACTTCAAAATGTTGATTTTGCTAATAAAAAGCCACCAAAAATTTACTTCGGAAGAATACACACGCTTTCTTGCCAAAAACTTACATTAAAGTTTAAACCTTTTTTAAACTGTCAAAAACGAGGAGAAGAAAACGATCCAATTTGATGACGTAATATGGGTATCACTATACGAAATAACACAAATAAGTTTGACAAATATATTCATAGACATCTGATTACAATAAATATAAATACTATCTATGTATATATTATACCCAGCTGTCTACACTGAACTAACTGATGGTCTATGACTCATACCGTTATGACATCACAGGAGGGCTTACCCGAGTTTTAGGTCACGTGATATGCAGTTTAAAATTACGATTTTTAATTTTAATATTTTAAAAGAAAAATGTGCTTTTATGACTCGAAATCAGAATATTTAAGTATATTTTTACATAAATTTTAATTTTTTTCAAATTTCATGATTTATTTTTGACTAACGATAATACCCTATTGCTTTGAGAATGCATACACAGTAATGGAGAGTTAAAGTTTTCTCTGTCAATGCTTTATCACTGAAGTCCATCGTTGAAAACTCTAAATTACTGTATTTTCGAATTCTTATTCTGTGTTATATTTTTGCGTAATTAAAATTACCTTGGTAGTAAACATCAATGGGTAGATATTATTGTTTCATTAAGGTGCAGTTGTACAAAAATAATCACTATGACATAATTAATAACTATGACATCATAGTTTTACAATATAAATTAAAACAAAACCAGGTATAGGTAGTTTCAAGTGAAATGAGATAAGAGAGAGTGTAGATCGGGCATGGGCAAACGTGACTCAGAGAAGTCCCTCAGACTTCTGTAACTAACATACGAGTAAGACAGTGATAACCTAATTAGTGACAACCCAAAATACGAATAAGACGGAGAGGAAAATTTTTTTTTTTACCTATCTCATTACTATTAGAGAAACTGAGATAGGTAGAAGAATCGTATACCCGTCTTGCGTCTCCTCTATGAGCATTGCAGACTTGGATAAAGAGACACACAATAAAGTTTATGGCACACAATAAAGTTATAACAATGGTGACTTCGACTTAAAATAATTCGCCCATGTCTGGTGTAGATGTATATGTAAGAGGACTTATACTCACTCAAATAAATGTACACAATCTTTTGAACAGTCTCATTTCAGTTTCAGTAACCCATAGACCCACGGAATTTTAAATGATATAAATCAAACAGAACATTCCTCAAGTTGATTACTAATCATTCGAATGCAAACTCGACAGGAATACAATTGTACCATCTTTGACGAAAAAAACTTTAACGTAAGCCAGTTCGTGGATTACGTTATTTAGTTTGCCCCACTTTTTTACGTGAAAAATTTGGAAATTTTATTTAAAAGAAAGAGCTTTAAACGAGTAACGTTAACGTAAACGCTTATCCAAATACATTTTTGGTGGATAAAGAAATTAGAATAATATCTCGACTCTGCAGTGCGGTATCCGTGACTATTTATAGGCAATTTTACTACAAATATGATATACAAATTACATAATGAACAAAATTAACTGTTAATTTTATTTCTCTAGCCTTTTTTCTCCAAGCAGCCTAACATTTTTAGACCATGAATTTATTTTAACCCAGCGCAGCGCTATAAGCTTGAAAATGAAAGATAAATCATGGAATTCGATAAAGGAATAAAGAAGATATCGCGTGGACAGAGAAAAGCATACTAAAGAAATTATAAAAAAAAATCTAATAATATAAAAATATGTTAATAGATTTTCCGAAGTTCGGGTGGCTATTTTACCCACTCGCATATTTTTCGAGTAGGTAGAGCTACTTATTCAATTCATTTGAACCGCTGGCTCTGTTGACATGTACTTTTTTATGTGTAGGTAAAAACTGCTTTTATCGATGTGTTTAGTTATTGTTAGGTATATAATTATTTATTTAATGACTTTACAACGCGTATGATATATAAAAAATGACAAGAATAATAATGGTAGGTATACTGAATAGTGAATTTAATAACAATTCTATTCAATTGAAGGCTGACTCTATAAACAAGAAATTATACGAGACGGACCGAAATAACAAGAACTAATTACATGTAGGTTATTGGACCTCAACAAAAAAGCGGAGGGTTTATTTTAAGATGATACAAATACAATTTGGAAAAATGGATGAGTTTTGTTTTACAACGTTTTAAAACCGCATACTTCTCTATGCCACCTGTATATTAATGCCTGCCTCGGGTTCAAAATTTGTTTGTGAATGAAGTTATATTAAGGAAATGGAAGTGGGTAAAGTCTTGAGTAAGGAACTACATACATTCTCGTAAACATCACTCTTTACCCGTCAGGGTGCAAATTAGGACAAAATTTTGGTGTCTATTTTCTCCAAGACTGTAAAAGATAAGGAGTTGAAAATTTGTAGGTAGCTTCATATGGTGGTCTTGTGGAACATTATTGAAAACGAAACGAAACTTTTTCGAAAATTTTCGAATGTTTGAAAACCAAATAAATGACGGCAACAATTAATTTAGTCAATTGTTTGTTTTCACTTATTTTCTTCTTTTTGAGAAAGAGAACAACAACTTTTTTTCTGATCCAATAACAATAGTTGATTATTCTTTGTAAAACAATAATAATTATAATAAACTTAAATTATTAATGATTTGAAATATAAAAAAATTAATTTTTGGGCAACACAAAGGCGATTTGGCCTTGATGTTGTATATTACATCATAACCTTCATTCTCTGTTGGTTGGTTGTGTATATAGATTTGTATAATTTTTTCCTCCATATATAAATGTAATAATATAAAACGTAAATAATACCATTTTTATCCAAAGGTCCATTGGGCAATCATGACTATTTCGCCTATGTTCGTGACACTCACTAATTAAATTATTTTCCTATTCAATTTTTTTGCCTTAAGCACATACGATGTGTCACAAAAGTAACAGGATGGACAAAAACTTACAGAGAAACATTTGTTTGAAATAAATTTTCAAAAGTAATTGAACCGTATCGTTTTTTTTTGTGACACCCAATATACGCATATAAACTGTGAATGTCCACCAATAGTGTTATCAAGAGAAACAATTTTTTTTTAAATTGTACGAAAAAATATATTCTTTATACATATAAATCTCTGTTTTTCGAGAAATTAAAGCTGTCCTAGAAATATAAAACTTTAACCAGACTACAGTGCCCAGTAATTAAGAAATAACAATAACTCTATATAAATTTTATCCACCTTTTTGGGGGTGTAATTTTCCCAGCCATTTTTTGTGTCGAAATGTAATGAATTTTTGCGATTTTTGAGGTTTTGCAATCCCCCAAAGCCTCTCTAAATTTAACTAGAAAGTGAATCTGTAAAAATGACATAGAGGACACAGTGGTAAAAATTATACAAATATGTATACACAGCCAACCAAGAAAGAAATGTAATACAACAATTTCTACGATCGTTCAAAGCTTCTAAAAATTGAGCTAAAGGGTCGAATTTTATTTGAGAATTAATAGAAGTGCATTTTTGTATTTTCGAACCCTCGGTCCCCTTTTAATGTACATATTTCATTTTCCAAAGCATGAAAAGATAAAAATTTGACATCAAAAGAAAACATCGAATTTGGGGAAAGTATGACCTTCGTGACGGGGCTCTCCTGCTGACGAGTATTTTTTTATTATATTGAAGTTGTGTGGCGTTCTCACACCAGATTTTAAAAAAAATTCTATAAATAATTATTATATATTTGTCAATCTTAGTTCAAGAGTTTATTGCATTAAAGCTATTGCCGCCTAACTTTAAGTAACAATTTGAATAACACAAAGTAAGAAATTTTTTTATTTTATTGGGTAATTTTTCCTGGATACACGATATCTTCCTTATTCGCTTATCAAATTCCATGATTTACCCATATTTTCAAGGTTATCGTGGCTGGCTAATGACGAAAAATAGTCGCCAAAAATATTACCGCTTAGAAAAAAACAAGTGTATCAAAAGCATTGTATATCATATCTGTGATGAAATCGCCTATAAATAAAAAAATTAAATTATCATTGACATTGTATCACTTAAATATTCTTCTCTAGCCTGTTTTTAGCCACGAGTGCAACACTGCGGCATTCGGTTCGAATCGAGCTAGTATTCGAATAAAAACTTATTCTTTTAACTCTGAAAATTGAAAAAACAATTTCTGATAACCGAAGTGTATGTATATCAGTGGTTAAATATTTTTTGATACGATATCTATAAAAAAAAAGAATGCGATCAGTTCGAAGATAAGTTCGCGCAGTCGGGTCCATTATTATATCTGACCGGATAATGCGTGAAATTATACTTATAAAATTTATTGGCTAAATTGTGCAATGAACAAAGGTCTTTTAATTGTTCTTATGCTCGCATAGACTAACATTAAAGTATCATAATGGTTTACGATTTAAATATTAAAAGTAAAATAAAAGCGAAAACCATTTTATATCAACCATAAGCGATATTAGAATATAATTATCGATATTTTTTGTAATCTTTTTCCAGTTTTCCAATTTTGGATGTTGTTTTAAAAAAAGTTTCTCATTACGTTTGAGTCTTTTTAGTTTTTGCGTAAATGTACCGCAGATTTGTAGATATTGTCTTACTGTACAAATATTAAAGTTGAAACTTATAACCGTTCGAAAAATAATGCAAAACTATTTTTGGGTGTTTCGTTAGCAATTTAAGATTTTTAGCTTAGTTTAGATGATATTAACAAAATTTATGGTATTTTCATTTTTCTTATATTTGATTTGTTTTGCGAAAGCAATGATTCTTGGCAAATTTTGGGCATTCTATTTTCATACTTTGGAAGTTTCTTTGTATTTTGAAAATCTAAAAATGTCTGTATTACTTGGACTATAATTTTAATATCCTACTGTTTTATATTTACAAACTTTAAATTTTAACAGTATTTTTGTTTACAAATTTTTATCATATTTATTCGAAACTTTTTTTTTAAGTTTTAAATGTTCTTAATATTAGGTACCAATGCAGTGCAATTGAAATTATAATCAAGTTATTACTTAAAAACTGTATATTTTAGCAATGTATATTAATTAGTTATATTTTACGGTGTTTTCAGATTCCTCAAAATGGTAAACTGTCAGGTTGATAAATGTGGATGTGGGTGCACTTTACGGACGGGCACCATAATTATCGGTGTATATAATTTGGTAAGAAATTTTTTTTTATATTCATTAGATTTTGATTAAATTTACTAAACTACCACATATATATAATATGCACTTTTAAATAACAATTTTATACAAAAGCTAAACCGTTTTATTTTTTCTTAATAAAATTTTGCTTACATTTTTTTCTCGGACCTGATTGTCTTTTAACTTTAAATATATCGTGCTTTTCACTCTCGTGTTCAGGTACGAAACGGCAAACGAGTCCGAAAATGATAGTACGAAATTTTTTCGTTGATTTTTCTTTAGATGTTAATGAAGTTTGAGCTGCTGATCAGCTTAATTTTATCGAAATTAATTTTGTATATGAATTATTCCCGAGTTTTTTCCAACGAGATGATATATTGAAACATGGGGCTGTAGCTTGATGGGAGTTACTTTTCTTTGTCTTTTGGAGAGAGATGTTTACGGTACCTTTCTGTAATTGTTCTTATATTAATCTTCCATTTTGTTTTGTCCCATAGATCATTGGCCCCCAATGTGTACATCGCAACCCTGACTTGACCTGCCCAGTTTTGCTTAATATTCATGCTACAATTACGGTTTATTGTTATTAGTCTATTATAGTGTCAGCCATCTTCAAAATTTTTATCCACTATGTAATTATTCTTTTAAATGCTAGCACCCCTATGTGGTCAGTTCCTGTTCCCTCCTTTATAATATATCCAGGTGTACCTACTAAGGGGCAATTAAATACCATTTTTTTTAAATTATTTGTAACTCGGTCCAGTGCTTCCAGGTATCTATTGCTCCAACTTTCAGCCCAATATAGTAATATTACGTTCACCGTGCTCTCCAAAATTTTTATTCGCTCATCCCAGCTCTGCAATTTAGATTTTGTCATAATGTCTCTGACGGTGTTGACAGCTATGCTTGCTTTCTTTATTGCATTCTCTAGAACTTTCAGAAAAATTCCTGAGGAAAACAGGTGGATGCTAAGGTAGTAGTATTCGTTGACAATTTCGATTGGTATAGGCTTAGTATATTCAGTCCTTTTTGCAAGTTTCCTGTTCTATCTGTTGTGGTGGCTAGGTCATCTGCATACATGGTATTAAGAAGTTTGTTGGTACTGTCTAGATTTATACTTAATTTGTTTATGAATATACTTCTCGGCAGAAAACCTCTTTAAGAATAAATCAACTAAACTAATATTAAAATATAAATTATTAAAAATAAATTAAAACCTTACAATCTTATATATTAATCATTTTTAGAATCTTAGTTTTTTATCATTATAATAATCATTTGGCTAGTTTACCAGCAAACACAATTTTGAAACTAAATTCTCAGTAGAAACCAATTTTAAAAATAAACTTTTTCGACTAAATTAATATTTAAATATCAATTACTCAAAATAACTTCTTAATCTTACAATCATATTTTAGTCCTTTATATAATCTTAGTTTTTTGTCATTATAAAAATAATTTGACCAATTCACCAGAGTGTCGTTCATTTTATATATTTTTTTAATTCTTTATTGAATTTTCTTTAATATTTTAAGAAAGACAGTGAAAATAAAAAAATGCATGTGATTTTTCTCATTTTTATTTAAGACGTAAAATGTTCGTTGTTCCAAAGTAAAAACTTATTTAAGAGTTACGAAATTTTCTTCGTTAAATCGTTAAGTTACGTTAATAATATGTGTGAAAATATTCCTTGCTTTATGTCAAATTAAAATACGGTTGGCAACCTAAAAGGTAATTACATATTTTTCCAAATAAACAGATTCTTGAAAGTAATTTGCATGACGCCATGACCAGTTATGAATAGAGTTAAAAATTTCTAACGAAATTATTTTTACGTTTACAAAATTATAAATGGTTTTTCCAAATAACTTTTACATTTACAAATATCTATTTTAAAAATTGTTTAATATATGTGATAATCAATTCGGGTGATCACATTTTCGTAACTTCTCAAATCAAAAAATAAATAATAACTTTTTCAGATTTAGCCTTTCCACTTTAATATTTCCATGTATTTCAAAATCAATCGTTTAAAAGTTAAAAGGCTTTTAAAAGACTCTTTGTTATGTAGGATATTTTTTTATTATTATCAAGGTAGTACGACCGCCAAGGCAATTTAAGACTTGTTGTTTAGGTTTTAACTTTAATTTAAATAGTGTTCTAATCTATGAAAACATATCGTCCATTTACCGTTTTCCCATAAGACCAATGTTAAAAATGCCTACTCTTGAGTCATTTATTTATTTAAATAATCCGGCAACTATTTAGACTTAGTCCAACTTCATATAAACAAAAATCAATGGGCGATTTCTCTTATATTCATAACTCGATGATGTTTTCTGCGGAAATAAAAAAAATTTGAAATGAAAGCCTATGAAATGAACATCTCTGAGAGTGAATTGTCAAAAAAGTGACGTCGTCAGTTTGGCACGTGACGAAACTTGCATTTAGTTACTCTTTCGTCCCCATTTAACCCCTTTTCACACCGTGTACTTCAGCATAAATACAATACTTGTGTATTCATCAAAGTCTGCCTCTTTTTCTCCCTGTCTAATACTAACAATTGTACCCATTCACAGATAGCGTTCGTGTAGTAAACTTTATCAAAAGTCCTATTTTCCATTCAAAGATTACATACTAATATACATATAGCGAGTGAAATTTCACTTTTGTCCTAGCCCCACCTAGTCAGATTTTTTTGTATAACTAAGCCTTTTGCCTTAAGCCCTAAGCAAATTAACCTTGGCCAAGGCTTGGACCAAGCATTGATTTAAACCAAGCCTTGATATTACTATATTAGCTTCGATGAAGGTTTGAGCAAGGTTGGCAAACCAAATTAATTTATCCTAGTTCAACAAGGGCTGGTTTTCCAAGGCTTGGAAAACTAATACTGAACCAACCCCTATTCCATTGTCAATGTTGACATTTTCTACATGGGAAAAAAACATTTGTTAAAATTCATTTTGTAAATATGCATGAAATTTTGGAAATCTTCTATAACAATGTTTGGCATTAATAATCAAAAAACTTGTTACACTGCTTTGCTTGAATAGATTTTGCACTGAATAGTCTATATTTCCATATTTTTATTTTGTATTAGGCTGAGGTCACACGAGAGTCTATTTCAACACTTTTTTTCGATCGCATGTTTGTTTAAAGTCATGATGTTAAAAGAAGTTGTAACATTCTTTGAAATTGACGTGTGCTCTATTTAGCACAGTAATATTATACACATTTCAATCTTTTTATGATATTTTCTTTAAGTCATAAATTTGGAGAAAATCGCGTTTTAAGTTTCAATTTTATAAACCAGAACAATAAACGACCAAATAATATGCCTATTGACAGAAAGTGTACAAAATTAAAGGATTATATTTTTAAAAAATGTTTTTTTAGTTTATTATTTGTAAGATCCCGACGCTTGACTCTGCATTATATGATCATATATTGGCAAAGCCTTGTCGGATTATCGTCTTTATTAAAAGAAAATCTCACGTTGATCAAGGCCAGGATTTCATTCATTATCTTCATCATTGTTTAGAACTATTTAACCGTACAAATTGGCTTGAATAAAAAAAGTTAAAAAAATTTAATAAAGTCATTTTTTGCGAGAGAGATTTTAAACGATATTTTCCTGAATTATTTATATAGCCAAATATTTGTGAATGTAGAAGTTACAAAATTATGATAAATATGGACTTAAATAACAGATTTTGAAAAACTATTCTTTTCAAAACTGGTCATTCAAATCTTGTGATTTTGTTGAAGCTTTTTTGCTTAGATACATATTTTTATTGTGAATATATAAAAAACCAGCTTATGTATGTATAAACTTGTTTTTAAACACTACTTTTTAATTAATTTCAGTTATGCGGACTTTCTGCACTTTTTTTTGTAATCCAATATGATACAAATCTTGCATCAGCACTTGAATCCTCTGGTAAGCTATTAAATTTTTTTTTTCAATATTTCTAATTCTCTATCGATATACAAATTTTTGCTGAAACAAATATTAATATTGCTTGTGAATATAGTGAATGCTTGAAACCGGAGCTCGATTGATTTACCATTTTACAGATTTTCGATTAAATATTGGCATTTCATTGTGTCACAAAAGTAGCAAGAGCTTTTCAGAGCTTTTTTTGAAATATTTTTAATACAAAAGTTTCAAGGGTCAATTTAGCTAGTAAGCAAATGTGACCTTGAAATCCCCATATAAGGACCTAAAAAGGCCAATTTCAAAATTTGTGATAGAAAACTATTTTTTTGCCGATTCGTGTAAAAGGCAGAAACAGAAATATATTTTATTCGAAATATTTTTTTGAAAGTCGAACAATCATCTACTGCAGAAATCGAAAGTAAGGAAACAGATGGATGTTCTCTTAGGTGACTGATTTTTTAAAAAACGTTTGAGATAGATTTTTAAAAGGTTATTCGTCAGTTAATATCAGTCCATATGTCTCTATGTAGTTAGCGACCTTCGACGGGGTTGGTCATAATAATTTTGAGGAAATTCTATGGGGGAAAACTACTTTTCTCGACTTCTTAGTAATTGACGACCTCCACAGCCCCTCCAAATTAAATTAAAAAGTTGGCTTGGAATAAGTTTAATAAAATGGAAGCGCCTTTTAGTACTGCTAACTTCTTCACCCTTTATGTAAATATCTCCTGTTCAAAAACAGGAAAAGATAAAATTTCATTTTAATAAAAAGCATCCTATGAAGGGTGTTACAGGAGTTTTATTATTTTTCACAATAAACGAAATAACCTTTTTTTCGTTCATTGTATTTTTTTAAATGGTTTTATTATTCACAAAATATCGCTAGACACAATTGTTGTATCATTACTATTTTCAGTAATATGATATCACACCTTTTGCCTTAAGCATTTAATGTCTTATAATATTTAAGAAACTTAAATTTAAAAAAATTTGTAAATTATTCATCATATTTTTTAGGTCTGGCAAACAAAATTCAATTATTAATATTCTCTGTTATAACACTTTTGGGATTCCCAATTGGAGCATTATACATTGCCGGCGTCAGAAAAGTAAGTAATTTTTCTCGTATAGTAATTATTTTAGCATACCATTCCCACAATAACACCCCCTATAGTAAAGCCAAAGCAATCATTTTAGTTTAATATGGTCTAGTATTATTATTATTATTTTTTTTTTTTGAAACTTTTTGAAACTAGTCAATTATTATTATATTATGACTTAAAATGTATAACTTTTTTAATTATTCGCATTTTCACTTTTAGGAACAACCGAAATGGTTACACATTGGAATCTTCATGCATCTATTAGTTGTTATTGTGGTCAGCTTTGTATTCATTTATGCTGGTATATCCATTTTAGTCGACACAAATGAACCACAAATAGGAGCATTCACAATCTTTAAAGGAATTGCCAGTGCTGGTAAGACTATCTTTATTTAAAGCCTGAAATCAGTTTGATATTCTCAGTAAGCAAATGGAGAAACTTTCTCGAGATAATCAGCTTTAAGGGCGTTCAAAAGAATAATTAAATAAAACTGTGCAAAGTAATCATCAGTTTTTAAAATTTTGATAGCATTTTAGTTCAATAAATTTGATAAACTCAAAGTGTAATAACACTTTGATTAAGGTAATAAGTAGGTTATAGCGTAGGCGTCAGTTGTTTAATATAAGCACTTACACGATTCCGTATTTACTAGATATAAAGTGTATTTTTATTTATCCACAAATTAATAAATAATGTGCATTCCTTTTTTTGAAAATATAGCCCTCAAAATGCTTTGTTTCTTTTGGAAATAGCGAATCAAACTTTAATCTCAACGAATTTAATCTCAATTTAAGAGATAGTGTGCATATAACTTTTGAATTCACTTAGCGTGTAATCTCAATTTAAGAGTTAGTGTGCATATAACCTTTGAATTCAAAACTATACTAATTTTTATTTATACTAAATTTTTACTTTATACAGTGAATATAGTTTGAGAGCCGGTACATGTATTACGGTGTCTAGATATTTTACCTATAGGGCTTTCTCCCACGTTTGTACTTATTATGCTAATGATTAAATTGTATACCTTTTATTTCAGTATTTGGTAGTTATTTCATCATTGTTGTAAATAGTCTACGTATTCAACTTGAAGATGGAACTGGTGGTCGTAACTATAATATTTAAAAAATAAATATTAAATTCGTGTTCGCCATAAATAATACTTGATGTTCGAAGATAACAATTTTTAAACACATATTTAAATTTCATATCAACAAGTTTTTTTGTTTGTTAAATTTTGGAGTTTTTTTTTTTTAATATTAATCTTGACACTGTGACCTATATGATATAATAAAATATATTAAGTTAAATATAAAAATTTAAGTAATTAATTGCATTGCAGACGAATAATATAGACTGGAATTTATTTTTATTAGGCGGAATAAAATTAATCACCGTTAATTATAAATTGTGATTTATTTATATTTTCAATTCTGATGTACTAGTTGAAACATTTCCAGTATTAATTAAGAATTATATTCTCAGTCCTGTATCGCACAACCTGTAACCTGTGACATGCAGTGCACTTTAGTACCTACTACAAGTTGCTTCACAGTTTTAAGTATATTTTATCTATAGAAACAAGACTTTTTGGTTACATTATGTAACCTTTCCTTCAATAAACTGCCCATATATTTGCTCTTCCATAGTTTTGACTAGGAAACTTGCATTTCCTTTTTGTAATTTAAAGTAAACATCAAACATTCAACACCCCTACTCACTTTTTCACGATAAAAACAAAAATTCCATTTCAAAAAGTAGTATCTAATAGTAAGAAGCATTTAAAATGGCATAATAAGACCCTAGTAATCATAATAGTAATATTCTTTCAAATATTGTATTGAATAAGTCTCCAAGAAAAAAATCATTTTCAATCACACGTTTAAGAGTAATTACCGGGTCTGCTTCAAACATGTTTGTGGGAAGAAAAGTTCCAATATTTGTTTCATTTGATGGAAAAAACTATGAAAAAAGCCCCGAGCATAATCTAATGATATAAAATATATATAACATTGAAGTAATGAAGCTCTGTGATCACATTTATTTCTTCCTACAAATACTGTAACCAAACCACTGTTTCCTGTTTCAAATTACATTAATTATTCACTAAATTTTAATTAATGTTTTATATAAGCAAGCGTAATGCTTTTGAAATTTTATAATTATAACACATTTTAAATGAAATATTTATCAACTTTAATATATTTTTTATATGCAAGTTCCCTATTAAAAATTTTTAATAAATACACACATAAGTACAAACAATTTAAAGTGACCTTCATAGAGAGAATACATATTTTATTTTTTATACAATTTTGTGTAATATTTCTAAAAAAAAAATACTTTATAAAACTATTGATTGTAATGTAATACTCTAAAATTATTCTATGCATGTTTGTATACTAAATGTTAAATTATATTTTACATTTGATGTAATTAATTAAAATTCATATTTTAAATTTATTAATTGTATTTTTTTTTTGACAACGCCCATATATAAAAAATATGAATTTAATGAAAAAGATAGCTATAAAGTGTACTATTTATAAGAAAGAAATAATCTTACTGAGAAAAATGCAATTGTAGCAATATACGGAGGTTACCCAAAAATAAAAAGGTACAGAGTATAGGCCCAAAGGCTTCCCTGATGTTAAGTCAATTCTTACTGGTGTTAGAGTTATGGATTGATATCGAAAGCTCCCCAGAGGAAATAAGTCTTAAAATATTATCGTAAACCTTTAAGGCAATGGCAGAACATTAAAGTTCATTGTTTCATTACCCAGTTTTTGAAAGTAGATGCCCTAGATATCTAATGCCCTAGCGTTGGATACTGATTTTAAAAGTTTAAATTAAATTTGTCGATTTTATATTTTATGTAATTTTCGATATCGTGAGTGGCTACACATGATTTTTTGATTCAACCATGTGTCATGTGTTCGACTAGCGCTAATAATATTTTATTTATTATAATCCAAAATAAAAATAATATTGTTCTTTTGACTTCAGATGGGATCAATAATTTTATTTATCACCTGTGTTTGGATTCAAAATAATCCCCATTTATTAGAAGAATTCGATGAAAATGGCAATAATATTCCAGAAGAAGAAGAATGTTTGTATCAAATTTAAATTTATTTAGTAATTATAAATGTAAAGTTCTTTGTGAGGTTCTTTGAATTATGCAACAAGACGAGGAAAGCTAGCAATGTTATTCAATCGTATTTTAAAAACTGTTGAAATACAATTCTCTAAATATTAGTATTTGGGAGCTTTATACACTTTTTTTTTTAATATTTTTCAGATTTCATTAAGAAAGCGATATTCGAAGACCGAGTGATTTGTAGCGGAAGTAAATAAGCTTTCTGTTTCTCAGAGTCTTTAGTGTTAGTTTTTCTCGTCTAAATTTCAATTCTTTTTATTTTGTTTCACTTGTTTTATAGTGTCATAGTAGTTTTGTGGCATGGAAATATGTTTTGAGTTATTCGATTATGTGGTGTCTAGTTTTCTAGAATAGTTAATTTTTTATTTATTTTTCCAATTATTACAGCTAACCGTACAACATTAACAACATCCATGATAATATCGTTTATACATTTTTGGACAAGTGTTTCGTTGCTGCTGGGAGTCGATAAGGTACGAGATACTATAAATTGGATGTCTCAGATTTAAATCGATGAAATTTAATAAACGATAAAACTTGCAAAAGTAAAAAGAACGAGGCCTGTTTTAAAAATTCGTTTTCGAGATACAGATTGTTCTAGCTATTAAAAAAATTGAGCATATCATCGCTGTTTGCACTTTAGTTTTATATTATTTTTAAATACGAAAGTACGAACAATATTGTAAATGAATTTGATAAAAATTTTAATTCTTATATATTAAAGAGAAAGTATTAGCTGGGTTTTATTTTCACAATTGGTGAACCAAATTTTTCTAAGGATCGTTTAAAGGTATCATCCAAGTATAACCAAACCCATGCTTTTTAGGGCTTTTTATCCAAACTGGCGAGGTCCCTAGTTTTAAGGCAATAATAAGAAAAATGTTTACTTTTATAGCAATCCGTATCTCAAAAACGAAGCTTTAAAACTTTCGTATAAATTGTTAGTTTCGATTTGTATCGGCTATAAAATTGATCAATATCCGATCGTCCTGTATTATGTTTTTTATTTAATTACTATACAAAGTGGTTCAGAATTCAAATAGTAGCTAACAATATTGTTATCAATTTAATTCCAATAATAATTTTACCATTCCTATTTAGGCTTTTTTAAAATTGTTCTATGATAATTGTTCTTAATTTTTTCAGAGAAAACGTTCCCTTCTTCAAGTATGGGTTGTCTATGCTGTACTTTTCGCCATTTATGCAATCATAGATAATTTAAGTGATACACCAGCAAAAATGTTCACAGACGATATATCCGGTGGCGTAGGAATATTGTTTCAAACTGCTATTATTGGCGGTAAGGATTTTTTCCCTTTACTATAACCAATTATTCTCTGGTTGATGCTCTAACAATAATCTACAAGCACTGGTTTAATTATTCAGCTCAATTTTCAGAAAGGATTGTACAGTTGCGCAAAGCCACAAAAATGTTGAAAAAAGCGACATAAATATAAATTTATCATTTTTTTTTATAAGGACTACTTTCCAATTTAAATTGTGCCTCCATCCCTTATAAGGAATATATCGTTTGAAGCAAGATGATAGCCACTCTATAGTCACCCTCAATTGCAATCTAACATACAGAATCCTATATTTCTATCAAACCAAAGTGGCACTGAGCAAGAGAAGTGTAGATATGAGTGCAAATACATATATATCTCTTTCGCAGTGCCACTTTGATAGAACTATACAATAAAATATTCAATTTTTTAGCTTTATGGATATATAGTATAATTATCGTTACAAGTTATAGCAAGCAAATAAAATTCGGTCAAGACATTGAGCAACAAGATATAGCTGGACAAAGAAGTTATGTATCTGCGGACAATTTATAATCGTTTAGTTTTTTAGTATTAAAAGATAACAGTGTTGTTGATTTATGTAATGGGTTTTTTACGCTTACGATTTGGAAAAATTAATGTTGAAAAGTAGTTATGGAAATTTTTTAACAGTTTTGTTGAGAAAACTATCTATCTAAACCATCGAATATACTGGATGTTCCATTTAACTTGAGACTGAATAATCACTGAGAAAACATCGATTTTAGTTGATAGCTAAGTATCAACTATGCAGATAGATATGTTGCAACGTTTATGAGTACACATGTATAGAAAAACTAAGTATTTTTCAACTAAATTTAATAATTAATTGCATTAATAAACATTCCAGAAGAAACTGATATACATTATTATTTTATTATTTTTATATTTATTGAAATTTCGCTCTTTTTATACATAGACTGCCTTCATTAAAAATATTTCGCGATTGCCTTTCCGTTAATTTTTCACCAATTATATATTTTTTCGGTGGTAAGAAAAGGATAATAGCTAATGGATGGAAAAGCCAAATTTACAGAGACAGCGGCCACGATCCTAAAAAGCCGTAACTAAAAAGATAGCTTGAAGGGAGATCAAAGGTCAAAATCAGTGTTTTCAAATGACAATTTTGTTCTTTCGGTGAGTCATACGGTCAGGATAATTATATAATGAACAAGTGTGCATTAAACTGAACGTGTCATGGTGGTGTGTTCAAATTAATACTTGCAATAAAATTGAAAGATTTTGATATTCTCTAAAAATAATACCGAAACATATCTTCCTGACTCAAGAAATAACAACAGTATACGATCATAGCACGTTCAGTTTATTACAAATCTTTGCTGTTAGTATTCTAATAGTTTGAAGAAAAGAAAGATATTCCAATAAATATATAAGGATTAATTAATCAAAGTCAATTTACGAGTAACTTGCATTGTGGGAACTACGAAGTATAAACATGAGCAGGACCAAAATATCGCTGAAAAGAGCATATTGTGCCAAAGTATTCTACGCAAAGGCCTCAAAAGAATTTACTGTTTCATAAAATTATCTTTCGCAAACTGAGCAAAGTGTCTAGAGCAGTTTATGAGATGCTATATATATAATTAGAGTATGACCACGAAATACAGTCGATATTTTACGTCAAATAATTAATAAAAGATATAAAATATAACAAACTTTACGTAAAAGACTCCAGCTTAACACATCTTCTTGCTATTTTGTGACCTGGCTTGTGCCTATTTTTCAGATCATAAAATTATCAAAACTATGAATCAAACCGTTTTTTCTCTTTATTTGTTTACTGTTGGTAGTCAAAAAACGTAAACATTTTTTTAATTTTAATTTATAATAATTTGTCATATAATTGTTGTGAAAATACTTGAAAATAAAGATGAACATTATTGAATAATTTGTCAAAGTATTTTTTATTTAATATAAACCTCTTTAAACTCGAATCTTTAATAACTAAGTTCTTTTTAGCTGTGAATTTTCTACACTTTGGGTAATATCAAAATATTTATTCCATTTACCTTCCTACAAACTTGTGACAACCTGAGTGCACGAAATAATTATTATCCGAATATAAATGAAATTTGAAATTATCAATCTTTACATAAAAACAGAGGAACTCTATTATGATTGCTGATTTATTTGGGTTTTAATGAGGTGGCGTAATATAGAATTAAAAAATCTAAGTATTTTTAACAATCTTTTTATTTATTTTACAAATAATTACATGAAAATAACAGTATCTTATATTCTTTAATTACAAAAACTTTTATTGTACTATAAAAAAATATATATTGGCATAAAGTCCTCAGCAAACAATGCTTTTAGGTGACTTATTTACTTTTGCTTACTTTACATTCTACAATATATTTAAATCATCAATTTCCAATGATAATCTTTGTTAGTACATAATTTTGAAAGTATATAAATTTTGTTTGAAAATATATATTAAGAATATGTTCGGCTGCCAACACTGCCTGATTGATTGCGCTGTACAGAAACGAGCAATGTATGAGCGAATCCGAAGCAGCTCCAAAGTTTATGAAGCACTTTTCTAGGTACCTATATCTTATACCTTGCATATAGTGTTAGCAACCGAACATATACGAGCTTGTATACAACTGTTTTCAACACGTAATATTTGATATCTTAGCATAGAATGCTGTGGATCGACTAACTTACAAATTTGTAGTTTTTATAAATAATTAACAATTATATAATAAACTTATGAATTGGCCTTTAACAACCACTAGCTGGAAGTTGATTTCACTATTACAAAGATTCGAAAAATCTTTTGTTGATTATACATGTTAATTATTTGTAGTGGATTCAATATATCCTAAATTGATAAAAAAATATTATTACAAATTATAAAAATATATATAAAAATATTTTTCATGAGAACGTGACGACCGCTATCATAATTCAACTTCGATGTCATCTCTGGCTCTAGAATTGTCGAGGTAAATTGGGACTGTCTCTTTTTCTTCCTCCACCTTCTAATAGTTCTAAGCGATAGCTATGTATAACCATTGTGAAATACACATTCAAAGCTATAATTTAAAAAAAAAAAAAAAAAAAAAAAAAGAATTAAAAAGTGGAGGCTAACTATTGAACATAATTTGTGCCAGTAATGTGACATTATTGCATACCCCTCATTGAAAACTCTGTAGAATGTTTCCAAAAATTTCTTCAGTATCTATTTGGTAAAACGTTTCCAACAAAAAATGTAAGCTTTTTTTTATGAGTAACAATATAAAAAAAATTGATTGAATTTGAACTTAAATAAACAATCAAAAATAAATATTCTTTGTATTTTCACTTTCAGCTTTCAAATGATACTAGAAATATTTTTGCGTGATCATTATTTCAGGAGATCCAGCAATTTCACTTTAAATTCAAAGTGTCAATTTTACTTGAACAGTTAATAACTCCAAAAAAAATCGTTTGACAACGATGAATAAATAGACTGGTAATATGATTTTTCATGCAAAATATTGTTTGCAATCAGCGTTCACTTTTCAAAATGATTTCCAAAATTTTAGTTAGAACGAAGTCTTATATTCCAATAATTAATTTAAAAAAATATTTTGGAAACATCTACAAGCTAAAAAATGGGTAGGTAGCAAAAAGTTTGAACTTTTATCCATAATTTCAATCACAATACCAAAGAGGTGTGTATTGGAAAGTTTGATTTATGTCGCATATATTATCAACATAAGCAAATCTTAAAACAAAAAAATTATTTTACCTAATCCAATTAAACTTGATATAAAATTGCCAAACGCTGCAGCACTAGCAAATGAACCAATTAGATATAAAATACATGATAATCCTGTAAGTACACAACCGATAACGGAAACAATTACAGAAATTTTGATTAAGCCAGGTTTTTCCTATTTGAAAACAAAAAAAATAAATAAATTACGTCTTTTCAAAAGGTGTCCCAAAAAAGTAAAGATAAAAGAAAACCAATATTTCTACAACGAATTTCCGCCCACAAATTATTTCGCAGTTTTTCTATCCGATTTAATACCATTAACAAGATACGGCTTCGTTAATTATCGTTTGTAATTCTGACAATTTCTGGAAATTAGTGAATTTGAATTTTTGTTTATCCTCTGAACTTTTTTTTCTAACTATTATATTGATGGATATATTTTTTTAATTTCAAAGGGCTTAAATACAAAGTTTTTATAATCCCTGTCATTTCGATTAACGTCGACTTTTGTGATTTTTCGATAAGTTGTTATTTTTTCTGCAAAATGATTTTTAAACGAAAAGAGATAGTTTTCTATTTTCACCATACGAAAGTTTCCATAGCCTCTTGAGAGTTGAGAGACCAACCTTTATATTTATAGTGGGAAATTCGATGAACAATTGAAGTAAAGCAATTCTGTATTTAAGAACTTTTTACGTTAATACGTCCGTAAATATTAACCTAGAAAAAAAATTTCCACAGAATAAAGTAATAGTAAGCCGTATCTCATCTATGGTATATCGGGTCTAAAAACAACAAACGAACTCTAGGATGGAAATTCGATATATATAGAATTACCGATTTTCTTCTGTCTCTGCTTATCGGAGACAGCCGAAAAGTATAAGAAAAAAACTTTCACAGAATTACCTTATAAACACCCATCAATAATAAAACAGAAATTAGACCACCTATCAAAGCCACCACTAGACATACTATTGCCGTTATTTGAACCACTGCAAGTTAAAAAAATTATATTAAAACCTAAAAAAACAAAATGGTACCTCGAAAATAACAACTGCTTGATTATTTATAAACTTCAAACTGACTAAAATTGCATTAAACTATATTATTTTGCGAAACTAAATAAGAACTGTATGGAAAATGCAAGGCGAATAAAATAGGCAAATAAACCATTCACGTACTAACTGGAATAAAACTGGAACTATAAATTGGCCTAAATACCCATGAAATTGGCTTTCAGATAATTTTATGGTATTAATGTTAGAATATAATATCGGAATTGTGATCCCCGCGGCTCGTACATAGCGAAATCTGGAGATCCAATTTGTACAGACTGTTGGCAGTTGATCTGGTTGTATTTCGACAATAACGAATCGAATGTTGATTTGCAAGTACTCAATTGTTTCTGGTTTATCGGTGTAGACATGCGACTTTACATTTACTAGAGTGGATTGACAGATTCATTTCGTGAAATTAATCGATTGCCAAATTTTAAGCAAATAAACTGCATCCAGCGCTTTTTGTGCCAGCCGCGGTGGGCGCACATGTTCGGAATCATATTCAAACCATAATACCATAAAATTATATGTCAAATAAAACAAATGTCATGTATATTCATTGAAAACATTTTTTGGTTTTTATTTCAATTTAAATTTCTCCGCCTCCAAAAAATATCCGTTACAAAAAATCCGTTTTAAAAATGTTTCAAACTAAAGTTTATAGGTACGTGTGGTTGTGTGAAAAATTGGAATAGAAAAATTTTTCCCACAAACGCGTACTGGTGATCTTAGCTAATTTGAGAGCTTACCTAATACGACTGCATCAAGTTGTTCTGGAGTCAATTGTTGAGTAGTTTTAGCTAAAAAAATTCAGTAAATTTTAATACAAATTCGAGTAATACTTTAATAGAAACATCAGGTCGCAAAAAAAGTGGAATCCAAAAATCGGTCTATGACCCACGCTAATTTGTGAACAAATTGGCAAATTTAATAATTTATTTTTAGAAATTTCTGAATGGATTAATTTTTAATAAAGCAATAAATTCGAATTTATTAAATACCGATTTTTCATAACTAGAAATTATTATCTACAACCCCCTTTTCAATGAAGGTTTTTCTATGGCTTCATCGATTTTGTCCATAACCCGGTCATTAACTTTCAAAAATCAATTTTCTTGATCTTCTAGTCGAAAGAACGTTCCTCCTGATAACTCCGAAAGAGCGACTTTTGCGGCTTGTTATTTTTGTAGCAAAGCAATAAATGAACTGATGAACAACTCCATTTAAAGGTGGAGTTTTTCATTTCAGCGTTTTGGAGAGGAGTCTCAAGGAAAAATTCACTTTTTCGCCTCCAAATTCGGTATGTCAACTGATTTAGTATCACGGAAGCGTTCGTATCGTGTCCCTCTTTCCTTCTTTTTTCTTCGAAATATAGGGGATATTCACAGATCACATTGGATTAGACAGTTTTCAAATTTTTATGTGAGTTAAGTTGGTGTCAAAAAAATGCCTTTAGAGGTTTCAATTTTCCACTAACCCTAATTTTTTTTATATCGAAATATTATGCTTTTTCGAAAAACAAACTACGAATTTGCGTGCCTCTGCGTTGCAGCTTGAAAATTTGTCTGGGATTGAGTTCATGTGAAGTAAGTGTCTTTTGATAGGGTAGACTCCTAGGCCTCTTTTATGTTCTTCTTTGTTAAAATTTAATGCGTTGGAAAACATGATAAGTCAAAAATTTCATGTCAATAAAAAAGCATCTAATAAGAGGGGAAATATGATTTTAGTTAAAATCTGCTGCTCACGAGTTTCTTAAATTTATATATCAATAAAGACGAAGGTTTGCAGTCGATATTTGCATTCCATTCAAGTTTATTTGGCAGTGGGCCTGGTATAAAATCATTATAAACAAATTCATACTTTCTTCAAGAGAGTCTTCTACAAATTTTTTCGTGTTTGATAAAATAATTATAGATCCAATAGTTCCTAGTACGCTGCCAATCTGGAAAAAAATTATATTAATAAGTTAAATTAATATTTCAGTAGACTATGTAAGAAAATTACCAATGAAAGATAGCCAAGGATAAGAGTCCCCGTTCTTAACGAGAAGCAGCAACAACTTGATACACGCCAATTCATTTTAATGAAATTTCTGAAAAATGAAATGTTTAGTTCTCATAAAATAAATGCTTTTAAAGTTCTGTTACTTAAATACTAGAAAAAAATAATTTTCTTTATGAAAGGTTAGGTTAGGTTAGGTTATATTGGCTGTCCACGAAGAGAGCCCATTTTTTTATGAAAAAAATCATCTTAAAATTGCATAATAGTGCTGCTTGTGTGAAAAATAGAGACTATAAAAAAGAAATATTTTATTTCAGAGCGACTGGAAGCAGTATACGCTTTTACGGATGCCATTCTATTTGTCGAAAAGATTAACAGTTCTCTTAAACAGCATATAAGCAATTATGCGATTTTTGTAACCAGCTCTTCAACTCAAAAATTGTCATTTTATTTATCAATCCTTTACACTTGCTGAACGTTATAGCGGCCGTTATTCCTTTTAACTTGTTGCATGTCTGTATGTTCTTTTTTAGAAGTTCGAAAGCTTCTCCTATTATTTTTTTATTGAAAATAATAGGTTTATAACTTTAATATATTATCGAAAAAATTAAAAACATTTTATTCTTATTAGGACCCCGCAAGATTAATAGGAAAAAGGCTTTCTGTGAAACTTTTTCTGATCCACCTAAAATATTGTTTTTCGAGGAATTACATAAAACTAGACTCCGATTTAGAAAGATTTTGGAGAGTTTCTTTCAAAATACATTTTATTGGTTATTTTTTATCAAAATAATCATAATTAAAATATATATTTAAGTCAGTCTTTGGGATTTTTCAACAATTTAAAACAAATTATTTCCTACTTCCAACTTTATTAACAACTTAAATAACGTATTCTGTTGGTAAACGCAACAAACCTTGAACAAACAAAAATATAATATAATAAATATGTTATTTCCAATATAACAAACAAAAATAATATTTCAGAAAAAATGTTATGAACGCTACATGACCTCTATATACACATTCGAATGCTTTTCAAAAAAAATCGGGCAAGCACTGTTTTTCTTGGTACCAAAAATTTGTGATTTATAATGTTTGTTATTCTTGAAAAAATCGGAAGAACCTTTTTCGAGGCATAGAGAAAAGTCTCTTTTTTTAATACTCTATGTACCTCTAGCATGTTAACTCTGCAAATTTTGATTGTTAATCTCATTCGATAGACGGATATTTTTATAATTAAATACAGAATACTTTCATTATTTTATTTCATTTTTATTGAATTCCTAAGAAAAACATGTCAGAAGTGAACTACCTTAAATATTGCAGATTTAATGTTTAGATTATTTTAAACAGCCTATTAATACATTTCCATAAAACTGACTATCTCGGCTACTGTATTAAACGATGAGATCAATGATATTCTTGAACAGAAACGATCACACTTCTTAAAGCGAAAAGATAGGATAATTATTTTCATAATTCTCCGAAAATTTGGAAAATAAATGTATGATTTTTTCTATTCTATCCAAGGCAAAAAAAGTTATAGCCCTATGTTAAAGAAGCAGTCGAACAAAATAGCTTAGAAGGAATTTTTAAAAATTTGATTTGATTTATATTTCTCGAAACATTCCATTGAGATAGAATTCCCTTTTTACGTCTCACAAATAGGATATTAAAATTTATTCAATATTCAAAATCACTTATTTCCTATGGCAAATCATACAGATGCCACGATCATCATTTCAAGGTCAAAATTACAAAAAATTATCATCAAATGAATATAGCAAATAGTTTACAATAAACCTGCTAAAAAAATTACCTTGAAATTTATAACTATATAGTTGTATTTTATAACTAACGTAGCCAAAATTATTTAACGAAGGGGGCTATATTAAGCATGTACTAAAATTAAAGCGTATTTTGCTACCGAAACATAAAATAAATTTATAAATGTCATGTTACGATGTAGGGGCACATAAAAAAAAGATTTTCGAAAATTTAAATCCCAGAATGGTGTAAAAGAGGAGATTTAGGAAAAAATAGACGGAAAAAAATTTCCCAAGCCCAACCAACTCGTAATTACAACAAAACTCCGGGTCTAAGGACGTAAGCACGTTAACCGGGTCTAAGGTACTAAGTCTTAACGTCCTAAGCACGTTATAAATATTTCTACTTGATATCTCTTTTCGTTTTTGAGTTATCGTGTTGACAAACAAACGAACAGACAACCGAAAACGGACTAATTAGGTGATTTTATGAACACCTGTTCCAAAATTTTGTTGGTAGCATCAATATTTTCATGCGTTACAAACTTGGGACTAAACCTAATATACCTTGATATATTTTATTTACATAGTATAAGAATAGGAACTGAATATCACATTTTGACATTATAAGATTTCCTCCTATTGGATGATTCCTGCACACGGGCCTGTTCTTGATTCTCGTGAATTTATTTAGCTTTGTGATCTTCGTTAATTTTTGTTGTCTCTGTGTAGTATATACTGAATGTATTAGTTCATATACCAACTGTTTTTGTACCATCTAGGCATATACATGTCTGTAGTATGACTGAATACATCCGTTTAGTAATGCATCTAAGCGAGATGTATTATATACATGTATTTAACATTAGTTGGGAGACGCTTGGAGAGTGGAAGTTTTTTAGATAATTAATAATATTTGTATGCAACAAAACTCCCACTCTCTGCATGCATACAACAAAAGTCTTGTGTATCGTATCTGTAGCCTTACAATATATGTATATAATACATCTCGCTTAGATGCATTACTAAACGGATGTATTCAGTCATACTACAGACATGTATATGCCTAGATGGTACAAAAACAGTTGGTATATGATACAATTGTGAAATCGCTTATACGGGCCGGAATTCCCAAAATCAATATATTAATGAGTAAGATTTAATAAATATGGCATACTTTTTTATTTTTATTAGTTAGCGAATAGAGAGGTTAATCAAAATTTGACTATATTAAGTGCATAAAATACCGTGCGGGTTAAACTCGCGTGAATGGGGTTCGCACGAAGTTAGTAATTAAAAATGTATATGTTACAGGAAAAGTTGATCTTCAAAAAACAAATTTTTCAATTATTCGAAAACTAGTACAAATAGCGGCCGGAAGGTAATGTAAAGTTGGTTTTTTGGTATGTTATTTGAACCCCTTAGAAAAGATTAAAACTACGTTTTGCAAGCAAAAAAAAAGTTGTGCTACCTACGGAATGCGTGAAAAACTGAAAAAAGTTTGGAGCACTTTTTTTGCTTGCAAAAGGTAGTTTTACACTCCCTCCAAGGAGTTCAAATAACATACCAAAAAAGCAGCTTTACATTGCTTTCCGACCCCCATTTGTACTAATTTTCGAATAATTTAAAAACCTAACCAACTAAATTTTTGCAGTTTTTTACGTATAACGCAGGTAGCATAACTGTTTTTTTTTTTTTTGGACTTTATTTTCTACAACTCTGCTTTACTGAAATTATAAAAGTCTTCCTAATATTAGTCGAGAAATTCCTAAAATTAACGATGTTACCATTAATGATGCCTTAGATCGAAAATCCAAGTATTTTTCTTCTTCGTAAGTTTGTAAGGAATGCATTACTAGACATTCTTAATATAAAATATAGATTAAAAACTATTCATAACAAAGCATTAACACTTATTAAGAATTAAATTTTTGCCGCTTATCAAACGAATAAGTCACTTTTCTCGCTACTTTATGCATAAATGCCATCTCAACATAAAATACATGATAATTCATAGACGAAATATAGTTTATAGATGATCTCACGTACCTACACATTTTTTTTATAACACGTTTATTCAGCAATTCCAATGTGTGTAGGTATTAGGTGTTAATATTTTAGTCCCCCCCACCACGAATTAATTTTGGTCGCTTTGGTTGTTTATTAAAATAAACAACTTTTGTTGCAAACATTTTTTCGTAAACATCACTGTTTACCCATGATGGCGCAAATTACACAGTATACATTATATGGGAATATTAGTAATGCGTGTGTGTGACATGTATGTATGTCTAGCTATCTAAGTGTGTTGTTAAATTGTTATTGTTATTATTATTAATATAATATAGATATTAGTAAAATGCGTCAGTTATTAAAAATAGAAACACTTAATATTTTGAATTAACTGAATGTTTAATAATTAGTAATTTAATCGTTTTGTGTCTTAATTATGTCTAAAATAATAAACATACAAAAATGAATAATTTTAATTATAATTAATTATAATACTCGGTGCTGGCTTGAAGAAAACGTTTTGCGCCTTATTTCGTCGCGTAAAATCGTTGAATTTCTTACGATAGTTATTTCTTATGTGTAGGTATCACAAATTATTCAGAGAAGGGTCAATTTTCTTGCTCATGTAACGCTTTTTGATCATGCCAAGTACCTACTGAAACCATTCATTTATTTGTAAGATCAGTCAACAAACTAAGGTTCAAGGTTCCTACTGAAACCATCCAAGTACCTACTGAAACTATCCATTAATTTATGAGAGCAGTCAACAAATTAAAGTTCACAAATTATTCGATTTTTCGATTTTTAATTTTCACCCCAGATTTGTAATGGTTACACACGCATTTATTTTTTTCCTGAATAAAAAGAAGCGAATATTCGCAGTTCATTTTTTACAACTTTTTTTATGGCAAATAGTTTCATATATATAAATGAATCCCTATTATTCTGGTCACGCTATCACTAGAGAAAGGATCGAACAATTTGGCTAATTCTTTTTTTGTTGTGTTAATTCTTGTCAGGAGAAGATTCTTATCAGAGAAAAAAATGAGGAAGTTGAGCGGAAAATTTAAGACAAAATATTAAATGCAATAAATGGTGGAAACGCATATAAATTATGCATTATATCTTACTATGTATATACTTATGTATTTATTTGCGCTCCCACCATATTTTTCTAGAACTGTGAACAGGTATTTGAATAGTATATTAAGGTAGTATTTATTATTATTCATGTATTGTGAATAGGTACTTACTAGAGCTATATGCGAACGGAGCCAGCTTCATTGCCGTAGGCTTTAGCCACGTCGAAGGCCGAGAGCCTGTCAAAGAGATAGTGCCTGTCAAAGAATAGCAAGAGGTCAGCTTAACGGATTCACCGAGCGGGCTATACCTATTAATGAGTACGAACTGCAAGTTAATTAAGATTAATAATCACTGATCAATAGTTTCAATTAAATAAATTGTAGGTGAAACGAATTTTACCGGGTAATCTAGTTTTTTATAACTATTAGTTTGGAAGAAAACATGATTAGATAATGAATTTTAAATACAATTTATTTTCTACAAATTGTATAAAAAAAAAACGTTCATTCTATAAGAAAACATGATTAGATAATGAATTTTAAATACAATTTATTTTCTACAAATTGTATTATAATAAAATGTTCATTCTATAATAAACGAAAAATTCAAAATATTTTGTTTAAGAAATTAAAATAACTATTAATCATCTGTGTAATTAAAATAATATACTGTTCAAAATTATTATTTTTTGTAAAAAATGAATACAGACCAGAGAACACTGAACGAAAGTTCAATTCATTTGTTACGCGTATGGCGATTATTCATTAGATAAATTCGGTCATATTCCGTAATTATTATTGATAGTCTAGAATCCCGACGTATGGATATGTTGGATAGATTGACCTTAGTCGGAATTCTAGGAATAATATAACGAACGCGGTGATATAGGAGTTTTTATTTTTTCCGCATTTTAGTTTTTTGGTTTTTACTTCTGCGTATTTGGGTTTTATTTTTAAATTTATTTCACACTTTTTAGTTAGGATTTTCAAATACCTATTCAATGATAGCCCTTCTTAAACAGTTCGTCCACTTTCATTTTTTTTTTTTGCTTTTTTTTTGACACTCACATGATTCAGAAAATCGATTCACGTAAAAATCATTAAAATCGTGCCGCGGAGTCAGCTCAACAAGATAAAAAAAAATTGGGGAAATATGAAACCATTACCCGACTTTTATCCATGCCTTTAAAACAATTAAATTTGTCTGATGAATTAACAAATGATAAATTATATTATTGTATATCTATTTATTATAAACAAATTTTGTATAAATTAGATTGAATCTCTTGAGAATGAACGCAAGTTCGAAAAATTTTGAGATCAAATAAAAAAACTTTTAGTCATACACTAATAATAAAATTATTTTTTATTATTTTAATTATTTGTTATAATATAGTATGTACTACCAAAAACCCAATATAAATGCAATTAACAAATGATGTTGAGAATGTAAAATCGCATATTATGATTAGCATAATGTAAAACTACATAATTAAAATGCATATTATAATATTTAATCAGGCAAGATAAGTCGTTAAAGAAATTCTGTTTATCTGTAGAGGGGAAGTACTGAAATAACTAAAATTTCCATAAAAGTTTTTCGTAGAATTATAATTTTTGTTTAAATATAAACTGATAAAAAAACGTGTTTATAAATGTAAAAAAAATGCTGTTTCATAAAATAAATTACAATGTCTTCATGCATTTCTACTCGATTTAATTGAAATTTTTCCTCTTACAGAATAGACAATAATCGTAAAAATACAAAATTTCATAAAAAAAAGGTTATTTTCTTCACCCTTTCAACTCTCGCCACAATGCGATTTAAAAAAAATAAGGATTTTTAACCCATTCATTCAAAAACTAGAAAGTAAAATCTTTCGAAACAGCTATAATTGATCCAGATTCGATCTTTTTTCGCGGAGGTATCGTAGAGTATTTGTAATCAATGTTCAAAAATTAAATTATTTAGTTATTTAAAAAAAATTTTATGTTAAATATCTTGTAAATAATGAATTATATGGAGCCACAGAGCCACAGATGTATTTGAAAGTAAAGGAAAAATAATTCATTATTACCCTTTTAAGTAATTTAGAAAATATAGTTTTATAGTAACCCCATTTGCCTTGTTGAAACTTTGTAAGCTTTGATCTCTCCTGTTAAATTAAAATAAAATAACTTTTTACAGTGCAATTAACATTTGTTTTAATTTAAATTTCCACACCATTTTCCAACAGATACTAACTGTTTGAATTTATTTTTAAATGGGACACTTTTTTTGGAGTGTAGTATTAATTTCAAATGACCTAGGTTGTCAAAGCGACTTCAAATAAACACAATAAAAAATAAATAAATAAATGTATTTTAATTAAAAAAATTTCCTTGTTCTATTTTGAAGTCGATTACCAACAAAAATAAATTGATATCACGTCTTTAAAATGCATTTTGTTAAAAAATATCCTTTTCAGACCCAACTATTCATTTTTCTAAAAAGTGATAGATAAGTAATTATCTAGACCGATTTCGATTGCTTTGGCAATAATATTCATGAGGAGTTAAATAAATAAACTAAAAATCAAAATAAATAAAAAATATTATGAAAAATCATGAAAAAAAAATAAAAAATATTATGAAAAATCATGAAAAAAAAAAATTCATTATTTTCATCTAAAACAGAAAAACTATAAATATTAAGGGTAGGAATATCGTTATAAATTCTTAAAATTTTTACACATTACAAAGAAGTAATTGTTAATATTAAGCCTGAAAATAAAAATAATTGAATAATAATAATTTGATTTACCGTAAAAATGAACAATCCCAATTAGGTTTTTTTTTTTTTGGATTATTAATTTTATATACATAATTAATTATTTAACTTTATTTTAAGGAAATTAATATTTATTAATCCTGTATTTCTTTACAGTGTGTATATATTTTTCGAATAGTATTTATAACGACAATCCTTCGTAATAATTTTTAATTTTTCTGTTTTATTTATTTTATTTCATTTTAAGATTTTATTTAAATTTTTAGTTTAAGTATTTTGATTTAATGCTACATGAAAATCATTGCAAAAGCAATTGAAACCGGGTTTTTTTAGCTAAATATTTTTATTGTGGTTCCTAAAGAGGATATTTTTACAGCATACATTCCCAGAAATGCACATCTTAATTTTAACTATATATTATTGTAAAAAATGTTTACAAAAAAAAAACAATAAAAACCTTGAATATAAAACTGGTTTTAAAATATTGTGCAATAATTTTAACTAACACAATCGCAAAGGTAACATCAAATACGCTAATTTTAGTAAATTATTACAATATTTTTAATAGATACTTATTAAATTGTTTATTTTTGTAAGTTAATGAATTAAAATTTGCATTGAATAGTAAAGTGAATGAAAAATAAATTAAATACTTACACAAAATTATTTGAATAATAAACACCAAATTATACTTTATTAAATTGTGAACCGACGAAGCACAACTAAAATAATAAATGAAGATACAAACAGCCAGCCGGCACCACTAATGAATATTATAACTATAATGTTGATATACTAAAATTCAGTAACCAACAACGTGTATTATTTTATGGATGTTTAGGCGAATTGGTATGGGAGTAATATTTTAACATCTATTTTCCTCATTCAATCATTTTGCATGTCGTGTTTGGTTTATAGAATATCAACGCCAATATTCCATTCAATCATGCTCAGTATAAAAAACAACAAACAAAATATTTTTTTAATTCGATGCGAACGCCTCAAGTCCTAGATATACAGATACTTTAGCCATGGCACTCTTTCCCACTGGACCCTTTGGGCAGCCCTGTAAGCAAACATTCTTTGCAATCGTCTTTGCTTTCTACGCATTAAGGTAGTTCCTCAAAAAGTGAATGTATGATCATACTTGAGACAGTTTCGAATTTTATTTATAAATTATGCTAGAACTTGGGAAAATTAGACGAAAATTAAGAGTAAAATTTTTCAATATATACTATAGTTTTTGAAATATTGATGCCTAAAGATTTAGAGAAAATCACTTGAAATAACACATACAAATGAATGCAATTTCATCACTTTTTTATTTTATGGATAAACGAGTACCGCTTGCTATAATTTGCTTTATAAGAAAATATTTGTCTTGCTTTTAACTAATCAATATAAGTTTTCCAAATTTTTCTTTAAACAGCTACATAACACCGTAAGGGTTATAAAAAATTTACCTGCTTATAAAGGGCATTAATGGGAATGAATATACGCGATTTAGAGATTTCCCTAGGAATACGAGATTTTTTTGGCCCTTCTCAAAGAACGTCCTTAAGTAAGTACACAATTCAAGGACAAAATAATTGATATGCAATGCGATTTTTGAAGTTTTTAGCCTCAAATTTATGTAGTATTAGTATTATGTTTCTTTTATTGGTTTTATATAATGGTAACATTCAATTGAACATTGAAAGAAATTCGATTTGCCAACTATAAAAATACGTAAAACGGGCCGAAATGAGACAATAACATTGAATAATTGTCTAATTAGCACATTAATTAAGTCGAAAAACCTATCCAGTTTAAATTAAATGCTAATATTTTAATTTTTTTTTTGTGACAGAAAAATGAGATGTTTTCTTATGACATCAATTTGTTTATAAGTGTACTCTGACACAAAGAGTAAGCCTGTCACTTTTCTGTATGTCATGTCAGTATGTTTCATGTATGTTAGCATGTTTCATGTACCTATTAGTCGCAGAAACGAAACATAGAAAATCGAAAAATTTGAACAGTAAGTTGGATTTGAGTGCGATTTTCGGCATTCGATTTGTTTGAGCGTCAGGAAATTTTGTGAATTAAATTGATTTATAAGCAATTAGAAATATGCAATTTTCAAAAATAATATGCATTTTTTAATTGCATTTTAAATTAACCATAAATATGCTAAATTCACAATTCGGTTAATAGTGATAAAAATAAATCCGAACTGGTTACTCGAGGATTTTTGTGGCTCGCTGACGACGAATTTTGCGTCAGAATTGTTTCCGGTGTACCTGGTGCCATGGGTATCTCGAGTACTCTGGGTAACCCGTACACCAGATACCTGTTGCTCGATTCTGTCTAGATATTCGTGTTTGCCGACCCCAAAAACCCCTGGGTGACGAGTTTGGACCGATTATATAACGAATTTGGGCGAGGATACCGTTTACTCTGTGCACCAAGTACTTCAGAGACCAATTCTGACGCGATATTTTTGTTCAGCGACCTCACAAATCCTTGAGATTTTTAATGTTAGATAGTAGGTATACTTTTTTGTAAATGTATTTTTTTTATTAATACTTTTCCGAATCATATTAAAATTATCTATTCATTTATTATGATTGTAAAGAACCAAAAAAAAATTCTTGAATAATTTTAGAATTTTGCTTATATCTACCCATATCTACACAGAGGCCCCGTGATCATTATGCACGCAAAGCTTTCAAAAGCTTAAAGACGGTCTGGATAGTGCCACATTGGAATATAAACTCTGAAAAAATCGATCGCGGTTATTTTTTTCATTAAGGCTGTGCATTTATATAAGCATTTCTTATGCGAAATTCTTCTAAGTCTCACACAATTATACAGCGTGTCTACATAAGTTGGCCCCATATGGAAAACTTTTTTATAATTTTTGCGAAAAAAGTTATTCATTATAAAAATCTCTGCTTTCGAAAATATTTACATTCAGCTATTCACTTTTGACAACGAATGTACATTCTATAAATTGAAAAGTTCAATAAGAATCAACATTCGTTTAAAAATGCATTACATTTAGAACAGATAACAAGGGAAACAGTTCAAGAAATCAGTCACGTGATATGTAGGAGTGCCTTTAAAGGATTTTGTAAAAGAACAATTAAATGAAAGGAAATCGATGGATACGTTGAGGCTAAAACGAACTGAATATAACTATTGTTACGTACATCAACAATTGTATTTGCAATGTAACGTATGAGAAATGTTCTATATTAATTATTTTGTTACATACCATTCATGAAATGTGTCAAATCAGCAAATAAACATTTGGAATACGATGACTGTTTAATTAAGATAACAGATAACGTATTTTATAAATAGGATTTGCAAAATTTATTTTCAAATTGAAGGGGTAAAAACATTCCCATCGATAACAAATACATTCCTAAACAGTTATCTTCAGTTTGTTTTTATCTCAACGTATCCACCTACGCATTCCATACATGTAATTGTTCTTTCACGGAATTTTTTAATTACATTCTTACTTATCCCCGAACTGATTTCTTGATCCGTTTCCCTTATTATCTGTTCTAAATTATTTACATTTCAAAACGACTATTAATATTCCTATCGAACGTGTAAACACTCTGTACATTCGATGTCAAAAGTGAATAGCTGAATGTTGATATTTTCCAAAGCATAAAAATAACTTTTTTTCGTTACCTTATAATGAATGGAGCCAACGTAAATATACACGCAATATATGCTGATGATTCTTGAAAGGTTCACTAAATTTTA
Source organism: Chrysoperla carnea (assembly GCF_905475395.1). Taxonomy (NCBI): domain Eukaryota; kingdom Metazoa; phylum Arthropoda; class Insecta; order Neuroptera; family Chrysopidae; genus Chrysoperla; species Chrysoperla carnea. The sequence continues at coordinate 35,503,172 of NC_058338.1, read as the reverse complement.
ATAATGAGCAAAGATGAGATTTTTGGAATTTTATTTTTTAGATCATCTGAAAATTTTGCATTTGCATTACAAAATTTTTTCATTTTCTGTATATTCAAGTAGCATGTCTTTGAATAAGAAGGAAAGAGTTGCGGGATGAAATTTTAGTTCCAATTATTTTAAACAATCGCAAAAAATTTCGTTTTTATTCCACCTGTGGTTTTTTGGGTAATTTGACTTAAATGGGGTCTTTTGTTAATTTTTGTTAATTTGATAATTTTTATAACAAGTTGAAGGTATAAACCGCTAACATTTTGGCTAAATGCCAATTTCCAAGACTAGAAAACAATCTTAAAATTTATAATTGTCAATTTGTTGCACAATATACTATTTTAAAAATACGTTTTTATACCATGTATATATGAAATATACATAGTATATTAAGTTTAGTCCCAAGTTTGTAACGCTTAAAAATAATGATGCTAAGAAAAAAATTTTGTCATAGGTGTTCATAAAATCACTTAATTAGTCCATTTCCGGTTGTCCGTCCGTCCGTCTGTGGACATGATAACTCAAAAACGAAAAAAGATATCCAGCTGAAATTTTTACAGCGTACTCAGGGCGTAAAAAGTGAGGTCAAGTTTGTAAATGAGCATCATAGGTCAATTGGGTCTTGTAAACCGTTAGAGATAGAACAAAAGTTTAAATGTAAAAAATGTCCCTTATCAAAAATTAAACAACTTTTGTTTGAAACATTTTTTCGTAAACATCACTGTTTACCCGTGAGGGCGCCAATTAGGCGGAAATTTTATAATATGTACTATACTTGATTATCAGTTATGTATGATAAATGTTTGTATGTGTAATGTGAAAAAGAAATCAACACTGACTATACATGGTATTTCAACAATTAACTCAGTCAATTGTTTGTTTTCACTTGTTTGTTTTAAATTTTTTAAACCCTGGGAAAATGAAAAATGCATATCAAGGTATACTTACTTTATTCCCAAGTTTTTTTAACGCCTAGAAATATTGAAAGTTATTTAATTAGTTCACTTCCGGTTGTTCGTGCGTTTATCCACACGAGAACTCAAAAACGAAAAGAGGCAGCTGAAACTTGAATAGCGTGCTCAGGACGTAAAAGTGAGTTTGAGTTTGTAAATGATCAACATAGGTCAATTGGGTCTTCGGTCCGTAAGACCCATCTTGCAATCCGTTAGAGATATAAGAAAAATTTAAATGTAAAATGTCCTTTATAAAACAACTTTTGTTTGAAACATTTTTTCGTAAACATCACTCTTTACCCGTGAGGGCGCAAATTAGAACAAAATTTTTATTATAAAGAAGTTGAAAATTTGAAGTTACCTTCAACTAGTTGTTCTTATGAAACATTTTCGAAAAGCGAAAAAAAAAATTGTACAAAATACTAAAAATTGTAGAAAAAAACTAAATAAATATTTTTTTAAAAACTTTTCTAATTTATAAAAAATAATGCAAGCACTGACACTCAACACTTTCTATACAGGGTATTTCAACAATTAACTCAGTCAATTGTTTGTTTTCACTTGTTATTTTTATATTTCGAATTCGATATTAATTTTAGAAACTTTTATTTAACTTGTAATGTTTGTAGGTATGTATGTTTATAGTATCATATAATTGGGGTCAAAATTAACAAAAAATGTTTTTTAGACATTTTTCTCTAAACCCTCCAGTTTTCTAGTAAAGAATTCGTAAAATTGCTTTTGAATTGAATTTTAAGTGCTTGATTGTTAAATGTTAAGAGAGCGCACGGAAAACCACCGTAAATAATGATTTTCTGTTGTATACTTCCTAGAAAGATGGAATTTTCACCAATCGATGCGAAATAAAGTCAAATTAACAGAAAAGTTTGAAAAATTTTATTTTCCACAACTCAACCCTCCGGAAAATCGGAAAAACTAATTAAACTTAAATTTGGATCTTTTCTGTTACTTTCTCTTAATTTCAAGTCGATTGGTCAAAATCCGATCTTTATAGCATGTATAAAACCGAAAATCGTTATTTTTGAGTGGTTTTTCGCGCATTCTCTTAACAAGTCAATTTTCTTGAAACAGAGCCAAGAACACTCTCCATTTAATTTCCTTTCAACAAACAAACAAACAAGAATCAAAATCGATTCATCGGGTTTCTTTTTTCTTTGGGCTCGAGAATAAAAAAAAATCTTAGTCCATGAAGTGATTAGAAGTTCTGACATCAATGTATGTATTTATGATCTTCAGATTATTAAATAGATTGATATTTTAGAAAAATAACTCCAAATAACGTGGAAAAATGAAGTTAAAATTGAAAATTTTACTCTAGTATTATACACATTACTAAATTTAATAAATTATCTTATAGAAACTAATGTTATCAACAAAAAAAAATGTTAATTAACAATGTTACGGAATTTCTATAATATATATTATGGAATTTACATTGCCTACTTTTTTTAATAACTTGAAATTTATAGATACCATATTGTATTATTTTCTTGGCGTATTTGAAGTACCCTTATAACGTTTGTTTACTTTGTTATCAGTAAAACTTCTAGTTTAATATTTTTTATTCTCGAGCCTATCAAGAATGTAGGTATAACCGACTTAGCTTTTGATATAAGAAATTGGTCATTTTAGAAAAGGAGTACCTAATTAGATCCTGATAATCAAGGCCATCTCTAGATCCATTTTTCTCTTAAATCTGCACTAGGCTTTTTTTTTAGAAAACTTTATTTCTTTCACATATATTGATCAATAAACTTTCGTGGAAACATTTGCAGGTAATTTATATTTGAAAATGTAGTAGGGATAGTAAAATTTTTTTTGTATTTCCTTGAAACGGATAGGTACGGCTCAATGAAGAACTTGTGTAAAAACAGGAAAATTTTGTAAAAACAGGAAAATTTAAATAGCTAATTAAATACACTCAAAGTTAATAGCTAAAATGTCGTATGTCTAGATTATTTATTTCTTAGAGAGAAAAAATTTAATTTTTATACCATGTATATATGAAATATACCAAGGTATACTTTTAATTTTAGTCCCAAGTTTGTAACGCTTAAAAATATTGATGCTACGAACAAAGTTTTGATTGATGCTACGTAGCAATTCTTTACATGTTAATGTTATAGAAAATGTCAAATTAAAATTATTGAAAAACATCTAATTAATCAAACTTAATGCATTAAAAATTGTGAAAATAAAAAATCAAATTAGACAAATATTATTTTTCAAATGTAAATTATCATAATTATTTATTTAAATTTGTGAGACAATAATATTAAATTTTCAATGTAAATCACAAATGCAATCCGTACAATTAAATATGCATCCATACAATTCTATAATTAAAGTAGTGTATCTTTACCATGGAAACGCCTCCAATAAAACTCAAACGCGGTGCGAATACCTTCTGTTTGGTACTTGACTGTTTGATTTTTGTTGAGTATTCGTAGTATCTGGTCGTAGTTTTAGATATACAAGATGTTTTCATTTTTTATTTAAATTTTTAATTAAAATTAGTAATTATTTATAAATTTAATAATTTAATACTTTTTTTTTTCGGTTGGATATACCATTAATTCGAGCTTGGTCAAATATTTTGAGAATTTCTCGATTATTTAATGAAATTTGAAAGCTTCCTTTAATTACAAAACTGGAAATCCATACACAAGCTCGTCTTTTATTTGCTTAAGATTTTTCCATAAAATTGAATTTAAAGACAGCCTTGTTTTCGAATCGAACTTGAAGTGGATTGTGTCGAAAAATATAGGTCGTCCTTGAATGACATAATGTATGAGAACTTGTTATATGAACAGCCAGTAATGCGTTGTAAGAATACATATATCCACGCCCTCATAACTAATAGCATTATCGACCTTCAACTATTTATTCTTGACGCATTTTTTTTAATTTGATGTAAGCAGTAATCCATTTAGTCCGAGCAAATTAGGAATTTGGTTCGTTAAATTATGAAACAAACAGTTTCTCAACGTAAAATTGCAGGTTTTTAATTTTTTTTAAGGAATTTCGAGAACCGTACTCTCAATATATACCTTTGGGTTATGAGTCCAGCACGCTTTCCCTGCGCCACTCTGCTCTGTGTAATAATGTCGTAATAACATGTACTGATTCTGTTGTAAATACAGCAGTATTTATACGCTCATTTTTACGATATTAATGTTTAAACCAATAAGTATAAGATAGAGGAAAAGGTCGCGTAAACAGGCACGAGAACCATCTGCTATTTGGGTCCTGTAAACATTACGGTATCCATTGCTATCCATCCAACTGCTCCATTCGCAATTTAACGAACCAATAATAAGTAATTAGTTTGCTTGGTCTAATAGTATCTACTCTTATTACGTTCTCTTAACAGCACTCGACAGTACATAGCAAATTGCACTGTCCAGAGATGCGAATTGTGATTAAGGGTCCCGAAAATCCTTTTTAAAAGTCAAAGGCCTAGAACTTTTCGTTAAAATCTGCTCGTTTCAACAAATAGTGAATAACTTATTTACCCGGCCTATTAATAATTTTTCGTCTATATACAAGTTACAATAACATTACGATTCTGTGTACCTACTATTACTACAAGCAAATGATAAATGTTTAATTAATAAAATGAACTTCTGAATTAAAATTTTACATTTTTATGTGTAGGTGAAGAATAAAAAATTAAAAAACCCGATTCTTCCAAAAGTGGTGGAACTCTCTGAAAATGGGGGAAATATTTGTCACTCAAGGTACCCTACTTAGTGTAGGCGCTGAGTAGCTTTGCGTTCGGTTGCAATAACTCAAGTTTTAATATAGATATTTGAAAAAATAAAAAAGATTCTTTAACTAGAAAAAATTTGCATTTTTCTCATATATAATTATGTAGCATTTTCTTTCGCAAAAGGTTCGCTTTCGACCTATAAACAAATAGCGGGCCGGAAAAATGATAACTTATATGGCATCTTATATGTGGCACCCTATATTTAAACATTAAATATTTTCCTATGAAATATACTAAAATTTTAAACGGGAACGAAGAAATTATTACAAAACTATGGCCTTTGTATATAGAGGTTGTCGGCGTTTACAATATATTTTTAACGATTTTATTTACAAGATTGACATTTCATCTAAATTTGTTTATTTATATCTTATGAGTTCATTTTATCGATTCGAAATAAACAAAAACCAAACAATAGACATTCTGCTTCCTAGTAGAATAAAAATGAGAAACAATTGCTCAGTCTCCCATCTGGAAAAACTTTTTTTTATTATCCTGTAAATAATTGAATTATAATTTTTTTATAAAAATTTTCAATAGTATTTAGACAATAAGGGGTCTATAACTACATACTGCCAATACTTGTGTTAGCCTCTCTTTTACAGAAATCTTTAATTTATGATTCAAAATGATGATCATAACTCTGCTCCATCTGTGATCATCATTTTGAACCATAAATTAAAGATTTCTGTAAAAAATTAAAATAGTAAATGTCAGATTAAATTTGTAATGTATGAGCTATATTGCTGTAACATAAAATCATAACAAAACCTACTGTAGGATACATAGGCTCAGGGTTGCCATAAAAATTTCTACCAAGTAACTATCGATCAAAAAATTGATATTTTTTTCTTCTTCAAGAAATATTAGTTAATCTTAAGAATTAAATTGTGATTAAAGCTATGTTATAGCTGGAAATTCCCATATTCAAAACATTACGTTGGACTATTGTATATAATATCAAGCTGCGACACAAAATTTTCTTTTTTAAACAAGACAAAAATAGAATTTGTAAAGTATTTGACAAGCGAAAGTTACGGATTATTTCGACATTTTTTACAAAAAAAATACCACGCACAAAGTTTGAAGTCGGATACGAAGTAATTTCAATTTAGTATGATTATTGTACAATACTCTGTGTGATTTGGGATCTGTCCATTTTAAAAGTTCAACATGTAGGTCATCATAAACTTAACGAATCTTCCACATTTAATCGCCTAAATATATATAATTGCCTATATAATGAAAAATCGCCTAAAACATTTTGTTGTGAAATCAGGTTTGAAATTTTTGTACGCTTCTAATTTAGGGATAACCTTTGTTCCTCTTCCAACCGAATGAATCAACCCTCAGTACAAAGCAGCAAAAGATGATAAAATTTAAGTAATAGATTTCAAAACTAGAAATTACAAGTTTTCAAATGATCTACTGAGGACCAAATTCGATGAATTTTCTCATTCTACATTTCTCATAAACAGTACTGCTTGTTTTATTAATTCATATCGATTTTTTGGGGAAAATTCATACCAATTTTTAGACGTATAAAAGAGTATTTAATTGATATCATTTTGGTATCATTTTAAATTTTACGGTATCGAAATACCTTAAGTAAAAAAAACTGCATATTTTTGTGGAATGTTTTAATAAATATTTTCATAGTTTCAATATACAAAGTCTAAGACAAATATATGTTGACAACAAATATATACACACATAAATTTATGTACTTTAAAAGGCACCCAAAATTTAATTTTTTTGATTATTTAGAATATTTCTTTCTTACTTTAAGTGAAATACTGAACTAAAAATTGTGAACATTTATAAAATATTTTAAAATTACTCTCTATGTAGTCTTGTAAATAAAATAAAATATATAAAACGTACTCCTTGAAATAGGGAACATTATTGTGAAATTTTTCTGCTGGCTGACTCCATTGTAATACATTTATTAAAATACCCTAAAAATACATCAAATATTTTTATTCATGTTTTTTAACAATGTATTTCAATGGTGCTACTTAAAAGGATTTGCCTAGAGAACAACGTTTATGGAAATCAATTTTTGTTCACTACAAAACGTTTCCTTAAAGTGTACAGAATATGTTCTGGACATCAATTTCAACGCATGATACAGCTCTATTGTTAAATAATTATAACAAACATCAGTAAAACATGCGTTTAAATAGACGCTAGTGTACTACTTCCTTAGTATTTGTAATTGGTTACTGTAGAGAGAACCTTAAAGGCGTTTTTAGGATTCTTTTGAAAAACGCATCAAATGACGAATCTGTAAAACAGGAAAGTAAGAGTGAATCATTCTCTGGATTCAAAAGTCATAATTAAACCGAATCGAATTATATTTAATTATGTCAAATAAAAGTCGAGCTACAGAAGTTCACTAGAAAGATTCCTTAAATATAGCTTTGAGTAAGGTTCCTTTTTTCAAGTAATTATTTAAATTAAAATACATCTACAAAACATAAAAACATCTGCAATGATCTATTTAATTTTAATGAAAATAAAATTATTCGAATAAAATTATGTCTTTTATTGTGGAATAGTACACATTATAACGATCAAAATATAAAAGATACATGGCTACAAGTTCGTCACGATTATCACATAGAAATGAAACTTTTTTAAAAAGTACTTGTTTTCTACAACCATCCAGTGGTGATTAACATCAGGTTTTGTACATCATTAGAAAAGTTTCATCTTAACAAATAATATTCCTTCAATTGATATTCGTATCAAAATAAGGACATTCAAATACATCATTTAAAAAAATGGAGTAATAATTATTTTAAATTTTGATAATGATTAACGGTGTCAGAATGAAGTGCACTTTGGTGAAAATATACTAAAAAACACTAAAGGAATTTCAACGAATTTTGATTTCACCTCTTAAACCAATCATTACCATTACCATAGGTTTCTATTTTCATTTTAGAGTTTTTGGTACATAAATTTAAAGGAACTTTTAAAAATTTTATTTAAAATTTAGTTTATACCAAAAGATACATTGATTCTATGCCACCACCACGTTTATGACGAAAAAAAAGAGTAAGGTAAACGTAACTATTAAACAAGTGTTTTGTTAAAAACATTGTTAAAATATCCTTTAATATTTGTTATTTATTTTTAATTAAAGTATGTAATAAAATTAATACAGTGTGCATCATTTCACACACGGAATCTAGAGTGTGGCGTTCTCTATCAAGTACATGTGTGTATTTATGTGCTTATCGCTGTCGAACTTATGTGAATCTGCACAACGGAATCCGTGTATGATTTGAGGCAGAGTATAACTAACGAATGGTGTGTTATAAAAACTGTATTTTTTATCGGTTATATTAATTGTCAAATTATAAAAAGTAGTCAATTTTTAATCTTAAAAATTTTCACAAAATCTTACTAAACGATCACAATGAGAATTGGTACAAAATGCACGTAAAATTCTATTAACAAATATTTAACTGATACTAATTTTGTAAAATTTTAATTGCTGCTCCTAACGCCCAACTCAATTCATGACCATTAATTTTCTTTACGAGCTGAAAACAAAATTAATGTAACGTTAGAAAACTTTAGTATAATGGATAATTCAAAAAAAACTTTTTTAAATCGAGGACTGTTTGTTACTCGCCAAGGTAGTTGTTACTAATTTTGTCACCATTGGCCGATCTGTAATTACATATAGGATAGGTCTCAATCATCAATACAGGAAGTTTAAGCTACGTCTAAAAGAACGGCTAATTAATATTATCTTTTTGGTCATGGTCTTCAGAATAATATCGTCTTTCAGTAGTTTTATAAATATTTTAAAATTTCCCAACTTTCTAAGCCTTACTGAAACGGTATAAAAAAAGTACTTACACTTAATTGTGTTGTTGGTTTCAAACCAAATCCATCAGTCAATAAAACATAAATAAACGTTAAATCTAAGGTCATAAATGGTTGATCTGCATTTGTTGAATTTGCAGTCCGTTTAGCAGCTAATAAAAAGTCTTTAACAGGAACTTTACCACCAGTAAAAGGATCTATTAAAAATATTTGTAAAATTTAATAACTCGTGAAACAAAGTAATATATATACAATAAAAACATACCAATTAAACCACTTTCTGTGGCACGATCAAAATAATAACTGAAAGCATTAATTTTTTTAGAAACTAATTCGGAGGGAGTTACTACAGAACTTTTTACGTAGTTTTCAACAATACTCAAACACTTTTCAAATTTTATTACTGGATGCTTTTCAGTTACTGATATTTCACTATTTGCATTGTCTGTTTTATATCGAATATCAGTTTTGGGACCACTGAAATAAAAGTAAATTTAATTAAAATTTTAAGGTTTATTTAAGAAGAATGTTGAGAAACTATATTGATAATGTTGAGAAACTATTAGCCCATCAAATTCAGCTATTAATTTAACATTTATATTTGAGAAACATCGAACAAATGTTCCCCGAATTTAAGTGTACGCTAATAAAATGCTGTTCTCAAAGCGAATATTCGTTTACTATGATCTATCTATTTTAAAAGACGGACACGAGTTATGCGGTAATAACAAACATTCGTGATATGGTGAGAAACAGTAAAATCTATTCGCTGCTTAATGTACTAATATGAACATTTGCTTGATGTTAGCAAAATTTCGGAACACGTCCTGTAAGTAAAAACTTGTTTTTAGCTTAACAAATGGCATTCTATAAAAGATTTCGTAATATGAATACAAACTGGGATATTTTAAGAGTTGCCCCTCTCTTTAAACCAAATCATAAATACAATAAAATTATCAATGGGGGGGGGGGGGGGGTGAAGGAAATGTTATCGGAAAAATTGCCGCCTTCAAAAAGAGTAAAACAATTTAAAAAATTAAAAAGTTTAATTTAAGAATTAAAATGAAAAACTGTTTACGTACCTTACTAAATATTCTTTTCCATTATAATGCCATTTTGTGTTATTAATTATTGGATTGATACATTCACTAATTAAATTTAAACTTTTTTTTTCATTTCCTTCAGCTAAAATGGCTTTACGTGCAGCCATTAAACCTAAGCCCAAGTAACTGTGCGTGTATAACGTAATATTATTATTGCCGTGTTGTACATTGTAAATGTATTCTTTTTGTGACAATGACGAATCGGAGGTCGCTGCGAATGTTACTTGAGTTGAGCCACCTCCTAAATCTAACGCAGCGGCCGCTTGATTTGGATTACCGTTTAGTAATCCTTGAAGGAAATTAACTGTAACCCACGAGAATATTCCTTCGTCAACACCATCCATAATTGATACAGAATCTTCATTTGTATGAAAAGGTGTTTGACTAAATAATAACCGTACTTCATCCAATAAAGCATTCGCTTTCTGTTCGGGTAACATTCGTAAACCAGCAGTAGCTTTCAACACCAAAGGCGTTTTTTTCCAATATTCTTTTGGTATTTCTTTATACGCATGTTCTAATAATTGTTTAATCGAATCAGCGCCCTGCATTTCAACAATTTATTTAATATATATACTTTTTGTAAACATAGTCAATTACTAAGTGAACAAAAAATAGGTAAATAAATTTAGAATCGGCATAATATGGAAAGCTTACTTTGTGTACAAATGCGTTGCATCGTAGGGACTACACGAATTTCTAAAATTTCCATGGCATTATTGTTTTAAGGATACTAGTATTGCTACTTTGGTTTGGTATATATATATATATATCGTGTTCAGAATTGTTCTAAGATGATATCCCCCATATATTTTACAAAAGTTGGACAATAACATTTAAACATTATGTTATTATTAGCATATTCAAAATTGTTGCTGGATGAAACAGTAGATTGGATCTTTACATTCAAGGGGTATAGGCAGACCGACAAGGAAGTTTTTTAGTTAATTCGGTTTAAGTCGATATCTTAAAAATTACTCGCTCAATCGTCAGAAAGGCACAGTTTTTGTGTTTTTATTTTGAATAAAAATTATTCCAAAAAAAATCAAGCAACAAGAAAATATTTTTAAAAAACTTAGATATTCCAATCTAGGTACGAGTTATACAACTATATTATGACTGGCACTGCAAGGTATATGCAGATTTCTTAAAAATAGGCGACTTTGCTTTTGAACATCTTAAAATTGCCAATCTTAAAGTTGTCAATCATAACATTTCAAGTTTTGTTTTCGTTTGTGAATAAAATTATCAAACATAAGAATTATGTTGTTAGATTAAATGATTTTTTAATTTACCTTTTTTGGTTCATTTACAAACGATGATAGCCCTGGTTTTAATTGAATAAATAATTCTTTATCTAATATTAAACGTCCGTCTAAAAAAAAACAACAGACAATTGAATTTTTAATGATAGCCAGCTTATCATCTTATATAAGGAGATAAATACTTTTTTAATCCAAATTAATATTTACCTAAATAAGCTTTATGAAAACTAAATGCTAGTAACCTCGAACCAGTACTTCCTGCATCTATAATAGCTGCATACACCGGATCATTGTATCCTAAATGTCGAGCTAATTTATCTGCAGTAGAATGAACAACTGTGTCTAAATATAAACCTAAAAATTGAAAAAAATTAATAAAAATTAATTTTATTTCTCAGTAAACGCCTTAAACACCGCGAAAAGCATTATACATATTTCGACATAAAAAGGAGAACGAGAGAAGAGTTGTTCCTTACGATGAAAGGGTGGAATCAGAGATGGAAAGAGTTTAAATAGATGGAGAATGCTGTGCAATATATATAGAATCATAGGGTTCAGGGCAGAGAGAAAAGTTTGTTTATTGTATAGTATTTCCATACTTTTAAACATTCGTAACCAAGATTTTAAAAAATATATCCATTGACCGAGGTACAGAATTAATAAAATATAACAGTAATTTTTCTTAAATCAGTAGTTAACTAGCCAATTCTGTACAACTTATAATACATTACAATGAAAGTAAATACTAGATAGAAATCTGGAGAATAAGTAAGTATTCGAATCACTCGTAAATGTATAGCCGTGCCACAAATAAACGTGTATAATAGCTATCAATTGTTGATTAATTTGAACTTTTTATGTAGTCCACAAGTGCCAATTAATCGAAATCGATCATTCTCGATCAAAAGGTCAAATTCCTGATTCAAATACAGTTTCTAGTAACAAAATTTGAAGATGAATTCTTATATAATACGATAAGATAAGACGGAAAATTTGTTAAGTATTTACTAAAGCTCAAATTAATAGAATAATAAAACTCATATAATTTACAGTTAGCTCTAACTGAAATATGTAAAGCTATAAGTAAATTCAACCGTCCATATCTCGGAGACTAAGCGAGAATTTGATAATTTTCACAAACCGTAATCGAGTTAAGTTGTTAATTCAACGTTCATAAAAATTGAGGCTTGAATTCATACTAGAACAATAAAAGTCGACTCTCAAGTAAAATAGTAAAACGACAACTTGAAAAATATTTTTTACCACATATATTTGTGGACATATTGTTTTGATATTATTTTTATTCCTACAAATGTTGAAACTTGAAAATTTGCATTGCTATTTATGATATATAAAGAGTTCTGTAAATTAAATGTCATTGAAACAACATCAAAGTAAATAAGCGAACATTTTTAAACTTTGACCAGGTAAATATTTATTTAAAAAATTATGATTATGTAATACCTGTAAATATTATCAAAATTCCAACTGATAACAATAAACATATCAACTGTCCACGTATACTAAGCGCCGATGAACTTTTTGATGATTTTTTTCGTTTGATTTTATCATTTGATGCATGTTTACTACCATTTTCTGTACCTACAAGCTAATAATATATTTGTTTAAATAATTACAAATCGAAGAAAATGAAGAAGAAACAGGTTATGTTTTGACGATTCCAAAATTTTTGCAAACTCACCTTTTCATAAATCATTTAACATAAATTATAAAAATATCCAAAAAAAAAATTTCAAAACAAAGTAAATAAAAAATTATACTACATACAAATTTGAAAAAAAAAGGAAAATCACATGGCTCAACACAAAAATTTTTGACGTAACATTGAGTATAGAAAAATAATAAGTTCTTACCTTTCTCTGACGTGTGGTACCCATAATTTTTAAATTTTTTCTTGAACTCGAAAACTTACATAAATGTATATAACATATACATGTAATAAAAATTTTAAATTAAGAACTACAGTTTATATTCGACTCCTGCGATAAAATACGTATTTTTATTGTAAAATTTTTTTTAATAGTATACAAGGACACTTATATCCTATCCTAATCGTCAAACCATCACGAATCACGATGTCATCATAATTAATTTTTAAATACTATCTTCATTTACAAATTGAACTTTTAACAAGTATGTCATATTATAAATTTAACTATATTTATTTATTTTGCGATAATGGTATTTGTTTAATGAGATAAGATAAAATAGATAATTGTAATTATTAAAATTCGTTCATAATCATGACGAAATAGGTATGTAAATAATATAATTTGAGAACCGGTAAGACGATTGTTGTAAAACAATTTAGAGAAATTATATAATTAACGAAATTATTTGTATGTAATAGTCAATTAGTCCCTTTGCATTATATTTAAATATATCTATATATTTTATTATTTTTAAAAAGTAAGGAAGTAACTGTCAACAATTTTCCAAATAGATAAAAATGGAATGAAAACACAAGATGAAATTAACAATCCAACCTTCTTTTTCTGCCAAACAATGTCAAACACACAGATTTTTATCAACAATTTAGATAGCTAACACTATTTAAAATAGGGTGTTCTATGATTCGCTATAGTCAATTATAGTCTGCTTTTTTTTTACATTTTCTAACGCCTGTAAGTTCTCCCCCCATCGCTAAATTGAAAAGATTTATAAGACCTTTTTTCAAAATCATCTAAGCAACAAAATCCAATAGGTCACGTCGATGCTCGCGTTACAATACATTTAGCATCCTGGACTCGCGTATAATTGCCATGATAAACTGGTTTATCATTGATATATAACATATAGGTAGAGGATACCATGTATTGAAATTGGTCTGAATTTGAGATATATAGATATATACTAGCGCTACCAAATGAGTGGCTAAAACTAAAAACATATAGCATGCGTTGAATGGTTTTATTTAGATCTCAACCACTCATTCTGGGGGCGCTGGAAATGCTTCAATACAATCAATTTAGAGATAAAAAGATAGTAGTTAATTTTATACTTAATTTTATTTTTTTACGCCATATAGATCCTCTATCCAGTTATATAGAGACTAGTGAGGTTTTTAGATTTATTGCTATTGAATTTTAATACTAAAAAGACTCTATCTAGCGATAATAAAAAGAATCATAGTTTGAAAAGCCCATAGATACAATCTTGTAAACCATACCCACATATAAAAGAGGTAATGTAACAATTTTTACAACACAAATTTTGTTAAATAATTATATAAAACATTAAAATAATTATTTTAATTTTAATTTGGGTCATTATGTCGTTTAAAAAAGTAAATCGCGAGTTCGTTTTTCATTAATTTCCAAATTGTTGCCAGGAAATAAAAATTTCACGTATTATATGTATACATTAAGTAGGAATCTTTAGTCTTTTTATTCAATGAAAAATCATCTGAATTTCTAAAGTATGGTTTACATTTTTTTACTCGTTGCGCTGACATCTTAACGTTAAAATCGAATCATCACCACACGTCGGTCGCACAAGTGCTTGAACGCTATCCGTTAAGATGTCTACTAGATGGAGGTCAGTGCGTACATCTGTTGATCTGTCATCTGTGTTTATTTGTGATGTTGTGTTAAATGTTTGTGACTTATCCAAAGATAAGTTAGATGGAACATCGAATTTGTAACACAGATTATAATTTGATTACAGAAAAATTTTCTTCGGATAACTATGGATTCTGAGGTAAAATTTCTTAAATTTTATTAATATTATTGATTAGGCTATTAGTACACAATCGAGTCTTCAGCAAGCTAGTTATTATCATTACGAGTTGGTTAGGTTGAGTTTGTCGATTATAGAGGAGTTGTTTGGGTTCTGAATTTTTTAGCCCTTGAGTTCAAAAATGGGACACTATTACAGAAAACGGAAGTATTATATTCACGCTATAAAAGACCCGCTGGTGCACGTATAGCCTCATCCGATTAATCAATTTTGAATAATCATTGATAAAGACCCTAATTTAATTCGAAAAACTGATATTGTGTTTTAGAAACGTAGCAGAGAAAAGCGAAGTAAACATAAAAAAAAACATAAGAAGCATAAAAAAAAGCGATACTCATCCACGTCTTCTTCATCGACCGAAGATGAATGGGTAGAAAAACCAAGAGTAGATAAAATTAAAAAAACAGCACGTGATAATTCACCGAAACGAGATTCTTGGATGACAGATTTAACGTTCAATATTCCAACTACTTCAAATCATAAATTAAAAACACAAGCTAAAATCGATGAAGCAAAAAATGCAAGTTTAGATACTTATAATCCAAGTAAAAGCACGCGTGAGTTAAATCCTTATTGGAAAGATGGCGGGGATGGGTTGCCAAGTTTTAATCAATCAAAAATGTTTTTAAAACCCGGAACTCAATACAAGAAATTTGATGAAACTAAATCTTCATATAGTTCTCGAGTACAAAGTTCAGGTACAAACATTACTTTTTGAAATTATTATTGATGGCTGCATTTAGTCGATGACTTATATAATAATATTCATTAATTTTATGGAGTCCCTATATTTATATATTTTTTTAAAATTTTAGCATAAGTATTTAATAATAAATAAGGTAAATAACTTGTGAATTGTCGATTGACAATGAAAATTAAAATTATCTTCCTTAATTAAAAAAAAAAATTGTAAATATTCACTCTCTCTCTGCAAACAAATTCGTAATCTACGTAATTTGATTTTTTCCTGACGTTCTAGGATCATTTTTATACTTTTACTTTATTTTGTAAGCAATATTTACCTGCAGGTAACGTCTATTCCATAATATAAATAGCACTGAAGATTTTTCACAGCACAAACTTGATGGCAATGAATATCTATGTATTAAGTCATGCATTTTTTCATTACTGCTTTTAACTTTATTTCTTGTTGTTTTAGGAGATTGGAGGAAGAAGTCATTGAATGAGGTACACAAACAATCGAAATATGACTCAGAAAAACAACAAAAAGTGTCCGAACCAGTGTCCGAACCAAAGTTAAATTTAACTGATAAAGAAATTAATGAATTAGCAGCGCGTGTTTTAAAAGCAGAAATTATGGGGAATCAAAAGTTACATGATGAATTAAAAAAACAATTAGAAAAGGCAAGAGAATATCGTAAAAATAACGGGCCTACTCTCATAAGCAGTGATAAAAATGATGTTATAATGTCTATAACAGACGAAAAAGGTCAAACAAAACCTGTATTAAAACATGAATTAAATGAACCTAGTACTTCCAAGAAAAGACATAAAGTATCAACACATGTTCACGGGGAACGTGTACGTTACTTTGGGGATGACGATAGATATAATTTAAACGAAATGTTTGAAAAGGAAAAACTAACTTCCGGCTATGATGATGAAGCATCATTTATGAAAATAGCATCAAAATTAAAACACGCAGATGATGAAGTTACAGATTTGTTTGAAAATACTTCATTTGATCCCAGTGCGAAAGAAGTGGATGAACGAAATAAAGCAAAAGCTTTAAAAGAACACAAAACTTTGTTAAATTGCCCACGGTGTATTGATTCAGATAAATTTAATAATCAATTAACTATTAAGTTAGGGGATAACGTATATTTGTCAATTCCACCATATCAAAGTATTACCGAGTGGCATTGTTTTTTGATTCCAATCCGTCATGTTTCATGTGCAACACAACTCGATGAAGACGAATGGAATGAATTACAGGAATTCCGTACAAAATTATCAAATATATTTGCGAAACGAAATCATGTTACAATATTTTTTGAATGTGCTAAGGATTTGCATAAATATCCACATATGATGATTGAATGTGTCCCATTACCTGAACAAGACGGTTCGTTAGCGCCTATGTATTTTAAAAAGGCCATTCTTGAATGTGAAAAAGAATGGTCAAATAATAAAAAGTTAATTGAATTGAAAAAATCGAATGTACGAAGAGTTATACCGAAAGGATTAGCATACTTTTCTGTAGAATTTGATTCAGAACCAGGATTCGCTCATGTCATTGAGGATCGTCGTGATTTTCCTCAAAATTTTGCACAGGAAATTATTGGTGGTTTGTTAGATTTGCATCATAGTGTTTGGAGAAAACCACGTTATGAAAATTCGTCTGAAATTTTGTCAAAAGTAAATAATTTTAAAAAGATTTGGACTTAATAATTGTGATTTTAAATTTTATTGTAAAGTGTTATAAAATATTTCACGAGAAAAATTTATAAATTCTGACCTGAATCAGACTTATGTTGGAATTCATTAAAAGAGTAGAAAAGAATTAATAATTTTGTCTGTATTATCACTAATAAAGAGTACACCAGTCAAGAAAGGCATAAAACTGACCGCCGTTAGTTTCGTTCTAGAGGGATTATCACTGTATATGGTATGTTGGAAAATATATTATTAATTATTATTGTGTAAAATATAGTGGCACACAAGATATTTTGATTGCCAGTTTTTGACTTAGATCATTATTGAGCTATTTTTTAAATAGGTTCAGTATCACGTACTAATATAAATGTAAATACACAAAATCCTTAATAAGAAGGAAGTGCCACCATTTTGCCTGTTTCGGCCTTTGTCTCCATAACCGTACACTTTTGGCCAAAAATGGTAATAATCTTTTTAGTTAAGTAATTTTTGGTACCCCTAACTGATTACGACTTATATCACTATTACGATTTATTTAATGGCTTTTTGGTCCGTATCTCTTCTAATAATTTTTTAAACAATAAAATGCTAATAACTTAACTTTTAAATCTACAAATTTCCAACAACTTTTACTTTTTTTTCTAAAATTAATATTTTTGTGCATTTAGATTTATTACGTGATATTGAACCTATTAAAAAAATAACTGCTGTAATTTGGCGCATTATGGACAAGAGTAGGGGCTTCTCCATTGCCTCTAGTATTCTAGTTATGCGTAATTTTTGGAAAAACTTCGTATATTTTTAAATTTTTAAAATTATGTTACCAATTTTTACCATTTTTTTCATAAAAAAATAATCATTTTATGCTACACGTTTGTCAGTTTCATTATTCTGTTAAAAAGATGATTATTGATATGTTACTCGATCAGCGGATATAGTTTGGAAACTAATATCATCCAATTTAATAGATGGTGTATAAATAAGATAAAATTTAATTGCTTAGATTTTATTCTTTAAAAAATTCATCATATGCAAAAATTAGGCCGCATAAACAATTTAAAATAATTAATTATATTATTCTTCCATTTTCTACTCTATTAGACGTTATTTTTAATTTTTAACATTTACAAGATAAATAAAATCTGTTAGGAATTTTTTACCCATCAATAAATTATATTTTATTAAATGTGCGTTAGTAGTTATTAGCCTGGTTTGTGAGAAGTGTAATTTGCTGTACGAAGTAAGTGAACCACTCGCTGAGGGCTTTTCGAATGTCACGACTATGGCAGCTTTTGATTTTGCTTTTATTGTAAAATTATTTTGTTGTACTCCATAAACACGATGAGTGAAATATTCACGGAAACCTAAAAAATATGATCATAAAATATATTAGCATATTTTCACGTGAAGTTAAGTGAATTAAAAAAGAAAAATTGGTATTTTAGACATGCTGCCATAATTTCATCAATTTTGTAAAGACGGGTTTGCTGTGATAATAAAGTGTTTTTCATGCAGTTTGTTAAAAATTTATTTGATGTGGCTGTGATTTTCTTCTCTTTTCGGCTAGATTGTATTATATGAAATTGGGAATTATTTAGTGAATTATGAAATAATCCACTATATTAATAAAATTATATTATCTTGATTTTAACAATATGAATGTTAATATGTTATTAACTCTACGAATAATTCAAGATATTCTTTGGAAGATCGAACATTTTCGAATCTTGCTATTATTACTGCAAAATAAGAAAGTCTTTTACAGAATGACGTAGCGTTCATATTGCCAGCTTGCGGGCTAATTTTAAATTATTAATATTATATTATAACGGAATTTTTCTTACTAGTTTCAAAATTTGATATGGATTTTTCTTCTATTTCGGTAAATTTCTGAGTTGAAAGTTTACCAGGTTTAGATGCTTGTATGTTAGCTTTATTTTGCCGATTTTTATCAGATGGTATAAAACCTTTTAATCGAAGACCCACATCAATTGTAATAGGAATGTCGCATTCCATAAAATTTCGTATCTATTGACAAGTAGAAATTGCTATATAAGAAAGAAATTTTCAAAATAAATAATTTTATATAATAATATTGTTACCTCAAAAACCGCTTTAGCTGGTGTAACTTGATGATTATTGTAGGTTCCACGATGGATTAATGTGCTAGTCCAACTAATATTATGAGCTATTCCATATCCAATTAAAGCCAATGGAACTAATGTGAGTTCGGATTGTATTTCGATGTATTCATAATACTACAATTAAACAGTTTTTTTAGGTAAGTTGATTTTATCTATATCAATATAGATGTAACAGTAAGTGGTCGTTGGGGTTGAAAAGTTGGTCGAACGGTAACCAAAAATATGAAAAACTTTATGTTCAACATGCTCAAAAAAATAAATCATGCATAACAGGCTTCCATAACGTGCATGACAGGCTTCCGTATTCCAAGTTCATCGCTACGCGATCAACTGACGTTCACAAGTCCACAACTTTTATCAGCCGAAGTGAAATGACTGTCCAAAGTTTATTACTGACTTCTGCGCTATAAGAAAATATACGATAAAAATATAATAGCATACATGAGTATTTGTAATCGGCTCAAAAGATATCTGAAACTTCCTTTCTTCAAACGGCAATAAAGTCAATCCTAATGGTGATATATTACATCTGAATGGGCCTTTCGGGTTTAAATGTGGAATAGTGAGAGTAATTTTGCGCACTATAAAAAAATCAGATTTTTGATGAAATTCATTAAATATAAGGTAATATACTATAGGAAAGTCTCTTTTGGTTTTTATTCCGCAATGATGGAGTACAGAACACAAGTGTTGCTTAAGTAATATTTGTAAAATATTTTTAAAAGTCGCATCTATCGAATGTACATACATTCGATAGAAACGTAATCGCAATGTCGTTACAATACACCATCATAAATTAAGTATTTTTGTTGAGTGCGGGGAAAACATTTTTTTAATCACTTTTAAAATTGGGGATTATATGATTCAAAGGGCATTTAATTTGAAAATACTGCCCGCATTTTGTTTCCTTCCGATTGAGCTGAAACTTTAGGATTATGGTTAAAAGAGTACCTATATTACAAAAAAAATTGAAAAATGACTTTTAATTCTATGAATTTACTTGTTATATTTTTAGCAAGCACAGTTATATGTGATTGTAATCCAATTGGTTGTCCACCAAACACAATTTTTTGTGATGTTAAATTAGATAAAATAAAATTAGGTTTAATCACGGGGCATACAACACGACACATTAACATCTCTTCATGGCTGAAAAATATTTAAAAAAATTCTGTGTTAATGTTTTTTTCTAATTTTTATATTAATACACATGAGAGGTCGTTGCCGATGTTTCAGAAATGCGTTGTTGAAAAGTATTCTTAAGAAGACGAACATGAAGTAATATTTTGTAACACACGTTTTATTGTGAACAGTTGTTCATTATAAAACGTGTGTTGCACCTGGCACGTGCTAATAAATTAGTTTTTTAGTTGGTTCGCCTTTAGTTAGGACTAATATAGTATTCATTTTTTACTTACGGTATATGTGTATATTTGAGCTGACATCTAACTGTTACATCAAGCGTATATGGCTTTAAATATTGCCATACACTTTGAACCACATCAAAACGAGGTTGCATAGTAGTAGGCTGTTTCTTTTCTCTGGGTGAACCTTGTTTGAATTGCTTTGCGACTTCTTTATACAAATCACTTGGTACTTTTGGACTGCATTGGATTACAATTTTAATACTCTTGAAAAGTAATTGTTTTTTTAATATTCAGAGTCGAGTTAATCAACTTTGAGAAAAATTAATTTTTCACGTTAACTATTACACCTTCCTTCGCATCCTTCTGCGCAACTTGCGACAATTGTGTTTATTATTATTATTCATTATTTTTCGTAATTTTAGACATTTCAGGTGTTTATGTTACAAAATTTGGCTTATATATATAACCGGTTTATTTGGGGCATGTTAGTAGGAGTATTATATATATATGGTGAGCCTGGTATAAAAAATAAATTAACAATCTCACCTTGGTTTCACTGTTTAATGTACCTAATCTAGGTTGTGCTTGAATTTCCTCAGAATCTGTATTTAGCATAAAAGTGCCTTGTAAATTTTTACTTTTTCGTTTCAAACATCTTTGAGTTGATTCATTCAAGCGTAAGTGAATTATGGATAATGAAAAACTTCCGCATGGTGTACATCTAGTTCGAATATATTGATAATCAAATTCAAATAAAGGATTTATGATATAGCTTTTAAAATAAGCTACAGTCATATCAATACCCCCGGGCTTGTCATAAGAACTTCTGGAGTCTTCACCAGTTGGTACTTTCGCGTCTAACATTAAAATAGAAAATATTTTATTTTCCTTAGTTCCAAACTTTTGTCATTGTTTCTATTATAGTAAAATAAAACAAATTTTGGGTTCCAGAATATTAGCAACTGACTGAAAATTTGGTACACTAAAGCACCGTGCAGTCCGCCACTAAATTAACAACGAGTAACCCAATAAGAGTAGAGTTCTCATTTATTATCTTTGATAATATTTATAGTTAATGTATAGCCTTAAGTTATCAGGGAAAACTGTTTTTATTTTCAATTTTCCAAAACCTCTATGTGACAGCAACTTTCACATATTATTTTCATCCTTTAAAATAAATTTAACTAAAACCCAATTTTCAGCGAGTTGCTAAAATATTTAAGGTCAGAATTGATTAATTTCTCTATTACTTTTGTTCTTCCCTGGTGGAAAAAATATTTGAAGATAAGAAATTCTGAAAAAGTCTTTGGAACTTTGAATTTCTCAACGTTTTCGGACTATTCTAATTCAGAGTTCTTAATACTTTTTTAAAGTTTCTAAGACTTTTTCAGAGTTTTCTAAGACTTATTAAGACTTATTCTTTTTTCAAATATTTTTTCCACCAGGGTTTTACGAAAATGTGATTACTTTTTCGAAATAGCCGTATCTTTCAAGTTTTAAAATAGGTGAACGAACAATCAGTTATAATTGCTTTTGGCGAGTTTTTTTACCTTTGAATACAGTGTAAACTTTTATTTGAAAATTATTTTCTGCTATTGTATTTGGCAAATCTGATTCCGTATTAATCATATCATCCACATCGGGTGAATAAAACATTACAAAATCGAAAAATTCATTAGGGTAAATTTTTCCAAATCCATATCCAGGATGAATATGTATATACTATTTATAAAATAAAACATCATGAATATTTCAGCTTCATATCTCCTTTCGTTTTTGAGTGATCGTGTTGACAGACAGACGGACAGATAACTGGAAATGGAATAATTAGGTGATTTTATGAAACCTTATACCAAAAATTTCTTCATAGCATCCATATTTTTAAGCGTTACAAACTTGAGATAAAAAAGGGTTTTATATTGAAATATTCGCAATTAGAAGCAAAACGCCATATGTCTATTTTAGCTTAAAACAGAGCCGGATTAAGTAAATAACTGTTTAAAAGTTGATCTAAAACTTTAAACTGCTCTATATCTAGCGCCAAAATCTTTATTGATGGATATCTTTTTGTTAATAAATGAGAATTGTTATTTTTGATTTAAAACATACGCTTGGTAAATTTAAGAATCCATATTCTTCTGATAATACTGAAGTATTATATAATCGAAGTTGTAGTAATACTGTTTCTTTTGTTGTAACTCGACCTAAATTAAATATTTTTATAACACCTGAAAAATGTAATAAAGTTTTAATAAACTTAAATTGAATATCATGTTGAAAATTCCATAGTCGCCCGGGAATGTATTGCTTTTACTACTAAATACACAAACTGCTATTAGATATGGTGTAGAAAAGTCAGAAATAATTTAATTTCTTTTTTTTTTTGCCTTTCGAGGAATATATTATATAGAACTGATTCAAAAAATAACTTGGATTAGATTTCAGTTAGCCTAGTAAGTATTAGGTCTTTTAATCTATTGTACCTACTTTGCTTCATAGGTGCTCCAGAAGACCTACAGCTTTAATAAACTACAGGATATTCTTGAGAGACACTTCATTTATTTCACTTGAGCGGAGATCAGTCCATCCTAAATGGCGGCGTTATTTGAGGTGAGGCTTATTCGCATTCATATAGAACTATCCAGTTTTCTCCACTTCATGACAAAATCTGCAGAGATCGTTCTCTGTTGGGACTGATCTGTTAACAATTTTTTGAAAAAATTGTGAAGAGTAAAAAAATTACAGAACCGCCCAGAAACAAACTTAAAAATTTTTTCAAACTTAAAGAGTTATTGCAGGGAGGAGAAAAATATAATTACGTTTAAATTCAAGTTTGAACTAAGATATGAAAACTTACAATACCTTCATTATTAATTTCTATTTGAATTGAGGGAATGTAAATCACAGCATATATCGGAATTTTTGGTGGTTTTAAATCTTTGTATTCTGAACTTGAAATACACATTTTTAGTGGGAAATTTAGTAGATGTAATATGGAATTATAATAACGACTACTTTCTAAATCATGCCTGTTTAATGAATATGTAGAATTCCTACAAATTTGACAAATCGTCAGAGAGTTTATAATATAAAAGCTCATAACAAAAAAAAAGCATCCCATTTAATACCTCAAAATTAGAAAGCGAAAATGGCCGAAAAACATGTTACGCCCGCCAGGCTAGTAAAAATTTGTTGATTGTAATTTTGTATACCTAAATTTTTGAATTTACCTAGAAAAAAATATTGTGTTTTAAAACACCTGCTTTAAATTTACACAATTTGTGAAAACCATTTTTTGAAAAAAAAAGTCTGACTGACAATTTTTGTTAACTTACTTCTGACAGACCTTTTGATGGACCAGAAAGTTTAAGATATCTAAACTTTAAACAGCATTACATTTTTGCATTTGTCGTAAATGTAAATTAACTATACTTGAACTTACCCTGGAGAAAAGCGTAAATAAAAAATTTGTGTTGATTTAGCCAATATAAAACCTTCGACTGGAAATACACTCATAAAGTCTTTCATAGATTTTGGTACTTTTACAATACATTTCAACAGAGTATTTGATTTATTTATAACGCTAATATTATCTTGATAGTTACCAAAATTTATTATACATATTTTAAAATCAACATGTGGTTTACTAAACTCAAATTTATACCCAGAGCAACTTATTTCTGCTTTAATTGTCTGGAAAACACATAATTTAATTTTTGTTTACAATTATTAAGTTTTATTCATGATTCATGAATTTATAAAATTATAAAACTTATAGTGGATCCAGAAACTTATATTGGAATTTTTTTTATTTCTTAGATTGATCTCCATTTGTATAAATGAATTTTACATATTATTCTATAACCTTTTACCTTTTCTGCTATCAAATCATTGCAATCTGCGTCCGAATAAAGATAAAACTTGAAATAATCCACAAAAACTCCTTCACTGGAAATGTTTTTGCAAATACATGGAATTTTAGAGAACCCTCTGGATGGTATCTCAATAAAAGTAGTGAATATATCAAAAACATTTGAAACTCTTTTCAACAATTTATTTAGTAAACTTTTTACCACAGTAAAACCTGTGTTTATAAAAAATATTTAAAAATTAGAATAATTTTTTACATAAAAGAATAGAAACTTTGTGTGTTCATTTCCTAAGCGTTCGTACATCGTTTATTTGATTAAATTAAATAACAATTACAATTTTTTCGACATAACAACACTCTTTTATTGAGCATTGTACAAATTCAATATTAGACTCGAAATCAATTTTTAAATCGGAAAATTTCGCAAACAAATAAATTGTTGATCAAATTATGTGTAATTACAGTATGTTTACAGTTTATCCTACGCCCGAAAATTTTTTTACAAAAGCTGCCGGAATATACAAAAGTATACTAAAACACCATATTAAAACCTTATTTTTCAACATTGAGAAAAGTGTCTATTACTAATCAAGGTAACAGTAAGCTTCTAAAAATTAAAATTTTCAAGGCAGACAAATGAAAAAAAAAAAAAAAAATTCTACAAAAAATAACTTATTTATTTTAAATTAAAGTGTACTTGCATTCGAATTCGGGAGCTACATCTAAAATTGTTTGTGAAACGCTGCTTCTCGCTCTATCAGTATTTCGTTGGTAACGTGCGATACGAATATAGAGTGTCTTGGAAAAATTGTTCTTCAACTGTAAAAAATGTTATTGTTTTTGTCAATTAAAAATGATAAATACACATTGAGCTGTGGACGTTAAGATTGGTAGAATCCACAAAACACGCTTATCAACAGGGTTCGTAAGAAGTTTGTAAGAAGTCCATAAAATCATTTAGCGACCTTAAAATTCTTGATACAGGTGGTTCAATTTTAAGAAACTAAATTTTTCTAGAAGAAAAACTTAACTTGTGAATAGCACTAGAATTGGCTGATACTTACAGTTATATATTTCTTTAATGAAATCTTATCAAATTTCCAAAATGGAGTATCTTCAAATTTTACAGTAGTTGGGTTAATGATTAAATCATTAAATATTGGCCTGCATTCAATATTTATTTCAAATTTTTTCTTCTTACAATCTGGACGCACAGTGTGAAATATGATTGTTGCTTGGATTGTTTTTATTTCTTTTGGTTGAAATACCACTTTCATTGGAAAAGACATATATCGATAAAGTGATTGTAACTTATTGTTTATTTCTATCTAAAAAAAAAGCAAGTGAATACAGCAATTTAATGAATAAATTGTTGGAATCCCTGAATATGATTGAATGCTAATGTCTGAACTATTTACCATTAAAAGTACCTCTTTTATTCTAGAATAAATTGCCCGGTTGTTATATGGGAAAATATTTCTTAATATTGTTATAAAATCTCTTATTATTGCCGAAATTATTTTTGTTTTTATAGTTTTGGAGAAAAAGTAAACTTAAGTTTTGCCAAAAATTACCACCCTTTTAGAAAATCAATAAATGATGTTTATGAAAAAAATTCTTGTTTTTCCAAAAGGAACATTTTTTGGGTCTGAAGTTGTGGCCAATTGAGAGCAGTATTGAAAAGACTTGGTATTTTTTAATTTATTTTGGACTATTGATGCATTGTGGCTTACCTGGAAGGGATTACTTTCAGCCAAATCAATATAAATAAGATCTATCAACGTGCACTGTATGGGTAGTGGACTGTTATTGTGTACAAAAATTTTCTGAGAATAAATATTATCAATATTATAATCCTACGAAAAGAAAATATAATAAGTTATGCCTGGTATACCATTGTAAGCAATCCAGCTTAAAATTTTTTCAAAGAAGAGTTTTTGGACAACTCTCCTTCCTTAGTGAAAGTTGTTATATATTAAAAGGAGGAACATTTCTCAGAAGTCATAAATTAGACCTTGACCTGCAGTACCATTGAAAATTCAAATCATATTTGTAAATGTTAAGATATACAGAAAATATTTAATTAGAAAGTTATTCTTTATAAAATAACAAAGCTGTCATCTTTTTACTTGAAAAGAAAAAAATTCGCCAAAGGCCAAGTCCATCATTTCAACATCATAGCGGTTAAATTTTTTAACTCCTTACTTAGTGGCTGCATATATCGATCGTACTTAGAATCTAAATTCCGAATTTCATGTCTCCTCTACCAGCCAGAACAAAACCGCTTATATAAAGATGATATAAAATTGAGTCTTTTCCATCTAATTGATTTTGAATACACTCACATCATAAGCTTACATTAAATTTTATTATACTTGGTTTCACCACGATGTCATTTTCATTTTCTAGTTTACTGATTCCAGACAAATAGTCAAATTCATGTTCATCTTTCAAAATTTCATCAATAATTTTATTATTCTTATAAAATACGGATACAGGAATATGTTCAGGGGGTAATACTGCCCTGAAATCGGGTAATGTGTTCAAATATGTTATGTCTGTTGATGGTCGGGATACCGAGCTCCTCCTTTTCGATGCGCCCTAAATCAAAAAATATTATAATATATGAATATTAGTAATATGTACTCAAATAATATTGGTGGGTAAGAAAACGGCTACAAGACCACATGTTTTGGAGGCAGATTTAATAATAATAAACAAAAGAAGGCTACCGCAAGTGGGTCCCTAGCACCTAAACTAAGAGTCCTCTGTGCCCTAGGAGGCAGATTTAACATTTTCAACTCTCTTTTTAACGCTTTTTTTTGTCAACAAAAAATTTTTTTTATATTGATTATTATTTGGAATTAAAACAAAAGCAGATGTAAATATTAGATGTTCCAGGTTAGTTTTGGAAGTTCCAACACAAAAAGATTTGGTATACATAATAAACGACATAAAACAAAAAATTGTTATTTTAGAAATGGTACTTACGAATTGAAATCTTCTGAAACTTGCTTTGGATGAACCTAAAAACATAAAAAGTATATACAATCATTAATTACACTGAAATCAAAGAGAGGCAATTACTGTAAAACTTCTAATCCTAAATTCTAAAAATTGCATACCTACAATTAAAATAGATTTCAAAGTGACTCTTAACCCCACCTTCCAGGTGTGGTGGAAGGTTAATTATTACTGGATCGTTTCCCCCCTTTGAAAAAAGTTGTAGCTAAGGCTAGTAAAATATTAGCTTTCATTTTTATATGGTTCATAAAAAAATGCGACTGTGCAGAAAAATTACTGAAATACTGATTTAATCTTTAAAGAAGTTCCATATCATTTTTGGATCACTATTCCTTAAAACCTATACTTTCCAACCAATTTTATTAAGAAAACTAAATTATCACAATGGCGATATTTAACTTGGAATAGTCTTTTTACTAGTTTATAGTCTCTAGTGTTTTAGTCTTTTTACTGTTTCATTTACTATACACTCCATCCGTGAATGTGTAATAATTGTTTTCAAAAGAAATCGATCATTACAATCATATTGTTACTTCGATTAGATAAGGTAAAATAATGTTAGTCATTAGATGGGCTGAATTTACATGGGGCGAACGCTCAATTAATTTACTAGGCGATCGCTTATAAAAACGTACTAGGAACTGACATAAATATACTAGGAAACGTACTAGGAACCCCATATATAATTATCCATTTTTTTAAGATACATGAGTTACCATAGTAATATCTTTTTGCTCAATATGACCCACATGGGCTGGATATGTATTTATAAAACCTTTGGACTTACGATGTCTTCTTCCTGTACTAGTTCGACTTCTACTATGTGATGACATATGACTACTTGTTATCAAGTCCATAAAACTGGTTGTTTCTTCTTCTTCTCCTTTTTCGGATCCAAATGATAACTCTTTTTGTATTGGTTTAAGTTTTTTTTTATTACAATTATCAAATTCATCAGCGAGTTTTTTAATTATTTTTAATCGATTATCAATTTGTCTCATATTATACTTATTTAAAATATTCTTGGTTTCGATAATTTTATATAAAGCTTTTGCTAATTTCCCTTTTGTTAATGTTATATCAAAATTTCGTCTAAATAATTCTTCAATTTCTTCTTCGTATTTAGGTTTTTTCTTATAAAGTTTCATGCATTCATGCTTCAATTTTGTCTCAATCATTTTTTCCTAATCAGTTAAATGAAAATATTTTATTTTGATAAAATTTATTCAATTTTAATTATTAATATTGGAACGAATTAAACAAGTCTGTTAGAGCTTTCGTTGAGCACCATAAGTTGCACAAAGTTAATTTTGGTAATTTTATTGTCGAATCAATCGATCTTAGTCTAATAAAATTAAATAGAATATCATGGTTATAAAGAATGGGCAAAAAAATTCCATTTTAAAAATGGCATATCTCAATTTTGAAGCTAGAAAAAAAAAACGGAAATGTGCAGAAATATTTCAGCTAGAATTTTTAAAATTTGATGCATAGTTTTTTTGTAATTTGTAAAAAACTGATGAGTTATTAGTCTAAATGTACCTTAATTTCTTCTAAATCCTTAATTTGTTTTTTTATTTTTTTCTGCCGTTGATATTCATTCCATTCCTTTTCTAATTTATGCTTATATTTCCAAGCATATTTACTTTGTTCTGTTTTAGATTTAAAATGCATGACGATGGATGGCAACCAATAATCGAATTTAATTTAAAGGAGTCTATTTTATTTATATATTTACTTTTTTTATAAACAGTTTAAAAAAACTTTAGTGGCTGATAATTTTTACCAAAGAATATATTTTAAAAATTTGTTTACAATAAACAATACACGCCTCCTTGGCTGCCCAAAAGTTGTTATAAATTTATAAACAACTAACTGACCCGGCGAATTTCGTACCGCCTATCAGTCAATTCTTTTTTTTTTTTTAAATACTTATTCTGCTATTTGAGGTACCGGGTCAGCTAGTAAGATAAAAAAAGATCCTATTGTCACTCAATTGTTTTGCTTTCCCGGAACCCCTAACACTTAAACTTTATGGTATGGTATTAAAGTTCAAATGGTTATTAATACGAATCTTCTGTATGAGAATATAGAAGTGTTGTTTTTAGACTTTTTCAGGCAATTTTTTTAATTTTTCTCTCCGTATGAACCATCCTCGTACTTCAAAGAATATTATAAAAAAAGAATTAGCGAAATCGGTTCAGCTGTTTTGGAGTGCATGTATCATAAATGCAGCCGATACAGCCATATCGAACAGGTCATTAACTTTTTAACACCGTGAAATATTATCAATTTTTTTAAAGGACTTGAAAAAATATCTTATGATAATTTTTTTGAAAACTCTTTAATTAAAAAACCTCGTATATACTTAGCCATCAAAATTTATACAAATTTTTTTGTTTTACGGAAAAAATTCAAGGTGAACAACATTTTGTCAACTATTATTAATTATTAATTGTTCAAACTACTAAGTATGCAAGTTAAAACAATAATTTCAAAAATATTATATTTACATTATTGTTTGTTAGTAATGTTGCCCATATTTACCTCTATATACAGGCTTTAACAGATAGAGCTACCAGATACAATTTTTTCCACAATTTTGAGAAGAATAAATACTAATTGTTAATTTTCGTTTAAGTTATTTTGTTATTGGTTAACTACACAACGAGCTATTGGCCATTATAGATTAAAATGACCCACACTGTATACTTGACAGAGAGAGAATAGACAGTAATTTTATATTTGTTAATCAAATTTTTTCTATGATTGAACGAATATTAATGATATTTTTGTATTATTTGGTTCTTGGATGATATATTAACACTGGCAGAAAAAATCCGTCGATACATGCAAAATTTTTCACAACAGTAATGTCAAAACGTCTGATTGTTTAATGTATTTAGTTCTTTCAGCAATTTTGTTCTTTATAGTGAATTCATTTAATCATAAAATCATTTAAGAATCTCATTTTAGAAAACCGACTTGACCTTGAAGTTACCTTCATGAACAAGGTTAAGGTGCAAATCCAAGGCTACCATTAGATTTTACGATTTTAAAACAGAGGGGGATCTTAAACTTTTTGAGCACCCCGTATATTTTCTACTGTTTAATTTTCATGTTATTGATTGTACAAATAATGTATTACCATATTCTAATTTTGTAATTCTATAGTAAATATTTATTTTGACCTGAATATATTTTTTTAATAAATTACAAAATTCCGATTTAATTATATTTGAAAAAGTAGAATTGACAATGCTGGCCTATTTTTTAGCCATGCTTAAAAGGTTTGAACAGGGTTCTGATGTGGAAATGATGCTAGAGCAATGTATAGATTTGTTATCTTAAGTATGTGGTTTAATCAGAGGGGTTTCACTTACTGACTTAATTACTTAATTTATATCCCCACAAAAAGATAATACTAAATATAGCCTAAAATGTCAAATGTGTGATACTGCTATATTTCAAATTATTTTGAGAAAAGAAACGCACGTGTAAAATTTTAATTATTTTCAATAGCCAAAATATAAAATAGTCAACGACATTTGAAATATATATTTTTACTAGTAAATATGCCCCAAATAAAAAGAAATATTATTTTTTTTTTTTATTAGTGTAGTTTAACGGCTGTACGTTGGGTCATAAATATTATATAATATACTGTATTTAAGTAATCCGCAATTTCCCTAAATTTATTTTCCCCTAAATATGACTGTTGACGGAAAAACAAAGCTAAACGGCACGTTTTTAGTGCTGTTTTATAAATCTAAAAGTTTTTTACTATGGTGAACTGTGCCAATTTTGCAAACAAAAACCATTCCGGTAAAATTGAACAAAGATACGCATAATATGTAATTTTGCATATAATTTAATATATGTAATTTTGCATAATTTTAATTAATTATATCTCCCTCAAACGGTACGGTAAAAAAATCTTTTTTTCTCTCTTTACGTAGGGAACTATAATCTTTCGAATAAATTTTTTTTTAAAAATAGTAGTTAACTGTGACCCTCGACACTTCTATACTACTTTAAAAATAAATATGATAACAAAATTGGCAATTCTTTATTATTAAAAAAAAAAAAAAAAAAGAAACGCTGTAAATGATTACCCAAAAGTTTATTATTATCAAATTCAACTAAATACCGATTTTCACTTCTTATTGTTTTTGGTCCCTAATATATTCAGGCGCAGATCTAAGGGGGGTCACATGGGTCATGACCCCCCCCCCCCCAAAACAGCCCGCATTTCAAAAAAAGAGCTGAATCAATATTTTACAAACCGAAAAACAAAAAAAATCTTTGTTTATTTGGTTTTTTTGTTATTTTATTGAAAAACAAAAATGACAAAAATCCTACGACCCCCCCCCAAAAATTTTTAGATCCGCGCCTGAATATATTGTTTTTTCTAGAGTGCTTAATTATTAAAGCCCAAGCCCAAAAACAATCATCTGTTGATAATTTAAAAAAGTTTGTTTTATTTATACATAAATATTCATACATTAAAAAAATATATTAGCAATAAAGACGACATTTTGAGTTTTTATCCTATTTAACGTCTTTTGAGATACAAAGCCCAAATCCCCTGATTTGGGCATCAATGAGAATCGATTACAACAGTTTGCTATTATTATTTGTAAATTGCAAAAAATACGTAAAGTAAATACTATATATACATATAATATTCTTTATCTTATTAGGAAGAATGAATAATACAAAATACTTACGTGTATTCTTTATTATTTCAATTAGTTTATCTTAAAATGTAACGGAATTTAATAATCATGTTTTGTTAATATGCTGCATTGATTTTCAGTCACGTATGTAAATTTTAATTTTTTTCTTTAAACTTTATACTTATCTTCTTTGTTTGCGCATTAAATTCTGAGAATTTGATCAATATCAATGATCTTCTCAATTAAGTTAAGTAGACTAACATGGGCCTGGTTTGATTTACGACCGGAATAAATTTTTTCAAAAATTTGACTTTGTGTTTCATAAAATCTAAAAATTTAGTTAATACGAAATAAGATTGTAATTGCAAAATTCCCGTAAATGGTTCCGAAAGAAAAATATTACGTACAACTCGTTTTTTTGAAAATTTGACGGGCAACGTGGTTGTTGCATTTTGTTCTCATTTTAATTCCGCATGAAACTTTATTTTGCAATGTTAAGAATCAAAAAGTAAACGCAAAAACCAATTTTAAGAACTTTTCACGATCCCAAAATGTTTCTAGACAATCTTGTTAATTCTATGACTGGCTTATTTTTAACAGAATGGCTAAATTCCACGGGTATTTTATAAAACCGTTTTAAAAAAGCGAAAACCTAATTTAAGTCCCAAGTTTGTAACGCTCAAAACAAAAATTAGGTATAGGTGTGAACATCTACACAATAAAATTAACCTAAAATAAAAAAATTCGTCCAATTCCGGTTGTCCGTCCGCCCGTCCGTCAACACGATAACTCAAAAACGAAAAGAGATATCAAGCTAAAATTTTTATAGCGTGCTCAGGGCGTAAAAAGTGTTTTAGTTCGTTCAGCATAGGCCAATGGGGTCTTAAGTCAGTGGGATCCATCTTGTAGACCGTTATAACAATCGAGATAGAAGAAAAATTTAAATATAAAAAAATTTATAACTTTTGGTTGAATAACTTTTTCTTATACATATCACTGTTTCTTTATCCGCGAGGGCGCAAATTAGTACAAAACTTTGGTGTCCATTTTCTCCAAAACTATAAAAGATGGAGAGTTGAAAATTTGGAGGTAGCTTCAACTGGTGAGCTTGTAAAACATTCTCAAAATAAACAAAAAAAATTCTAGAAAATTTCGAAAATTTTCTTATTTAGGAAATATAATGAAAGCATTGACATTCAACACGTTGTATACAGGGTATTTCAACAATGGACTTAGTAAATTGTTTGTTTTTACATGTTTTAAATTAGCAATCAATTTGAATATTAATTTAAATACGGATGTGGTTTTAATTATTTTGGATAGAATTAAAGAGTTGAGTGTTCTTGTTTGTGTGGCATTTTGTACTGGAAAAAACCCTGAGATTATATCATATTCTTTAAAATTTTATTTAAAATTTAAATTCATAATCAATTATGTAGGTAAATAAATTCAACATATAATCAATAGTGTTATTAAATTTAATAAACTTCCCTATTTATTGGAAAAATCTTAGATCCAGAAAAAATTGTTTATGCAAATCAATTTTTTCATATTTTTTAACCATGTATATATGAAATATACATATTATATAAAGTTTAGTCCCAAGTTTGTAACGCTTAAAAATATTGAAGCTACGAAAAAAATTTTGGTATAGGTGTTCATAAAATCGCCTAATTAGTTTATTTCCGGTTGTCTGTCTGTCCGTTCAAGCTGAAATTTTTATATAGGTCAATTGGGTCTTGGGTCCGTAGGACCCATCTTCCAAACCGTTAGAGATAGAACAAAAGTTTAAACGTAAACAGTATTCCTTATCAAAAAATAGACAACTTTTGTTTGAAACATTTTTTCGTAAACATCACAGTTTACACGTGAGAGCGCAAATTATGCGCAAATTGTATAGTATGTATTATATGGGTATATCAGTTATGAATGCGTGACATGAATGTATGTGTAATGTGACAGACTAATCAACACTGTCTGTACATGGTATTTCAACAATTAACTCAGTCAATTGTTTGTTTTCACTTGTTTTGTATTGGTAATCATATTTTTCTCTGTTAATTAAGTTGGTTGTTAATTCGAATAAATTACTTTTATTATAATAAGAATGTTATTTGCGTGGAAGGATTTTCCACGTTTGATTCTAAGATAACACAGAATTTATTAGAATTATTTATTGTTATAATAATAAATACATATTAATTTATTATGATATAATAAGCAGTTCGAATTTTTAAACTTAATTAAATTTAGAAAATTTTCTTAAATGCTTTTTAATTTAACAAGTTAAATTAATTTAATTAAATAATAATTAAGTTAGGAAAATAATTTGCTTAATTTAGTTAAAAATACAAGTATAATTTACTGGAAAATACAATTTTCTTAAATGTTTTTTAATGTATTTTCAGACGGAAAAAAATAATTGTTAACAAGTTAAAACAAACAATTGATTGAGTTAATTGTTGAAATACTCTATAGAAAGTGTTGAATATCAGTGCTTGTATTATTTGTTTATAAATTAGAAGAGTTTAAAAACCAACACAATTATGGCACCCTTTCGACCACCATTTATTTCGAAAATTTCAAAAGCTTTTTTCTAGAGCTTTTATTCGTTTTTCGAGAATGTTTCACAAGACCACTATATGAAACTATATGTAAATTTTTAACTCTCTATCTGTTTTGGAGAAAATGGGCTCCAAAATTTTGTCCTAATTTACGTCACGGGTAAACAATGACGTTTACAGAAAAATGTCAAACAAAAACCAAAGTTGATTTTTTTTTTATTAGTACAACATTTTGTACAACCTTTTGTTCTATCTTTAACGGTTTATAAGATGGTTTATAAGACCCAATGACCTATCTTGCTTGTTTACGAACTTAGCTTCAATTTCAGCTTGATATCTCTTTTCGTTTTTGAGTTATCGTGTTCACAGGCAGACGGGCAGACAGACAACCGAAAATGGACTAATTGGATGATTCTACCAACACCTATACCAAAATTTTGTTCGTAGCATCAATATTTTTAAGCGTTACGAACTTGGGACTAAACTTAGTATACCTTGATAAACCTATATTACATGTATTCAGGGCATACAAATTGGGTTTTCATATCACAGCGTTTTCAAAACCGAACACTTCTCTGTCCCACAAACTGTATGGTGAGTCATTGCAAATATACTACAGTCCTTTTTACCCACAGACATAGAGAATGGACTAAACCTTCCCATCTACCTGTACAGCAAATAAAAGCAGAAAATAAGAGAGTAAAAGCTATCGTGCGACCAGTTGATCTTTCTTTACGCCTATTCTACAGCAGCCATGGGCAAATGTGACTAAGAGAAGTCCCTCAGTAAGACAATGACAACCTAACCAGTGTCAACCAAAAATACGAGTAAGACAGAGAGACAACATTTTTTTACCCGTCTATACCCGTCTCAAGAAACATACAATAAAGTTTATGACACACAATAAAGTTATAACAATGGTGACTTCGACTTAAAATAACACGCCCATGCCGCACCATCGCTTTCTCTCTCGAGAGTGGGCAATTTCTTGAGGATATTGCTTAGTCCATTCTCTATGTTTGTGATTTTACCAAACTGGATTTATATTCAAGAACTACTCAATAATTAATAAACTCCTTATCAAGAATTAATAACTTCTCTTATTATGATAACTATTTATTATTATAATAAAATTTTATTTACACATTTAATTCTCATAATGGTTTTTTTTTTTTTTTTTTTGCTTTAATGTTAAAACATAACATACCCCCACTTGAAAATATACTAAACCAAAGAATAAATAATTGCAGAAATATAAAAAAATAAATACTATAAATATATGAAATAAACCTTGAGAATAAATCAAAACACAATTAGATGTTTTTTGTACGTAGCCAGTGAATTTTCTACAATGAAATTAATTTATTTAGTGTTATTATTATGTCAAGTGTGTTATATACAAAGTGGAACAGTTTATGGTGGGACAAATAATATTAAAACGCGTGAACCACTATTTGCATGGCGTCAAATAGATTTTACGGACGATAATGAATTAAACGAAGAAAATATTTATTTTGAACCACCACCGAATCAAATTCGTAGCGCCAACTCGAACAACAATGGGGGAGTTCATGATGATTATATACAATATAATAATGTACCAATGGGTGCAACACGATGGCAAGGAAAAATATTTGTTACATTACCACGACGACGAACAGGTGTACCAGCAACTTTAACGTATATTGTTGCTAATAAGACACGGCGTAGTAATATTGATGTACCATTAATACCGTATCCAGATTTGGAAGTTAATCGTTTACGTACACGACCTGTAAAAGGGTTAACTAGCTTAGTTTCAGTTTACCGAACCACGGCTGATGAATGTGATCGATTATGGATGGTTGATACAGGTTTACTTGAGTATCCAGGTAATTTTAAAATTCAATAGTCCCCAGAAATTGTTGAAATTGAAAAAAAATTAAATGATGATAAAAGTTGACCAGATACATTCTTCAAAAAAAAGAATTAGCCGCCGTTTTGTTAAATGAAGCATTCAGCACAACGAATTCCTACTTCTTTTGCACTTTTTGTTTGTTCTGTAAAAGTGAAAAAAGTGGTGTTTCCCATTATAAAATATTGATTATGAGTATTCACTTACACAAAGCTCTAATCAAACTCATAACTTTATACCTACTGAAGCAGTCATTCAAATTAAAATGAACATTCTGTTTGCTGTGTTATGCATTTTGTTAAAATATATCTCCTTCAGGACTCAAAAAAAGAATATTATTGTGGGTTCTGAAAGGGTAATATTTTTATTGAAGCAGTGTTTATTTCAAATTGAAAGATTTTTAATCACGTGCCTAACAACTAACAATATTCAATTATTGTTTTATAACTTCTATAACTTCTTGAATCTAATCAATTTAACTTAGAAGAAAGATATATCTTTTATACATAGGTAATAAATTATTTTTGGACACAAGTTAACATGAAATTTTACTTATTTTGAGCTAGAGGACACGCTCCTAAAATAGTGCCGTGCAATTTTGAACATTCTGTATATATAACGTCACAATCTACAATCTACATAAAATAAAATCAAATTTGGTATCAGGTATTTTTGCATCAAAAACCTAGCATCAAATCAGGTTTTTTTTTGACATATTGTTTGCAATGTAATGGCAATGTTATATGCAAATTTTCGACCTCGCCAACCGACCGAAAAATTAGAAAAACCCCGAAAATTTTGACATTATTTCAGTTTTTGCCGATTTTTAGCCGGAAGTACTGGTTTTTCCTCAAAAATTGTAGTATTTATTTTTAAAGAAGGTTAAATTTTCAACAATTTGAGATCAAACCGGTTTTTATAGGACCAATAGTCTCGGAGATATTTTTCAAAGTCTATTTTTTCATATTACACGATTTTACGCAAAATTTCATCTTGTGAACCGGTAGAGATAGAGCTAAAGTTTAAACATAAAAAATATTTCTTATAAAAAAATAGACAACTTTTGCTTGAAACATTTTTTCGTAAACATCTCTGTTTCTGTTTTTTTTCGTAAAGCATTTTGTTTTTTCGTAAGTAATGACTAATTTCTTTAATTATTTTCAAAAATATATTTAACTAAATATGCAAATAAACTTATAAAATATTTTATCAATAATTATGATAATTTATTATTATTATCTTTATTTTTGTTTATATTTATTTGATCTTAAATGAAAAGGAATAATCATATATATCATTTAATATACAATTAAAGAAATGAACAACTTACTGGTAACTCGATCTTTGTTTAAAATCTACTCTAGATAATATTATGAATAAAAAATCGAATTTTTTAACTTAATGACGTCATCGGAATCCAAAAAATTTAATTTTGCTCTAGCAGATCCAAATTTTATTCAATTTTGATAAACCAAGTATGTAATCCTGCTAAATTTGGATCATATTTTTCACATTTGTGATCAAAATTAACGTAGCTCTAATAGGTTTCAAGAATGTGGAGTCCTGGTCCCGGAATTAAGCACATAAATGATAGCTAGCGAAAAACAGACATTGCAGTTAAAAAAATGACCCAAATTAGAGGGTTAAAAAAAATTCCACTAGAATCGGATCAAATTTGCCTGTTTTATCAAAATATCGAATTTTTACACTTTATGACTTTATGTAAATTAATGAGCGCCTTTTAAATGATTCTATACTAACTTTGTTTTACGTGTAAAACATACGTTTGTTTTGCGCTCCTATTTCTTATACGCCGGTGTTGGGTGCCTCCTTTGCCACACCCTGATTACGGACCTGGTTGTTTTATCAAGGCCAACTTTTTGAACTTTAAAGTGTGTTTTCGAGCCTAATAGTACAATTTAATTAATTGGAATTTATATTTTTGCTAAATATAAGCTATTTTAAATCAGAATTAAAACATCGAACTACTTAAATTAAACTGTGTGCTTTGAAAATGTACTCTGTTTTTTTAAATCTTGGCCTCGATAAAACACCTCAAGTATACCTATTTATTTATGTCGCATTGTCTCACATTGTGAATTTGGAATTATTGTTTTTAAACGTGCAGAAGTTTTTATACGTGCATTATAAAAAGTTTATCTCTTCTCAAAATTTTTGGAGATATGTTTTTTTTTGGTTTGGGCCCCTCAAAATAAAAACTATATTTCTTCAATAGTTATGGTAGTTATCAACATGCACATGTGTTTAAAAATAATTTTTTTAATTTTTATTTCATTAGATAATCGTCAACAAGTTCAACAGCCTGCTATTGTTGTTATTGATTTAAATAGAAACCGTATTATACATCGTTATGAACTGCCTGATAATGTTCTTACAAATTCATCAACTTTAGCCAGTATTGCTGTGGATGTTCGTCCTGGATCTTGTGAGGATACATTCGCATATATACCTGACGTTAGTGGTAATGCAATTATTGTTTACAATTTAAGGTAAAAAAAAATGGAATAAATAATATTAAAAATGTTTTATTAATTTTTTATTCAATTATTTCTTGAATAAATTAATTTTACTACAAGACATTATATAACAGAAATAATCCAATAATATTATCATAATATATTCAAGTAAAAACCCGTGCCAACGCCTCCACCAACCCCTCCACCAACATATCAAAATTAGTAACTTTTCATGCCGTATTTGATTGGCAAGTGGTTGTTGTATTAACATATTTTCATTAAACTATTAAACGCTTTATTAAGTACTTTCTTTGTCTAAACCACTTTCGATATCTGAAGTTTTTCTTTTATTTCGCTTTCTAAAATGCAGGTCTGCAACGGGCTATTAATGTATTTTTAAAATCGAAACAACACGCGGCCGGGGCCGTAACGAGGGTACATAGCGCCGGTGGCAAGTATTTAGGTTGTGCCTTATATATATCGGGATCGTCTCTAACGATTTTGATGAAAATTTGCCTGTGCTATCAAAAAAATCTTTTTTTTTTTACTTTATGACGTCCCAGAATCCAAAAACTTTAATTTTGCTCTATCACATTCAAATTTTATCCAATTTTATAAACTAAGTATGTAATCCTACTAAATTTAGGTCATACTCTTCAAATTTGTGATCAAAATTAACCTAGCTCTAATAGGTTTCAAGAATGTGGATTCCTGGTCTCGGAATTAAGCACATAAGTGATAGCTAGCGAAAAATTGACATCACAGCTGAAAAGAATGACTCAAAATTAGAGAGTTTCAAAAAAATTCCAATAAGATCGGATCAAATTTGCCTGTGTTATCAAAAAAATCGAATTTTTTAACTTTATGACGTCATCAGAATCCAAAAAATTTAATTTTGCTCGATCACATCCAAATTTTATCCAATTTTGATAAACCATTCGTGGATTTTTTTACGTGCCATATCATAGAATATTTGTTTAGACTTCTTTTATTTGTTTTCAAGTATCTTCTTATTTGGATAATAAAAATCGGATATTTTTTAATTTTAAGGGAACTCTCATGACAACAAGCCTTTTAATTCTCTGTACATTGCATGTTTATTTTATGTTATGGAATACACCATTACTTATTATATTATTCAATTCATTAATAGTTACTTCAAAGTCGTAATTAATCTTTACATTATTTCACGTTGAAATTGATTTTTTTGTAGGGAAAGGCGTTCCTGGAAATTTACCCACAATTCTTTTCATCAAGATCCAATTGGTGGTGAATTTAATTTAAATGGTTTGGAATTTGAATGGGATGATGGTATATTTAGTATAGCACTTGGACCAATTGATAGATATGGATACCGTACAGCATATTATCATGCAATGGCAAGCACCCATCAGTTTAGTGTATCGACGCGTGTTTTACGTAATCAAACAAATTCTGAACGTAGCTTTCATGGAAATGATTTTGTTCATTTAGGCGATAAGGGCGAACGACAACAAACATCATCTTCAGTATTTGATCTGGACACAGGAGTACTATTTTATGATTTGGTAATTAGCATATTTATAAAATTTGTTGATTGAAAATTTTTGTTTTTTTAAATTGTAGGTATTATCAAATCAAATCATTATTTTATATCGATACAGAAATTTGCGTTAATGTTAAGTTCAATCATCGTTGATTAACTTTGAATAATAATTAACTTTTAAAATGTAAAATTCATTGGCGTAACTAGAGATTTTACCTAGGGTGGTCATCCGGTCAGCGGCCCCCAAATATTCTTAAAGCCTATGGATATTTAACTGTCACAATTGTCATTTCAAGACAAATCAATACTTGCGATCAATATAATCCGAAATAATCTTCGCTTATATCGAGAAAGAATTTAAAAACTTTGATTTTTCTACCCTTGCTTCCCCTTAGCTTATGAACGTATCTAATTAATTAATGATTAAAATTAACAAAGCAGATCAAACCCATTCTTGAGATATTTGGCTTAAGAAATTTTAGACACCAAATTTAAATAATTCATTCATTGTTTTAGGTGAATAACAACGCGTTAGGATGCTGGAATACAAGAAAACCTTTTAGTTCACAAAATCATGTTGTACTATTTCAAGATAACGAACGATTTATCTACCCAAGTGATATCACGGATGATAGAGAAGGTAATATATGGGTTATGACAAACACAATGCCATTTTTTAATTACAGAAGCTTAAACCCTCAAGAAATTAATTTTCGAATATGGGCATTTAATGTCAGAGAATTGGTATCAAATACAAATTGTGCTTAATATAAAATTATAATAAATTTTTAAGTTTTTTAAATTGTGTGAATTATTTATTTTTTATTTAATATGATTAAGGGGGAGGACATTCGTCACCATCGCTTGGAACAGTGTATTTGCCATGATCTGGTATGATACTCCTATTAACATTTTCATCACAAATAGATTCATCAGAATTTTCTTTATGCTCAACAACGTGATGTTCATCGGATCTTTTCGAATATTCTGTAAATAATGCTGATATAATTGCTAAGATCAATCCATATTGTATGCCACGAAAGAGTTTAAAAAATCTTTGCCGTTCTGTTCCAAAATTTCTTGTATCCAAACGCCACACTTCATTACGAATCCATGGATCACATAATCCTTTGGCGGCTAACGCATCACGCAGTTTTATTAATCTTGGACAATTTTCAATTGAATCAAATACTCTAAAATCTGGTACTGTATATGGTGCTTTATTGTGATGTAAATCACTACAACGACGGATAATGGTTTTGATAATGCTACTCCTATTCATTTTATTGAATAGTGAATTTACTATTTTAAATGATTTGTAATTTAAAATTATTTTAAGTAAAAAAAATTGTTCAAAGCTTTGACAAATTTATTTATAAGCAATTGTTTAGTTTCAAAGAGCGTTTGACCGATTTTAAATTGAATAATTAATTTAGGACTAATTAACTAGTCTAAGAGCTAGTTAATCATCCGACTAAATCGTTTCCCGGACAAAGCTAGAAAATTTTTTAATGATGTTTTATTATCGTTCAATTAAGAAAGTACCGTTTTGGTAGGCATCTTGCGGTTGGGTTATCATCATTTAAATTTTTGAAAATACAAAAAAAAAAAATTTTTTAAATGTTTGCCACAAGGCTACAATTTTAATATGTTGTAATTTACATATGTTTAAGTGTAAAAACAAATTGCCAACCCATTTTGCCGGCTGCAAGTATTTACCAGACTTTAGCAAATTTGTCATAGGAGTGATAATCCTGTTCCCACAAGTCTGAAATTTTGAGATAATATTCTTTCAATAGTTTAAAAAGTACATGTAAACAGCCAGAATATTTTGGCGGTTGCAATTTTATGTTGATAAGCATTTTTGGCATTATTCGCCACAAGCAAGAGATTTTAGCCCTGCAAGATCCTTTCAAAACTACTTTTCCTGCAGGACTCACAGGGTCATAACTCACATCATTCATACTCATAAATCAAAATAAATTAGCGCCGCCCTCGGGTAAAGGAAAAAATTCCGCCCCATTGTCGAAATTTATATATGTATGACTGTGGCTACGACCTACGACTCTAATTTGAAATTCTTTCATACGTTTTATGCAGTAGTAATTTATATATGTAAATCATATTGCATAAATATCAATCACAAGCATTCACAAACGAATAACAACAAGTGAAAACAAACAATTGACTGAGTTAATTTTTGAAATACCATGCATAGTCAGTGTTGATTTCTTTATCACATTACACATACAAACATGTG
This sequence comes from Chrysoperla carnea, assembly GCF_905475395.1. Taxonomy (NCBI): domain Eukaryota; kingdom Metazoa; phylum Arthropoda; class Insecta; order Neuroptera; family Chrysopidae; genus Chrysoperla; species Chrysoperla carnea. The sequence goes on along the minus strand of NC_058338.1, from coordinate 35,460,224 downwards.
ACACATACATAACTAATAAAGTATAGTACATATGTAAATGACTTTATAGGTTTCTGCATTACCGACCGACATTTAGTGTATAGTTTGTACACATATTATAAAATTTCCGCCTAATTGGCGCCCTCACGGGTAAACAGTGATGTTTACGAAAAAATGTTTCAAACAAAAGTTGTTTAATTTTTGATAAGAAACATTTTTTACATTTAAACTTTTGTTCTATCTCTAACGGTTTATAAGATGGGTTCTACGGACCCAAGACCCAATTGACCTATGATGCTCATTTACGAACTTGACCTCACTTTTTACGTCCTGAGTACGCTGTAAAAATTTCAGCTCAATATCTTTTTTCCTTTTTGAGTTATCGTGTCCACAGACGGACGGACGGACGGACGGACAACCGGAAATGGACTAATTAGGTGATTCTATGAACACCTATGACAAAATTTTTTTCCTAGCATCATTATTTTTAAGCGTTACAAATTTGGGACTAAACTTAATATACTATGTATATTTCATATATGCATGGTATAAAAACAATATATTAAACATTTTACCTCCATATGTAGGTTAAGAATACTGAAAAAGTATGGAAATATACCTAAGGTTGTCAAGGTATCGTCTTGAGCTTTGTAATGGTATAATCACAATGTGCTATTATATCAATTTATGTATACCAATTTTTCGGTTGATAAATGATCCAGTTATTGGAAAAGCAAACAAGACCAAAAAAATCACATTTTCTGTTTGTGCTAGTACATACTATAATTTTTTTTTTTTTTTTGGGTTGTGGATATTTTTTATTAATGCTAGTATTGACAGTTTATATTTAGCTAACCCCAAAATTATTCACTGGAAGCGCTAGCGACGATTTAATTTACCCTACCATGACTACGCACCCAAAGAATAGGAGGTAAATACTCTAATACTAAGAATTATATAAAATGCATTTATACTCGCTGGGCACAACTTGTATATGGATGGTACATGACTATTCCCACCATATTCCAAGAATACGTCATAGAAATATGTTTTTTCCCAAAACTTTTTTTAATTGGTAAAATAATGTAAAAATACTGCATAAAATACATATTATATTTAATTTACATCATCATATGAGTTGATTCAATATTCAACAAGTAGTTGAATAACTTTCATTTTTAGTAACACTTTCTCGTATTTCGGTGGGTTTATCCCAACTATATTTTATATATGGTTTATCCATTAAAAATACATTTCACAAGTATTCGTGCTGTTTTTTGTAGAATTATTCTTTCTCGGTGAATTCTATTCGAATTAAAGTATAATGTTGGGTTATAAAAAACAGTAGTTGAAAGAAATCGGTTTATATACTTTTCCTTTAATCAAAGCTCTTAAATATTTTGAAATGGAGAAAGAAGAATATATATACAATTTATCACCAACAATACAACGAAATTTGTGCCAAATACTAGATCAAAATGATATTTGGGAAAAATTGTGTATAGAAATGCAATATAATAGCGCAACATTAGAATTGATAAAAAAGGAAAAATCAAACGGTAAATCACCAACGAATGAGTTATTAATACAATGGGGAAGTCAGTTAAACCATACAATAACCGAATTATTCCATTTACTAAGCAAACTGAAATTGTATTCAGCAATGAATTTGTTAAAGTCGTACGTTCATCCTAAATTTCATCGCATGATTCGCGAAGAAGGTGATTTGGTACAAAAATTTCGAGACAGTGTAAAAATCAATAACAATGAAAAAGAAATTGAAGCGTTACAAAATCGAATAGCTACATCTAAAAATGAAATACGATGTAAATGTCAAAAAATGAAAGAAATTCCCCAAACGTATGATACAAAAGATGATAATTTCTCAACATCGGCTAGTGATGATAAAATTCAAAATGTGAAACCCGAAGACTTAACACCAGCATCAAGAGATACGCCAATTGTGAAACCGGAAGTGTTAACACCTCATATCGATTACAATGAATTAACTGAGGCTACGAATAATTGGGATCCGAAACTTATATTGGGTAAAGGTGGTTTTGGTACTGTTTATGAAGGAGAATGGAAGTGGACAAAAGTTGCAGTAAAACGTTTACAAACAAATTCCAAACAAGATTTACGTATAGAATTGGAACAATCGCTACGCGAATTAATATTTTTAAACCAATATAAACATGACAATATTTTATCGGTGTATGCTTACAGTATGAGTGGAGATTTCCCGTGCTTAGTTTATCAATACATGCCTGGTAATAACTTAGATAAAGTTCTTCATCCAAAGAACAACGAAACAGATAAGTTACACGAAGGAATCGAATTATCTCCTAAAACATTTCACTGGGCAAGAAGATTGAATATAGCAACAGGTGTTGCGCGTGGATTACATTTTTTACATACTGTGGGTGAAAAACCTTTAATACATGGTGATATTAAACCAGCGAATATTCTTTTAGATTCGTGTAACCAACCAAAAATTGGTGATTTTGGCTTAGCACGCGAAGGCCCTAAAAATGGGTATACACATATAGAAGTATCCAGAGTATTTGGTACTAAACCTTATTTACCTAGTGATTTCTTACGAAATAAGCATATGTCGACTAAAGTTGATACTTATAGCTATGGTGTTGTACTATTTGAAATATGTATAGGTTTAAATGCATATATACCTCCACCCGTTTCCAATCCAAACGCTTGTAAGTATTTAAAAGATTATGTGTTGGAGAATGAAAACAATATTTTGGAATTAATTGACAAACGTTGTCCTAGTGAAAATTCATACATTTATCCAATTTTAATGAATATTGGTAAGAGATGTGTTTCAATTAAAGCTAAAGATAGGCCTGAAATGAAAGAAATTTTGGAAGAATTGAGTAATTTTAATATGTACTGAAAGTTTTTATAATAATTATACAAATTGTTTTAACATTTATATGTGTTTTATTTGTCTTTGAGAGAGAATTTCCGAGATATGGGAGAAAATTGAGAACATGGCATTTTTATAGACTGCTTGCCATCCTAGATTAAATTTAAGTTCAAATTAAAAATACCTACCAAGTAGTCATCATCAGTAAGAATTAGCTAGTGATTACTCTTATTATGAATGTTACTCTTTGCTGCCACAGTCCGCCACCAAATTATCAAAGAGTAACATTCATAATAAGAGTAATCACTAGCTAATTCTTACTGATGATGACTACTTGGTAGTCGAAAATACGTATTTTAAAAATACAAAAAACTCATCTAGGAAATTGGGGTAAAAATCGAAATTTATTTCATATTTATAGCTTTGGTGTTGTACTATTTGAAATTTGTACAGGATTGAATGCTTACAGCCCAAAAGCTTGTAAGTATTCTAAGATTATATTTTGGAGAATCAAAAAAACATTTTGGAATTAATTGACAAACGTTGCCCTAATGAAAATTCATAAATTTATCGAATTTTAATGAATATTGGTAAGAGGTGTGTTTTAACTAAAGCTGAAAATAGGCCTGAAATGAAAGATATTTTGGAAAATGAATTGCTTAGAAAAATTGGAAATTTAACAGTATGAACTTAGGATCCTTCAGGGTTTAAGGCTTATAGTGGTAAATTACAAAATAACACTTTCCAATTTTTGGTTTCTTGTAATTTTTATGTTATACTCATATTTTAATTTTCTAGAAAATAAAAGCTATACATTTTTCTGGGTACTATATTTGCACTAATTGTGTTAAAAAAATTATTAAATTTCGAGTTCGATTTGGTCATTGTATGCTGAAATTGTTGTGCTGGGTTAATGGACCTTAAAAACAAAGTAACCTAAGAAAGTGGAAGAAACCTCTGTAATGGTAATTCAAGGAATTGAGGATTAAATATGCATCTATAATTTTGATTTTAAGCTTTTTAACGCTTAAAATATGACATCGTACAAACCTGATTACAGCATAACTTGCCGAATATGTTTGATTGCTGGAGGTGGCTTTTTAGATATATTTTCCGCTGGATTATCATACACAAATATTGCAACTGCTGTAATGGAGTGCGTCCCCGTGACGGTAAGTAAATACAAAATTATTAAAATAAGTAATAATTTTTTTGATTCTGAAGTAATTTATTATGTTTTAGATAATACCTGGTGACGGATTACCTCCATTTATTTGTCATGATTGTATGAATAAATTACATGCAGCTCATCATTTTCGTGCATTATGCCTACGTTCTGATATTACATTACGCAAAAATTTAAGTACGTTATCACATGTAAGAGTAGAAGAAGGTCATTATTTAAATCCTAACAAAAAATTTGATGATGTTAAAGTTCTTGCGAATGATATTATAATCAATGCATCTGATGAACAATCGGCGCTACAAACTTCAGAGAAACGACGTATTCATTTGTGTGAAATATGTGAAAAAGTATTTAAACGTAGTTCAGATTTACAACGTCATATGCGTATGCATACAGGAGAAAGGCCGTATAAATGCGATGTTTGTGATAAGACTTTTAGTCAACCGGCTCATGTGACCTCACATAAACGGACGCACACTGGTGAACAACCGTTTCAATGTTATGTGTGTGATAAACGGTTTACTTTTAAAACCGCGTTAACAATACATATACGTTTGCATAGCGGTGAAAAACCATATCAATGTGAAATTTGTAGTAAAACTTTTATAAGTAGTAGTTCGTTATCGAAACATAAACGCTTTCATTCCAATGAAAAACGTTATACATGCGATTTATGTGATATGAAGTTTAAGGAAAACTCATCATTAAAATTACATAAAATAACACATTCTGGTGTGAAACCATTTGAATGTAATGTTTGTGGTAAAGGTTTTGCAGTTTCGTTTAATTTAGTTCGACATATGAGAACACATACTGGTGAAAAACCATTTCATTGTAATATGTGTGAGAAAAGCTTTGCAGATAATTTTATCTTAAAAAGTCATTTACGTACACATACCGGGGAACGACCATATACTTGTGATATCTGTAATAAACGATTTCGTGCAAGTTCTGCGTTAACAATACATAAACGTATGCATACTGGAGAAAAACCATACACGTGCGATGTCTGTGGTATGAAATTTATTACAAGAAGTAATTTGATGCGGCATCGAAAATCACATATAAAATAAACGATATTGTTCAAATAGGCTTTTTAACCATTCATTTTGTTTCAACTAGTTGGAAAATGTTGAGCATTGCGACATGTAGTTAATAAAACGTATTCGGTAGTACTGAATCTTTAATTTTGCTTGAAGACTTTGCTTATAAAAAACTAGAGGCACTAATCGATAAAATTTTACCAGTTTCATTTGATATTTCTTGTTAGTTTAGTCTTAGTTCACGCCAATCAAATAATGATTTCACGCCCTTGAAAAATGAGTGAAGAACCGTCTTAAGAATAATATCTTATATATTATATTACAATACTTCAGGCGGAGAGAGAGAGCAATTATGAAATAGATTGTATGCAAATTATCTTTTTATTTGTTTGTCTTAATTAGTCAAGTTTGGCAAATGCCGTAATTTATACCAAAACAAGGTTTGCAAGCTGGAAGTAAACTTGAAAATTTGTTTAATCTTCAAAATTAAAATTATGTAAGTTTTACCAGTATACAGTCTGACTACTATGTATAATTTTTTAATCAGATGGACGAGTATGGCAAGCCGGAGTATCTAGCGTTAATGTGTGAGCTTTCTATGTCTGCTCGTCGCACAATGATGTTCTGAAAATGTTATACGAAAAACAAAAAATATTCATTTATTAAAATTTTTATTGACTCCAAAGTATTTTACAATTACATATACGTATTAATTTGTTGTATAGCACGATTTTTCTTTTTATTACATTTATTTTTGTTAATTTTATTGAACTACAGCAGAGTGTACTCTGCCCCATAGACGTGCTTTTTCTTTATTATAATTCAAAACATCAAATAATGATTGAATTAAATAATTATTTCTTTGGAATAATTAAAAGTACACAAATCACAATCAAAATTCGATAATAATAAATACAATCCTTTCAATATTTCATATTCATAGTTTTTTATACAAATTTTCTTTTTGTGCTTAGCACATCATACAGTACATATTTACATATTTTTAATTTTAATAAAAAATAATGTATAAAATGGCCAAATGTCTTTTTTAGTAAATATATAAGAATTAAATGATATAACTTCATTATTTCTTCCTAAAATATTAATCCGGGGGCATAATAAACAATTTCGGCAATTGTATTAAGGAAAATTGTTTAAAATATTTCCCACCACTTTTCCGATCTGGTAACATGCATATATACAAGAACATATCATCAGCAGGTACCTACATACTTGCAAAGTTGCAACATTTCATCAGTAGGACAATTGCAAGAAAATCCTAAAGAAAAAAAGTGGAATAGTTAGTTGTTGCTACTCAGGCGCTGATTTCATATGGACTAATAAATACCTGTAATTATATTTTCATTTGATATTTTCCCAATTATATTATGTGGTTGTTTTTTTAATTTTTTTATGAGGATTGCAAGAATTTGGCCCTGGTCGATGTTCTACATAATAGACTACAATACTACGTTAAAATTTTTCGAAGGAAATGATCCACCTGGAATCATGTGGAAAAAATGCTTCTACAAGTAAAAATGAGCTTAAGTCTGTTTTGCTCGGTATAGGTGAGTACAGTTGAGAATATGGATGTCACACCTCTGGATGGCTCACCCTTCTACCAGCAAATATGCACGTCGTTGCTGGGGACTAACTTTGCATAAGTATACGAAGCGAACAAATGCCGTACAGAAATAAATCCGGTAATATCGGTGCCGGAAGTTAAACAAAAATTTTGAACTCCCGTCAATATCCAAAGCTCTACGTGATTTATTTCTGTTTGACATTTATGCATTTATGCAGAGTTAGTGCCCAGCAACGCCGTACATATTTGCTGGGTGCAGAGGTAAGATACCAAGGGGTGTGACATTCATATTTCCATCTGTACTTACCTGTACATAGAGGAGCATCTTTTTCAACATGATTCCTGGTCTATAATAATTTTTCATAAACCTAAACCAAAATTTTAACCAAAATAATTGTTTTATTTTCACGTCAATTCCAAATACTGGTATCTACACTGGTTTTTGTAAAAAATTAGGAAGATATTTGCCTATTAAAATGTTATATATATAACAAAATGAGTAACTAAAAAATAATTAATAAAGTAATTAATTACAATTTATAATATGAGATTCATTAAACCTTCCACTAAATATAACATAATGAAATTACATCATTTAATATTTTCAAATATAACAATTTAAGTATACTTAAATAATAATAATTGATAATAACTTTTTGACGAAATCGTTTTGGCAAATAAACTTAAATATAATAATTTACGGTATTTATCTGTTTTATAAAATTTCTTCTTCCCTTGTATAACATACATAAATTGTTCTTTCATTAAATAAAACTTTAATAATATCCATTTGGTAAAAAAGAAACTAGAAAGTAATGCTTGAATGTGGGTTTTTTGTATCGTCAAAACTTTTTAATTATTTATAAATATATTCAAATGAAATAAATTAAAAACGATTGAAAAAATTTTGAGCAATGTTCATTTATTAATGATGATGACTGATTTAACATTTTACAACAAGCTCATTTTTTTGGGAATTAATGATTTTTCATTTTCGTTAAAATTTCATTGTTTATTTATTCATTTTTTATCATTTATAGTGTTAATTATTTTAATTCATGCGTTTAATCGTAAAATAAAATATTATTAAAATAATATATAAATTTGTTATTGTTTTTAAATTTTTTACTTTGACTGAAATAATATTACTATAAAAATATATATTTGTGTATATTTAAATCTAATTAGTATAAATTATTTTAATTGCAGTTTAATGATGTCCAAAAATATGTCAACAATTGTTTTGATATCATTGGCTTATAGTCCCGGCAAAATCTGTCATTGAGCATAATTAATTTTCGCATGGAAAATTTTTGCAAGATCCCGTTTAAAACATGCTCCTGAACCTAAAAGTGCAGGTTGCCGGTGAGAGCCCCGGTAAGATATTGTTTAAACTAATTTTTTTTAAACAAGTAAGTAATATTGACTGAATCGCTTCGGAAGAAATTGTATAATATAATCAGGGCTTAAATTTAACAAAATTCATAAAATTTGAAATAACGCTATTTTTACGATTTTTGTTTATAGTGTAAAGCTTACTCAAAAATCCCGCAAAAATGTTTAGCCAAACTGCGTTTTAAGTGCTTGATTGTTAATTGTTAAGAGAGCGCGTGAAAACCATCCAACATTAACGATTTTCTGTTTTATGTATGCTAGTAAGATGCGATTTTCACCAATCGACTCGAAATAAACTCAAATTAACAGAAATGTACGAAAAATTTTATTTTCTCCAACGGAAACCCCCGGAAAATTGCAAAAACAATTGCCCCAATTTTCCGGGAGGTTGCTTTGTGAAAAATGCATTTTTTCTTTATGTGCCTGTAAGATTTTCTTATCACGAGATCTTCAGCTTTTTAAATATTTATGATTTCGCCATTCGATTAATTCGAGAGAGAATAATAATTATTTTTATCAAATTTTAAGCGATAATTTCAAATAATAGATAGATACTTATTATTGTTGTTCACATTTAATTATGCGCACAATATTTACATCATGGTCTGTTTGACTAATTTTGATATATAATATGTTACATTCAATCGTAAACTAATTATTGACAAATGCTTGTCTAGTAATCTTAATTAAAGAGAATTGAAAAAAATACACTCGAACCAGGACTCGAAGATAGGTACTTCTATTTTGCTTTACATATTTAAAGCGAGTAATATTTAAGGCCACTTTTAGAATGTAAAGGTCTCATGTTCTTTTCAAAATCACTCCTTTCCTATGTATTTCGCTACCTACTGAGTTAAAAAAAAATATGTGACATATTTTTGGCATAGCTTTTTCCATTTTATTAATAAAAGATATAAATGTCGAGTTTATCAAAACAACTAGTTTTATTTAATATTTAATCTTTAACACGGAAACTTCCAGGATTAAATTCAGGGAGGTGCATCTGCATCTACACTAAGGTGGGCCAAAACAATCGACTTTTTTTTATCTCCGATATCGAAAAATTGGTTGCCACGCATATCAAGAAAATTATTCATAAATAGGAGCCCTTAGTATTAATAGGAAGGTCCTAAGTTTTCCATTTTTACTTTAGACTCTTATCAAAAAATTCGTATCTTTGTCATTAATTGAACGTACAGCAAATCTCAACTAATATTTTGACAGGAAATTGAATGCTGTTGTCAAAAGAGATCTCTTACCTTTTCCCCACTAATCTAACCATTTAAAAGGTATTTAAGGTCAAAGGTTGAAGAACAGAGGAACTTTTTTCTCTTAATTTTAAAACTCATTAATTAATGAAACTTATAAAATGAGCAGAAAATATATTTGTAGAAAATTAACTGATCTACAAAAATGGTCTCTGTCTATAATAGACGTAAGCGTAAGCTTTCATAATCAAAGTTCAAAGCATACCGATTTTCGAAGATTTTGAAACTTTTTTTTTGGGTAGAAGCCCGAGTGTATGTATAAATGTGACCTTTTTTTGTAGTACAACATCTTAGCGACAAATTAATCGATTCGAATAATTTTTGCGACTTTCAAAAGGAAACTCTCTGCGAACTCTTGATCGAGTTCAAATTTTTTCACTTTTAAAATATTAAAAATCGTGACGATTGGGAAGAGATATTGAAAATTATTATTTATTTTTGTGAATAGATTAAAACTAGTTATATTAGTAAACTCGAATCTTTACTCTTGTCGAAACGATTTTAATCAGTAATACAGTTTTAAAACATTGTTAATCAACAGTATAAATCAACTTTTTAAGTTTTTAATATTCCATTATTTATATAATTATTCTTTTCAATTATTTATTTATATAAATATTTACAAATTTTTATATGAAATTTTATTAAATAATACCTATTTTACAATTAAAAAATAATTTGTTTCACAATAAGAACACAACAATAATTCGTATTTACCAAAATTATAAATTTTGATTATTTTCTTTCAACACTAATTCGGATAACACCATGGAAAGAATTATTCATTGGATTTGTATGTATTTTAATTTGCTGTAACAAAAATTTAAAGAATTTGTATCCAAAAGTTATTACTGGGTATGTATGGATGTTAGTGCATGATTAGAATGAAATTTTTAATTTGTTAGTCGACATGGATGTTGAAGTTTATTCGCATACGTTGGTGACATCTCAGTTGAATAGATTATGCCAGTGAAAAATGGAAAAATATAATTATAAAGAATACTGGTTGTTACCGAATCATGGTCAACCCTAGTAGGTCAGTTGGTTAAAGCGTAACCAATTCCGTTTGCGGTATCTCAAGGTAGTGACCTAGTAACCTAGGGTTAGGTTATATTGGCTGTCCTTCGGGGCCAATATAACCTAACCTAACCTAACCTACCGAATGATGTCGGTTCAAAAACTGATGCAGATCAAGAATACGTTTTTACATTGTACCTAACTGAGCTAAAATGTTTCACTGGACTTTTTAATTAACTCAATGAAAGCCTAATTTCTTATATAATTATCTCTAGACAGACTTTTTAACCATGGATATAAGTGCCAGGTTTTGGTATAAAATTTAACAACGTTTCTTTCGGTATCATTTGACATTTCTGTAAAAGTTTCAGTTATTAGGTAATGGCAATATTTCGAATGAAATTCTAAAACTTACTGAGAATGTAGGCCGTTTAGTAATCGATTGTTTAGCTCATGTTTAATGTTATAATTCAGTTGTGTTTTACTTTAGGATCAGTTTGTCTGATATAGAATTCAGCGAACCCGTATTCTCTAACTATTTAACGGAAACTGTCGATACTGTTATCAGTAAAAGCTTATTTTAGACAGTAATAGATAAACGGATATTGATGCCATGAGAATGCCAGAATCAAGGATTAAGTCGTTACCTAAACTTAACGATATTGATGTGTGTCGTTAAGGAGCTTTATAATTCGACCACTTTTGCAAATTTTTCTTTCTATTCGATTTCAGAACTTCGAATGAAATAAAAATTCTAATCTTTTATAAACATTGTTCCATCGCGTTTTTAAAAAACAAGTATACAGTTATTTATTTCGATAGTAAAAAATAAAGTAAAAAAATAAAATTTAAAACAGTAAATCAAATAAAATTTATAAAAATTTTTCCACAATAATTTTTTTATTTACAAATTTGACTTCACAATGAATATTATTACAGTACTTTATTAATTACAATATTTATAATTATTATTTATTCTTGTTTATTTATTTCTCAAAATTGCACCTTTATTAACCTTACAAAAATTTTCACGTTTTAATTTTTTATATGTACAAAAATCGTAAAATCTATATAGTCATTCCATTATTGAAAAGTTATATATGTACAATGTGTTTCAGTATTTTTTTAAATATATCTTACAGGTAATTTTATTTTTTTCATTTTTAACTTTGGGGATAGTGATTGAACGAATTGCCATATTACGTCAATATTTATATACTTGAGTTATTTTACCGAGGCTAAGTTTTTGAATTTTAAAGTGTGTTTTCGAGGCTAGTAGTACAATTTAATTGATTCGAATTTATATCTTTACTAAATATGAGTTATTTTAAATCAGAATTAAAAGTTTGAACTACTAAAATTATACTGAGAGCTTTAAAAACGTACTTTTATTTTTATTTTGGCGTCGGTAAAGTAACTTAAGTATGGGAGTGCTTTGGAAATACATATTTTAGGATTTTGGTCTAAGTACATTATTTGTATATTACAAAAGAATTAAAAACAATGACTGTTGTAAGTTTGATAGTGTTGTGTCAAGTGGCAGTTTACGTGAACTACAAACTTTCAGAATTCACCAAACGACGTGACGTAGGTATAACCAGTAATAACGTGAACAATAACGTAAGAATGACTATTTTCATGCATAATTTTGAAATAAGAATGCTATGCTGATAGTGTAGACTTAAATTTATTAGGAAAATTTTTTTCGATCACAAAACGTTTGGAGAGACTATAAATAGTTCATACTATGTGATTTATTTGCAATTGCTAATGTTGTAATATTTTGGGATTTATTATTTTGCAATGTATAGTCATGAACTTTAATTGAGCCGCATTAAATTAGAGTAATCGTTAATTAAGAATTAACGATTCTTCTTCGAATGTGGAAATTATAGTTGTGTCCTTCCTGTTTTGCTTTTTTCATAAAGAAAAAAGTATGAACTTTTTCCAAAAAACTTTCGAATTGTAAATAAGAAATTAAAGCATTTTTGTATCGTACTTAGAAAATATTCTCGCGTTTGGGAATATTTATATTTTAGTTGAAAGTTAAATAAATAAAAAAAGGTATTTAAACATATACTTATTTATTTTTAACCACACATTAATAAAAAAAAAAGAGCTTTATATGAGTTTACTACAATAAGATAGTTTTTTGAAAAAAGCTGATACTTGTTTCTATCCATAAAAAAACCTTTCTATTTACCTACATTACCGACTAAGATTTCTGATAATTTGCTTAATTAACCTACAGATGGCGATACAATAGTTTGCAATATACCTGAATTTATCGAGGCATTCGTTTGGCGACAATTTGCATTTAAATAAAATTACACTGAAATTTTTATCATTTTTAATTCAGAATTTGAATAATTGTAACGATCGTAATCAGTGCAGTATTGCATTTTTTGTCACTATACTGGAATGTATTTGCAGAGATAAGCTAAAATTTAAGGTTTAATAAGTGGATTACTTCAAAAATCTTATTTGGATCACCTTAAACTCAAATGAAAGAATAGCTGAAGGGTATTTATGGAGGGACATGTGTTTATTTCAAAAAAGTTTTTAATAAAAATAAAAACAACTTTATAAAATTTATCCCTGATTTCCTTATTTACATGAATAAAGTTTAAATTCGAAATATTATATATAATTTTTTTTTAAAGTAACAAAATGTTAAATAAAATTACCTGTAAGACGTAAACAAAGATTTCGTATATATTTTATTAATTTTTTTTATATTAATTATTTAATTTAAATCACTTCATAAAATTGAAATATATATTTTGATTTATTTATTATTTATATAAATTATTAATAATATTCATTCTTTTTTATGTTCTTATGAATTAACTACTAATTTTAATTTATTTATTACTTATTTATTGTTAATTTATTAATTTTTAGTGGCAATTATTAAAATAATATTTACAATATACATTCTATATATTTTAATTATTAATTATTTAATTTGTCTCTAAATAATATATATATAATATGGTTATTTAAAAAAGAAACAGTCTGATTTCATTTATTTTATTAAAATTATTATTTTTTTTATTAATTATTACGGTTTTTTTTATTAACAATTTTAACTAACTTTTAGATAAATTTATTATATATATATATTAATTGGCACGGCTGGTTTTTTTTACTGGACAATATTTTCTTGACTTTGTCCGGGAGGTCAAAATCGGGTTGCAGTTATTGAACGAGGTTGTTGATTGTTTAAGGAACGCGAAGCGTTTGCTTCAAGCAGTGGTTGTAAAGTTGGTACCTGTTTCAAAAGGCAGTGAAATAGTTTGTGATTTTTCGAAATATATACAAAATGATTTTTAGTTTTATTAAGTAAACTCTGAATTTTCAACTTGGTTCTTATTTTGTTTTCCATGTTTTTGAATTTTTTCACAAGCTTTTCTTTTTTTGTGTGATAGTTTTCGCCGGCTGGTAGTTTTACTCCTGGATTCTATTGACTTTTAATAATATTAGAACACAGTTTGATAGGCGTATGACGATATTCCAATATGGCGTTACGGGTAAAATGATCTCCTTTATATACATTAAAATGATCTCCTTTTTGGGTGTAAAATTATATTATGTAAAATAATCCCTCATTATGTGGCTTGTCTTGAATATGTTGATTTAGATGATTTTACCAGTGATTTTTGTTTTCATACTAATTTGATCATACTAGTTGATGCAATGTACAAAATAATTAAAATTTTATGTGAACTGTTGATGTAAAAATGCAATGGGATTATTTTACCCACCTACTTTTAAATGGTCAGTAAAACGAGCCCTTTTAAAAAATATTGAATAGTTCTAAAAATTTGAACAAATCGAAAGAAATTGGCACGCCATTATTGCATTTTAATAAAGAAACCAAAAATATTTCGACGTTATACATATTTCGAATAGTTTAGCTATAAATCACATTTTTTCTCAGGGGGATCATTATAGGACACCTTCCTCTACGCGTACAAATCGGCAAACATCAAGAAAAATGAAAATTAGGATAGTATTACAGAGTGGTAACAAGATGATCATATTTTTGCCACTTCCATTTCTTTGAATTTCAATGTTTACGTGCTTTTGAAACTCAAGTTTTGATGACTGGGACTATTAAATTATCTTTTTTTTTACTTTATGACAATAACTTATATTGAATTATTTTTTGTAAATAAGAATAAAAGCTGTTTTGCAAACCAAAGTTTTCTTTCCAAGTTTACTTAATAACAAAAAGTGATTTCAAACCAAAGAATCAAAATAAGTGAATAAAAAAATTTTATACCGTGCTTTCACGAGGATTGATAAGCGGAGTTTCCGCAGTGATGTGCATACTGTCATCGGCAGTAGTATGGTGCTGATGTGCGGGAGTATGTTGTTGATGATGCTGCCGTGGGGTGGTAAGATAAGCAGGATGTAAATTTGTACTACGATGTTGTAGTAACGAATTTTGTAATGGAGGTGATAATGTTTGGATAGTAGTTGTAGGAAGTACAGGAATGCCACCTCTTTGGTGCATACTAGGATGTGTTTGAGTTGACATGCTTAATTGAGGATGTAATGGAAAACGTGATGGATTTTGCATTGATTGTGCTTTTGCTGACATGTCAATTTGTGCATATACTGTTGGCTCATTTCGGCGTATTAATGTCATCGGTATTGATTGATGGTTTGAATAAACCACATGTGGCAGTGACGGTAATTGCTTATTTGATAACGATAATTCGGCATACGTTATTTCATCATTCTGGAAATAGAAATATTATTTATTTAGTAGTTGAATAATAGGATACTGGCAGTGGTGTGGTGAGGGCGAGCCCCTTTTTAGATTATTCTATAATTGAAAAACCCCTTGTTTTTCTTGGCAATCATTAGTTTCCAACAGAAAGTATCCTCGAATTATAATCATTTTTGTAAAGCGACGAAATAATGCCTATCTATCAATGAGATTTTCAATTATTTTTCACTTTTTGAGCAGTTTTAGTGAGTTGGACTCATTAATATTGTTATTATTTAATTGATTTTTTTTTTAATTAGCGAGATTCGTGCTATCTTGCTAATAATCTTGCAGCACACCACTGAGTACTTGCCTTTAATTTTTTTGTATCGCTTATAGTAAAGATCTAATCTTCACATAGTAAAAGTTCAGTTTAGTTTAGTCATTTACTGGCGAAAAAACTGTCGATTTGCATCTCCGCTAATGAATTCATGATCTACGTAAAAATATACTATAAAATTATTATTTTCCGCATGTTTTTTTGAGCAGTTTTAAAAATCGACTTAATAAAATAATACCTTACCGTTTTGCCAATGTTAAATGACGAATCATATGGACTTGATCTTCCAATATTGTTTGGCGATTGTAATCTTGAATAAACTCGTGTTGATGCATTATTTAATCGTTCAAATGCCTTTTCTTCATCTTGATAATCATCCTCACCATTACCTTGTGGAATTATATCAGGATTCTTTTCTTCAAAACTATCCATACTATCACCTAATTCTTTATTTAGAGGTTCTGTGCTTGCCTTATCTCCACTTGTATTGATACTTCGGCGATCATGACTTAATCCATTTTCATCAGCATCTTTATCGTCCCGATTATCACGACGCCGCATGCGTATGATGCACACAATTACTATGGTTACCATTAATAAGGCAGTTATAACACCGATTAAGGCTCCCAAAATTGGTGTGATTTTCAAAAATACCGGAGTTGAAGCTGTAAAACAATATCAAAAGATGAAATCGAATATTTTCTTTTCAATTAGAAATATTTAATTGAAAAGTATCTTTTATTTTCAAAACTAATTAAACAGTGACTAAACAATTAGCGATAATAAGGTCAAAAGTTTTATATGAGTAGATATGTTCCATTATATTAATTGTCTTTTATTAAAATTTTTGCGCTCTATATATTTTAAATCACGAATTTGAAATTCTATTTTTTACTAGAAAATATAATAGAACAGATTATAGGTAGTTGTACAGATTGTTTCACGAAAGTTAACAATTAAATAAATAAAAACTTGTGATCTAAAGACAGCCAAGTTAATGATGATAGTTATCTTATTTTGAAGGATTAGGCAAATTTAAAATTAGGAAAAGTTAATTGGCGTTTTACAGTACTTACTGGCTTTTATAAGACACATTATTGGTATTTACGCTAAAATGAAGACTTTCAGATAGAAAATACGGTAATAGAGGGTTAAAATCTCGACGATCAGGTTACGTTATTTATTATATATGTCCATGTCCATGCTTTATCAATACTAACAAAATAAGGTCTTTAGTTGCTAGCCATCTTGAAAGATGACTTAGTTTAGGCTAGGTTCTATTGACTGTTCACAAGGGACACACTTAGACCATAAGGCCCATTGTGATACTACCTTTTCGCTAATAATCCACGGACTATCACCTCCTCAATTATTTCGGCAGTATATATCAAAACTATTATATTAATTGTTGCAACGGTGGGAATCGAACTCGCTACCATAGGCATACGGATAACCAAGTTTTAATATATTTTTAATGATTGGAACAACAATGATTTGGCGGGGGGGGGGGCATT
This sequence comes from Chrysoperla carnea, assembly GCF_905475395.1. NCBI lineage: Eukaryota > Metazoa > Arthropoda > Insecta > Neuroptera > Chrysopidae > Chrysoperla > Chrysoperla carnea. The sequence continues at coordinate 35,443,293 of NC_058338.1, read as the reverse complement.
TGAGTCAAAAATACACAATTGTTTAACAAAAGTAATAGAATATTTATAGGTACATCCGACCTTTGGATTTTGATAGTAAGAAGCTGGTAAGAAAGCAGTAAAGATATAATGTGTAAAAGCCTTGATTATCTAACGCTTAAGTGCAATAATCTAATAGTCATTAATTGATGTTGATTTAACTTTGCAATGGGCACTTGTTTTAACTTTGTACTCTCGACGAAATAGTTTTAACTAGCATTTACATATACGTAGGTGAAAGAAAAATAGTTAACTAAATTCATAATGCGGGCGTAGTTGTTAATTAATAACTCGCTTAAAACTAGTTTAAATGTTATTGTTTGAGGTTATTTCTAGATTCAATTACGAAGTTTGGTATAGTTTTTATCATCCACCAGGTATGCCATGTGCGGTACAGCAGTTTTTAAATAATAAGTGCAAATTAGCCCACAAAGATAAATTTTTTCATATTTTAAACTACCATTTTTTACGTGAATCAATTTGTACAAACTAACAATTATTCAAAATTCTACTGCATATGAACATATTAATAAAGAAGCACAATTAATATTGCCATGAAGTAGTTTTCTAAAAAGATTTCTTTTAGTTTTCTATGTACAAATACTTTTATTTAAGCATCTACCCTATATTTTAAAAATATATTTACGTTATAAAAGATTATATTTTACGATTAAATATGATTATTAATATTTTACATTTAATAGAAGACATATCAGATATGATGTATGTAACGTTAATTAAATAGGAACTTATTGCTGAATTTGTGAACCTATGTTTCTTGTAGGTGGGTAAATTATTAATAAAAGCATGAACAACATTTAAAAATATGCGGGTGAAACAGATTTTTGAGTATTTGAAAAAAGAGAGTTCTGAAAAGTTATTTGAAAAAACAACTTTGCGAGGCTGAATGTTATCCTTATTGCTTATAAAAATGTGGGAATAATGACTTCTAGCTTCACCTTAAGCGAGCATCAAGCTAGAAGTCATTATTCCCAGGACCTGTTGGTTGGCGGGAGTACTAAGAAATTTTTCATCTGTTGTTGGCTGTAGAATTTCGACATCTCGAAGCGTTACTGAAGCTGCTCACCTATCGTGCCACGAGCTTTTGATGATGGAGGTGTTTATCAACAATACATCAGATTTTCTGCTGTATTAAAAGTTGAGTTACTTCATCAATAACGAATACTTGCCTTTTCACTGCGGGTGTAAGGTCTGGCAAAGTTCAGATAAAGCTCAAGTATAATTCATCAGGATCAGGGCAGTACATGGTCGAAATATCGTAGTTTGTAAGATATATATGTGGACACACTTCATATTTGAGCTAATGTGTTTGTAAAAATTTAAAAGTCTTATAATACCAAGCATTTAACGCGGTTTGTTGTTATAAGACACGCAAAACACTGCCAATGCTACCTGGTGCCAATAAGTTGATTGTCTTAAATCATTTGCAAGCAGAAAAAAAACTACCAAACACGCCAAAGTCTTTTACAATCAAACTCGTGACTGGAAAGTTCGCACTTTAACCATAACGAGTCTGCTCATCGAACGACAGTAACGAAAAAGTAATCGTGACCGTAACCGTGATCAGGAATATCTGGAGTAACCAAAGCTATGTCAGATTCGAATGAGTTTGAGCTCTGCCAGGGTCACAAAAGATCCATGAATAATACGCTTTCGAACGCGAAAAGATTTCATTACTGTAAAACTGTTTGTATTATGCTAATACTAGTTTGGTAAATTAGAAATCGAAAGTAAAAATACAAAGACGTGAATACAGTGTGCACATATGATTAATTATTTGGCCATTAAATGCCATGCCTTTATTTGGTAGCGTAGAAGTTAAAGTGTTTGCTCTCGGTATGTAACAGGTGATGGGTTCGATTACGTCCGTCTCCGTCATATTTCTTCATCAATTGAGCACATTTCTTTATTCTAGGCAAGGATATCAGGAATGTTACGATGTTGTATAATTGTTATGCATGCTTTTATTTGATGTATTAAAGATGATGCCGTATATAAAATGATTACAAGGGTAGGTATTAGACAATCACTCTATTTAAACACTTAGTCATTAGTGCAGCTATTAATTACATATTTGCGTAAAGTTATTGATGATTATTGTATTTTACCATTCACAAAACAAAATGTATACCTAATATATTGATTGGGCCAATTAATGATATTACTGGTTAATGATATTAAATAATGTATTAATGACATTAAGATTCTCAATATTATATAGAAATGTTATAAATGTTTCTTTATTTTGATAATGATGGTGATAAATAAATGATGAAAATATTTACAAAATGAGGCGATGAAAATATTTTTAAAATATAGGACACAAATAAAAAAATTCTTTTGTCACATACATTTTATACAAAATTTGTTTTTTTTAATCGTTTTTAAACATTTTTAACCCGAATCTAAAAAAATGAATGTTCCTACCTAGCCGTCCTTTTCGCTTTTCATCACGCACCAAGTTTTTCCTTGAACTTTTGTCTTTGAGATTGCGAATAATTTCTCAATCTGGCAATTTCTATGTTTAGAAAGCTATTCAACATTATAGGGATTTCAGGGTTTAGATTCAAATGGAATAGTTTTTTCAGCGCTTGGGAGCGGAGGTTCCGAGGGTCATTAAGATATTCAATTTAAGGTTAAACCTCTTAACATGTATGTAGTATGGTTTAGATTTATGGAGACTGAAGCAAGAAAAGATTCGTGATAAGTACCTACAGAATTATTTATTTATGCATTCTTCGTTCTTCATAATATAGGATTCATGTAAATTGCGCGTGTTGTTACGGGTTTGAATTTTAAAAGTATTTTAATTTTTTTATTAATGGTTTAGATTTTCATTTAAAATTATGTTTGCTGAAGCCAAAAGTTCGGGGTATAAAAGAATGCTATTTTCTTTTATTGAAATAAAAACAAATAATAACTAATGAGAAAAGACTTAAAAGAGAAAGATGCAAATAAGAAGCTTGTAAAAAACGCTGAAGTTAAGAATCATGTGCAAATGAAAACGGCTAAAAAGACGGCTAAAACATTCAAGGGCGAATAATAAGATACCGGCTGTAAATACTTTATTGTCTCTATAATTTCGATATTTCGGAATGTTTTCTTTAATGGAAAGTCTTGTATACAATGCATGTACTTGCGAACAAAAAATTTAATTGCTAAAAATTTATCGATATTTACTGAAATATTTGATATAATAGATAAATAGTAGACAAACAAACAAAGCGACATAATATTATTTAAAAGAACTGATAACAAATGCAATTAGTTTAATGAAATAAGGGACAAATCTTTTAAAATTAGTTTATAAAGAATTAAAATTTATTTTTAATTACACTTATCATAATATGTACAGTGAAAACTCTCTACTATCGATACTTGCAGTGTTATAGAGATTTTTCTTTATAAAATATGATTATAAATAAAAAAAAAAACTGATACGGTCAGGAATAAATTTCAAATTTTGGCTGTACTAAATGGTCACCAGCTCCCCTACGATTATATATTTCGAAATAGTAAAATGTTATATAATGCCGTTTACGCGAAAAATGAAATTCTTTAGCAATGCAATAATGGAAATTATTTATTGCATTGATAACCACAGGAGTTATATTTATTAACCATTTTAATTTAATTAAAATATCTTGCATTGGATTCTTCACAATAACTTTAGTGTTATATAAGGATGAACTTTTGTTGACTTCGAGTTGAGACATAGTTATTGAAATAAACTTAACTTTAGTGTTCAATAACTATAACTTTAGTGTTTTTAAGAGTAAAGGACCGTAATAAAGAGTTTTGCTTACGTACGTAAAATATATATGTGAAAAGTAAAGCGAAATTTCAATTTATAGAAATTCAAAAAAACTTAAACATGAAAAAATTAAAATGAGTAAAAATACTGACATTTCTATATAATAAAATGAATTAATGATATATTTAATTATGGTAAATTTCATGCTATGTAGAGAACAAAACTGGCCACGACAAGATCCTCCACCAGAACAAATCCATGCTCCACAACCATTTACATTGTTATTAAATATATACACAGGGTATAAACTTAAAATATGTGGAATAAATTTAAGCGAAGATTGGTATGAGTCGTTTAGTAAAATACTTATTCCTTTAAAATTGTTTCAAATATCACTCGTGATCGAAAATAATGGTATGGTGTAAGCGATCCTAACTTTCGGAATATAAATCATATTACTCTTTTATGAAATAGATCCAAAATAATATTGCCCTGCATAAAAATTTCGAAAATACTGACGAAAAAATATTTTATTCAAATGAAAGTGAATGCGAATCAGATTCGAAGACTATAATCTGCGAGGCTGGTAAGAACAATAAATTGCAATATCACCGACAAAAAGACTGTTTTATTTATACTGGGTGTTTCAAAATTTCATGACACTATCATTTAGAGAGGGCAATCTTTTAGTTATTTACCGGTAAGGTATTTGGTTAACCGGTAAAATAAACTTCTGAATGATAATTAACCAAACATTTTTATACTGAGAGTATTTTTTGTTATACTTGTTTCACGTGTTTAAAAATCTGTCAATTATTAATAAACATTGCTTGAATCAGTTATTAGTTTTACTAGTACCTCGTGTAAGTGAATATTGTGTTTAAAATTTTATAATCATGAGAGACTTTACAAATTTTTCACTTTTACAGAACGCGGCTCAATGATGATACCGTGTAAAAGTTCAGGTGAGATAGGTATCTAATTTAACTGATTCTGAACTGGCCTCCCTTAAATCTGGACTATATATTTATTATCTAGCATATACATTTAGCTGGTTAATGCCTATGTCTAAAATCCGATCTTTTTCAAAATTAAGTCTTTTTATAGGTCAAAAACTCCTGATAGTCCCTTTTTAGATAAAAAAAATCCTTGATTTGCCTCCTTTTAGGCTAAGTGGATGCCTTCTTTAAAGTTGAGGTAGGGGTCGATCATGCTGTTTGGTCTGAGCATTGCGAGTAAATAAGGCAATGTATTAATCGAAACGTATTGACATGCTCAATTCGTAACAACAAGAAAAATTGCCTCATGTTAGTATTTTGTTCTATTTAACAAAAAGTGATATTTAAAAAATTTATAAAAGAGGTGGTATTCGTAAAATGGTCCAAAGACTCGCCCCGTAAATATTCTCCACAATTTTAAAGCATAGCCTGATTATATATTTCAAAAGGCTATTGTAGAAAATACAGTCACAATTATTATGGTATGTATATATGTAAGAATTAATTTGATAATAAAAATATACAGCCGATTATTAATTTCATATTTGAACATGGCTTACCGCCACGATGATGTTTATTTGACATCATTGGAGCCGAATAAAGTACTGTTGCATCACTGGTTGCCCTTGATGAAAATGATCTTATCGATAGTACTAGACTACCGCTTTGTTCACGCGGCAAATCCGTTATTTGTAGATTTTCTGCACTTAATGACGTCGTGCTACCTAATAAATGGCGGCTATCTGCATCAAACGCTTGCATTACATATGACTGATATTGATCGGACGATGTTGTTGAAATTTCGATACAGCTTACATGAACACTTTTTATAGTGTGATGTACAACACTACAATTTTGTGGTGGATCAGGTTTTTCGGTATCACCTTTTAGAGTAATTATATAATCAATTTATTTAAAAAAATTTTTACTTTCCTAGCATATATTTTTGTTTAATAATTTAGTTAAAAACAGGAGGTCTAATGTTGAAACAATTATTTTAATTTATGATAACTCTCACAAATTATCGTGGCAACATTTACAGATTTTTATACAAGGCAAGTGTTTAGATAACATACCGTGACAATTTGTTTAAATATACAAATAAAAACTGAAAATAATAGCAAATTTTTTTCATCAAAACTTAAATAAAATGTACTGTTACCTTTATTGATTCAAATAACATTTTAAACATTGCCACAACAAAATATCATAAACTACCAACACGATCAGAAATTCAGAAATGCATGGCGTTTCTTACAATGCTGGTATGGTATATTATTGTAAGATCCATATCTATGGCGCTATTTGCAATACGTTATAGTAAATCATGCCAAAGCTTATGGATCTTACTTATATAGAGTACTAGCTGACCCGGCGAACTTCGTACCGCCTAACTGTCGATTCTTTTTTCCTATACGATACTAGCGTTACTCAATTGTTTTGCTTTCTCGGATCCCCTCTACTAACAACTTAAACTTTATGGTATGGTATTAAAGTTCAATTGACTTTTAATTATTATTACGAATCTTCTGGGTATATAGAAAAGTGTTGTTTTTAGACTTTTTCAGGCAACTTTTTAAATTTTTCTCTCCGTAAGAACAATCCTCGTACTTCAAGGAATATTATAAAAAAGAATTAGCGAAAACGGTTCAGCTGCTCTCGAAATTTGCGCTTAGCACATTCAGCGATTCATTTTTATATTATATTAGATTATCAGATAATTTTTGAGTATCTGTTCCTATACCATACCGCCATTGTAATAAACGCTATGCATTTCTTACCGTGTAGATTGAAATGAGATTAGCATTGCTTTATCGATGGAGGAAATGGTTAATTTTTCCAATACTACTCATTGTTTTTCTTGGAGTATATTGAGTCAATTATTTAGAATGCATAAACTATAACATATCAAAAATTGAGACAGTTTACCTGAGAGCTATTTCATATAAACTTTGTATGTCGTCTTTTGATTCAATTGTATACTTCTTTGAACATAATAGGGTATTATCGTTAGTCAAAAATAAATCATGAAATTTGAAAAAAGTTAAAATTTATGTAAAAATATACTGATTTCGAGTCATAAAAGCACTTTTTTCTTATAAAATATTAAAATTAAAAATCGTAATTTTTAAACTGTATATCACGTGACCTAAAACACGGTTAAGCCCTACTGTGAGGTCATAGCGGTATGAGCCATAGACCATCAGTTAGTTCAGTGTAGACAGTTGGATATAATATATACATAGATAAGTATTGATATTTATATTATAATCAGATGTCTATGAATATATCTGTCAAAATTATTTGTGTTATTTCGTACAGTGATACCCATATTACGTCATCAAATTGGATGCCCGCGTTTTTGACAGTTTAAAAAAGGTTTAAAATTTAATTTAAGTTTTTGGCAAGAGGGCGTGTGTATTTTTCCGAAATAAATTTTTGGTGGCTTTTTATTAGCAAAATCAACATTTTGAGGTACTTTTTCAAAAATAGTAGACTACCCTATTACTATAAAAAGTTGCATTGCATTGATATAATTCATATTTAAATAAATATTGTTTTAGTATATTCAAACAAATTGTCTATCTTGTTATTTTAAAATACTAAAAAACTAAAAAAAAACTATTTTCTACAAAAAAAAAAAAGAAACTAAACAAAACTGATAAAAAATGAAATCCGATACATATATAATATTTACACAATAATATAGTTACCAGTATGTTTTTCAGCTGATTGTAATGTGAATGCTTGTAATACCGTAAAATCACTTCTTCCTTTTTTATTTGTGGCAAATAGAACAATATCGAAACTTAATCCTGATTCTAAGCCACCAACCGCAAAATATGGTGTACGTGATGTAACATTAGTAACAAGTTTACGGTTTTGTGTTATATCATATACTTCCATTACAAATTCTTGTGTCAATCCACCATTAAATCCTTCAAGACATTCAACTTGTAACGAATCAAATGTTTGATTTAATAATGTACAATTTTGTAATGCATCTGGTTTGCCTAAAAATTGTATCAAAATTATTACAATTATGTTTGTTTATCATAATAAATTCATTCGAAATCTATGCTAATTTAGCCCATTGGGAAAGAAAGAAATATTATCCGATAGTCAGAAATCAGAAATATCGCCGTTGTTGGCTGGGTATATGAACATTCAGGAATTGACCAAAAATAGGTGCAAGTACTTTATTTACTAAACAACCTAGCGCCATTTTTTAGAAAATAGATGATTAGGTTAGGTTATTTTAGAGTGGCTGTCCTAGGGTGGGACACATTTGAAGCTGTTTAAGAACAGCAGGAGAGCTTTGACGTCGACGGACTTTAGGTCGGAGAGGTCGTCAAAGAGAGGCTGGCTCAAGTCTAGGTCCATCTCCTCATGACAAGAGCTGGGCAGTGACAGAGAAGATGAGACATTGTCTCCTCCTCCTCACCACTGTGACAGCTCTTGCAGTCAGATAGATAGAGAATAGATTGGAAACAACAAAATATAAAATACAAAAACTGATAGAATATAAAACCAAAAAATAATTTTTTGGGGAAAATGTATGGTCAAGACAATATAGGTGCTTAAATTAAGAGCTTCTAAGGAAAAAACGGTTTACAAATGGTTACAACCAGGAAACAACCAATTGAGTAAACATACTGACTTCAATTTCAACTGGTCACTATCAATTCAATAAGCATATGCTTTAAAGTTAATCTTACAGGGAATGATTTATGTGGATCTTGCCATAAAGAGGAGATCGAAATCCGTATAATATGTGGCGACAATGAAATTTGTCTCAGGGAACAGCTTTAAAGAATTCAATAGATTAAACTCAGCGTAATACAAACCTTTTGTATATTTGGATTTCTGATCTAACATAATCTATATTGATATAGTACTTCTGGTGGATCATATTGTAGCAAATAAGTGGTCAAAAATGTTTACAAAATTATAAGAATAATGAAACTTTAAAGAAAATAGCAACTAGCATAATTTCAAAAACAAATACAGAAGGCTATCGGGCTTCAAATGACAGTACGGCTACATAAAATACTCAATGTATTAATAACGAAAATACAATTTACCGGCTGGATTGATATAATAAACGCATGGCTCTTTTTGCATGCCAATTTCATTTTTACCCCAACACATAAGAGTTCCATAATCCAATTCAGTCATGGGTGTGTACGCCGCTTGGCTACGTGTACGATCCATGGCAATTAACGACTGTGGTATATCAATTGTATCAGCTGTATTATTAAATTTCCAAGTAAATTGTAAGTCTTGTGGATTTGCTTCTAATTCACATGTAATACGTGCTGTTTCTTGCCTGGCAACACCATACACTTTAGGTTGGCCTGGTCGACAAACTGGAGCAACTAAAAAAATATGTTTAAAAATTTTAATATTCTAAAGTTTATAGGTATTTCATAGATCACTAACATTTGACATCCAAATGTACTGGATTACTTTCGCCATCTCCTTCATGATTACTTCCAACACATGTATAAAGCCCTGCTCGTGCTCTTGTTACACCTTGTAATACTAAACTTTGATTACTAACAATGGTGCCTTGTTCAATATTATTGTATAATATTTTTCCCTGAAAATATAATCAACAAAGTATATTAGTAAAAAGTTTCATAATCACACTTTTATAAAATGAATTCCTGGAATTCTATCCAATTATCGCAGAACTAATAAACAACATCTTGTAGAGCTACTATTATAGATGAAGAAAATGAATTTTTTGCTCTTTTAAATATAGAATAATAAATATTTTAAGTATTTTAAGTCCTTTCTAGTATTCATTTTTGCTCTTATTTAGGTAGAAATGCACTTTAGACATCTTCTCTGCACAAAACAATATATATTTTAATACATAGACACATTTAATCTTTTTATTTCTTAAACTATTTTGGTTTTTGTATAGGATTGCTATCTCAAATTACCGGGAAGTCGGTAAATCAACCAAAAAGTCGGGAGATAGTGAAATTAATGTAGCTATATTACCGAATCAATTCCATAATTAAAAATTTAGTAAATATTCTTCAAATAATTTAAAATAAAAACTGCTCAGAACTGTCGAATTTACCTTAATATGAAACAAAAAATCCAAATTGATTTTTATTGATATCGGGTGTTGGGAGAAATGAAACTAGTTTTCCGATCAAATCTGGAAAGATGGCATCTCTAGTTTCTTGTATATTTCATCGATGCATGAGTGAAATTATAGGATTTTTAAGTATGGGATTTTAAATTTTTCATAAAAGACATATATTAAATAAATTATTGTGCAGTAAATTTAGAAAAATATACTTACGTTGTGTCTCCAACTAACTTTATACACCCAAGGGTTTGATTTGATATTACATTCGAAATAAACATCTACACCTTCTCTAATGGTGCTACCATTTAAATTACTTCCAAGTTCTAATGTGACCACAGGTACATCTAAAATAAATATTATCAGTAATTCAAGTTTGTTTACAAAATGCCTAGAGAAATAAATTTACATAAATTGGACGTTTGGTTAGTGTTAGTAATGCACCTGCCCTATTTTTTCATGCAACAAACTTATGCAATTGGGCAGATTAATTCATTCATATTTACAGAAATTTTGAATGCCAAAAAATTCTATATTTTATGTTAGTTCAAAATTAAATTACAAGTGGATATTGAGAAAAATGATAAATCCAAATTATACGAGCACTAATTCCAATCAACCTAAACTTTTGATTGTAGTCTTCAATGCATTTTTGATTCTGAAAGTACTTTTACATGATCGTATTCATAATAATAATTCATAGTAAAAATTATCAATTTAAAGCTTGTTTTATATACAATTTAACTTTGAAAATCTGTGGCCGCTGTCTGTAAAAACTACACAGAAAAAATGTGTAAAAAGTTACTACATCGAAATTATAAATTAAAAAATAAAATTAAGTAATCAACGATCTCGGAAATGGCTCCAACGATTTTTATGAAAATGAGTATACAAGGGTTTTTTGGGGCGAAAAATTGATCTAGCTAGATTTCATTAAACTGAAACATACACTGCAAAATATGAATCTTTTTGACATCTATTGGTGTATATCGTAGTTAACGAAATAAAGTGCATTACCGGGACATTCAATTTGACATTTGCATGAAGACATTTTAAACGGTTCTTATATTTGTGATAAATTTGTGTCTCTTTAACAAAGCAAAGGTCGGTCATCCAAGTACTACATATATAATGTGTATAAAGACTAAAAGACTTTAGAGTTTTAGAAGTAACATAGGAACGAGAAAAACTCCAGATGTGGTTCCTTAAGTAATTTCTTAATGATATACTGAATTAATGTTTTTGAAAGGAATGACGATTATTTATAAAATAGGTTCATTCTTTAAGAGACACAGTGTATGTTAACAATAGTGATATACTTTTGTGTATAATCCATATTATATTTCATACAAAAAGGTAAACTGTAAGAGAAACTTACGATATATATCTAATTTCCAACCATCTTCAATTCCACTGTCAGGGATCAATGATTGTTCACCTCGACATGAAAGATATTTTCCACCATCGTCAATTGTTGGAACAAACGTCAGTATACTTGTTGTTTTATTTCCATCAGGATCAGTCTGAGAAAAGATTAATAAGAATAATATTCATATTAAAGAAATAAATTGTATTTACTAATATTTATCCATTCATTGACAGGTTATTAAATTAAGTTCTTAATTTCTTACAAAAGGATGTATAAACAATATGATAAAGTAGGATTAAACATATATTTCACTATATATTAAATTTTGATAAAAATTCAATCGGCAATAGTCGATAAAATTTGCAGACACGCTAATAAATGATTTATACATATTTAGGTACAAATATACAAGTTTTCTTTTCTCTGTTTTTTCTTTAAAATTTACTTCATTCAAGTTTTATTTTAATGCGTAGTTCTAATTTACATATGTTTATATCTGTGTTTTGAAAACTGTGTCAGCCTTTAGCAACAATATATTGCTTGTATTTGCGTCACAAATATTTTTGGAACAAATGCCGTCTAAAACCTTCAATTTGAGAGATGATCCCACCCCGTTGCTTTTGGAGAGACCTATAGCAGCCCGTTTCCTGTATTTCAGGGTCAATTTTCGCTATAGGCTTAATATTTATGGGCTAATAAACCCCAAGTTTTAGAAAACAAATATATTTGTTAATACAGGTGGATTAATATCTAGGTGCGCATGTCATGCCCCCATGAAAACCCAGATTGTTTCCGGTAGAAGAAATAATAATCAGGCAAATACTTATTCAAGCCTGGTTCGAAATTGTTGAACATTGAAATTCAAGCTTAGAAACCATGATTGGCTCAGTCTTTCATTTGCGTCGAATGATAAAATCGTGTCAATTTTGGGTACAGGATATTGGCCCAAGGTTGATTTCAGGTCTTCGCTCAAAACTAGGACATTTTGATATTATATACTTACGGGATATAAAGCAGTCACACATATTTAATATTTTGGTTTTTCACAACTGAAGTTTTATCTAGCATGTGAACACATTTGTTTACACACTCTTTATAGCAGAAAAAAAATGAATACGAAACTGCGTTCATTACCCTTAACCAAGATTTGGCAGAGGTTTGTCAATCCGAGTCTCGATTTATTAGCGTTGGAAAAGACTTCAACAAGAGCTGGTAAATAAAGATTTGAAGATAACAATTCCATCGTTAAGCTTTAAATTTCACGTTTGGATTATAAAATATTGTTTTATAAATTTGCTGGGGCATTGGCACTATCTGCAGTCAGATTTTGCAAGTGTATCAATTTTTTGTTTCGACTTAGACGCGCTTGATTTTTGATAGAAAGCATTTTAATATTAGAATTGTCAAAAAAAAATACATAATATGAAGGAATATTAATGCTATTAAGTGAAAAATTTTTGTATTGTTATATATAAATAACTTTTAAAATCTATACATAAATGAAAATTTTTATTCTTATTCCACACTCCTTACTGATTCTATTCTCCTCTCTCTTAACGAAAAAATAAAAATTTATTAGGGTAGTAAAACATAAGCTTAATTTTGATGATTTATTATTGGTAAATATACTCACATACACTCCAATTTTACTTGTGTTACTTGGAAATATTTACATTCAGAAAATGTCTATCATGAGAGATTGAATATGATATTTGTTTAATTTACATATCACTTTTGTATAGTACTATCGCTACCTGTTCTACATAATTCTAAAATGTATACAAAATTTAATGTTTATTTCAATACTTTATTTTATTTTCAATAAAATTCAGTTTTATTTATATTTACATTCGTTTAAAAACAAACCAAATGATTTTTACGGGTGATTGAAATTTGTACCACAACATTACACAATGATTTAAAATATTTAATAAAAAAATATTTTGGAACGAAATGCAGGAGATCTAAAATTATTAAAATTTGGAGCGTTTATTGAGATGTAGAAAGAGAAATTATAATTTTATTAGTTCAAGCTTGATTTTTGTCGTTGAGGTAAGTATGCATACCCTATCAGTCCCCATGAAAGAAAAAAAATTTTATTTTTTAATACTTGGAAGTTTATGTGATAAAACTGATGATTTTAGTACAATTAGTAACTTTTTCCGAGATTATTTTTTATTGACGAATTGTTAAAATGAAAAATATTTCTATATTTTCAATAAAATTTAAATGATTGATATAACAAAAATTTTTTAAGTTTTCGTTGAATAATTAGACAATAAAGAATATCTTAAACGTAATTAAAATACAAGTTTAATTTTCTAGGAAGTTAACTAAAAAAAGTTATTTTAAATTAAGTTCAACTAAATTTTGAATATCAAGATTCTTCTATCGGTAGATTCTCTTAAAACGTTCATAATTTCTACTACTGCTCATTTTGAAGTCTTTTTACAAATAAAAAAGGCAATTTGAGTTTTCACCCTTTTCGTTTGTACAATTTTTTGTTTTTCCATTATTAATAATTAAATGCTGACTTTCGGCGTACAAATTGCTACAGTCGATGAGCCGTAAGCTCGATCAGTGTTATTTTTACAGGAACAAAAATAAACAAGTATCGCCCTTCTATTTAAAAGCTTTATTGTGATATTACAGTTCTTTCGATTGAATTTATACTTAAAATTAAATAAATAAATTTATACTTTGGATTTTTATCAGAAAGTGAAAAAAGTAGGTACATTTAGAAAAAATTGATATATCTCAGTTAATTTTTACGCTAGAGAGTGGTATCAAAAATAAAAATGAGAATAAAAACGCCAGCTACACCTTTTCATTTAACATATATCTTTCAAGCCATTTGCAGAAAACTGCTATTTTAGTTCTCTATACGTTCTCTATACATCTTATCGACTACCTATATATACCTAATCAAATTTTCAATGAGTTTCAAATATTTTAAAGCTCAGGTCGAATTCTTTATCTCTATTATTTGTGTTATTATTTAATGACTATAATTGTCACCTATTTTACAATTTTGAAGCAGTTATCGTTAACCGATTAAGCTGAAATTTTGCATACACGTTTAGTTTCGATGACAATGCATGGTAAGGTAAATGCCATCCTGATTTTCCTATCGCTTCCACCATATTTGATATGCATGCTTTTTTTAGACTTAAAATAAAAATTTAAATAAAAAATACTTTTTAAAGCAAAAATTTTTACTTATTGAACCAAAAAGTAGAAAATAGTTTTGCCTTTGAGTCACTCATACATGACTATTCCTACAAGCTTGAGGTGCTCAATATAAATGTATTATTAATGCACCATTTTTAAAATTATAGAAGGCCAAAACTTGGTGAGATCAACCTATGGAATTAATATCAGTGAATATTGTCTAATATTGATAGCTGCAGGTGACTGAGGTCAATCATATTTGTATACTTATACATACACAAATAAATATTATCTCGTAATGAATATATTTATGGTTATCGTTTAGGTTTACAAAACGTTTAATATAGGTAATTTAAATTTGAATGTTTACACACTTTATAAATTATTATTACTTTCATTTGGAAAACTTCAAAAAAATTCAATGATTTGAGAATTTTAATATTTTATAAACAGGTTTTCAATTTGTTTGTGCGGTGTCATTTTTTAAGTGTTTATTAATCTCTTTTTTGAGACGTTTGAGGACGTTCATTTTACAAAGAGTATATATGTTACAGGAAAAGTTGATTATTTATAAGAGTTGAGTCTTCCTAGGTAGAGTAAACTTTTACTAATAACATCAGTAAGAGTTAATTTAAAATAAGTAAACACGGTTTTCCTAGAAATAGTTAACTATGTCTGCTATGGATTAAAAAAAGTTGATTCAGAGAAGTTTCCTTGTCTCGTTATCTCCTTACAGGATATATAAAGAAAACATCAAATCGCATGACTTTGTTATTTTCATTATTTTGGTGCGGAAATGAGGCTTTATTGATACCCCTCCTTTACTCTTAAATTAATTTAGTTTACGGTTAGGATGTACGGTCACAACCGTGAGTCTCACGTTAAGATAATTTGGAGAAGATAATAATTGTGAACAGAATATTATCTAAGTTTCGTTTAGAAAAATTGGGTTTTCCCTGTGATTGCGTTCATTCACTGATCCACGGGTTGGCAATACCTTTAATGGGGTCAAGTTATCACGGATTTGCAGTTTCTTTGGCTTTATGATTAACTCTGGGATTCTAAATCTCATTCCAACTCTAAAATCATATTCATTAAGGTCATATAATTATCTGTCAAATACAGCCAATTTCTTGTTTCAAATACACAGATTTAAAACAATCTTCTGTGCTTTATTTCAATTTGAAGTTCTACGCCTCCAAAACAAATTCTTTATAAAACCATGATTTTTCCATGTGGATTTATCACTAGAAAACGTCTTACTTATCATGTGTTTTTCTTCTTTGTAATAATTAATTGTATTAAAATAATTTAATTTATAAAAATCGGGCATTGCAAAGTCATTGAAATTAACAAAAATCTCGGCTAAACATGGTAAAACACTGATATTGACACTACTATTTGGGACGCTGGATGGAGCAAAGTGCATCTCTTTGTCAACCTTTTTAGAGTTGGCTTACGAAGTCGTGAGAATCGGTTTGTTAACTACAGTTCTTTGAGGACAATTTAATCGTTTATCGGGTGTTGTTCGTCATTCGCTCCCAATTATTTGTCTCTCGTCACCAAATAGCAAATCAATAATAGAAAATATAGTACATTTATTATAATGTTGAACGTTTCATACGTTTTTTCAGTTTTTTTGAAATAAAATTCAAAAATTGTTTTTTAATAACTTATTTATTATTAATATAAAAAATGTGTTTGAACTTTCAATGTATGAGGTAAAAATATTCAGAGAAGCAAGTTGAATGGGGGTATGTTACTCATTCGTGTATGATAGATATTGTTTTTTTTATTGTACGTTTTAATAACGCTCGGTTAGAATGTGGGCTAAAATTTTTTGCTATGTGGAGGTGGATGCATGATATTATGTTCCCGAATAAAATGTTCTATTCACATTTAGTTATAGTTTGCCAGTAGAGCGTGCATAAAATACAAATGAATGGCAGTACAACAATAAAATTGTGCTTTTTGAAGTACGTCATATATTTAAATAAACTTTTACACACATTTTCACCTCTATGTGTGGTTTGATGCAAGTACATCATAAAAAAGCCTGCTTAGAAAACATATAGACCTGCAAAATAACCTGCTTAGAAAAATTGAATGATTGTCAGTATTGGCAAAACATCCTTTATGATTTATGGTTCAAAGTAATAAATTACGAAACCAACAGCAAAGTCTCATAAGCCACCTTACGGTGGGGGAGGAGGCACGTGCTATGAAAGATAGAAGTTTGCCAAACATTATGTAGCTTCAAGTTGTTGATCTAGAGTGCCTAATTTCATACCTATCTAATAATATTAGGAGAATGAAAAGGAGTGACTTTCCCAAGTCTAGTTTCCAGAGATTTTTTTCAAAAGTATAAAAGTTATGTTTGCAAATTTGTAGGAAGCTTCAAAGAGTAGGTTTATTGATTTCTAATATCATATCAACCCCATTTAATAGGGATCAAAAATTTTGTTACAACAAAAAATTTATTTGTTTAAATTTGTTTAGAACTCGTTTTTTTATATGTATAAGCTTTGAAACGAAATGTTGCAAAGAATGTACACGCAAAACGTAGACAAAATTTTATGTGGAGTCATTTACAGTATTTTTTAACTTCTTTTATATAGTATATTTTAAAATAAAAACGTAATATAATAATATAATATATGAAATATTTTCCAAACCGAGCAACTAAAATCTTTCCCCGAAACTATTATTTAAACAGTTAAGCTTGAAACATTTATAGAATATGTTGTTTGTTATGTTGTTTTGCTGTTTAGTTTGTTGTTTCAGTATTGGTAGTTGTAGAAATTCATTTACTTGAAAGTTTTGTTAGACAGTATAATTGAGCCAAATTTCATATTGTATGCATAATGTAAATCATCATGTTTTATAATATAGGGTGAACATTTGTATTTTAGAAATATTCTTTGTAAAAAGCTTCTGGGTTCTTGTGCATTGAGATTTTTTACACATGAACTTGATCAAAGGAACTTACAGGCCTATCATCCGGAAACAGCAAGGGAATAGACGGTGGTTACGTTGTTATTGCTTTCTAGCAATAAAATTATAAAGAAAATAAAATTTTAAATATAAGAATTTATAGAAGGAATTCTTCGTTTTCTCGAAAACTATTCACTTTCGTATCTTGATTTTTGTTCAGGTCATGCCACTTAAAGATACACCACTCTTTTTAGTTTTCTTAGTTACGTTTTTGTTTGTAAAACGCTTGATATTACCGCCAGTAAATCGCCCTTACTATTTGAGGTCTGCTGCAGTTATTAACGTTGAAAAGTCATTTTGAAACATTCTATATATTATTTGAATACAATATTATACATTTAACCGGGTTGGGAAAATAAGGAAACTAATAACATATATGTGAATATTAGTAGTAAATATACATATGGACGTGAACATATTTCTAATATTTATATGTAAGCTTTATTATCAAATTTTTAATGAAAATATGGCTGATTCTAATTGAGAGTATTTTAATAAACAAATTAAATGAATTAATTTTTATTTTATGATAGTTACAGGAGGCTGCGGCATTTCTCTTACGATAAGAACACAGAAAATATCCTGAAAGTAGAGCAGCTGTCTCTAGTTGTTGTTTGGATAGTCCTCAGAATTGGCTACTTTATTTGTTGCCCGTAGAAAGGGTTTTTCGAAGAAAGATCGGTAGATCCTTCAGGTTAACTTTGACTGTACTGTGATACAAATTATACACTGATGAAAGAAAATTTGCCAATTTGAGAATGATTCACGCCAATAAAAAATTTGTGTACATAACAGCCTTAATGAAAGCAGCCTCTAAATACTATACTTCTATCACAAAGCTAACGAATATCATATTACACACTCATTGAAATATATGAACATTATTTGGATTTTATACGGTGTGATTTAATTAAATTGCTATTGTAAATCACTGCGTTATTGCGTTTCATGTAACAATTTATAATTGATTCTATTATTTATCCGAGAGAGCTACTATATCTATACTTCTGCTACAACTAACATATTTGTAACAGTCGAATAATTTGTATACCTTGGCTCCTCTCTGACCTCTGAAAACGATAACTTGAGCATATTGTGATAAGAATCTTCTTAACCCCTCTTGTATCTAAAGAATTCAATTCGACGCGAAACAAAAGGTTAAAATTTTCTAAAAACGAACTGATATTCGCAAATAAATTATAAATAAGAGCAGTAAGCTTGTTTTAGAAATTCACAGTTGTAAAATCACATAAGGGAGCACATTCAGGGTAGATCCAAGGTGAATTTGGTCAAATTAACAAAGATGTGTAGATCGACGAATGCCAAAACGGAAGGAGGCGTGTGTTAGGAAGAGAAGTTAGCGAGTAATTATTTCCTGAATGAGTAGTAACACAAGTCAAGAGATGTCATACACGAGAAAAGGCTTACTTTTGTGTTTTTGTGGGTCTGACGATGTCTTTCATTCAATATTAGGGTAAACTTTGTTATAATATGCTTCAAATAAAAAACAATATTCAGAGAGAAAAAAATTAAAAACAAAATCTTATTCGTTTGAAAAAAATATATAATCAATTTACCATTTCGCGGGTATTTCTCATCGCAACACTTCCTTTCCACCAGGTGATTGTTGGCGTCGGCCGTGAGCCCCATACTTCACAACCAAGTTCATATGAATTCTCTGCAGATAATGGCTTATTTTCACCTTTTAATCGAATCAACAACGGCCGCACTGTAACAAGAAAGAAATAATTTGAAGTAAATATATATTATAAATCCTAAATATTACGAAAATTTTATATCTATTTTAAGGAACTGAGAAATTTTTTTAATAAAAAAACTAACATGTTATAAGGATTTCAAAAACTTCGAGCGTTATTTTTTGTATTTTTAGCCTGTGTTTTTTCCATAGTGGATAAACAAATTTTACGGTGAATTAACAATATTGCTTTACAATAACTTTTAAAAATAATAACTTGGCAGTATTTTTATGGTTCGAAGATATTTGAATAAATGAGAATGAAATTGTAATTATAGCTCATTTAAAGTGATGGGGAATGATTGAACTTGGATTCGTAGATAGTAATAAAGTTTAAATAACCAATGTAGAAATTATTATCTTTTACATTTTCGACACTTCCAAACTACATTCAGAACATTATACCTACTATTAGGAAAATATCTTCCCATGACTGAACAATAATGTCGATTAAATCATCAAGAAAACAGTTCCTAATCAGAATTTTCAAGATTAACGATTTCTATATCTGATAATATATACATTTATTTGTGCTTCCACTATATTTTATACCGAATTTTTGATAAATTAATAGTAGTCTAATAAACAAAAAATAAATAATAGTTTGAAAAAACTAAAAAACACGCTTTTGTAACAAGCTGCACACTTAAAGGTAGAAAATAATTTTTTTGAATTCAAAAAATTCATTTTATCTTAAAAAAGCGTGGGGTTTTTTTTAAGATATTTTAAAATGACTTTGCTTTTACCAATATCTGTTTATAAAATATTTACAATAATTGAAATTTAGCACTCCACACTTATTTTTTACGATAAAATGATTTTCTTGAATTTAAAGAAATTATGTTCTACCTTTTAGTTCAGCTTGTTACAAAAGCGCGTATTTTAGTTTTTTAAACTATTATTTTCTTTATAACCTTGGTAAAATTTGGATTAGTAAGTGGGAAAATTTTTTTTGTACGTTAAACGATATTAGTTACATTTCAAAAATTGCATGTTGGAAATTTATTACTATAAGCATTCAATTTTTAAAAATCGTTTTATCAATTAATAATAATGAAACATTTATTTGTAAAATCATTGAAATATTAAAAATTTAAAAACCATACGCATACTTTCGATGAAATTACTGACTTGTAACATTGTGTATGTTTGATCCATAACAAATATTAATGATTAATGGATTCAGAACAGTCATAACATACAGTCAAAATATATTTATGATGTTTTTTTATGTCGTTTTTTATTATCAATATACATAAAAAATGTTAAAGTAAAAATAAAAACATGTCCATCCATATAGTAGGATAGATTCTGAAAAGAAAACTTCAAGAAAAATATTTATTGCAATATTGATTTCATTTCATTCATGTTATTAATGATTATTTATTATTTTTACATTCTTGTCAAGTTTTTCATTTTTTTTATTGAAAATACTACAGGGTAGAGTTTTATACCTCAATAGGGAATATTCATGAAATTTAAATTTTGTTCAAATATTTTTTTTTCGTAACTTTATTGGCTGGACATTTCAACTAAACCATTATTTCAGTAATTATTATCTTTTTAATTACAGTGAGAGAAATTCAAAATTTCTAAAACGGAAATTCAAATTTTAAAACGGACATAATGTCATAGTATTGGCTTGTCAAATTCGTTGACCTACTAGTATTAATTACTTATATTTTGTATGGTATAACATTAAGGTATATTATTCTACGACTTTTTATTAGAAAACCTAATAAAAACGAGTGTATAAATTTATCTCCAACCTTTTGAAAATAATTTGTTGCCGAACTTTTTTCCATGGCTTTATAATAGTTTATTACTATGAGACTGATCTGATAACTTTTACGGCCAACTTTTGTTATATTTATTTATTTTTGAAGCGCTTAAATAGTCCTTATACATTCTGGAAATGTGCTAAAGCTCTGAGTAGGCTAATTTCTGAGAAAAAACACTGAAATAATATAGATTAAATAAAAAAAAAAATTTTAAATTTTTTAATTTTTCATGATTCTATAACGGAATAAAAAGTAAAAAATAATTAAAAGCTATTTAAATACTTGTAAGATTGGAAACGAAAAACATAGGGCGCATGCATTATATAACTATAATGAGTGTAGTGTCTGCTGCATGCGCCACGTGTTTTTGGTTTCCATGATACATTAAAATTCTATCCGGACATATAAAAAGCGAGTTAATAAAAACATGTTAAAACCATTTAAAAGAATCGGAAACAAGCCTAAAAGTATAAGAATCATCTTTTTAGAATAATTTTTTAATTTTTAAAATTTTAAATTTTAAATTTTTAAAATTAAAGAATCAAAGTAAACGTGTGATGTTTTATCGAACATTTAAATTTCCCAACGCGTTTTGTATCTCTGCTAAGAATAGATAATGAAGAAGGACTTTAAAGGCATCTATTTGATTGATAAAACTTTAGTTCGCTCCATGTTAAAATTAAAACATTTTATCGTATCTTGTTGTTCATAAATGGTATTTTATCACTGGTGTAACGTAACAAATTACAACAATGTTAGATATTGGTTATCTAAGAACTTTGTAGAGAAGTAGCTCTAAAACTTAAACTTAAATAGGTATATACGTCGAAAATCACGGATATTATGGCGTTAACTTGTTCTCTTAATGTGGTGGAGCTATATTACAAATATAATATACAATCATTTACCACAGTTACAATACATATTTTCGATTATATTTCTAGAAACTTGTTAGTATTATCACTAAAATTAGATACAAAGTGCTTTATCACGAAATTTATAAGCACAGTATAAAAAAACAACAAAGCCAATATTGATTTAAGCCTGGTTGGAAATTGTTGAGTTTCAATGTGAGTGTCGGTTTATGACCCAAACCTGGGTGCAAGAAAATAAAAATATTGCGTTTTCCTTATAGCTATGATGAAAGCTAAAGTATATATTTAATGTATAGACTGAGTTTTTCAAAACAAAATATCATATATTATATCGCTGAAAATTAATACTATGTGGACAATTAATACCGCTAAAAACTTTTGTTCGAAATATGTTTTCGTAGACATCACTGTTTACCTGTGAGGGCGCAAATTAGGCATTAATTGTATAGTATGTTTTATATGGGAATATCAGTTATATATGTGTGACATGTATTGATATATAATGTGATAGAGTAATCTACACTGTCTATGCATGGTATTTCAACAATTAACTCAGTCAATTGTTTGTTTTCACTTGTTTTTAATAAAAAAACATTTACTCTGATTTGCACAGCTAAAGATTTCTTAACAAATTTTATATTCTCAATATTGTTGGCCGATTACAAAAATCCTATTTATCTTGTAAGACTATATCTATATATAAAAAATAAGTTTAACACTGATGACAATGTAACTTGTAATTTAGTTTTTTTTTTGTTTCTTTATCGTAAGCAGTGAACAATTTTCCTTAGGAAAACACAACACAAAAAATAACACCAAATGTTTTTAGTATTAAGTTAAATTAAGTATATATGCTTGTTAACTTTCCGATAGCAAGTAATTATTTACACTCCGAAAATTGAAATAAAACATTTAAGAATTTGTTACAATATAATAGGTACTCAGATTACTGATATTCGATATTTCGAAAATCAACACAGATATCGAAATGTCTGTCCTTCCGTCCGTCCGTACACACGATAACTCCAAATCGAATAAAGATATCAAGCAAATTGGGGATGAGTTCGTAAATGAGCAACATAGGTCAATTGGGCCTTGGGTACGTAGGACCCATCTTGTAAATCGTTAGAGATAGAACAAAAATAAAAAATTTTGTATGACAATTTTTGCGTAAACATCATTGTTTACCGGTGACGGCGCAAATATATATGGAATGTCAGCTATGTATTTGTGACATGCATGTATATGTGTCTCTCTACCAGTGGCTATCTTTCTTTACTTATATGGCGTAAAAAAACAAACGATTTCGCAATCAACATTGTCTATACATCGTATTTCTACAATTAACTCAGTCAATTCACTTGTTTTTTATTCGTGTTTTTTATTTCAAATGAAAGTTATTAAAATATTTCAAAATATGCCATTTTTCACTCTTGTTTTTTTTACCCAGGGTATTTTTAAAACCCTGCACCTCCCCTGAAAATTTGGTGATTGATTTATACGTATTTCAACTACATATAAAAAAATCAATCCTTAATCTTTAAGTTGCCACCTTGCTTAATTTGAAAGGCATTGGTCTTGCGTTTGTACAGGTCTTACTCATTAAAGCTTGTATATTATATAGTATACTATACGCTTGCTAGTGTTGGATTATTTTATGGGTCGTCTGTGTTTAATTTTGGGATATTTCATTGTTATTTTAGTCGCATTGTTTTTACAATACTTGTTATCCTAAGGGAGCAATTACATTCAGTTGACCGACTTACTTATATTATGTCGTATATGGTGTACATGGTGTAGAATATATATCTCTAGTTAGTTATAAGAAACTAACTCCTATACACAGTTTGAAACGTCAATACAAAATAAATGCTTTTCTCTGTGATTAATTTGATTTGAAAGGGATACCGTGTGACAATATTGTGATTTTAATTGTAGGTACAATTGAATTAAAATTAAAAGACTGTCTTTGTTTTTTTTTTTTTAATTTATCGAATACTTTCACTAGATAAACTTATTATAACCCGATCATCTTAGTCATTATAAGTGGTCAACCTCGGAATCTAACGGAATTTTTGTACAAACCTTTATTTTGATAGTACAAATGTTGTCTCAAAAGTCACATATGGTCAAGCAAGTCACATAGGTTCGTGTCCTATGATATTCAAGGTCAAAGGTCTCGAAAATTCACATTTTTTCGTGAATATCTCGTTTCTGTTACCTTCAATCGTATAAACATTCATTATAAAAGTTGTAGAAGATAAAATTTTCAACAAAAATACTACTTAAATACTATTCATTAAATACTACTTAAATAATAATTTAATACCTTATATTTATAAATATTGACCAAGCACTGAAGTACGATAAGCAATGCGCACAATAAACATGAACTTTTCATTTTTCAGTTTGTATTTTACAACAATAATTATCATCAATATTGTGCTTCGTGAAATAAAAAGTGATTAAACAAAATCTGTCATTATAACATTCGAAATGAATGCTTTTATGAAGACAAATTATGGAAAAAAGTATAAAAACTTTATATAGTATATAACATAATGTTGAATGATTAGACGCTAATTTCAAATAAATACAAGAATAAATGAATACATATAAAGAAGTATATGGAAAAAAACTATATTTTATACTTTTTGAGAATAAAATAATTTTATATAGGCTGTTTCAAAATTGCACAACATGATTTCCCCCCACTTCAAAATGTCGGATTGAATTGATACTTCACACACCTATCAATGACCGAAAGGTTGGTTGTTGATGGTGGAAGCGCAGATAACATTCAATAATATGACTAAATAATAGTTTGAAAAATTAAAAAATTCGATTTTGTACCTAGCTGAAGTTAAAAGTAGAAAATAATTTCTGTTAAAAAAAAAAGTGATTAAGAAAAAAATCATTTTATCGTAAAAAAGCATGGGGTGTTTGTTAAACTATTATTTATTTTCTACTTTTTAGTTCAGTTTCTTACAAAAGCATATTTTTAGTTGTTTAAACTATAATTATTAATTTTATAAAATAAATTGTTTAGAACGGAAGAAAAATAAAAAAATGAAATTATAATTAAATTATCTGACATCATTCGTCAATATGTTATCTTTCCTTCAATATCAATATGATAGTTTTCATGGTTTTTTAATAACATCCAATTTTTATTATTAAAAAATATTTCATCCTGTAAAGTGTTTTATTTTAGCACAAACTAATGTGAGACAAAATGTATTACAAAAAACTAAAAAAAAAATTAATTTGAAAAATCTCTTGAGTTTGAATACACTTTCGAATATCATTTTAAATTAAATGAAATACAAGATGTCTGAGTTTTAAAACATTAATGATGTAGATTATAAAAAATGTTTTTTATGTAAAGTATCTTTTTTATTTAAAATTGTATACTT
The DNA here is from genome assembly GCF_905475395.1 of Chrysoperla carnea. Lineage (NCBI taxonomy): Eukaryota > Metazoa > Arthropoda > Insecta > Neuroptera > Chrysopidae > Chrysoperla > Chrysoperla carnea. Next base: position 35,418,033 of record NC_058338.1, on the reverse strand, counting down.
GATTATTGTTTTTCCATACATATAAGTATCTTTTTATAAATTTTTATTTTTAATTATTTAACTTGTAAAAAATAATACAAAACATTTTATTTTTAATGGAATGAAAATCATAATTGGTATTTTGGCATTGATATTTTGAAATAATTTATATTCGCAGGTACTTCAGATGTGGCTTTTATAAGACAACATATAAGAAACAGCTTAGGGTAAATGTATTTATTTAAACGGTATTTGACAAGCAGTGTTGGTCAAAACAACATCAGCTGATCGTTGTTACTGGTTAAAGCAAGGGGATTAGCAGAGCCCTAATCATGGCAAAAAAATAAAAAATAAATACTTTAACCAATATGTATTTATAATTCAAAAAATTGATCCAGGAATTGGGGCGAATTTGTAATTTATATGACAACAAGCAGACCCTCTGCAATTAATTCAACTACAATTAATTTATTTGACCATAACTTTTGATCAGGGATTATTAATCTAAATTTAGTATTTATTACTACTCATTAATAGCTAACTACCCGTGCATCGCATAAAAAAATGGAAGAGAACTTTTCAGGACACCCTGTATAGAGACGTCAAACTTTGTTTGTGCTATTTAAAGGGCTGTAATTCCGAAACGAATGGTTTTAGAAGGGATCGTCGATTTGAATTAGGATGACAATAGGGTCATTTATCTAGGGTTTCAAAAACGTTTAACCAAAAGCGACATACAAATTTAAGTGTACGAGATATTTTGCTAATATAATAAATATAATTGATAACGACGTTATTTTATAGTTTTAATTCAAATAATGTAACCTGTTTGAATAATATGCTGATAATATAATCTGTTTAATCTGTATAATCGTATTAAATTCTAACAATAATATTAATAAATCATAATATTGTAGCCAATGCTGCTTTCTCTTGAATGAATGAATTGAAGTATAAATTACCTTTTTTTTATTCTATATATTTTGATAATTTAAATAATTCATAAACTATTTTAATAGTTAATTAAATTTTATTTTAATTAAACTCAATGAAATGTTAACAAAAAAAAAAGTTAATTAAAATGTCGATTAATCATTGACTTTTATTGGTGCTAATAACGGAAATAGACTATTATTTTTGTTTTGAAGTATCATAATACTTGCATGTAAAATATAGTGATTTATAGATTATATTCACTCGTTTGTGTATTATATGTATATATATATATAAAATTTAATATTTTATTATTATAATTAAAAAAAAACTTATTAGTTTTTATATTTTACATTATATAAAAGTTATTAATTAGGACATGGATATCTTGTCTCTCACCTTGCAGAAAAGGTTTTGAAAACGTATTGTTCGATAAGTTCTTTATTAGTCTACACAGTTTCAACGATATACTTAATTCTACAGAATGCTACTTTGGCAATTCATCTATAATAATATATAGCCCCAAGTGAAGCTGACTGAGACACTCACTGATCTATAAAGAAGGGACTTCTAGACATGCTAGAAAAATGCGCTTTTGTGAATTTGACGCAAAAATTCTTGAAGCCGACGGAAAAAATTGAAAAATTTCAACTTTTTAATAGTAACCTTCTGGAAAATGGGAAAACACTCCCAAAATTACGTTTTTCTATTCTATACATGCTACAAAGATGAGATTTTCCCCAAAGTTAAAGTCAAATTAACAGAATACTATTAAAAATTTCATTACTTACATAGCAACCTACAGAAAATGTATAAAACATTTTTTGCATTTAATGGAAAATTTCTCAAACCTATAAGGTTATTCAATAAATATTAATTTTTTCATCCGGACTTATATTATAATTCCTTTTTATACGTGCAGTGGAAATATTTGGCCAGCTTATGCCCGAGATGATTTTGGAAAGCTCAGAAAACAAAATTATTTCTTTACATCCACCATTAATGAATCTTTTGGATAGCTAATATTCATTGGTTTGATGGTTTGTCATAGTAAAAGTGATGTTTTTTTATTCCTCCTCAAAGTTGTTTATTTGCGCTTATTTGGTCAGCATTATATTAATTAAGATGGTTATAATACATTCGTTTACAAAAAGTAATTTGCAAATTTAAAATTAAACAATTTTACGTGATTGCTTAATTAATTAGCTTGATTGTCGTTTCAGAGTTTAAAAAACTGTTAATTAATAATGATAAACATTCATAAAAATTGACATATTGATGTGGATCGTGATATGGAAGTATAAATTGATTATATTTTTAGCCCCCGAACTAAAAAAAAAGAGTGTTATAAGTTTGACCGCTATGTGTGTGTGTGTGTGTATGTCTGTCTGTCTGTGGCATCGTAGCGCCTAAGCGGAAGAATTGATTTTGATTTCGATTTGTCTGAAAGTTAATTTAATAGAAAGTATTCTTAACTATGTTTAAAATACGAGTTAAGGGTTCTGTATCCGAAAAATTTGTCAAGATTTTTTACTTTTTGTAAATTTCGTTTGTTTACAATAGAAAATAGGAAAACTTGGAAAAAAATTATGTTAAAATATTCTGTTAGATGTATATATACATGAAAGGCAAGTTATTAAAAGCTTGTAAAAAATAAAACACTGATATTCCATACCGTTTTGCTTTTATTTAAAAATAAAAATATATAAGCCCACTTTGATTAAACTTTACACCTTTACCTTACAATTTGATTACTAAATAAAATTTATCTGCAATTCTCATTTTTGAAGTGAATGTTGCTACTTATCTTGATAATATGTCTTTCATGAAATTTTATAAATATCTCATGTGTTATTGAAAATATATTTCTTTAATGCAAGCAGATATTATCTATCATGTGATGTGATGACTATGATGTTTCTAGTTGTTAGTAGATAGATACTGATAGATATATAGATATAGATACATATATACATTACGTTACATATTTTGAAGAGAATGAACTCGTAGGTACCAACCATCACACATATATTATAAAGAATCCTATTGGGATTTGTGGTTTTACATAATATAATCACATTGTAATATATAATGTACCTTCTATATTATATTCTATCTACCAAGTAATACATATATTAAGGGAGTTTGTGATATTTTCGATGTTCATGTAGAAGTAAAATGTAGTACCTAGAATCAAAATTGAATGTGTTAAATAACTATTGTTTAATAACGTTTTTTCCATGGTACTTGATGTTTGTTTTATGGTACAGTTTCATAATGTAATATGAAACACACCCTAATGTACCTAGGATCACCCAGCCTATCAATTGCACTTGCAAAACGCTTTATTCAACTTGTAACTGATAAAGGTCATTCTAGGGAATAGCATCATCATGGGATTGAAACATTGGGAACAATTGGTAATTTTTAATGACATTATAATGCATACTTTGCATAGGAACAAAGTGCATAGCTGTATACGGTTAAGATTGGATATTTTGCGCAAATATCTAAACTTATTTTGTTTTGGAATTCTATTGTGAAAAAATTCTATGCCGAAGAGTGTAGAAACATTTTTAGCGATGGTTTAACATTAAAATTCTCAAAAATAGTGTGTTGGTATATTCGTACTTACAAAGCATATAAATGTAGATATAGTGATCCAAGGTACAGTACTTTTCCACATATACAGAAAAATTTTTATATACAAAATACTTTGAATATTGTTCATTATTTTATATCAAACATTCTAAAATTGAATGGAGGTGCTAAAAATAAATGAAAACTATTAAAATTAAAATAAAACCCTTTTATGGAATGTCAAGAAGTTATTAAATATTAAATATTCATATCAATTACTCTTTGATGTGGTCAAAAATAGTCATCAAGTGGAAAAATTATTCCTTCAATACGGAATCGACAAAGAAAATTTTGTAAATCAAAGGTATGAAGCTACAGGTGATTACTTTTTTAAAATTTGATTTGAACTACTACATATTTGAAAAATAATTATTTATTTATTGATCAAAAAGCTAAAATTAAATTACTTGCCTAGCTTTTCTTTTGCTCTCTCATCGTAATAAAGACATTTTGGATAAAAAATCCAAAAAAATGTTTCCGAACATCTAAATAGTGTGTGCTAGAAATACAGCTATATTTCAAACTAATTTAGGTGAAGTTTTAAATTTTATTTATAGAAAACTTTATCCTTTCTTTCATGGTTTTATTAGTTTTAAATTAAATATTCTACAGTATAATAACTCTTTGTATTTAGTGGTACGCTTCAATTAGTATGGTATCATTTTAGACAAATTTTTCTATGAAAATTTATAGAAAATTTCATTTCAAAAACTTTATTAAAAGTTAACTAAATATATTGAATGAGTTGGGAGACTAACATTAAATTAATTCAAAAATATACCTGATATTTCATTATTTTGAGAGATTCGAACTGTGTAATCTATTTTTCGTGTCGGTAACTGTGCTTATTCAGCCCGTTCCTGAACTTACAGGGGTCATTTGAATCCCTACTATTTTAGTCCAAAAGAATGAGTCTTTTTTGTTTATATAAGTAAGACCATACATAAATGTATCTACATATAATAGATAAAAGATTGTATACTTACGTGCTAATAAAAGTATACTAATTGAAAATGAACAAATTCCCAATAGAATCATTTAATGTATGTCATAAAAACACGACTTATGTCATTTTTTATATGGGTGACATTTACATTACAGCAGCGTAATCAAAGAAAATAACGTGTAATATTGAGACTTTGTTTATGAATATAACCGTATACTTTATATCAGCGATTGATATAAAAAATTGTCAACGTCATGGTTCTATTCGCACCGTGCGTGAGTTTTATTGGAGGCGTTTCCATGGTAAGGATACACTACTTTAATTATAGAATTGTATGGATGCATATATAATTGTATGGATTGCATTTATGACTTACATTGAAAATTTAATATTAATGTCTCACAAATTTAAATAAATAATTATGATAATTTACATTTAAAAAATAACATTTGTGATGATGAAACATAACCTTTATCGCCAAAATTTTTCACTGGAAGCGCTGGCATCGATTTTATTGTCCCTACCATGACTACGCACACAACGAATATCGTAAGTGTGAGGCTAGTATTTTCCTTAAAGCGATTTTAATATCGACATCTGTTTGTATAATTTTACTTTATGCATTAAGCCGTTAAGAATAATTTATATCACCTCAGAAGGTGATTACGGAACTGGTGGAAAACATGAAAGTATTTGTAAATATTCGTTTATGTTGTTTCCTTTTAAGAAAAACGTGAACTATTAAATAAAATCATTAGTATAATATAAATTTATCACACAATAAATGCGTACATAAATATCCAACAATAGATTTTCACTTGTAAAGAGATTTTATTAAAATGAATATTGATTTCTTTGTTTTTGTGGGTAAAACGGTTTGTATATAGTTTGTTTTCTAAATTATTTGTAGAATTTTCTGTTTTAATACATCTTTTTTTAATTCCGACTAACAGAGACGAGTGTTATAAGTTCTGTATATCTGTGTGTCTGTCTGTGGCATCGTAACTTCCAAACGGATGAACCGATTTTGATTTGTACACTCTTAGGCTGCAATAGAAGATGTCCTTTTGTATATAGATATTCCATTAATATTTCTAATATTTATAACAAATAATTGTAATTATTCTTCTCAGAAGCACTATGTTGGGTATGTTTCTTTATAAATAGAAAATCTGGAAATATCCTTGTATGAAGTATCTGAAACTATGGTAATATAGGTGTATGTATAAAAATAAGAAAGATAAGATATAAACTGACAAACAACGCCGAAACAAAACCATTGAAGTTAAAAACTTGGAATTTGTAATACAAAATCCATAATCTGCATAGAAATTCACTAAGAAAGGATGTGTTGCAAGTCAACTCTTGCTTGAATGCTGTGAAGCTATTTAACATTGCTTGTCCATCATCAACACCTTTTTAACCCCCGAACTAAAAAAAGGGGTGTTATAAGTTTGACCGCTTTGTTTCATTGGAAAGGTAATTTAACGGAGAGTGTTCTTAGCTATGTTGCAAGTGTGAGCTTAGAGTTCCGTATTCGAATAAACTAAAAAATTGGCGATGATCTTCAAAATCGATTCAGTTTGGAAAAGGCATGGCGTATAATTTTAATATATAAATAATTACTATGGAAATGAATGGTCAAATAAATCTGGGTCAATTCATTTTGAAAATAGAGTTTCTGCCGTTTTTGTTAAAAGAAAATAAACAAGATACTTAATTTTAAAAGACATAACTATTTTCAACCTTTTCGACAGGTGCACATTTCTACCATTTGTTTTCACGTATCCTATTGTACAAAAACCTGAACATATACAGCAGGCAAAAAAATTGGTCGAAAAACACTAAATTAAAATTTGATAATAATAAATTTGATACTCAAGCCACGATTAAAGCCTGAAATTTCTTATTTACAAATATATTTTCTTTATCAATCCCCATAAAGGCACATAAAAAGAATCATGGAAATTTTTTTAAAACTTGCTGTAGATTATATGAAAACTACTACAAACCAATAATAAATTGCGTAATTAAACGCACGAAACCGGAATGTAATTGTATATTTAATGTTCTTGTTAACGTAATTGATTTCGAATTTTATTGCAATTTTATAAGTGTATATGCAAAAGATAATCGTTTTTATTCTATTGGTTTCGAGAAAATGATCGAAAATATAAACGTGAATTTATTGAAAAACATTATTTTGTCTAGAGAAGATATTGCTTACATAAGTTATTGTAAAGGTAAATAAGACCGTTGAAAACAGAAAGAATGTTATACCTTGTATATCCCTTTATATTATAAATGTGAAAGTAAGGATGTTTGTTTTTTTGTTTGTTTGTTTGTAACGCTTTCACGCAAAAACTACCGAATGAATTTTCATGAAACTGAACAACAATATAGCTCATACATCAAAATAACACATGAGCTATAATTTATAAAGATATAAAAAAAAATTTACAAATTTAATTTAATCTGGCATTTTACTACTGCTCTATCTATGATCATCATTTTGAACCACAAATTAAAATATTTCTGTAAAAATGTAAAATAGTAAATGTCAAACAATTCATGGCCGTCTGTTCTTATATACTTATGTTAATGAATTATGACTTTTTTACATTTAACAAAATTTAAAACTGTGAATATATTTTAACTGCGTAAAACAATTCCTGTGAGTGTGATAGAAAGGGGATAAGTGAGATCAAGAGGTGGAGGCTATTAAGCGGTGGTTTTTACTTTTAAGCCTAGTGAAGCGGGTGGGTATCAGTAAGTATGTAATATCTATCAAGATATACTAAGTTAAAAATATTGATACAACGAACAAAATTTTGGTATAGTTCATCAAATCACCTACTTAGTCCATTTTCGGTTGTCCGTCTGTCTGTCACTCTGCCCGTCTGTCCGGTTGTAAACACAACTCAAAAACGAAAAGAGATATCAAGCTGAAAATTTTATAGCGTGCTGAGGATGAAAAAAGTGACGTCGAATTCGTAAACGAGCAACAAAGGTCAATTCGGTCTTAAACCGTAGGAGATAGAATAAAAGTTTAAATATAAAAAATTCCTTATAAAAAATTAAACATTTTTTCGTACACGACACTGTTTATCCGTGAGGGCTCTAAAACCTCAAAAACCCTTATTATAATCTTTATTTCGGATCTAAAATGTCTTACAGTGCATTCAGTTAAAAGTTAAACGGGGGAGTCTAATTTTTTCATTCCATTAAAATTCTAAAGATTTTCAAACTATAAAATTTCATATTAGCTGATATGACAAATAATCATTCCCTAATAAAATGTGGAGTTATATTTTACTGACTGTTTACGTTAACCCAGAATAAATAATAATAAATTCAAAAAATAAAATGCACTGGATAAACACGTCAATGAATAAAAAAGGTCTCTGATTGACTGGTTGTTAGTGTTTTTTGTCTTTTGTCTTCAAATGAATACCAGTAGTAAATCAATTGTTAATGTCTTAAATTATAACATTTTCTTAAAAAAATAACAAGATCAGATACCAATTGACTTTAATCAATTATATACCCTGTGAAATTAAAAGAGTATGAAGCTTTAATGCAAATATATGAAATAAAATTATGCAGCTTCATTTAATCGTGGTTAATTCTACCTTGTCGTGAAAAAAGGATATTTAAAAAAATAGAATTATGTTTTCAAATGTATGGCACTATATACTTACAACTTAAATACTAAAATGATACTAGGTAGAATTCTATTTTAAATTTTATATCACTGTATAGCACAGTGAACTGAGTTGTAAATCGAATATTTCAATTTTAAAAATACACTCTTTTGCCGTGACTAGGGAAATCTTACTCTTATTAATATGAATTAAGAGTAAATCTACAGTTTTTCTTCTTCAGTGTTTTTTCAGGTCTTTTCATTTAATCGCAGGTTTAATCGCGATATAAATAGCTAAGTTAGAAGTAAATCATATCGGTTCACTTTGTAACTGTGTAGAGCGATAACGTGGACATGCCAGGAAGAATAAGAAATGTAATGTTAATATAATGTTAAAATAATAACTTTTATCACTCGATAAAAAGTGAGCTACCTTTGGCGGTGGTTATTTATTTGAAAGCAAAAAATATTTTTCTTTTTAAAACTCTAATATGTTTTAATTTAGAGAAAATGTATTCCAGTTTGCCTTCAAGTTCTTTCAAAGCTTGATTTTCCAAATATTTATTTCTGGCCTTTGTTATAAAAGCCATTCACACAGGGTACATTAAACATACACAACAAATTTGTAATAAATCACATTTTATGTTGAGTAGGTTTATATTATTTGTGTAAAAATGATGTAAGAGATGTTTATGTTCAAACAAACAACACACAATATATAATAAAATAAAAGAATTATTTGACATTGATTTATTATTTGGCGTAAATGTTGTTATTCAATTATCAAATATTACTTGTTTATGTTCTTATAATGTATTGATTATCTTCTTAATCATATCCCCCCCCCCTCCCAAAATAGACTTATGTACTGTGTCTAAGGTCAACGGGGAAAGATACTCTGTACTTAACAGTTTATGTACCTGAGTAACCGTCCTAAATTGAGCTAGAGGGTTGGAAATGGATATGTAGGTTTAGTTAGTGTTAAGTATTTGGAGGTATCAACACAGCTTTATTTGATTCTTTGTATGTCGAAATATCATGGATTAACAGTTGTTGCGCATTTTCACAGACTCTCAAAATCTAAGCAATTGACTATCTATATGAGTTAAGTTAGTGTCAACGTGTCACACACACATACTTGTTCTAAAAATTGGGGTTAATGCCTTGTCCTGACCATGAAACGTAAAGATATGTTGAAAATTTCGATTTCAAAAATCGGACCCATTACAATAACTTTCTCTACTGTGAAGCTAAAAAAAACTTTGAACACCACATGGCTTTTTCCATTAAGAAGCGAGTTTTAAATTTCACATTTGTCTGTAATATCAAATAACTCAATGAGAAGATGATTGTAAAAGCTGAATATATGCTTATCTCATTTTGGGTATTTGAGATTTCTCGTCGTTGCCCTGACTAAAAGGTGAAAGGTGAACATTGTGAATAATTAGATGTTATTAGGTCTAATTCCAAATTTTCAATATCATTTGGCTAATACAATTTGACATATGAGATATAGATATTCATATATGTACATTATTTGTATGTTGTCTGGCAGACAATTGACAAACACTGGACAATAGGAAATGGCAGCCGTATAAAGAGCTATGATGGGAGCTCAGTGAAAAACATACACCACTGCCCCATGACCGGTGCATGCATTTGGGGTAGGTATTACTCTTTATTTTGTTAGGTTGACTGCTTAGTTTATGGATGGATTTTAATTAACTGAGGAGTGGAAGGAAATAAATTGGATGTAATTAACATGCGCCAAATATGCAATAAATGAGGCAGTGTAATTTATTTATACTTTTAGGGTCCGTTTAAAATTTGGATTTTTGGATAGACTTTTATATTGCATGGCTAAACATAAATTAATGCTATTTTATACTTTTTACACTGCTTCCACTATTATTTTATTTTTATGAAAAATGCGTTTAGGTAATAACAGATCAAGACTGTGAAAAACAAGGCAAAAGTTACAAATAATATAAAAATTGATTTTCTAGTTCAAATTTCAACAAGGGCAAATAATTTTGACTCGTTTTAAAGTTTTATTGTACCGCTTTTATGGTATTAATATTTCTCATTCAAGTATTCTTATAAATAAACAGTTTTAAAATTTTCCGTTATTTGTTTTATGCCTTAAATGTTCTGATTTAAAAAAAAAAAAAAAAACTTGCGCTATTTCCTTAATCAATAATGACTTGTATATATGGACTAATATACAAGTCATTATTGATTAAGGTTTATGGTATAGCGTTAGAATGAAAATCCAAAATTGTTGTTAAGATGAATCGATAAATAATAGTTTTAATGGCTTTGATAATGTAAACACTTAGCGTAATTAACATGACAAAAAAAGTTACTCTTGAAAGAACATAAAACAATATTTTTCTTATAATACTACGAAGAAAAACAGATATTTTGTAACTGTACAAGGGGAGTTTTCATCATCTAAATAAAATTGATTACCTGTCGCTCATGAAAAGAAAACGAAATTTAATATTGCTTAGAGTTTTACATTATAATTACACAATCATTTACAAATGAAAATTTGTAGAATGAAATTTTATTTTAATTATACAAATGCATTCGATTCACAAGAGCATTCTATTTATTTACTTGGCACTAGGAAATATTAAAATCGTATCTTGCAAATAGAAACCGAACGGAAAGATTAAAAAAAAAATCGATATATCTAAAGGTGTATATAAAAATTTTGTGCAGAATAAAAGAAATAGAAATTTTTTAATTCGTATATAAACTTTTAAGAAAAACCCATCGATCAAAATGGTGAAAAATTTTCAATACATGAATTGTATTGAATAAATATATTTGAAACACGATCACACATCTATGCTTCCTCCGTTGTTAAACCAATCTCTTACCAAGAAGTGTAAGAAGTATGAACGAGAAGTAAATGTATTATATTGAAATCTACAAAAGTAACAAAGTTGTTACAATATGGTTACATATGTGTATATGTAGTATATATATACCTATAGTTGTTTAAATAGTTAGAAAAGCATTCGTTCTTCAAAATGTATACCTACTTACATAACAAGTGATACAAGTTATTGTGTGGCAATAACAAATTTAAATTAGTGGAAAATCCTTTTTATCCCAAATTGTTTTATTTTTCATGGAAATTGAATTGCCTATGAACAAGTTGTAAGTCATTCTTCATATGTAAATTGATCGGTAGGCGATTTTCCGATATTGTGGAAAATGTAATTAAAACTTTTTGGTTCAGTTCAATTCTGAGCAATGCTTTTTATTTAAGAAAGGTCTAACGCAATGCTAGCAATACTAGGTCGACGATTATACCTGAAAAAATAGGTCCTCAACGTAGAGGCTTAGACTTGATTTCTACACATGCAAGAAGAAGACTTATCTATATGAATTTGTTGAATATATATACTTCCATCTGTACGGGAAAAATTAAAATTTTATATACATCATCTTCTCAAAACATTCTCCATTTGTTTGGAAAAATCTCGGAGGTAAGAGTAAAACGTTTTGTATGTTTGTGGAAAAACAAAAATTTACTGCAATTTTATTCTTGTCGAACTCCAATTTCAAATTTGAATGTATCCTTACCGTTGATAAATGCAAGCATGACCGCCTATCGAAAATAAGTTGCTAAAATATATATACAAATGTGTTATCAACAGTTATTATTGCCAAAAGCTAAAGTAAACGTAAACAGACGACGTTACACGTAGGATTTCATTTTTGGTAAAATGGTGACGAATTTTGTCTTTGAGCATATTTATTACTAACATTCAATAACAGGAGATTGGGATTAACATGTTGTCGTTGTGCTACTCAATCAGACTGCTTGCACTCACTAAAACGAATTAGTTTTAGTGATTTTTTTAACACATATTTTCGATAATGACTTATTTTTAAGATCAAAAAAAAAAAAGTGAAAAAACAATTGTCTGAGTTAATTGTTGAAATACCATGTAAAGACAGTGTGGATCACGCAAGCGTTTGTTTTTTAACGTCATATAAGAAAAGAAAGATAAGACAAAAAAAATACATACATACTCGGGTAAACAGTGATATTTACGAAAACATTACTTTTGTTCTATCTCTACCGGTTTACAAAACCCAATTGACCTATGTTGCTCATTCACAAACTCGACCTGACTTTTTATATCCTGAGCACGCTATAAAAATTCACGCTTAATATCTTTTTTCGTTTTTGAGCTATCGTGTTGACAGGTAGACGGGCAGACCACCGAAAATAAACTAATTAGGTAATTTTATGAACATCTATACCAAAATTTTGTTCGTAGCGTCAATATTTTTAAGCGTTACAAACATGGGACTAAACCTAGGATACCTGATTGATTGTTGAGAATGTCAATTTGTAGAAATCCGAAGAAGGTTTTTTTTCAAAGGTAAAAATAAATAAATGGACTTCTCTGTGGCCTTTTCTGTCTGTAAGATACTTAGGAAACTAATTTTAACTTTAGAGTACTTCTCAACCGTTTTCAATACTCCTCTACAAAATTAGGTCGTAAGTGCTTATAGTATTAAACATAATAACAAAACGATATACCACAAATATTGTGTTACACCCAGTACATGAGATTGTGTCTTGATATTACAATAAGTAAGTAGCAGTAGAGGAAAGTTCCGTTAAGTTACATACACCAAACCTTACATATTATATAACGTATGTGTATTATATATATATATATATATATATATATATATATATATATATATATATATATATATATATATATATATACATATTTTCCTTAGGGAAATCATACACATTCCGTTGGCTGAACACAATTTCCACATCCCATTACACCAATTTCTTCAAACACACTATACTGAACGTTGAATGGATTTTAATATTTGCCCCTTTTTTCTCATAATATTTCCTTTATTATTACTTTATATATGTTCTATATTATAAAAGAAACATGCACCCATCATCTTTAAACAATTCTCGAATGTTATCATTTGCTTTATGTAGTTTTCTTCTATTATATGCTAAGTGCAATGTTATTTAAAATAGCTTTTCTATTTTTTTAATTTTATTTTTAAACATTATAATTGATGTTTATATGAAAATAAAAATAAGCTTTATAGACGTACACCTCTAACAGGCCATAATAGGTTGGGTACACTTTATGGAATAAGTGGAAAAAGTGCATGCTATACAGGATGATTTGAATAATTATTCATGGCTTAAAGAATTTATTCCTGACATCAAAACGTTCGTTCATTTATTCCTAATGTCAAAAAAAGATCATTCGAATATTGGTTCGATAACGGCCATCGTCGATTGCCAATTTAGCACACCATTTCGGATTTTTGCCGTATTTCTTGAGTTTTTAAAGAAAAGTTTCGATTGTTTGAATTTGATTGTTTCGATTTATATTCGATTGTGAGGGGCATTTATTGTTATTTAACGTTTACCTCTATCTCTAAGAGTTTTCGATTATTTAACATCCTCTTTCTCCCTCTCTTTCTTTAATAGTTGAGTAAGATATAGTACCTAGAGTACAATGTACCTTGAATCATTCTGTCGTTTCTTGGTAGATGCTATTTAATGGATAGAATATGTATTGCAATGAGGATATTTTCAAGTAAAAAAAATTTGTAGCGCAGGAGCTGTGTTAGCTAAGCGAATTCCTTCAGAGAAAAAAAAAACATTATTCTCAAAATGGAATTTTACATTTTCATTTAATTTTTCAATAATTTTTATCTCTGATCTCGAAATATCGCGAGAGTTGATGATCATTTTCCTAGCATTAAAGAATCTGAAAAAATAAAGGTAGAATCGTTTAATAGCGAGGTTGAGTAAATTTTATTATCTTTTGGTTTTGAAAACTGGAAAATAGCATCGCTACCAGAATGCGGTGAATGTATCGTTAAAGTGAAGAATAAAATATAATATATATACGTGGTGATCGTCTACAATACGCGCTTCCCGTCCATATTTAGGGTTAATATTCGGTCTAGGTACTAAGAAAGGTCCAAAGAACCACTCAAATATTAATCTGACCTGCTCGAGTCACTACACAAATCGCCTCTTGAGCTTCCCCTATTATAACATCCAGCAGGAAGGAATATTTTCTAATAAAATTAAACATACAGTTGACACAATTATTTTATTGATTATGACAGAAAAACATGAAACGACAGGAATAAAAAAGGAAAAAAAATTAAAAATTCAGTATAATCTTTTGTCACCAAAACGATAAATTTTTCATTCAACACAAATGCAACATACAAGTTTTGTTTGTTTTTCTGTTCTTTTACATTTGAGAACACATATAACCAACCCAAATACTTAAATTCATATTTACAATAAAACTGTACGGAAAAAAATATGAAAAAGAATCAAAAGGTTACTACTTTGTTGACAAACAAACAAAAGACATAAAGTTTAAAAAGAAGAATAGCAGGATAGAAAAATTTGTGTATATGGTAAAGTTTTTGACTTACTTCTTCCTCCAACTAATAAATGTGATATGTATGTACATAGATTTTATTTAGATAGTTTCACACAAGATAGCTTCAATTTTAGACTACACTGTGACAAAAAGTTTTTCCCAAAGATGTGGACCTTCTCGAATTTTCCCGGATATGTGGCTTATACCAATCCTAGAAACACCTTAAGGTCTAGCCTTGTGCCCAGTTTAATCGAAATCGTTAGAGCCGTTTTTGAAAAAATGAAAAAATCGTCTGGAATTATGACCAAACTGAACCTATGTACCGAGTTGGAGAAAAATCGGTTGAAAATTGAAGGCTCCAGCTTGGTAACAGACATACCGACATACCGACGGACGCAATATTTTTTAAATATCACTTTTTTGGAATCAGGAACCCTCAAAATGTGTATTTCCATTGAAACCCCGATATCGATTTTTTTTTCGATCACAATACTCTATTATATTTATAATATAATAAAGTAAAAGTAATAGACAACTTTGTATATAAAATCATAGTAAAGTATTGTTATTTTTCTATAATTTCAAAAGTTTCATTTTAAGCGTTCTCACCTGGATCGATCACTTTGATATTTTGAAGACGTTCTGAGGCCTTCTTCATTCAATAACGTTTCTTATCAAATATACTTTGTTGTTTCTTATCAAATATATTATCAAAATAAAATAAAAATAACGAAAAATTTGGTATTATAATCCATATTGTTTACGAACGAGTTACGGGGGTTTATAGTGAACTTGTCATATGTTAATGTTGTCATTAAATTCACGTTAAGATTTCTTTAAAGTAAACTAAATCTAATTTTTAAAATTTAAAGAAAAAAAAACTTTTTTAAATGATAAAAATAATTTTTGGTGAATTTATTCTGAAATGTAATGGTAAATTGAAATTGTAATAATATTATATTTTCACAGTGTAGTTTTTAAATGGTGTACAATTTATTATAAAGGAAAGTTTTCACACTCCAAATTAACCGTTTCTTTGATTACGTCAGATAAAACGGATTTGAAACTGGGTTTATCCTTGTTTCGCGTCTTCTTTCTTAGATATTTCATAACTAATATTTCATAACTAATATGGTAAACCTTTTGTCCTTCTCGAAAATTTGGGACGATAAGGGCAAGGAATTGCAACTTGTTCTTTGGAAAAGAACCAAGATCCATCTCGAAGCTAAAAGATTCGCAAATGGTAAATGGAATACTTTTTGAGGAAAACAATTTTACTGTTTTGTATAAAATTAAATTCATTGGGAGAAAAATAAAATTACATTAAAATTATATTAACGATGTTCCAGCATGGTATTTGCAGTTTCTATGTTAAAGCAATGGTACAATTTTTTTTTCGACAGAATTTAACGAAAAATTAAATTTAAGAATTTAATAATGCTTACTATTAATTCCCAAAGTTTCAGAAATTTTGACCGTTTAAAATGGGAAATAATTATGCCAACGTCCCAATTTCGATCAATTTACGTCAAAATTAATATCTCGAAAGTGAAAATTAATTTCTAAATTTTTTTTTTAGAATTGTATTGTATAAACATTTTTTTCTACTTTTTCTTCAATATATAATAATATCATAAAAAATAGTTGGAGAGACCGGACATTTTACATGCTTTAAATAGGACATGACCCTCAAAATCGCGAACTTTGTCTTTAAATATCTCGCGATCTAAACGGTCAAAAATTATGAAATTTTAGGAATTCATAAATAAAGCTATTATAAACCCGAGAAAAAAAATTCGGCCAAATCTGTCGAAAAGTGATTTCATGCTGGTACTACCTTAATAATGCTACTTAAACTGAAATATAATTTAATGAAAACCACCAGATTATTATAAAAACCACAACAAATGGTGAAGATTCAACAAATGGTGAATATCTATTTACGAATATGTTCTAACAAACTATATAGTTTTTCTACATTATTATTTTGTAATTTTATTCGTAAAAACATCGCATAGACGTCTAAATTATTTTTAATTCAATTTTCTTCAAGCGTTAGTTTCCTACCACCGAAGGTTCTGCATATAAAGAAACTCACTTTAAATGATAGTTTGTAAAAAACTTTATTATGAAATTATCAGAAAATTGAGGCACATTTTCAAAAGGGATTTTTTTGTGTGTTCTAAAGGTTAGACTAGCCTACTCCCGTGAACTATTAATAATTTATACATTTTTTAGTGACAAAATTAGGATTAAAAACTGAATAATTTTACTAATTTTAAATGCGTTGCTAAAGTTGTGATATTTTGACTTATGGTAGTACGATCGCCAAAGCAAGTTTAGACTTGTGGTTGAAATTATTTGTACCTTATTTTAAACTTTGATGATGAACTTTGTTATAGCTTCATGAATTTAGACGAAAAATAAGAAAAATTTTTTTCGATATCCGCCTTGGTTTTCAAAACATCGAAAACTAAATAATTAAACCAAATTTTCAATGCAAATTACTCGAGATATCGAAAAAATTTATTGTTACTTTTCGTCTTATATTGTCAAGTTTTAACATAAGTCACCATCAAAATTAAAAATATTTATTTTTCCTATTTGGCCCAATACCGTGCTCATACATCCTTAATTAGCCGGGCACAATGGGTTTTTTGATTTTCAATAATTTATTAAGGTTTTAACTTTAATTTAAATAGTTTTTTTTTTTTAATTTCTAACGACTAGTTTTGAAAAAATCTATGAAAACATGTCACCCATCTACCATTTTCCCATTAGACCAATATTAAATATGCCTACTTTTGAAATCCTTTATTTATTTAAAAAAATCGGGCAGCCCTCATTAAATTTGCATAAATGATTTAGACTTTGTCCAACTTCATATAAAAAAAATCAAGCCTATTATTCAAAATTGCCCTGGCGCCCGTACATCCTTAAGGAGTAAGCACAAGCTGCCATTTTGAATCCATTTTTATATTAATTTCTGTACTAGTACACATAATTTCTTATATAATTGATGAATAAGAACACTACCTACATCTTTAAACTGGTAGTGCATTCTTAATGAGCAAGGCAGTAGGGAATCATATTTTTGGAATGTGTTTCAAATTTTAGATTTTCATATCTCGAAAACTAGCTTAACATCAAAAATTTGACTTCTATTTGTTATCAAATTTCCAATATAACTTAATTAGAAAGTAAAAAAAAATTATCAGGATACACGTTATACCAAAACATTTGAATAAACAAATATAATTAGGTAGTGAATTTTTATTACGTCCATTTGCTGTTTTTCATTCGAATAAAATCTGTGTTCCAATTAAAAAAAGAAGGAAACTATCATTATTAAGATACTCACAATAGAAAGAAAGCTTTAGCACTTAAACGTATAAAAGACTAAAGCACACACAGACACATACTTCTCTTGAAAATACTTTTCTTTTATAATAATAAAAGAAATATTAAAAACAATCTTATTTTTGTTCAAAGTTTTTAATGTCATGTTAATGAATAATTAAATAGAAAAATGATACTGCGCGACCTGTTTCCAGTTATGAAAAAGGAAACGTTTTTTTTTCTAACATAATTATCTTGAATTATAAATTACAGAAGGTAACTACAGACAAATTCTTAGGAGAGCAATAATATTCATAAAATCTTTTTTGTTAGTTTATTTTTATGACAAAATTTTATATGGTTTTCTTATTTTCATAGCATGCATTACGTAATCTATGAGGAGTATATTAGGTTTAACCTAAGGTATAAATTAAATAATTAAAACGCTATTAAATTTCTAGCTAAATAGTTTTAATATACTTTTCGTTTTTCGAAACGCCGCAGATCCACCTGAGTGGCAGAGTGTAAGTTTTTATTTTTCGGTTATTTCAATAACTTATATGATTAATGTAAACAGGAATGTTAAAAAGCATTTGAAATCTTGGATGCTCTTTAAAATGGTAGCTTTGCAATCTTCATTAGCGAAAAGGTTTCGGTTTGCTTTGATGAACTTTTTATGGGAAGTAATGTATTTTATGCCAGCCAATGTTTTGGCGATATCAACACTATTGTGGAACTGAGGTAGTTGGCATTCGAAATATGTGTTTAATAAATTTCGTACAGGACTAAATGTACAGGGACGGTTTCAGTATGTGAATAACAAAAAAGACACACCATCGAACACTACAATTTTATAAAGTAAAAATTACTGAAAAACATATAAAAACATGTTACGCCCGCCAGACTATTGGTTATTTTGTATAATTTTTTGAATTTAGCAAAACAATCTACTTTTTTTTTTTCAAAACACTTGCTTGAAATTTACACGATTTTTAGTAAATAATGAACCATTTAAAAAAAATTCGTCTGGCTGATAATTATTGTTAATTAACTTCTGACTGACTTTTGAAGAAGACGCACTTTATAACGCCTCAAAATTTGAAGATACCTTCTCTCTGTTATAACTTGTCTGGATGACAATTTTTGTCAATATATTTGTCATATGAGTGCGCAGACAATGATGCTTAAACAAATTAAGTCTATCATAGTAAAACACTTTTTTTTCGCTGACAGTGCAAGGAGGTGTTTTTAACATGTGTGTTTAAAAAAAAAACATTTACAAGGGCAATTTCATTGTGGGTTTTATTCTTTTCGCTAATTCGCCATCTTAATACCATATGATAATTTTTGAAAATAGTATATGCAATACGTACTACATAAATGATAAAACTTTTGATGCTCTGTGGAAAACAGAAGATAATAAATTATATTTTTATTGTGTGTACTATTTCAAAAAAAGTATTAAGGTACATTGTGTATATCTGGTACTAGGTGTGTGTATATCTCTTTTATCGTAACCAAGAATAAAAAAATACAAATATAAAGGCATTATATCTCTCCAGGATAGGCTGAGTTCACTATGAATACATAGGAGAGACACAATATGTATAAAAGTCATTTTCAATACATCGGCTTGAATAACGGTAACGTAGCTACTATGCGAACTACCAGTCCTTGAACAAAGCCGGTTAACTTAAGTTATAAAAACGAACTTAATTTATAAGAGACTGATAGTGTAGCTCAAATGATGAGAGTGTAATAAAGATACTGAACGAGTTAAAGTTATTCGAGAAGAAAAAAATGCTTCTATATCTTAAAGTAGATAGGGATTATATTTTGTTGGAATGTTGGAATTTCATTGAGAATTTCACAATCTATAATAATCATCGTCACTATTGTAAAATTTGAAAATATTCATATCGAAGGTAGTAGATCAACATTAACAAAACAAATTTAGCCATGAAACCATGCTAGAAATGCTTGAATGTTACGAGTTCTTGAATATTTTATAGAAATATGAGCAAGTTATTGTATTATTACCGTTAGAATAAATCCTTGGTTTGTTCTATGGATTCACAACATGGAAGAAGTTGAGTAACCTATGTTTGAATGTATCTACACAAACTATCCTACTATTTCTATATGTTTTGCTTATTCGTTGTGTGCGTAGTCATGGTGGGGATAATAAAATCGATGCCAGCGCTTTAAGTGAAAAATTTTGGAGATAAAGTGGGCTGTTATGACTAATTTGCAATTATTTACATGTTAATGATATAGAAACTGTCAAATTAAAATGATTGAAAAACACTAATTAATTAAACTTAATGCATTAAAAATTGTGAAAATAAGAAATCAAATTGTACAAATATTATTTTTCAAATGTTAATTATCGTAATTATTTATTTAAATTTGTGAAACAAGAATATTAAATTTTAAATGTAAGTTTTCAATGCAATCCACACAATTATATATGCATCCATTAATTCTATAATTAAAGTAGTGTATCGTTGTCATGGAAACGAAATTCACGCTCGGAGCGAATATGCTTGTATCGGCAAGTAACGTAATAATAAAGGTTGGCTTTCACGATAGTTTCATTCACAATAATTATTACTGCGGGAACTTTAGTCTACAATATACAGGATTTCTCTAACACTGCTCGGAATAAGTCAATTTTGGCTAGGCTGGTGCCAACTTCATTTACTCTCGTTAAAATTTGAAAATGTGCGAGAATGGATGACAACTTTGGCAGTCACAAGCTATGACGTCAACACCTGCTATTTTCTATTTGTACATTTAAATTCTTCATATTTTCATTTCAAAAAATTGACTGTTTTGATTCGATAATTTCCGAATTCCACTTTGAATTCTGCCCTCTCTTTTCGATTACATTCAGCCTTGAAGTTTTGAAATAGTTTTGTTTTCATTATAAATTTTTTGATTTATTTTACTTATTAACAAATAAATTTTGCTAAAATTAAGTCGACATTGTTTTGTAAGTAAAAACCATGTAAAAAATAACTTTATCGATTTGCAACTCATGATTTAAAATAACATAGGTACCCTCTCGCCCCACTTCTATACACCACTCCACACAAGAAATTTTAGGTATAAAATTTGGAAACTCTGTTTTGCTGGTTTACCAAAAATTTGTTGTATATTAATTAAGCAAAACGTAAATTATGTAAATTTTTTTTTAAATTTAAAACGTGTCTAACCATATATTTGCTTCACTATGGCCATATCATTGGCAAACAGTTTATGTCCTTTTAATAGATTTTCACGAATTTTCCAGTAGATAAAGAAAAATGGATTTTAACTGTGAAAAGGGGATAAATTCGTTACACTTTTCCAGCCTTATTAAGGATATTTTTTGATAATCTACAAAATGGCGCCCAAATAGAACTACATCGTGACAAATTAAGTTTATCTTTATATTTCAATTTTCAGACTTATTATAAAATCTGCTTTTAAATTTTTGCAAATTTATTCATATTTTTGTAAATTAAATGGTGGATGAACTAGTAAAGGAATATTAAAAACACTATCCTGTCATATTACCATCGTTAAAACGAACCTTATGTAGAAGAAAATATAGTTTATTTTTAGAATATGTACGAATGATATTCATAGTTTGTTTATACAGCATAAAAGTATTACTTACAAAAGTAGTTAAAATATACTTTAAATTTGAGAACTGTATAAATTCGTGTGGTTACTATTAAGTTCGAGATGTTACTGTTTTTAATGTTAGTACATCTCCTCCACTTTTCTTGAATTGTTGATAGTTTCCATTGACCTTTTCTAATGAATTGATTCTAACTGTGAAATAAACAAAAGCAAATTGCTTTCACAAAAAAAAAAAAAATTATAAGGAATTCATACAAATTCATGACCTTTAAACTTAAGATAGTTTTCATGCCATGAAATGTACGACCTTGGTTCAATGTCACCATTTGGCTAATTATTTTGTTCCTATAATGAAAAGATATTAACTGTATACGCAAAATATGATCCGATAATTGTAGGTCAAGGTCATGGACACAGGCAAATGTCCTCTATTGCCCTCGACAACTTTTGGATAAAGCATTTTTCCGTAGTAAGCGTGTCAGCTAACTGCAATAAAAGCATATTTTTAAGTAGTTTTTCCTCCAAAAGCTGACGATTACGAAAAAAATGGTTTAAATGAAAAACGTTTTTTTATGAAGATCAATTTGCTAATTTAAAGTGTTATTCTATCTCTTACCGTTTAGGATCTATATTGGCTATTGAAGAAACTAGGTCCAATCTGATGTCAGAACATAATGTCCTTCATCAAACTCTGCAACTTTTGTCTAAGTTATTTTTCGATTGGTTAACAACAAAATGAGCTATTAGCCAGTATACATTAAAATGATCCTCCCTATATAGTTAATGGCAAAAGAATTAGAAATTTCTTGCTCATGCGTTCGGCATCCAAACCGTTCGGTATCCTTGGTCATGCGTGGCATATGACTTTGACCAGTTACATAAAAGGAATTAAACCTAGTAACATACCGATAAGAACTAAACATATATAAAAGTGGTACAAAATTTCTTCAGAAAATCTATTACAAATTAAATGGCCAGTCAAGGATTATTTAAAAGAATATTTTTCTCTTATTCAACTCTTAAAACAAAAAATATTACGGGTTAAAATTATATTATATTTGTGTTTCACAAATATACGATCAATCATACTATAAAAAAAGAATATTATAATACAGTCATGATGATGTAGAATAAGGTTAATATAAAGACCCTCAGGTTATCTGATGAAGAGAGATCATTGTTTTTGTTTATGGTAAACAGCAGAAGTAGTGTTGAGAATAAAGAGCTGGAGATCGCTGTATCAAAAGCAGTTTACTGACCCAACAAAAATTTTGATATCCCATAGGAAGATTAGGCTGATTGTTTCTTTAGTTTTCTATGTTTAGAGTTTTATATCAGTCCTTAAAACTGAAACGAGTATACGAATTACTTGCTACATTATGTATTATTATTACTATTATTTTTATAGCCTATATCATCCCACTTGTTGGGCAAAGCCCTACACATTGACTTCCAAGGTAGTTTAGATTTTTATTGCTAAACACTTTATTTGGGAAATCAAAACCATGGTAAATATTATCAATCTGGATTATTTTTGTAAATATATTATTCGGAATAAAAACTCATACTTGGTCAAGCTGTTAATATCAAATTGTGAATTATTGTGAGACTTTGTAATGAACTATTTAGACATGCAATCTAATTGTTTTGCTCTAATCTAATTGAACGTCTTTATAGAAAGAAGCATGAAAAAAGAAAGTTTATAGTTTAAATCTCTACATACGAATAATTAAGATGTAATGATAACGAATAACGTAGAAAATCCATACAATGATCTCCTGCTCTAATAGTTTCACAGCTCTATTATTATGACTTACTTATGAGTCTATTTCCTCCATTGCCGCATTGCTGTTTACCCTCTTTCATATTTTATTATTTCTATAATTATGTAGGTACAATATACATAGGCTGCTTATAAAGTACTTTCGGATCATGGCATACAGTGTTATTTTTAACTCCCGAACTAAAAAAGGGTGTTATAAGTTTGACCGCTATGTGTGTATATCTTTCTGTCTGTGGCATCGCAGCGCCTAAACGGATGAACCGATTTTGATTTTCTTGGTTTTTTTTGAAATGTAATTTAATAGAGAGTGTTCTAAGTTATGTTTCACGTGCAAATTTGGGGTTCGTACACAAAGAAACTAAAAATAGGCGATGGTCTTCCAAATCGGCTCAGTTTTCAAAAGGCTTTAAGAAAAAAGACAATTTAATGGAGATTGTTCTAAGATATGTTTCAAAGCCGAGTTTAGAGTGCCGTATCCAAAAAAATTTGTTGGGCATTTTTTTAATTTTGTAAATTGCACTTGTATGTATTGTTCTTATTTGAAAATATGCCAAATATGTGGGACGAATGATTTTTTCCCTCCGTAATTATATAAAGAAGAAAATACCAAAGTCAAATTCTATGTCTTTCTAATTTAAAAGTGAAAATTAGACCATTTAATATAGTTCGTTCATACTATAATTTTTCATTAATTTCAATGTAATTCTGTTTTGCGGCTGTTAAAAACGAGATGGTAATATAGATATCTGAAAACGTCATCTCAATCAATTCTTGATCATATGAAACCGTTGCGAAAAATGTTAGCTTCAATTATTTTGTAGGTGTACGATAGGGAATATTTTTTTAGTTGAGATTTCAGTTCTTACGTATTGATAAGTCAAACATTACATAACCCATCTGCGAAACTCAAGGTTTCCCTCAATACTTCGAAACTCAAGGTTATCTTAAAGTCAAAACGGATCTGTAACTTATAAGAGAAGAACACTATTAATAAAAAAAAATTGATCGTTATAAAGGCATCAAAACTTAACAAACAAAGATTTCTGTATATCTCGCTCATTTTATATATTTCTCATTCAAGTGTGTATAAGGACTTATGGAATAGACTGTTAATGGCTAAGATTTCATTCATTTATGATATACGTAAACCACAACCGCACAACCGAACTATATATAGTTTATCATTTATATTGTTCTCTATTTCATCATATCCTGGGTAACTTTCTTATTTATTAATGTTCAAAATAAGATCTATAACTTTCTTATTCCGAAATTGCTGTTTTTTACATCAAATCGATTGAATAGTAATCGTGTACCTAAGGATGTATGAGCACGGTAGTAGGGGCAAAAATTTAAAAATATACATTTTCAATTTTTATGTTAAATTATATTACAACTTGACGATATAAGACGAAAAGTAAGAATAAAATATTTCGATATCTGGCGTAATTTTCAAAATATCGAAAATTGAAAATTTTGTTTAATTATTTAGCATTCAATTTTATTCTTATTTTTCGTCTACATTCATGAAGTTATAACAAAATTGATCATCAAAGTTGACAATAAGATAAAAATAATTTTAACCCTAAATTTACCTTGCTCTTACATCCCTTATATGGACGGAGACACTTTGTATTTTTATTTTCTATGTCGTTTTTTGAGATTCCACCGTAAGAGCCAATATATTACATATCGATTTTCAATGACTTTAATTTTACTTAATAATAAGAAAAAGCTTTACTTAATAAGGTAGAGCCTCAATATTTATAATATGCAATGTTTTGCTAAGTATACTGAAAAAATTGTTTTATATCGAATTTCAGAGGTGACAAAGGAGACAGGTTGATCCAAGTCATAAAATAAAATTATGTTTAATTAGACAAACCATTTATGATTCTGCATGTTATTTCATCATTTCTCTGTGCGGTGGCGTTGTTAAAACGATGTATTGACGCCACTAGCGTTTGTATTTATACTTTAGAAAAATCATTTTCAATTGTAAAATTACATGGAAAATCAATTTTAAAAAAATGTTTGTTTTTAGTTTTTCTGAGTAACTTTCGAAAAAAAATAAAATTAAAAAACATACAACTTGTCTATTTTCCATAACTTCAAGTTAACTATTTTTAATTTATTTAGGTTGTGTTAAGAGGAATAATCCTAGAATTTATCACAAAGAACCGTAATATGGCCTTCCAAACGGTTGATCGTTATGTAGTATAGCTGCCTTCGTCTGTCTTATATTACCTTTATGAAATACACAGACATTCACGTGTTTATACAATAATTCAAAATTTTAATATAGCACTTTGATACGCTGCGAGACAAAGAGGGAAGACGGTCCGTTTTTTCTTAATTCACTTATTGCGTTTACTATGCTTTAAAGCCTCTATCTTATGTATAACCTCTTTGAGAATAATGGATCCTTTGACCGGAGTTTACAAATTAACAAATTCAGTTTTTGAGCTGCGTCTATCTTTTTGAGGTATAGACATAATAAAAACCCTACTAATTTTATTTGTTATTTGCTGGTTTAAAGCTTACGGGTATTTAAATATAGATTGATTGGATGGTGTTCCAAACTCTTATAATCTCTTTGATAAACTGTTTCATTTCGTGATCAAAAATATTCTTTACAAGATGTTTCGATATGAGGGGTTTATTATTGTGAACCAGGCCTAACTTAATGTATATCGTGTATTAAGAACTTAGTAATTTTAAAATAAAAACAAGCGAAAACAAACAATTCACTGAGTTAATTGTTGAAATACCATGTATGGACAGTGTTGAAGAGGCAATAGTTTGACGTCTCGTAAATAAAAAAAGATATCCACTTTTAAATAGCCACACACACATAACTGATATTCCCATATTAATACATACTATACAATTTGCATTTAATTAGCGCCCTCGAGGGTAAACAGTGATGTTTACAAATAAATGTTACAAACAAAAGTTGTTTATTTTTTTATAAGAAACATTTTTTATATTTAAACTTTTGTTCTATCGGTTTGCTCTAACGGTTTACAAGATGGGTCCTACGGACCCAAGACCAAATTGACCTATATTACTCATTTACGAATTCGACCTCGCTTTGTACGTCCTGAGTACGCTATAAAACTATACCAAAAATTTTTTTTCGTAGCATCAATATTTTTAAGCATTACAAACTTGGGACTAAACTTAATATACTATGTATATTTCATATGTATATTTCATATTTTATTATAAATAATAAAAACATAAGCTTGTAATAATAAAATTTCTCAATTTTCAGCTGTTCCAGTTTGAAACGCTGTTTATGTCAGTTTTTTATTTAAAAAAAAAATTTTATAAATATTGTTTATTAATAATGGAATACTGTAAATTTTTATATAGATATTATTTTGAATTGATTTCGAATGCATTAACTGATGTATTGATTATTATACCTACAAAAAAAACTGGTTAAATAAAATGAACAAATAAACACAATTGCAAAAAAATTAGATGCGAAATACTCGCTTGACCTCTATGTCAAGTTTTACGAATGATAGTTGCTTGTTGTCTATTTATTCGATTTTGCTTACCTTCAGGTTGAAGAATTACCACCTTACGTTTAGAAAGATGACGTTTTTTTTCTTAATCTTTCGAATCTTTAAAACTTATGAGCCTGCAGGATATTCTTCCTACATTTAGAGATGAAAATCTTAGTAGAAAATGAAAACAAATTAATTTGATAATTTGAAGTCCGTTTTCTGAGAGCAATTGGTTGTTCTCAAAACCAAAGTATTATATGTGAGATGGTAAGCATGAATCTAATTGATCTTATATCACCTTATATAGAGATCAACAAAAAATATGAATCACCAGCCGCCCGAAGAGGGAGATATAATAGAGGTGACGTTACTTCTATAAATAGTCAGATTTCATGTAAAATTTCATTTCGCAAATAAGAAACGGACAATAATTCTTGAAAGTTTTCAACTTTTTCATTTTGTTATGAATTTAAATTAAAATATCCAGATTTGTTATGGTATAAAGGCTAGTTTTACAGTGTTTTTAATGTGACATATGCAGTACCAGTTATCTCACGGTAAGAAAGGTATGGCGTTTACTACAATGCTGGCATGGTATAGAGACAGATACTATAGTATCTATATGAGCATAAGTGATGTTACAATATTGATTATTTACCAGAAGAAGCGTGAGTATCGCCAACTAGTATGGGCCGAACGCCCATACTGCATTGACTCATTCGCTATTAATATTGCTATGTTACTATTCTCTCGACACAGTATACAGCATGGCGTTCACACGGATAATGTGATATCCACAAAATATTTCTCACCGTGTATTATATTTAGAAATTAGTGATGGGAAAAGTCAAGCTGAGTTTTGAAGTCTTGATCTTAAAGTTCCAAGATCTTGCAAGCAAATAAAACAAGGACCCAGTTAATAAAATTCATTGGCTCCTTTATAATTAATGCAAATGTATATACATTGAGGTAAAAATGTAGTTAAACATACCTTCACAAACAGTGTTTTTTTTTTTTAAATATTTATTTATAAAAATTGAATATTAATATATAAGTAATGAAAATTGAACAATACGAGAAAATATTCCTTCGGGGTATTATCAATCAAAAGGTTGTTGTTTTTATTTATATTTTTTGTATCCCGCCTTATTGGGGTAAAATTATATTGCGTGATTTTTTAATAGTTTCCGTCCTTATATTTCAAAGACGAGAAAGTACGTATTGGCTCCATTTAAGGGGGGATGAAAATCATTAAAAAGCTTTTTTAGGCGAGTCTTTATAGTCAAACAGGGCTAAATTAAAAAAAAAATTAAAAAAAAATAGAATTATGTATTTCTTGTAGCAAAAGAAATTAACATCTAGAAAAAAAATTTAAAACAAAAGTTGGTTTTTTGTGTTAAAGAACAAGAATTTTCTAAAAGCAATTTACAGAATGTTTGATTTACATCTAGGCATGTAAATATCACGAATATCACGAGTATGACCGAATTCATGCGTTAAGCAATGTATCTAAGTGAGAGGTGTTATATATATATGTGTTAAAGCTTCAATATGTGTTGAGATAGTTGTAGGACGCTTGGAGAGTGGGAGTTTCTTGGTTGAAAGAAGAACTACAACAGATAAGTCACTATACAAGTCACTTTTGCAATTTGATATAACTGTTATATCCAATTGCAAAAGTGACTTATAACACCTATAATACATCTTACTTAGTTGCAATGCTTAATGCATATACTCAGTCATACTCGTGATATTTATATGCCTAGATGTAAATCAAACTTTCTGTATAGTTCAAAAACAAAATTGACTCCTGTTTAACCGTCAACACGCCCCTGTATAAAATAAACTAAATACTGTATTTTCTTTCCTCCTAAAATGAGCTAATACGTGTTTTCGCATTTTTATTCTTCATTCTATTTCTTCGGTGAAAACTCTTTAAAAATCAGTCTGTGTTCAGATATAAATATCTATATAATGTTATTTTAAAAGCATACATATATTTATTAAAACGGTATTTATTTTATTTTATTTTATTTACCTATACAAACACATAAACAATATTTTAAATTAAAATTAATTTAAACTAACAGAACAGGCTTGCTTTACTTTAAAAGCTAAACTGACACTGAATCTCTGGCATAGTGTCCTAATTTTATAAAATGTAACGTCTCTCTCTTTGTTAATTAGATTGCTACTAGCCAACAAATATAACAAAGAAGCTAAATTTCCATACGCAAGAATGATGATAATAAAATTTCATAATCATAAGCCTTTCTTTTTCCAAAAAGGAAACTGAAGACCTTATATCTTTTAAAAAGGATAAATACAAGATAAAATACCGCAAACATAACATTAGTATATATCAATAAGGCAGCCCATATTCAGGCATGACTTTTTTTAAAAGTTCCTCCAACGGAAAATAGGGTGGAAAATAAATAAATGTGAAAATACGTTCAAACTTCTTTAAGGGGGAACGAAAATACAGTACTTTGTTTTTTTTTTTATATCGGAATATTTTCTTGAAACAGTGTACCTTGCTTTTTTAAACGAACCTCAATTTTTGGCTATTAATTTCAATTATATTTAGGTTTAAAAATTTCTACAAAGAAGAAAATTTTTAATTTGCAATTTTCTCAAAATAATGTCGTAATGTAAATAAATTGTCGGAAGAAAAACAAATAACTTTTATAGGGAAAATTTTTTTCATATTCTATTCTCACAATTTTAATCCTTAGAAACCGTTAAATGAGGTACCAAATATTAGGGGTTATAACCTAAAATTCTGATGCCTGGTTGGTTAATACTTGGTGATATAAAGATTTGTATTTCTTTTACACTTGACTGGGAAATCCGACGTTTTTAAGATATTATGCTAGGACTGTTGGAAGGGATACTCGACGACACCAAGTTATTGGTACAGATAAAAGATTTCAATTTAAACTCCCAGCAACCCAAGACCTAAAACCTCTAAAAGACGGATTTACGGGCCAAGTAAAGTGAACAAATGGTGTCATCTTATTTCCAATTATCAACATACGATATATGTTTAGGATTTAGATCAGAATTAAAGTTCGAATTTTTATATAAAAATTCATGTCAGTTCCAAGACTAGAATAAAATAAATAAATACATTCAATATCAAACTATTTTAATAAAAAATCATAAAATATTTACACAATCCTGTTCTCAATTTGTTCTAATTAGAGTGTTGATGTCAATCTTTTTATGACACATAAAGAAAATCTTTTAGAAGAATCTGTGGAAGTATATTTCTAAAAAAAATTTGCACTTATTTTCTCATTTTATACTTTTTAATACTTAAATTTAATATAGAGTGTGCTTTTAATGCATGACATTTTATTGTAGATAAGAAAGTACTCACTTCTTAAGCTTATGTAATTTCGTACATAGCAGATGAAATGATATTGCACGTCACTTACCTGCAAAAAAACTAACTAAAAATATTATCATGTTAAAAGTGAATATTTCTTATCCAAAAATAAACAACTTTTGTTTGAAACATTTTTTCATAAACATACTGTTTACCCGTGAGGGTGCAAATTAGACGCAAATTGTATAGAATGTATTATATGGGAATATCAGTTATGTATGGGTGACATGTATAGGTATATGTGTAATGTGATAGAGTAATCAACACTGTTTATACATGGTATTTAAACAATTAACTCAGTTAATTGTTTGTTTTTACTTGTTTTTACAATAAGTCTTAATAAATTGCAGATATTTCCATGTTCAGGCGATATCCGAGTGAAATGAATTAGTTTTTTAAGTAAAATGCTTTTCATTTCATCATTGACAGCACTTTACGTGAAAGTTGGACGGAAGTTTACAAGTAACGAACGGGTTTCCTAAAGAAAAAATGTATTTTCTACCCTTTCGAAACTTGTAAACTTCTTCCTATTTTGTACGAACAATGTTGTCAATGACTTTCTGATAATATACAACAGACGTAGAAAAACATTCGTCGTAAAATGTGGAGCTCGAAAAGCCTAATTAAAATCTCACTCGAGTTTCCCCTAAAACCGAAATTCTTAATTTAACTTACCAATGTGAATTCTCTGAAATACAGGTATAAAACGTTGGAAAAATAATTTTGTTTGTTATTTCCATGTACTTTGATTTAATTATTCTATCATAGAGAATAAATTTATTTCTAAATTTATTTATCGTTTGTGGTTTTATCAATTTCATTCAATTTTTCGTTCTGCATTGAACACCACCCTGTTGAGAATACTTTTTTTCCAAATATATTTGTAATGAGTTGCAATATATTTTGAGATATTGTATCATTTAAAATAGTTCTAGGCTCAACTTGTATTTTAAAATTTTGAATGTGATATGCATATTTATTATAAAAACAAAATCTGCATAGTAAATTTTCTATGTAGAATACTATATGAGTTATATGATTTTTTTAATGTCTATCTATAGTAAATTGCATTTTAAACTAAATAAGAAACAACTTCACTACTACAACAAATATTATACAATTTTAACAAAAACTAGAAGAGATTTTAAAATATGCATATTGCTATTAAACTTATTTTAGAAAATTTAATTTAAATTTACATAATTTGTTGATGTTCAAGTATACAGATACATACAAACACATTGTGTTTGAAAAATGTTTGTATACTTTGTTTAAGTATTTTTTATACATTTTGACAGTCTTTTATATTAAAAACAAATTTTTAGATGTTATTGTTCTAGGAAAAATTTCATAGACAGGGATTTATTTTTCAGGGAACCCAGCAAATTTTAATAAGTTGTTGAATATTAGTTCAGGATGATATTCAAATAAAAAGTTAAAAAATATATGTATATAAATAATTTTGTTTTAAGCTTAAAAGAACGAGTTTTCCATTGTAAAGACATCTTTATGCAAATGCAATTGTTGACAGTAATCTCTAAAAATCTTTTTAAGTAGGAAAAAAGGCAGAGGTAAATAGTTTAGAAGTAGTACAAAGACTAAAATAGCTCCCAAATTCGAAAATTTTACAAAAGATATTATTTTGTAGTATTATTTCCGCCCAAATAATAATTTTAATATTTATACTCATATAATAAAAATTGTATTACATCACTTGATAAAAGATATAATGATAATATAACGAAATTCCAGTTTCAAAATTTGAATTATTTTAGTACAAAAATCTTAAATAACTAACAAAATTTTCTCATTGAGCTCAAGTTGAATTTGAATTTTTGAATTTTTTGTAATGAAAATGAATTTTTGAATACTTTGTTGTATACATAGCAAAGAGAATATACGTGCGCTTTGCATATATAGTTTTTTACAGGTGAATATAATTAAATCATAGAAACAGTATTTAAAAAAATAGTAAAATTAAATTACAATTTTTTATAATTACTAAGTAAATGCTTTCGTTCTACATATATTACAACAGTGGAAGGGTATTTTTCGAGATTATGTTCTCACAGTTATTTCAAAGTCTAAAATATAGACCAAAATATTTGAAAACAATCATGTGCCCATGCATAAACTTAAATTAAAAAAAAAACAAGTGAAAACAAACAATTGACTTAGTTAATTGTTGAAATATCATGTATAGACAGTGTTGATAACGCAATCGTTTGTTTTTTTGAAGTCACGTAAATAAGGAAAGATTTCCACTCTTAAATAGCCACACACACATAACTGATATTCCCATATTAATACATACTATAAAATTTTCACCTACTTAGCGCCCTCGTGGGTAAACAGTGATGTTTTTACAAGAAAATGTTTCAAATAAAAGTTCTTTATTTTTTTATAAGGAACATTTTTTATATTTAAACATTTGTTCTATCTCAAACGGTTTCCAAGACCTAATTGACCTATGTTGCTCATTTACGAACTCAACCTCACTTTTTACGTCTTATGTACACTATAAAAATTGCAGAGTGATATCTCTTTTCGTTTTTGAGTAATCGTGATGACAGACGGACAGGCGACAGACGACAGGCGACATACGACAGACGGCAGACATACGGAAATGGACTAATTAGGTGATTCTATGAACACCTAAACCAAATTTTTTTTTCGTAGTATCATTATTTTTAAGCGTTACAAACTTGGGACTAAACTTAATATAGGTACTATGTATATTTCATATACATGGTATAATTAATTTCCAAAAATATTTCATTTATTGCAACAGGTCCTTTTGGAAATACAGTTGCTTCCTAAAACCGAATAACACACCTTCCCGTATTTAGAATTATCTTCAAACGATTACATCGAGGTCGCTTCAACATATAATGTTTTTATCTTCATCTATAAAAATTTATTTTGCTCAAAAAGATGCACATGGTTAATGATGCTCTTGGTTGCTTGCCAACTGATAAGTAAAATTTGTTTGCGTACATGTATCTAATTACTGTCTCATGGATATGTCTTTTAAGAAAATAAAGAACAATTTTATCTATACGAACTTACGTTATCATCTTCTGATCTGTTTTTGGAATCAATTCAAAATAAGTAAAGTTTTTACACCAACAAAACCGTTAAATAAAATTAATCTGATGAATAATTGATTATTTTTGCAGTACTAAATTACGGATAATCATAATTCACATCATGAAAATGTGGTAATAAGATTATATACAAAATAATAAAATGGTTCATTTCTTTATAGAATATTTTTTACTACTATCATACCGTTATATACGTACGCATAACGGTTCTAAATACGTATTTTTAAACGATGCCGTAAACATAATTTATCATAAGATTTAATTTATAGCCTTTAACCCATATTTGTTTCGATTAGGAAATGTGTAAAAAAAAACCTGCATCTCATATAAAAACACAACTACACTGCAGGTGGAAAGTTCTAATTTTGATTTAGGAAAATATTTTATCAATCGATACAAAACAAAATTAATAACAGTTTCAAAAAACTAAAAAAAAACGCTTTTGTTTCTAAAAAGTAGAAAATAATTTTTATGAGTTCAATAAAAAAAATAGAGTTTCGTAAGCACAGATAACAGTCCATGAATATTAAAAAATCATAGTTTTTCATTTTTTTTCGTATATATATCCATTCATATTTACATATTTCAAAAGTTCTAAGTGCAGTCCCAAAGACCCGACAGTCCAATAGATTGACATGGTCTATAATTTATTGACGGTAGTGTAAATAAAATTTATTTACAAAAACTGCACATTGGATGTAACAAAAATAGCACATAAAATGTATGCTATGTGGGTAATAATGCAACAAAGAGCAGCACATGGGATTAGTTACTACTTATTAACTTGAGATACTTTTTCACGCCGATTCCACCAAATTTATATTTCTAATATTCTATTTTCTTCCATTTTGTGAAGTTCTCTCAAATACGTTATGCCCGTATTCTATTAAAACATTGGGTAGTTATGGTGTCATGAAGGGATTACCTTATCATGAGAATTTATGTTTTGTCAAATTCTCAAAAGAAAACTGATTACCGATTCCACAACACTCTGTATGTATAAAAGCGTAATAAAAATCTTCATTCGATTTAAACGGTTAGATTATCGTAAGTAATCTTTCCAATCGATTCACGATTTTCCTATAGATGAAGACAGCAAACGTACCGTACCTTACCTTCACTATGTACTACTTATACACATAAGTATAAGAAGCAAACAACCACATATATATTTCGTTTCGTTCCACTTTTTTTACACTTATTATCTGTAATAGTGTAAAGTATAGTATATATATATATCTATAGATACTGTATTCTTAACCTAAATTCACTCTTCAGATAATCAGATAAACGTTTTCGAGTGGCGCTTCTCTTCACTCACTATCTATCACTTTATATATATAGCTTCCCTACTTCTGGTGTAGGTACCCTCTACTAAAAGCTTTCTTCACTTCATCATTCATTGAGATATTACTTCACTCTCTATAAAAGTGTATAATGACGATAGGTAGATGATAGCTGCTTAACTTCGTCATGATTGCCTGAGACATACATTTATAGTTAAATTTTATTTTAGTGGCGGAAAATAAAAATTCAAAGTTTATTTTACGAAACGATCTTTAAAATTTACAAAAAAAGATGTTTGTCTTTATTCCATATTCAAATGAAAACAAAGTGGTTACATACAAAAATCTTTGACATCAGAATTGTAGAGTTTATAACAACTCAAATTTGCTGTCGGAGTATTTGTTGTTAATTTGACGTGTGAATTACGAAATTTTAGCAGTCAGAGTGTAGATTTTAAATGTGTAGGAGGTTAGAGTGTAGGTTTTAGTGACGGGCAAACTAAGGATACACTGGAAGAAATCTGATTATACTGTACATGTTAGGGAACAATTAAAGAAGGTGGTCGCGTGCACAGGCACGAATACCTGGATTTTAGATTCTGTAAATACTACTGTGTTTACAACAAATCCAGTACATGTTGTTACGATTTTATGACACAGAGCACAGTGGCGCAATGGAAGCGAACTGACTCATAACACAGAGGTCCTTAGATCGGAACTAAGCTCTACCAACAGAATTAATTTAAAGCATATTCTGGAGGTGAAATGCCCTCTTTTTTAACATTGCTAGTAATGGGAGCTTTCTCCTCTATTTTATGTTTTTGGTTAGAGAGTATGTGTAATGATCTGGTTTTATTATGTTTTGATGCTCCAGGTAAGAAAATAAATTCTAGCCAAGTCTCGCGCTGAAATATTTGATTCAAATTTTCTCAAAAATCGAGAAAATAACAAAGTTGTCATAATACCTAATAATTCCCCTAGACTTTTTCCAAATATTGCCATAAAGTAATTCATAGAAGTCAAGAATATTTTCTTTTCAATTTAACCAAATTTAACCTTGTTTTTTTGAAGCATTGAAAACTTATGAGCTGCTTTCCAAAAGGGTCGGTTCCGACAAAATTTTCTATCACCACACCAATTTTTCTTAAGCAATAGATTCAAACCAAATAAAACCGATAGGATTATCTGAATATCCTAAGCCGCGTGACTCACACAGTAAAAATAATATTATGTTAAGATTGAGGGTAAATATTCTCCTTTTTTTACACTTGGCTTAGCTAACAGCTTTCTTTCTATATCGATATATGTGTATATATATATATCTATCGATAGTATTTGTAGATACTAAAATAGGTTTCAATCTCATCGATACATGTATGTATGTTTATTCGATGGTTTTGCCTGGCATTATTATTTTTATTCAGTTGATTACAAATACCATCACCGTTATGAAATAATAACAGTTTATATATATATGGAAATTGCTATTCAGATGTATCAAAATTATTAAATAATGAAATGAAGAGGTTTCATTTACTTTTTAGGATTTTGTTTCCAAAAGAAATCTGAATATAATAGGATAAAGTGTTGTACCGCTGTGAAAATGTATCCTAAATCACATTTTAATTTCTATTTGTGAGGCTCCAACTATTTTACCTGAAAATAAAATGTACTTATCAGTCAAGCAAAAGAATGGATGTCCATGTGATTGTATTTCTTTTTTACTTTTACTGTTTGTTTATTTACAAGTAAATATTAACAATTTTGGATAAATAATTCGTCTCTAATACAGGATACTCGAATTTCAACGGGTTTTTCAACATCTTTTTCTCCTGATAGAAATGTGCTTCATTGTAGTTACGTTCCTGGAAGTGGCGTAATAATAATTCTTATTAAAATTTAGATTTCGATTCAACAAGTCATTTGAACTATATGATACATTTCCAATTGTATTACTCAGGATAAATCGTTTTTAACCCCCGAACGGGAAAATAGGGGTGATACAGTTTTGACCGGTATGTGTGTATGACTGTGTGTTAGTTTGTCTGATGTGTGTTAGTTTGGTTTCATTTGAAAGGTAATTTAACGGGGAGTGTTCTTAGCTATGTTTCCGTACTCGAAAAACTAAGTTATAAGTTTTAAGTGTTTATATAGAGTTTTATAGGTTTAAAGTGTTTATCTGTGGGTCTGTGTGTTTCTCAGTGGGATCGTATCCCCTAAACGGTCGAATCAATTCGATTGAGAACATCTAACTACCGAACTAAAAAAAGGAGTGTTATAAGTTTGACTGCTTTGTGTGTCGTCTGTCTGTCTGTCTGTCTGTGTCATCGTAGCGCCTAAACGGATGAACCGATTTAAATTTTTTTGGTTTCGTTTGAAATGTTAACGAAGAGTGTTCTTAGCTATCAAGTGCGAGTTTAAGGTTCCGTATCCGAAAAATTTGTCGGGGGTTTTATAAATTTTGTAAATTTAACTTGTGACAAAACAAGTAATGAATAAGGTGTGCTTCTCATAAAGAGTACCAGTATCGTAATGGAAGCAATAGACGTTCAGACTTACCAATGAAACCAAAAATTAGATGGCAACACTTATGCAATTTAACAAAGGCCTTTATATATATGAATTTACAAAAAAATACTTGTACGAAAAGGTACGTCTTACTTCTGCAACACCTAGTGATACCCAGAAAAACATTATTATAAGAGTATTGAAGAAATTAACTGTAACAAATACCAAGAATATGTCTAATAGAAATAAACTTTTATAGAACGGAATCCTTGACATCGTACTCCGTGTTCATTTGACAGAGTTTTTTTTTTTAAAAAGGGAATGATTGATTAAACTGTTTCAAGTAAACAATCCATTCATTTTACATTGCACGAAGATTTTAAAATATATGAACTTGTATGATGGCGTTCAGTTCTTATTTAACACTTCATCATAATAAATATTTGCTTTTCAATTTTGATTTATTTTAATATCATTATATAATGTTGAATCATCCTTATTATGTGGTTATACACGTGAAAAGCTTATATACAAGTAATACATCAATTAAATTTTTCAAAATAAATCTATCTGAATTTGCTTTTTTTTCGGAATCGTTGCATAAACGAACATCACAAAGCCAAGCAGATATTTTTAAAGGAAAATTTCAGAACTAGTTTTTACTATTTAACCAGGAGCCTTCAATGTAGTGGGAAAAATCGAATTATAAAAACATTATATCCAAAAATAAAATAAATCATATATAATTAAATATTCTTTAACTTTGTAATGCATAACTCAATATAATTATACTATGCATACATGTAATATGCAAGGTATACTAAGTTTATTCCCAAGTTTGTAACGCTTAGAAATATTGATGCTATGCACAAAATTTTGATATTGGTGTTCATAGAATCACCTAATTAGTCCATTTCCGGTTGTCTGTATGTCTGTCCGTCTGTCCATCTGTCCGTCTATCTGCCAACACGATAACTCAAAAACGAATAGGGATATCAAGATGGAATTTTTAGAGCGTACTCAGGACGTCAAAAGTGAGGTCGGGTTCGTAAATGAGCAATATTGGTCAATTGGGTCTAGGCTCCGTAGGACCCATCTTGTAAACCGTTAGAGATAGAACAAAAGTTTAAAAATAAAAAAATATTCTTTATAAAAATTACCAACTTTTGTTTGAATCTTTTTTCGTAAACATGACTGTTTACCTGTGTGGGCACAAATTAGGCGTAAATTGTAAGTATGTATTAATATGGGAATGTCATTTATATATGTGTGACATGTATGTATGTGTAATGTGATAGAGTAATCAACACTGTCTATGCATGGTATTTCAACAATTAAGTCAGTCAATTGTTTGTTTTCAATTGTTTTATTTTAATTTACCTTTTAATGCACTAAATGATTAAAAATAATTTGGTTGCGTGATTATTGAATGATGTTTGAGAATGAAAATATTACAGCTGAGAAATAATCTAACTTATTTAACTCATTTTAATTAATTTCACAAGTTAATTTCATATTTTTAGCACAAGTTTTTTTAATTTATTGAGCACGACTTATAATAAACTATCGAAAGTAAACGAACAGAAAATATATATTTAAAAAAACTGTAGATGGGTTGACAAATTCTGACAAATTCATGATTCGAAAATAGATAGAAAATAGAAAATATATGAATATAAAAATACCATTTGAAAAATAAAGGTTGTCTATGTTTAAAATCGAGCGTGAGCCAAATCCTTATAACGCAAGTGCTGACGGATTAAGTTCTCATAAGTGAAGCGTTCAGTAGAAATACCTAGGTAACTTTAACTAAAACAAAAACAATTTTTGTAGGTTTGATGCCATTAATTCTGTTATGCAGGGTATGTTGTTTTATATCAAAATATAAAATTAAGCAAAAATTGCTGCCATCCTACAATCTTCTTTAAAAAAAAAATGTACCTCAGAAGAAACAGATATATTTCGAATGAATTTTTCTCATCTGAACCTCTTAAAGTATGCCACGCATAAACGTAAAGATTAATAAATACATAAATAATTTTCAAGTATAATAAAAATTAGTAATAATAATTGTTTATTATTTATTATTTTGTATTGTTATATTATTATATATTTTTAAAGACGTTTATACATAAAATTAATGATATAAAAGAAAACATAAGAGTATTAAAAATAAGTTTTTAAAAAGTGATTATATGACCAACTGTTACAATTTAATACTAAAATACCAGAAAACAAAGAAATAGAACATGAAAATCGTGTTGGTATAGATGTTTATGTGTTATGTTATGTCATAAAACAATGGAAAATGTTAAATCATGTTTAGTATTGTTATTATTATTATTATTATACATTATGTGTTCGAAAATACTTGAGAAAGTACTATAGCTAAGTGAAAGATTTTTAAACATAATTCTTATATTGATTTTTATTATTTTATGAAAAATATTTTTATTTTATATCTTTTTAGGGTTTTGTACTCATAAACGAGAGAAAGTAAGATACTTAAAAATTACTGTCTGCATGGACCTCAATTCCGTGTAGCTCGAGAACGTTTTCGATTATTCTAAAATTTACAGGGGTGTAATCATATGATTTAATTATTCTTAATTTTGGTATTGTGAATAGTACCTACTAAAAAATGAAATATTAAAGCCTCGGAGATTCTTGTTCGAAAATATATTGTTGATGAAATTGGATAGTAGTGGCTTTACGTTCCCGTATCATATCATTTTTATCTCAATCATACTTTAGTACGGAACTTTCAAGACGCTTATCTGTTCTCTCTTGACCGATGCTTCTTTATTAAATGTATAATAAAAAAAAATTGAAAAAAAAATTAATGGAATACTACCTAATTACTTTATTATTATATTTTTGTGTTGGTTATTTTAAACATTATTTTACAATTTCTATTTTAAAGTTCTAATATAGTGTGAATATAAGAGAATGGATGAAAACTAGATATTAGAACACAATGCGAACGTATTCGGGAAATGAAATTAATTATGCTTACATAGTTTGTGAAACGAAGCTATGGATAACTTTTAGAAACTTACTTGAGTTTTAACCTCCGCCGAACCAAAAAAGGGGTTTATAAGTTTGAGCGCTATGTGTGTCTGCCTGTCTGCCTGTCTGTGTCATCGTAGCGCCTAAACGGATGAACCGATTTTGATTTTTTTGTTTCGTTTGAAAGGTAATTTAATGGAGAGTGTTCTTAGTTATGTTTCCACGGCAAGTTTAGGGCTCCGTACCCGGAACAACTATTAAATAGGCCATGATACTTAACATCGGTTCGGTTTGGAGAAAGCTCTAAGGATGAAGGTATTTGAATTTTGAATGAAGAGTGTCCTTAGATATGTTTCAATTGCGAGTTTAGTTTGAAATTTATACTTAATAGTAGTTTAAACATTTATTTCCAGATAGGTTACTTGTAACTATTTACGAGTACAGAAAACTGACTTTCCAAATACCATTTACATGTTTCTGGCGATATAGTATTTATTTTTTGTTTTTCTTATTAGCCTTTCTAAGATAATTATCTGAATGAAATAAATTGGTAAAAGTAGAAACAGTTCAAATAAAAACACATGATGAATTATATTGTTATGGAAAATCTATTTTAAACTTTTTAGAGAATAATGTTCAGTTCAACGTTTCATGAAATACAATTAGATTCGTACATAACAGAAAGAGTCTCTGTTACCGGAGCTGGCAACAAACATAACTAGACACATTACGTAATTTATTTCTGGGGCAACTAATAATGTTTCTTTGAATTACATTTGATTTATTTATAATTTAAATCAAAATAAAGAAACTTTTAGGAAGCACTTGACTGAGAAAACAAAATTACGCATTTTTTTTTTAAGAAATCATTTAAAATTCTGAGTAAGACTATTGCAATTTTTCAGATTAATTTTCTTATATTTAAAAGTGCTGGTAACGGCATCACTTCCGAACATAATGCATGTTATTTTGCTAAATAAAATAAACACTTGCTTTGCATATAAAGACAAACTCTTATATAAAAGCACGTTTATATTAACAAATTAGCCATATATACGTTTACCGAAGTGACACATATGTGTATTTATTATATATGCAAACGTATAGTAATTGTACTATATTTAAATCCCAGGCGAAAGGAATACTTGACCACTACCACATAGAAATTTTAAATATTGTTGCAAATAATACTAGTTGTTACCCAACTCTATGAATAAAAATATTCAATCTTTTGAACAGTCGTGTCAAACGGTGGATTCAGACGTTTATTACGGGCCACCTACATTTCCTACTTCAGTTACGCTCTGGACATGCGCAATAAAAACCTAATATTAAAAAATAAAGTTAATTTATTGTTTATTAGGTAATATTATGAACAAACAAACATTTTCTTATGCTAAATAAAGAAACAAAATTGAACTGAAGTATGTATCTTCTCAAATCTAAATCTAGGGAATTCTAGGTTAAACCGTTGGTACAAACAATGTGATTTCTGCCATTGTTTATCTTTTAATTTACTTATTTTAGGCGACAAACCCGATTTGACAGTAGCAACAAGTCACAAATATGTTTGTCAGTCAGTTAAGGATGTGCGGTATTTACTTTTTAAGGTTTGAAAAAACCTATCCACAGACCAATCCACGGTACCATATCCACGGTACAAATTTCCAGAAATCTGCAAAATTTTCTGAAGAATTTTGTGCATTCGAAGATAATTTGATAGCAAAACGGTCGCACGGTCGAATGCATGGTCATTAATACTGTACACTGTATATACCTCTACTCTGTAGAAGTACTACGTTCCTTCCCGGCAGTCAATGGGTAAGATATTTCGATTTGATGCGTATTTCAAAACTTACTTGCGCGGGACAGTTAAAATTATTTCGCGTGCTACACTGTGACTCGCGGGTCTGGAGTGATCATAACATCTATCATTCAGGATCTCTTTAATTTTGAATGAAAATACCCAGACTTAATTTGGATCTCATTAGCGTCCATTTTCCTGGACCATTTTGCTTTAACTCTCCAAGCCAATATTTTCCATTTTTTCTCTAATGATTATTTCTCAAACTGACGTAGTTTCATGTAGAATAGGCTTGTTGACTAAGTTTTTTTATCACTTCAGGTGAATAATTCTCATTGAACAAACAGAAAAGTGAAGTTGGTTTTTGAAAATATTTAGAAGTACGCAAAATATGAACGTTTAAAATTCCTAATTAAACAAAGAGGAAGATATGGGTTAGTCACGTCATTATTTGATACATATAAAACTTTGTTTCGCTAATAGGAGATTGGGCAACAATCTTTGAATGATTATAACTTCTTCGTTTTTTAATCAATTTTAATTTTCACTGCTTTCAAATTTTGTCATGGTATCAAGTCTAATTTTACATTTTTATGCGTAATATGGCAAATTCGATATCAAATAACTACCGTATTGAGTCTGAATATTCGATGACATTCAATTGCCAAAAATAGATTTTCTAACAGTTTAAAAACAGAGTTCAACGAAGTACAAACGTTTTGTAATTTATTAGTGAACCGGAAACAATCCAGATCGATCAAATCAATCGGGCTTATCACACAAAGCAGCCAAATTTCCCTGCGTATTTAGGTGAGTTTTTATTCGATTAAACTAGCTCCATATTTATTCACAAATGATAAATAAGAGTTATAATATGATCCTTGCAATAACCTTATATTATAATATAGGATAGTTAAAAAACACACGAAGAAAGAGTAGCTCTTTTTTTATCATATAAAATTGATGGCATACAATTTAAACGGATAATATGTTAAACGTGTGTTGATAATAATAATAATTTATTCTTTGTTAAATTTAAGTAAGTCTATCTGTCTGTCGGTCTGTCTGTGTCTGTTTGTCTTCG
The DNA here is from genome assembly GCF_905475395.1 of Chrysoperla carnea. Lineage (NCBI taxonomy): Eukaryota > Metazoa > Arthropoda > Insecta > Neuroptera > Chrysopidae > Chrysoperla > Chrysoperla carnea. Next base: position 35,375,008 of record NC_058338.1, on the reverse strand, counting down.
TCGTATGTGTTCGTCAACACTGAAATCGATTTAGTGGTTTTGACTTTTAGTATTATTAACTGTCTGATAGAAAGTAATTGAATCCATTTTGACACTCGAAATAACAACATGATATCTTTTGAGATTATGCAAGCCATACAGACCAGATAATAATGTCACGAAAAAGTTGAATTTTGATGGCTGGAATTTGGATATTTCTCTTGTTAAGTAAGGTTGAAGTAGTTCTGGCAATTGAATATGGTGGTCTAAATACCTATTAGCGATTCCGGTTGTTATTGCGTCTTATTATTATAGGAACATTTTTTAAAATGATTTTTCATGCCTGTTAGCAATACAAGTTTTATTGTTTCTAATATCCCCAATAACCTAACAATTAATAAAAAGTTTGCACATCGTTTTATTGTGTAATTTGATACGTGCTACACATAAATTTGGTTGCTTTACTTGCGCGCATCAAGCAATAGTTCGCTAGAAACTCCGCAACCACTTTCCGATGTGAGATGCATTTCATCCTTAACTACTAAGTTCAACATGGAAAGAAATAACAAAAATTCAGCCATATGAAAATAAGCACTCAAAACCGTTGCCTTTTATCCTGTACCAATAATCTGTGATAAAACTTCGTCTCAAGAAAAAATGATGCGAATAATTTCAAACTTTAAGTTATGGTAGTGTTCTTTGGAGAATTGATACGATAGGAGTTTTGAAATAGGGATAAATATATTTTTTGTGGTTTTGTAGCAATTAAAGCAGAATGAAGTAAAAATGTATTAAATATAAACTATGTTATCAATAATTGTGTTCAAAAAGTTATTGATCTAATCTTAAAAATGTCATATCTACTAAAGCTTGTATATAGTATATTTAGTACCTACAGTTTGATGTGACGGTATGGACTAATTTCCGGTTTGAAGTTGAGTTTGTAATTTACAATACATAGTGTATATACCACCATCTCACAGCGTTTTATGCAGTTCACCCATTTTCATTTATCTTCTGTTACAGCTGTCATTTGTCGTTGTTTCATTCTCTTTCTCTCTTTTCATTTTATAACATTAGGTCTCGCGCGCAAGTAAACGTGATATATTTTGTGCTACAGTCCGAGTCCGTTTAATAGTCAAATTAAACTGGTGTCAAAGATAGTTTACTGATATCTAGTACAATTATCGATAAAATAAGAATAGCTTCGGATTGTGGTCTTAAAATAACATGGTATTTATCTGTACAGGTTATAACAAATCACTAATTATTCAAGGCTGGATTGTTGGGAGGTTGAAATTGATTGCCAAGGTTCAACTGATTCCCAATCTTTGCCCAAGCCTAGGTGTAAGTAACGCATTAAACAATTTTAATTTCGAGTCTATCATGGTTGTTTTTTACTTCAATTTCACTTGTGGGTTCAAGTGAGTTAAATCAGTTCAAGGTTTTTGCATAATAGATGTGAATATTTAATACGAGTTTGACACAGAGGGGTTTGAATCAGAATATATGTGCTTACTGTTAATAAAAGTCTTTATTGATAGCTAGGGCTGGCATACATAAGCTTAGAAAACCAACGCTTGACCCACCTTGGTACAAGATTTGGCAAACCAAGGTTCGAAGAATACTCTCGATCAAATCTTAATAAAAATGTAGCTCCTAATTGGTTCAACCGATTAGGAGCTACAATGCCACAAACAAATTGATCAGATCTGACTTTGTGTTCTTCAGATAAGGTGATACCTAAAGACTGATATAAATTTGTATTCAATTTGCCACAATGGAGATAATTACTAAGCACTATTAAGAACTAAAATCAGAATTTTTTTTAAACCTCAATAGTCTAGAATTTCAAACCAATTATTCGGGTTTTTACTGTAACGTACATGTATATGAAGTTCATGACCTAACAATGCTTTTATCCAGAAATACCTATACCTTCCTTATATACAGAAGCATTAACTTTAAGTTTATTCTTCTATGAAAATATATCTTTCCTAATATATTTTAGTGTAAATATATTAGAATATGGACAATGAATTCCAGATTTGTGGTTTAAAATTTAAAAAAGTAAAAAATTTACGCAAAATTAATTAATTTAAAATTAAAAAATTATTTGATATAAGTTATTGAAAAGCATGCATTCATAATATTCACGACATACAAAATTTGTTTCGAAAAAATGCAGACGTCTTTAAAATCCATATCCATCGAATAAATTATACATTTTTAGGCAGACACGATTGTAAACCAAGAAATGGTTCAACATGGTAATGAAATTGATGGGCTGCATTAACTAATTTCATTTTAAATTTAGGTACTTCACTTAATGTCGTTTCGATTTAACGGAATGGTTATTCTTTTTTTTCTACATGGATACTCCAAATGGTAAGTAAAACGAATCATAACTTTGTCGCTTCAAATAATATCACGGTTAAATTCTCAAAATTTAGGCGACATAATTTTTTTCCAATTTTTATTTTAAAATTTTCTTAATACAATATCTAAAGACTAGATGACCCAGTAAACTTCGTTTCACCAACAATTTGTTTAATTATCTTTATTGATCAGCGATTATTAATCTTAATTTATCTGCAGCTCTTATTCATTAATATCTATACTATGCTTAGCCCACTCGCTTAGTCCGTTAAACCCACTTGCAAGGCCACCCCTTCGGCCTTCTATTCACAAAATCTAAATAATGATAAATAATATCTTAATACCATTTAAATACCTAGATTCACAGTTCTAGACAAATATGGTGGGAGCGCAAATAAGTACATAAGTATATGGTAAAGTTAATATAATGCTTTATTTATGTGCGTTTCCACCATTTATTGCATTAATTTTTTTTCTTAAATTTGCTAATGTTCCGCTTAACACAACCAGAACATAATTACCAAAATTGTTCCATTCGTTCACGCGTGATTAGATATTTCAAAAATTATAGAATCTTCCTCTGATATCAGTAATTAAGGCTTGAAAAATGGCCAAAGTAAAAGTTGTTTGATTCTAAAGGGGAAAATATTCCAGCATTAAATTTGACCTTAATCTTCAAGGTCATTAAAAGCAACTCCTATTAAAACAAATAAAAGGAATGGGAAAATTATAAATTAGAAAGTTATTTCTAATAAAACTACAAGCAGTTTTTGCTCGATGAGATCTGTCAGAAATTGGACATTCACTTTCGTCTATAATTGTTTTGTCATTCAAATTTTCCACTATCTCCTTCTAGTTTCCTTTATCAAGAAGAACTCTGATAATTTTTTAGAACCCTGCATATTTATCTTGAGATCCAATCAAAGATAATAATTATATTCCTTATATTAAAAATTTAGGGTATGTATAATAAATTTCATTGTCACTCTGTAAAAAATTAGAATATTTGTTAGATATATCGAATAAACTTCAGTAAAAAAATAAAGGAAAAAACAATTTTAAAGTTATGTAATTGTGATTTTTGAATATTCCAGAATTTTTCTATTGTTCTTTCTTTTTGTTCATAATTTTTTCTTTCTTCATTCACTTGAATGAGAGGAATAAAAATAATTTTTTTTTTTAATTGTAAAATAACGACCAATTAATTACATCCAGAAAAGAATTATTTTATTATTATTCACTTTTCACTTATTTTCTCTTGATAATCTTTATAACTTTTAATTAAAATTCATTGTAAATGAATTGTTTTTATGTTTAAGTAAACACTAAGTATTGGTTGCATATAAATTATAAAAATTTCCTTATTTGAATTTATTTTTAATGTAGTTTCTTTAAGTTATTGGACTCGTAGTTATAAATTTTATAAATCTGCAATTATAAAAAAATTTCAAAATTATAGTTTTTAAAAATTATATTTGTTTTATATTTTCACAAAAGTTCATTTTGGGCTTTGTTTTTTTATTGCTTTAACTCTAACTTTTGTAGACAACTAGCTATAAATCACAAGCTTCGCTGGGCAACTTCAATTTTAAATACTATTTTTAATATAATTATTGTGTTACCTTCACTTCATATGCCGTCACTTATCCTTGTTTTGTTCACAATCCCGCCTATTTTATTATTTGGATGAGGAACCCTAATTTTTTTGAAAATAGCGCATGTTACTCGCTGATAATGAAGCGTTCTTGAAGTGAAATAATTTTTCAATTTGGTACCTAGTTTTTGGGTGAATCGTTCTATTATAATGTAAAATTTTTTAAAATTCTTCCTTAGTGCTCACCTACAGTGACAAAGTATCAGACTACATTTTATTTCAATATAAGAAGCATGTTTGATAACTTTGGTTGAACAGATGTCCAAATTGTATCTCCTTCACCTTGTTTTATGAAATGTCAAAATAATAAATATAATTAAAAAATTTTTTATTTCATAGGTAAGAACATTCCCCAATAAATAACCTTTCAAACGATATTAAAAATCCAAATCGGTTTATCCGTTGAGGCACTACTATACCACAGACAGGCACACACACAGCAGTCAAACTTATAACACCCCTTTTTTTGATTCGGAGGTTCAAAGACTAATTTATGGAATTAATAAATTGAGAAATAGAAATTAGATAAAACCATAGATAAAACAGCTTACCAACGAGGAACATGAGTAGTATATTCAAAAAATGGAGATTCCCACATAAATTGCAACAATGTAAGCGAAGGTATACAAAATTAGCATATAAAAGTTATTTTTTAGCATGCGCCGCAAAACTATTGATACTACATAAAATAATGTACTATGTATATTTATATGAAAGAATAACTTGTATTTTAGAAAACGAATTGGGACATCCTACCAAAAAATTAAAACTCATGAAATTGTGCATAATAATAAACCTCCCAAGTAAGAGTTTGGGAAGCAAAAACTATAAACCGGTACCCTTTGTTTTTAAAGTAGAAATTTTTCAGCGAGGCATATAGGTTACTGCTAGTATTAAATAATTCTGAGAGAACTACATCAGCAAATTTTGTAGGATAGTGACCTTCATAAGTATTGTACACATAATATTGGTAGCCTACCCAAGTACATGAATATAATACACGTAGAATCGTAATATATAATATTATATATAAAATAAAATAATATACACATATAAATGTTTTAATATCCTATGTCTGAGTTTAAGCAAGTTTGCCGCAAGCAAAAAAAACGCCCATCTTCATATACTATATGGAACACTGGCTACATGCTACCTACTACATAGTAGAGGAGTATATAAAATGGGAACATTATACGGAGGATTTAACACGTTTCTTCGTTCAGGATTTTATTGTGTCAGCAGTTGGTGTTATGATAAGCACGTCCTAACACTCAAATATAACGCGTCAACATATACTGTATGTTCGGGTTTAATTCTTACAAAAATTCTAAAAATAATTTTATATTAAATTATTTTTTTGACAAATTTAAATTTCTTTAATTTATCACGGACAAATTTTTATACAAATATAGTAAAAAAGAAGAACACATTGCAGGGTATAAAAATCAATTGAAGTTCAACAGTTTTTCACTATATTTTTAGAGATGTGAAATATTTAGACTTTTTCCCTTTTCTCAAAATCTCAAGTATGTACGAAAAACAAGTATGTCTGTAAAATGGTCAAAACGGGAAATTTTTTTGCCCAAAAATGTATAATTGATAATATTTGGATCAAAATGAAAGCTACAATTACTGGAGTAGATCTAAAATACGCACTGTAAACCACCATGTCAAAGTATGGTAGAAGCGATTAGTAGATTAAAGTACTTTAGTTTTCTTCTACACCATAAAATTGATCGAGAAACACCTTTATTTTCAAATACAAGATTTCCAATGAACAGACAAACAAACAAGATTAATAAAATAGGTAAAAAAAGTGAAGACATGATTAAGTGTTTCAAAGGATTGGGTTAGGTAATCTTATATATATATATAATTATTAGAAATAGTAGTCCTCAATAATATTTCTTCAATAATCTACAACTATGCTGTTTTATCGGTTTTTTTTTTGTAGTTGACAAATTTTTAGTCTTACAGCAAAATATTTTTAATATTATGATGCAAAAGGTGTGAGAATATTTATTTGGTACTAATATAATTTTTATCATCAAAAAATTGATAGTAGTTCTTTTTGTCATTAGCCTTTTATTAATGTTTACATTAATTGTAAGAACTCAGTCAACAAGCAAGCAAAAATAAGTATAAATACCTCTAACGAGCGGTCTAAAATACTATTAAATAATTTACTAGATTGTTGAAAAGTTTAACAAGAAGAAAATGAAACGGTTTCTGGTAAGTAAAATTACATTATTTTCAACTGACTGTTCCAACAAATCTTTAAAAAAAAAAACTTTCAAAAAAAATCATAAAAGTTTAAATTTTTCGTTTTTTTTTTTAAAATTATTTTTGTTATTCTGATGAACTTTTTCTTTAAAAAGTGAACTTCATCCATTTAGATTAATGTTAATACCTATAAACTTAAAATATGCGATACCGGAAATTTCCTGGAGATAATTAAACAAGCAATTCCAAGGGATAAATATTGTAACATGTAAGGGGTTCAAAGATTTAATGAAAATAACTTTCATATCGTTTCCTTTAGGCTCTATTTTTGTGTGTGCTTATTTTCCGAAAAGCATCTACGATGTTTATTGGTCGTTCATCAAATGAAAATACTAATTACGAAGATTATCATATTCCCATAAGAATTGATCCAATCCGTACAGGATATATGGAACAGGATATATGGGGACGGTATTCATACAATTTTGAAACACCTTTATTAACACGTTACGAAATTCGCGAAGAAAATGGTGCTGTTAAAGGAGGATATTCATTTTACGATGAACATGGTGTTGTACAAGTTGTTAGTTATAAAGCTGATTCAGAACATGGCTTCCAACCCACGCGTACTCAATTGCCTATGGGTGCAAAATTAGACACAATTTTGGTCGATAATTCACATTCTGGGAAAGTTTCAAGATCTATAAACACAGAAAGGTTGAAGAATGAAAATGTAGCAAAGGATAAATCTACCGAAGAACAATTAACCCATGAAGAAGCTATACTGTCGCCAGTTACTGAAACTCCCGAAGTATCAGCTGCTCGAGTAGCTTTTTCAGATTTTCAACGATCAACCATGGAACGTAATAATTTATTAAAGAGTAATGACAATGCGTTGGGTTATTCTCCATTTTCTGGTACCATACCAATATACGATCAATTTGGTGTTTCAACTCCAACAGGCTATTCATATCGAATTGGTAATAGATAGTGCCAAAAATGTATAAAAAGTTTGAAAAATTAAAAAAAAATTGAAAGAAAAATTATGTGTGTTCATTTTAAAATGCCTGTTGTATTTTTTCATCTTTTTTAGTTTTGTTAAAAAATATTTAAAACTTGGTTGTTGTACATAGGTACATCTTGTTCAATGCCACTTTGGTTTGATAGAACTCTATTACTTGATACATACAAAATATTGAGTATATTTTTCAATTATTGAGAAGGAGTTTTCAGTTTTAAAAAATGCTTTCAACTAACTCTTTTGATTGTAAACATTTGCATGTTTAACACTTTTGGAAAGTCAAAAAAATTATAAATACCTAGAAAAAAGCAAATCAGATTGAAAATAGAATTTTTTTTACCGAATTAATTTAATTTTATGCTGATTTTAAATATTCAAATTCATCTGATTTTTGAATAAAATTTTTATCATAAAAAACAATTTTTTATAATAATTTCTTTAAATCAATTTATGACTTTCTACCACATGATTTTGCTTACCGGAATTGGTTGTTCTGTAGACAAAAATTATACATGAATTTATATTATTCCAAAATTGAAAAAGATAATGAATAATTTTATGTTATGAACTACTCCTACTTTTTTTATTTTATTTTAAATATAGTATTATCAAACGCTTTGGTATACTAATGGATTTATTATTTCATTATAATTATTATAATTAAGAAGCAATAGCCGTATGCTATTTATAAAAATCACCCTTAGGGCTGTTCCTTATCTTATGAAGGTAGTTCGGCCAGCAAGTAAATTGAGGATAAATTACAGTTTACAATATTACAATTATTTTTAATTATTAAAATTATTCAAACGTCAATTATTACAATTACAAAAAAATTGTCGTAATCTGAGAACTGTCTCTCCATTCAAAATGATTCAGTTTTGGTGCCTCGTAGACTGAGCGATCCTTATTTCAGAAGATACCGTTAAGTGAAAAAATGTGTTAGTGTTTGTCTGTGTCATCGTAGCGCCTAAATGGATGTACTAGTTTTGATTTTTTTTGGTTTTGTTTGAAAGGTAATTTAATGGAGAGTGTTCTTAGTCCTTGTTTCAAGTGCGAATATAGGGTACCCGAACATGCGAGTTTAGGGTTCCGTTCTGATTTTTCCTAATTATAGAAGCGTCAAAAGATTATTTACCAATTTAGGCATCAAAATTTAAATAAGCGTTGATTAAAGTTGTTAATATTTTAAAACACCGGACATGAACTGTTTAGGAATTTCATGTAATTCTACAGAACCATAATAAATGGGATTGTACAATTATGTTTTACATTTAGTAATAAAATCACACAACTTATTAATAACCTTTCATAAACCAGTTTAACATACATATTTTATTAGTCTAGACATTATTAGATTTTCATTATAAGTTAATATACCACAAAAAAATTGATAAAATAAATTTTGTTCTTCGCCTTTTTTTCAAACATAGAGCTTATAATTTAAGAGCAAAGGGGCATGCAAATGGTGCAAAAATAAAAACAGTTGAGATAAACGTGTTTCTGGTTTGGATGGAATCCCCTACTGTTTTATTTGTATCAATTTTCTAATGTTTATTGAACATACATGTATTGGAAAATTCAATCGATTACCTCTACGTTTAAAAGTATACAGTTGATACTTTTTGGATAAGGAACCCTAAAAAGGAAAACATAAACAAAAATTAAGTAACGAACTCGGAACAATTCGCAGAATATGTGTATGTTATATTTGATTCGAATCAATACTTGTTAAACCATACAAAAAGCCGAGCTGTGCTAATGAAAGATAAAAGCTACAAAATAAAAATTATGCTAATCATTCATTTCTATAAAAACAATTAGGGAAACATTTTACTAAATATTTCTATACACCAGTATTATTTTGTTATCTTTTTTTTTTTTTTAAATAAATACCTTAAAGATGTTCTTTATGATAAAATGGCGTTTAACGAAGAACGCTCTTCATATAATTTCTTTTGAAATAATATTTTCCGTCATTATAATACCTTATTTTCATTCCGTTAATCAAAAATGACTGGCATGTCTACATAAATTTTCATTTAAAAAGTTTCTTTAACAAAAAATAATTAAGTGAACAATCATAACTTTTCACATTTTTCCACACTTACAACAGCTAATTTTTAACTTTTCACTTAATAATATAGCATTTACCATTTCTATGTGTAAAGTAGACAGAAAAAATATGATCTTATAGTGAAAAATGGAATACGAAAATAAACTTTTATACTTCAAGAAAATAAGTTTATTTTTAATGTAAATTGAAGAAATGATTTCTGTAACTACCTCGGGAAAATTGTATCTAAAACCATGGCTATCTCCGGAAAATTACATACCGAAAACCACGAAATTTTGATTACTGCTAACTTGGTATGGCTTGTATTTATAATAAAGTAAAAGAATCGGAAAGTGCCCTAACTAAATTGGAGGTAGAAATCAATTGAAAACATCTTCTTTTTTGAAAGTTAAGTTTTTTCAATCAACATACCTTAAGAAAATAATATATTAGTTTCTTGAATCTTAAGCGATAAATTTTTAACCGCAATTAATTTTTAAGGAATTTGAAGACAACAAAGTTACTTTCATATTCCCTAACTTCAGGCAACTTTTCAAAAGAGCTAAGAAGAGTGGATAAAATCACGGTTATTTATCTTCATCAATATCGACATTTTTAAAGTTCGATCACTTAGTGTTGACAATGAATCATTTTTGAACTTACGTTCAACAATTTTACAATAAATATTTATAAGAGTTAACTTTAGATTGATTGAATAATTATCATTAGACTAAAAAAATCTTTGCATCAAAACAAAATATCGAAAATATTGTCTAAAAAGTTAAAACTACTTACAATTTGATGAATCTATTTAAAGATGTGCAATAGTGAAGAAACTCAATGGGTACTTACCTAAAATAGAAAGAAAATATAATTAAACAATAATTTATGAAAAATATTTCAAGCAAAACATATTTGAAATAGAATATAGTTTCCAAAAACTAAAAAATCATGCTTCAAACGAGATTATATTAACATATAGCCTAAAAATTACAAAATAAGTTTAACTATAATGTAAAATGTCTCACAACGTAGGATACTAGCCTATAAAGTACAGAATAAGTTTAGTTAAAACGTAAAATGTTTCACAGCGAAGGATATTCTAAGCTTTTATGTAATTAAACATCCTACGATTTATAACATTGAATTTTATATTTTAGTTATAGTTATTTGTGTTAAAAAAGCATTTGAGTTCTTTTAAAAGTTATCTTGTTTAAAGACATCCGAGTGCCAGGACAACGTTAGATAAAACGCTTGAGTTTTTTTTATATGTAGTTAAGCCTAGTCTAAATCAATCCAGAAAATTTTAGGGGTGGTTGCCCGACTATTTATATAAATAAGTGATTTCAAAAATAGGCATATTTAACACTGACCTTATTAGGAAACGGTAGATGGATGATAAGATTTCTCCAAAACTAGTCCGTAGAAATAAAAAAAAACTATTCAAATTAATGTAAAAACTTTAATAAATAATTTAAAACAAAAATCCCCATTGTGCCCGACTAATTAAGGATGTATGTTGTAACTTGACAATATAAGATGAAAAGTAAGAATAAAATTTTTCGATATCTGGAATAATTTTCAAAATATCGAAAATTGAAAATTTTGTTTAAATATTTAGCTTTCGATATTTCGAAAACTAAGGCAGATAAAGAAAAGTTGTATTCTTATTTTACGTCTACATATATAAAGTTATAACAAAATTCATCATCAAAGTTGATAATAAGGTACAAATAATTTCAACTACAAGTCTAAACTTGCTTGGCGCTCGTACTACCTTAAGTTATCCTACTATTTCTCATATATAGAGCTGTAGCAGGTATCGGTATTGAATATCATTTCTATAAAAAAAATCGTTTCAAATAGGATAAAAACAGCAAATATAAGAACAATCGAATAAATATTTTTCAAAACATTTAATAACAATCATAACAGTTAATAACATAACAGAATAGAATTAGGTAATTACATGTGAATGGATGTAATGTTTGGCTCTGGGCGACATTTAAATACACTTATGGATATGTGATGTATGGCCAAGTGTATGCACTGTATGGCAATACTGGATAATTCCATACTGGTTCTGGTATCAATTTCTTTAAAATTTCATGATGTTCGCTAAGTGCATGGTGTAATTCAAGGTGTTCTTTTTTGGCTAAGGCAACTGCTGGTTCATCAGAAACTGGTTGTGGAAGTTCAATCGAAGCTGGTGTGGGAATTACAAATTCGCCTGATTCGAATTTCTTATTTAAAGCAATTGCTGCATCATATTTATCAAAAAATTCTTTTTTAGCTAAAGCTACTTCAGGTGTGTCATCGATTTGTTTTAATTCTGGCACTGGAGCAACCATTGGTACTTCTGGGACAGCTGGTACAACTGGTACTTCAGGAGCTACTGGTAAAACATATCGTCCAGCTAAAAAGTCTTCATGAGCTTTTAAATGTTCGGCGCGAGCTAATTGAACTTCTTCAGTTTCATGAACAGGTTCTAAGTGAGGAACAATAGCAGAAGCATCTGGAATATTTGTACCTGCTGCATTGAATCCACGTTCATCGGCACGATAGTTGACAGTTTGTAATTTTCCTTCGGCATCTACATATGAGTATGATCCAACCACATGACCTAAAGCATCACGAACTTCGCTACGTGAATTATCTAATGTGTCGTAGGCGAAGTTGTATTGTCCAAGTGTATCTTGGTTGTGGTATTGTCTGTGATATTGATTCCATGGGTAGTATGGATATTGTAATGGATATTCACCTCGTCCTAAGACAGGGTAGTAGCCTGGGTAGGCGGAGCAAGCTACCACAGCTAGAGATAAGAGTACCTGTAACAAAATTATTTGAAATTATTAGTTTTTAAATAGAATTTGTTTATGGGTTTAATGCTTTTGTAAATTTTTTGAAAATATTTGCTGTTAGTTAACTGTAATATATAATAGACGTAGTTTTTAAGCTGACCAAGGAAACCATTTATATCGCGCTTTTTAAATACATCTTCGTTTTAGTTTATAATTCTTATATGAAGATAAATCAAAAAGCTTTTTCTAACACCTCAGTCACGAGCAAATGACAATCTATAAATTATAATTATCATAATGTCGGACAGCGGATATCAGTTTTGTTGCATTGTCGAGTAATTCTGGACTGTTAATTTTTTACGGTCCATACAAATTTTCGACTAGCAACTGAATTCCCAATAATCCCAAAAAATTTACATTAACTATACTTATTATTTGATTGAGACAAATTTTTTTTACTTACCAAAAATTTCATTGTTGGTTGGTTTGCGATATGAGTTATTAACGATGATTACCTAATCTGATGAATTCGTTAGACATCGTACGATATTTATACTAAAAAGTCAATGCTTATGCCCGTGAGGATATAATTTGAAAAGAAATATCACCAGTAAAACGGCATATTTGATTGATAATAATCAAATATCAATTAAGTATTAAGTGATAACAACCTTTACGTAACTTCAAAATATGTCATAAGATAACAAATTTTGAATTGTATTATTTTTTAAATAATAGAGCCCCTTCTCAGTTGTCTGTCTGTCTATGCACACGGTAAGTCAAAATCGAAAATTGATACCAAGCTGAAATTTTTGTAGCGAGTTCGAAAATGAGCCATATAAGTCAAGGTATTGGGTCCTTAGGACATTTTGTAAGCCGTTAGAGATAGAATAAAAGTAAAAATAAAAAATTGTTCCTTTTAAAAAAATAAGTAACTTTTGTCTAAAACATTTTTTCGTGAACATCACTGTTTACCCGTGATAATATTATAAATTATAACATAACGTCGGTGATAAGTGCGAGTGAGATAGTCATGCGTTAGAGTGCGTGCATTAATATTATTTGAAGGCATATTCTCGAAGGCTCGATTATAAATGGAAAATAATGCTTTTTTATACTGGGATAAAATTTGACATAAAAATGCCCAGAATGTCCAGAATGCGTTTTTTTGAGAATTTAAATATGAAGTGAGTTTACAATGGCCAGTAAGTATCCTCATTTGAATCTTAAAATGGCCAGTAAGAATCTCCATTTGCAAACGCTCTGAAATCCTTTTCCGTGAAAAGTTTTTATAATATTCGCATGACCTTGACTATCAGTGTTTCCCAAGAAAGGGTTTATTTATTTATTTATTTTTTTTTGGTACTACTTGGGTATTTTAAGGGGGCGTTCAGGTAATAAACAAGCAAACTTTCATTGATTTTAAGCCCCATCACCTGTATACGCAAAAAAAAATTGTGGTGATATAACGTTCACAGAATTTTTGATACAAAACTTGGCGACGATTGTTTTTATTTTGTGACATTTTTATCACATTACAAACTAACAAATACAATAAAAAAAGATTTAACACCCCACGCCACTTTTCACTAACTACTTATTCAAAGATTGGATATTAATTATATTTAATTATTACCTTTCATTATGAGATGTTTACTTCTACTAAAAAAATTAACATTCGATAGACATTGGCATACCAATGAACGTTTTATTAATTTGATTCATTTTCCTGGAAATCTATGAATTAAACTTCAGTACCAACATTTTTAATTCTCGAAAAACTCATTTATTTATTCAGAGTATAAGCAATATGAAAATTAATTCGGAAATTTGATATTACATCATAATAAAATAAAGAAAACGATTATTAATTAACATTTTTATAATTTTACAATTTTTTTATCTTATGCAAGATTTATAATATTTTTCATCCCCTTAGTCAGCAAAAGTAAGAAAAAACCCCTAAGCCTGCTTAGGTAAAACTGGAGTGGCCCACCCAGAGCTTGGATGTAAACTAACGTCATGTCTGAAGAGTAACGAATATATCTTTTAAGAAGATTTAAAAATAGAAGTTATTGGCTCAACTGAAAGCTAAACGAGATGAGCATTTTGCCTATAGGTTTAATATTTAGAGTTTTTTAATAAGAATGATATATTTTTAAGTAACACTATTTAAATTCAAAATAAATTGAATTTTATTTTGTAGCCTAGAAAAAATTCCCAAGGCAGAAACTTTAGTTACAGTTGTTCTATGACTTGAATTATACGTTGACTGTTGAGATTTAATTAAGTCTACAATTGTTTGTATAATGTGCACGTTACAAATTTATGTTTAGATAAACTTAAAAAAAAAACTCCAATGCGAAGGAAATGATAATAAATTCAAATGAAATTGGCAAATAAGTCTAATATTTTCAGAACAGATATAAAAAATTTCTGTTTAGGAGTCATGGTTAACGCATGGTCTTCATTAACCATAACATTAACTATTCTAAATAGTTTAACAGATAGTATAAGGTCGAACTTCATCCATCTGATAACCAGATGGGTCGTATTTTTTATGAAATTGTCTTTATTTTTAAACACTGCTATTAATGTTTTTCTATCGAAAAGTGTTCAAAATTATTTTTGCTGAAATTAAATTAAATCATTTTTTTCCATGCTTTTTGCAATCAAGCCTATACCACCATTTTCATTATTAAGTTATATTTCTACTGATATCAATTTGATCGTTAACAGATCGGTGTAGATTTACCTATGTTGGCTAAACTGATCATATGTTATGAATAGATCTACACCTACACACTAATAGATCTATCTGATAACCAACTGAAATTGGTTTCAGAATTAGACATGAATACTTTTCGATAGAAAAACTATAATAGGAGTGTTTAAAACTCAATCAAATTTCATTAAAAAAAGTCTCATTTGGTTATCAAATGAGTGAAGATCGATCTTAAACTAAAATGAAACCTAGTTAAGAGTATCTACCTCCTATATATAATCTTATGCACGACATCTTATTAATATCTAAATTGAGTAATTTTTTTTATCAGATCATATTATAAAGCGAATAAATTTTAAGAAAGTTGCTTTGGGTTTTATTGATCTGATTTTAATAATTATACGGACATTTTACGTTTATATTTACGTAGTCAATATGCGTTTTTAAAAAAAGCTCTCAAACCCCTTATAAAATACTCTTATAAAAACTATTATATTTTACAAAAACAAAATCATAAAAAGCAAAAATACATTTTGGTTGTAAAAAAAAATTTTTAGGTTGTTACATAAAGATTTTTTCTTCATTTTATTGCCATAGTTTGCCACAAACTTTCTGAAACAATGTCTTGAGGATTAATTGTAATAAATAGATTATAGATAAAATAATTTGAAACTTATTTTATTCAAATAGTAACATTTAAAAAAAATTCATTAAGAAACAAACATTTACAAAACAATATAATTAATAAAAACTAGTTAGGCATAGGTGTTATATTTATAATGAGTATCCGTAAGGAAAGTATGGGTAATAAGGATAGTAGTATGGATTGTATGCCAATGATTTGCCTTCAATAGATTTTCCTTCAAGAGTAAGAGATGGATGTGGAAGGTATCCATGGTATCCAGCAATTAGTGGCTCATGCACTTTACCTTCAGCTACAATTGGAGAAACACTCTTCAATGATGGTGCAATGTATGAAGTTGGTAAGAAAGGGAATGATGGATAAGTTGAAGCGATAAGTGGTTCATGTACTTTTCCTTCAGCAACAATTGGAGCAACACTTTTCAAAGCAGGTGCAATATATGAAGCAGATGGTAAGAGTGGTAAAACTGGGGAAACTGGAGCGACAAGTGTTTCTAGGGATTTTTCTGAAACAAGTGATTTAACTTCTGGCACCACTGTTGGTGTAATGAGAGCTTCATTTAATTGTCCTTCAACAGCTATGATTGGTGTTGGGATGATTCCAGCATCGCGTACGATGGGTACAATAGGGGCAATTGCCAACTTTTCCAAAGCTTCATATTGTGATTTAAGAGCTTCACGGTATTCGTTGTGTTCTTTTTTAGCTAAAGCAACGGCTGGTTCATCAGAAACTGGTTGTGGAAGTTCAATAGAAGCTGGTGTTGGTACAACATACTCTCCTGATTCAATGCTTTTAAGCATAGCTACTGTAGCATCGTATTTCTCCAAAAATTCTTTTTTAGCTAAAGCAACTTCAGGTACATCATCGATTTGTCTCAATTCTGGTACTTCAGGTACTATTGGTACATCTGGAACAGCAGGTACAGCTGGTACTTCTGGTGCGACAGGTAAGACATATTTTCCAGCAACGAAATCTTCATAGGCTTTCATATGTGCTTCACGAGCTAACTTCACTTCTTCAGTTTCAGGAACGGTTTCTAAATTTGCAACAACAGATGAAGCATCTGGAATAGTTGTACCCGCAACATGGAATCCTCGTTCATCAGCTCGATAATTAACAGTTTGTGATTTTCCTTCGGCATCTACATAAGAATATGAACCAACGACATTTCCAAGGGCATCACGAGCCTCAGTACGTTTGTTATTAATTGTGTCATATCCAAAATTGTATTGACCGAGAATATCTTGGTTGTGGTACAATGAATATCCTAAATGATCAAGACCTCCATAACGGTATTCTATACCTTTGGATGTCAAAATTGGGTATGTTGATTGTTCGATTGCTGAACGATCGAAAGCAACATTGGCTTGGACGTATGCGACAAAGATCGCAGAAAATATAACCTGATAGAAAATCAAATAGACAATAAATTACAAAATACAGAAAATAAATTTATAATTTCTTACCACAAACTTCATTGTTACTATTTTTTGTTGAATAATCACTTTTAATGTTATTTGATTGAATTTTTCAGCTTATATACTAATTTTTATGTTGTTTAGGGCAAAACCGTTGATTAGAATCAATTACAAAAACCACCCTGAAAATAAAATTTATTAATGGCAATAGATACTGATCATATTTTTTAATAAATTTAATTTCAAGTTTGCTTTTTAAAAATTTTAAATAGTCAATCTTTGTTAGAGCGTAGAATAGAAACTTAAGTATTTATTATAAAAAGAATACAATTTTTTTTTTATTATTGGCCATCTTTAACAAGCCGTGTCGCTCAGTTTTAGTTTTTTATACGAAGGGGTAAAAATCATTGAGCAAAAAATAGTGCAATTCGCCCATAAAAAGTAAAGACATCTATTGAACTTTCTTTTTTATAAAGTATGTTTGAAATAAATACTCAGCTCAATGGTAGTTTTGGCAAAACTACTTAAAACCCTTACTCAACCCACGACCAGAGTTTTTTGGAAAATAGTTCATAAGAAATAACACTGTTAAAATTCATGGAATAAATATGAAAAGAGCTTGGAAAAAAGCTTTCGGACGCTTATAGTTTGGAAGGAATCAATTAAGGACCAGAGAAATTAATTAGCTAGCTTATTAATTGATCATTGTTGAATCAATAAGCATACGCATTAAATCTTATATAACAGGGAAAATTCTTTTTGGGAATGAACCAAGATAAGGAAAACACCAGGTGAAATTCATGAAGCGCTACCAAGTCGTATCATGAATCTGTTAAAGGCATATTATTTGGTACCTCGCAGACTTAGAGAAAAGGATATCCAGTACCAGGTCGAACCAACAGGCAGTATTAGACACATTTTACAAGAGAGGGGGAGATATGTGCTTCAGAAAACAAAGTATACAGTTATAAAAAGCTTAAGTTACGTAGTAAAGCTTCTAAATTTGTAATGATTGGCTGTTTTATCCTTTTATAAATATATCTGGAAATATTCTACTTGCATAGTTAAGTATTGTTGGTGTTGGCGCAGGGAAATTTTTTGTATTGATTTTAAAACTACATTTTGTCAATGTTCTACAATTGAATCATATTTCATTTTGGCTCTGAAATGCTTTTGTTTTATAAAGTTTCTTTTTATTGTCTGCTACTTATATTTTACCATATAACAATTTAAGAATCATTCTATATATTAAAAATACAATGATTGATTTGGTTCGAACAGTTAATAATATATAATATGTCGGTTTTTTCCTATTCTTTAATCTTGTTCACCATAACGAACAATTTTGACATTAAACACGCATGATGAACGTACATTAAAAAATAATAAATGATATTGACATACAATTCCTACATGTGAGTAGAATATACTTACAATATAACATTATTATCATAAAATAAATTGAAATGTATGTATTATTTTTAAATTATTATTTTCTTTTACAGTTTGAATCAATAATCAAATCATTGATTTTATATTTATATGGAGAGAGTATTGTACCTTGGATCACAGTGAATATCTAAACGATTTCCAAGATATTTTTAAAATGCAAACTATGCAAACAAAAAATTTATAAATAAACAAATTATACGGCTTCTTATTAAGTTTTCTGCATAAAGTTCAAAAATTATTATTTTAATTTTAAATTTCTTGTATTAAACTGGTGGGTAAGTTCATAGAGGGCCTCAATAACTTCTTTTTATACCATGTATATATGTAATATATATCAAGGTATACTAAGTTTAGTCCTAAGTTTGTAACGCTTAAAAATATTGATGCTACGAACAAAATTTTGGTATACATGTTCATAAAATCACCTAATTAGTCCATTTCCGATTGTCCGCCCGTCCGTCTGTGAGCACGATAACTCAAAAATCCATCTTGAAAACTGTTAGAGATAGAACAAAAGTTTATATGTAAAACATATTCCTTATAAAAAAATAACCAACTTTTGTTTGAAACATTTTTTCGTAAACATCACTGTTTACCCGTGAGGGCGCAAATTAGGCGTTCATTGTATAGTATGCATTGTATAGTATTTCAACAATTAACTCAGTTAATTGTTTGTTTTCACTTGTTGATATTGTTTTTAATACTACAAATGAAAGGAGTATTGCCTAAGAAATTCAGATTTGTCCCACATTGGCAAGCCAAGCTTGCATGACGTGCGGATACGTGAATGCTTTGCTATAGAAAAAAATTGATTTTGTATAAATGACAGACAAGGTATTATTATTAATTTTGAAATGTGGAACTAATCATACTAAAATTATTATAAATAATTGATTGAAGTTCAAACACAAATTATAAAATAAATGTACATAAAACCATACTATTTAAATTTATCATGGCTGTAAAATAGTATTAAATTTTTTAGTACAATAATGTTGGTTGCGTGTATGATTAATTATAAATCTATGTGTGTGGTATTATATCTATCTATCCAATATACTCACTCTTTGATATTAACGAATTTGTATTATTAATTTTATTATTTATTTTTTGATTGAAATTAATCATGAAATCGTGTTAATTTACACATTTGATTTTGAAATTATTTTTATAAAATTTTACATTTTATAAGCTATTTGTCTAGTTCTTGTAAACCACCTCCGATTATAAGATGGTATTCATCCGGTAAAAATGTTAATAAATGTATCTTTCAAAAATTAAGAAATAAAATTTCTTGAATTAACTAAGCTATCCTGGTTCTTATAAAATGATGTATGCTCTAAAAGTTTGTTATAAGAAAGTAAATAAATAAACAGCCAATAGAGAACTTTTTTTTATCACAAATTCATACAGAAATGAAAGAATAATTCATCTAAAGTATGTGTCATTTTTTCAATCTCTGAGAGAATTCGCTTAGCTCGTGCGCTACAATTTTTTTACATTTCGAATTAGGTCTTTTGTATTTTTGGAAATGTGTCAGTTTTATTTCAATCTGAAATTTTTGCTGAAAGAAGTAAATATAGATTAAATTGTAGCTGGTTTGCCTGCAAATTAGGCCTGCTTCAAGATTCCAACGATATATGCTCCACCCCTCCGCGCAATGAAGAAATATTACTAATGATGTTCTAATAACAAATCAATATTTTTTGAGTCAACGATCTCAATATCGAAGTTAACAAAATAAGTATTAAACTGCTTAAGAATTTTCTTGGAACAAGAAAATATTTACTTAATACAATGTAAAGTACATATTTTATTGTACTGTTAACTAATCGGTACTGTTTAGCAGTGCATATAATACAGCTTAGGTACATTTAGTTACTATTATTAACAAGAGTAATTATTATTTTTATTTATGTTTGTTTCAATAGTTGACCTCATGCTAAAATGAATCTTTTTATTAAATATTTAATTTCAACTTTCACAAAAGTTTATTAAATAACTTTAATAGACACATTAATATAATATGTTAAAATGTTTATGAAACAATTATAATTTTATAAATATAATATAATTAAAAACCGGCTCTATAATTCTTTAAAAATACTTTATAATAATAAACAATTCAATGTCAACTTAGCTAATTTTACTTCGAGCAGTGGACTTGCCAGCTTTATATTGATATGTGTATGTATACATAAACTGAATATATAATACCAGCGATATCAATATAATTCTTGCAAGAAGTCCACATAAAGTGACTTTACGAATATCGGTACCGTTACGTTTTAAATCTGATCGTTTAATGAACATCATTGGTAACATCATTTTAAAAAGTGGCCATAATATCAAAAAAGTTTATAGAAGAGGTTGTAATTTTATAGAGCAAAACGATTTGCTAACAATTTGTTCAAATCTGGACTAAAATTGTCTGGATTCCCCTTTCATAAATTTCTATACATGGGTATCTTGACCAATATTTAGATATGAAAATTAGTAAGTATTTTCTTATATGAAACGTTGCATTCTGTGGTATAGCACGTATAGTAAAGTTCCTGATTCAATGTGCATTTTCTCTCCTGGAACATAAATATGGCAGGCCGGCCATTTTTGATATAGAAGGGGGTGTAGAAATTTGGGGAAAAAAGCGTACCATCTGGAGGCAACGGTATGTAAAAGTATCCATTATTTAAATTATTTATAAGCCGGAAAAAATTGTGGACGACAAAATTTTTTGACGGTTTCGAAGCGGGGTGAAGTAAACCAGTAATTGAGTATATTATGCAAAAATTATTTTATAAAATTGTATTCAGCACATTTGATTTAATTTTAATGATTATACTTCGAAGCTCACCCTCAAGATTGCAGTATAAGAAAATATTTGTAGTACCATCATAATACTTTTTTGTGCGCTATATGTTACGCATAAAAATTTTTATCCTTTTATTTTATTAAAATTTTTATTCATTAATTGTGTATCAATAGAAAAACATTCAATAAAAAAACAAAATTTTAAAAATTGATAATAGGAAAAAAAATCTATATAAAGTTACCACCAACCTCCGCGTTGTGGTATTTAATTCTCTATAACAACCTGTCATAATTCTAATCTCACATAAAAATTCTCTTTATAAGAAAATACTTTTAATGTTTATGACATGGCATGGTGCTTAAGTTATTATAATAATGGCTTGCCTATTATAAGGGTTTTTTTTTTTTTTTTAAACATTATTTAATGTTGTGATTTTTAATAATCATAATAATAGCTAAACATTATAGTTTTTTAAATATAGTATTCTGAACGACAAAAAAGAAAATATACAAATATGAAAAATTTCTTAGAAACTGATAAAAACTTTCAAGTAATTTGTTAAAACATACTTTTTCAACGATTTTACATAACAGCCATACCTCTGCAAAAAGTTTTTGCGGAGATATGTCAGCTTTTGGAAAGGCGATAAAATATGGAATGTTTATTCTTGTGAATAAAGTGGTGGTTCGAAAGAGATTTGTTAAATATTTATTCTGTATAGAAATCGTTCAATTTTTCAAGTTCACAAACATTAGGATAAAGATTGAAATCACTTTCAAGATGAGAAAAGACACTGTTCAAAACACTAATTGTTTTCGTCTTTGAGTTATAATGAATTCGAAACAAGAAATTGGAATTATTATGAATATAAGAATACCTCT
The DNA here is from genome assembly GCF_905475395.1 of Chrysoperla carnea. Taxonomy (NCBI): domain Eukaryota; kingdom Metazoa; phylum Arthropoda; class Insecta; order Neuroptera; family Chrysopidae; genus Chrysoperla; species Chrysoperla carnea. The sequence goes on along the minus strand of NC_058338.1, from coordinate 35,352,967 downwards.
ATCAAAATTTGATTTTTATTAGAAGCCATATTTTTAGTTTTACGAGTTTGTAATCTAGGTATTTATTTCTTTGTTTTATATCTGACTAGTTTGATACCCACCCGCTTCGCTTGACTTAAAAGTAAAGATCGCGAGCTATAGCCTGTGCCCTTCTCTTGCTCTCACTTATCCTGTTTTTCCTAAGTGGTACATTTTTAGATCAGTTCTTTTTTTTCCTGCTTGAAAATGAGATGTATAGGAATTCTAGGTAATAAAATTCATTTTTTACAAAATTGTTTATGATAACAATTTCTTCTTCTTCGTTCCTCTGAATTCTCACTTTGATGCACCCATTGTGACTGGAAATCCAACATTAAATCACACTTATTCTAATCTTTATTTTGTAATTCCCTACGTCTTTCTAAAAGTACCTAGTTCTTGTCAGAAATAAATAATCCGATTACGTCATAATTAAAGTGTTGTCATCAATTTTTGATTAAAAAAATCAACGTGAACTCTCGAAATATTTTTTAATGAGCATAATGGTTTAATTTGAACCGTTGACAAAGTATAGAAACAAATTCGATTTGTTTGTCAAAACAAAAAAAACAAAATATTAGCTGCTTCATAAAGGCTTGTGCATTTACATAGCCGAGAATGACAGTTCACTATCAAACATAAAAATGTTTTCAACAAAACATTGTTACAATTGAATTTATTCCACTTTAAATCATATTTCCCCCAAAAATATAAACTTATGCAACTGTATCGAAAAAAACGGGAAAGGGAAGTGGTGTGTTATAAAACCATTTCATGACTGTCAGAACAAAATTTATGTAATTTTAATTTCACTTGCAAATTTTGTCTTCATATCAAATCTAGTTTTATATTTTTATGGGTAGGTGTTCATAATATCACCTAATTAGTCCATTTCCGGTTGTCTGTCTGCCTGTCTGTCTGCCGTCTGTCGTTTGTCTGTTGGTCCGTCTATCATCAGGATTACTCAAAAACGAAAAGAGATATCAAGCTGAAATTTATAGCGTGCTGAGGACGTAAAAAGTGAGGTCGAGATCGTAAATGAGCAACACAGGTTAATTGGGTCTAGGGTCTGTAGGACCCATCTCGTAAATTGTTAGAGATAGAACAGAAGTTTAAATGTAAAAAATGTTTCTTATACAAAAATAAACAACTTTTGCTTGAAACATTTTTTCGTAAACATCACTTTTTACCCCTGAGAGCGCAAATTATGCGCAAATTGTATAGTATGTATTATATGAGTAAATCAGTTATATGTATGTTACATGAATGTATGTGTCAAGAATTAACTCAGTCAATTGTTTGTTTCCACTTCTTTTGTTTATTATCAGGAGATACAGAATTTTTGATTTTTAAATGGATCATTTTATATTTTTTTTCAAATTTTAAAAGTATTTAAGCTCCCAAAAACAACCATAAAAACTCAAAATTGAAGGGGAAATATGATTTTATTGATGGAAGTTTGCTGCTCATGACTATTTTACCATTTTACCATGTAGTTATTTTGAAAATAAAATCATTGGACTAAGTGACTTAAAGATAATGTATGTTACATGAATGTATGTGTCAAGAATTAACTCAGTCAATTGTTTGTTTCCACTTCTTTTGTTTATTATCAGGAGATACAGAATTTTTGATTTTTAAATGGATCATTTTATATTTTTTTTCAAATTTTAAAAGTATTTAAGCTCCCAAAAACAACCATAAAAACTCAAAATTGAAGGGGAAATATGATTTTATTGATGGAAGTTTGCTGCTCATGACTATTTTACCATTTTACCATGTAGTTATTTTGAAAATAAAATCATTGGACTAAGTGACTTAAAGATTAATAGATCAATAATATTGATCTATTCATTATAAATATGATTTATATAAATTGTGTACATAGGTAGGAAGGTAGGTACTGTCAACAAAATACAAATTCGAGTTAAATATTTAACAAGGATATATGTAGTAGATAATTGTTTGTGTATGTGAAATGAGTGATAAGTGAATTACTTGTGGACGACTGGATATTCAATTTAAATTTTCATTTATTAAAAAAAATAATAATTTATTGTAATAATATAATATATAATATTTATAACATCACAATATATATAATAATAATAATATATTATTCTGGTGTATTTAGTATTTATTTTCATTACAGATTAACATTACATAAACGGAAACTACCATTACAAGATGCATGCCCCAATCAAGACTGCTCATTTACTATCTTTGATAATTAAATATCATTTTGAACCCCCGAACCAAAAAAAGGGGTGCTCGAGATTTGACCACTATGTGTGTCTGTCTCTCTATCTGTGGCATCGTGATGAACCTAAACGGATGAACCGATTTGGTGTTTTTTTGTTTCCATTGAAAGACAATTTAATGAGGAGTGTTCTTAGCTATGTTTCAAACGTGAGTTTATGGTTCTGTACCCGGAACAACTTAAAAATAGGCGATGATCCTCTAAATCGGTTCAGTTAGAAGAAGGCTCTAAGGAAAAAGGCAATTTAATGGAGAGTGTTTTTACTTACATTTCCAGTGCAATATTAGAGTTCCGTACCCGAAAAATTTCCCAGATGTTTCTTAAATTTTGTAAATTTCACTTGTTAACAGAAATTACCTTGGTATGTATCCATGTATCAATGTTACCGAATCTTTGAACGTGATTTTAACCACTTCAAAACGTCAAAGTGAAGTGAAATTTCGCACATTTTTAATGGGCCAATTACAATACAATTATTTAAGAAGTTTGTTCGATTATCCTGATCACGATATTCAGGATTCACGGCTTTTACCTGATTTGAAAAAACGTTCTTAGCTAACTTTCAAATGCGAGTTTAGGATCTTCAAAATCGGCTAAATTTGGTAAAAGGCTTTAAGGAATAAGTTAATTAAATGAAGAGTGTTCTTATATATGTTTCAAGTGCGAGCTTTGGGTTCCGTACCAGAAAAACTTGTCGGGAGTTTTTAAAATTTTGTAAATTACACTTGTAAGATATTTTATACTGACTTTACTTTTACTAATATACTGACAATAAAATATTTACAATAGTTGAAATCTAGCACGCTTTTTTACGATAAAATGACTTTTTTCTTAATCACTCTATTTTTAATTTTATTTTGGACTCATAGAAATTATGTTCTACTTTTTTCTTCAGCTTGTTACAAAAGCTTGATTTTTTAATTTTTTTAACTACTTCTTATTATTGGGTAAATTATAACATAAAATGCGTATTTAAAAATAATTTTTGTTGACAAGGCCCATATTTTATACATAATGAAAGATAGGATACTAGAGTAGGTAAAGGTAGGTTGTGTTAGTATAACTTGTTCATCAATTTCTATCATATTTTCTATAATATTTGGTAAATATTGTGTGTGTGTACACATAGAGAAAATTCATTGTATTGCGTTCTCATTTATAACATTTATTGATTCAATAATAATTTATCTGTTTACACAATACTGAACACTCATTCATTTTAATAATATTACAAAAAAAGAAAAAAAAATTGTTTTTCCATTATTTTTTTTGGGAAATATTTTTATTTTTAAAAATTTTGTATACATATTTGTAACGTTTCAATTATGTTTTTGATAAATGATATTCAAATAATTTTGTTGTTTTTGTTTTTTAAAGCATATACAAAACAATATTTTTGGAACTCGATAAATAAAATACCTACATGTATAATTTTTATTTTTATTTTTTAAATTTAGTTCATTGATATTAAATTTACTGGTATGATTTATTTTATTTTGAAAATAAAAATAGATTATTTGGTCATAAAATTTAATAAAAACTCAAATGTATGTATATCATTATTAATTTCTAAGGTCAATATATTTTCTAGAGTTCAATACCTACTGAAATTGCAAACATTTTATGAATCTATTTGAACTCTGCCTGCCTTTATTCGGCGTCAAACAGATTTTTTGAAGTAAATGTTTTAGCCTTGAGATAACTTTACTTTTACTAGTATTTCGTAAAGATGTATACTGTTTTATCAATTCACAAAAACAAAATTTATCACGGAAATTGTTAAAAATAAAAGGGTTTTTTGTTGTGCATATTATAGTAAAAACAGTCTTAGTTAGCAAAAGGTTTTTTGAACAGATAGAACTATATTTTTGAAATTTTTTTATATTGGAAAAACCTTCGACAAATAAAATTTCTTGGGCCGAAAAATTCCAATTCCAATTCAACTTCAACCTAAACTGCAGAAACTTAATTAAACTTACCATTATAGCAAGCACTATGACCAATGAAGATTTTTGATTTTGAAAGATGTTTGCTATAATATTAAATTTTTTATTTATATAGTTAATCCGTCTGATGATTATACGTTTTTGATATTTTTACTTTGATAATACAACCTACAATAAATGAAATAAATTAAAAATCAATGATTATTTTGTATTATAAAGTTTGAATCCATATTGTCAAAATCACAATTTATATTAGAATATTTTGTTGAAATACCATCATTAAAAACACATTAAAATTTTGAAAAATACAAAATACATTTAATTTTTATTTTAATGACAATGTCTAAGATATTTTGAGGGTAATATGTCCCTTTTTCACAATTAAAACAAGTGAAAATAAACAATTGACTGAGGTAATTGTTGAAATACCATGCATAGACAGTGTTGATTACATTAGATGTATCTCTCTCTACTGATTATATTACATGTATCTCTCTATCAAATTACACATACATACATGTCACACATACATAACTGATATTCCCATATAAGGCATACTATACAATTTATTCTTAATTTGCGCGGTTAAACAGTGATGTTTCGAAAAAATGTTTCAAACAAAAGTTGGTTATTTTTTTATAAGGAATATTTTTTAAAAAGGACATAGGCTTGATGTGTTGGAAGGCTTAGAGATCCATAAACACAAAAATGGACCACTTAATTTGTTGAATGAACAAACAGATTGTTTCCCATCAAAATTGTTTACATTAATATAAATTTTATTTATTTTATTGTTCTAAATTTACAAAACCTCGTAATTCCTGGAAATTACTATCAATATTTTTATTTATATTTACATTTTTATTTATTCTAACGTATTTTGACTTATTTGATGGAGGTGTGTCTCAAGGTTGGAATACACTTCTATTAAATATTTTTTGTTTTTTAAAATTTTATTGCTGTTTTCTAATTTGTTTTTAATTTTTAAATATTCTCATTATATGACGTATAATGTTTTTTTTACGTTTCATTCAAAAAATTTTTTGTATAAATACTGTCACCTGTTGTATTTTCTTAATTAGTTTCGACAATGGGATAAAACCCGAAACATGTTAACATATTTTTTAAAATAAAAAGAGTGTCATTGCAAATTATATATAAATAAATAAATATTTTTAAATAATTAATTTATAAAAAAAAAATTTTATTTTTCTAAAACCAAATTAATATTTTTTACATTTAAACTTTTGTTTTATCTCTTACGGTTTACCAGATGGGTCTTAAGGACCCATGACCCAATTGATCTATGTATGTTTACGAACTCGACCTTTTTACGTCCTGAGTGCGCTGTTAAAATTTCAGCTTGATATCTTTTTTCGTTTTTGAGTTATCAAATTGACAGACGGACGGATGGACGGACAACCGAAAATAGACTAAAGAGATGATTCTAAGAACACCTATACCAAATTTTTTTTCGTAGAAACAATATTTTTAAGCGTTACAAACTTGGAACTAAACTTAATATACTATGCATACTTCATATATACATGGTATAAAAAGACAGAAAACATGTGTAATTAAAATGGTCCTAATATAAACAAACCTATATTGCTTACTCAATTCAATGAATATCTACAAAATCGGTTCTTTTCTATTTAATTAAAAGCATTTACAAAGTTTTCATTATTTATAATTAAAAAACACGTTTTTCTTTTTAAATATTAAAATAATTTAATAATATAAATATCATAAAATTTAACAATGTTTTTGCATTTACCCATTTATGAATGCTGCCAGACATAAAATAAGCATTAGTAAAATTAAAATAATTAAGAAAAAAAACCATGTAAACTTTTTCAAAAGCTTTTATTTAAATAAAATCATCCTCGTTTGCATAAAAAATTATAATCAATTTCTAGCAAGTAAAAGTTGAATGAAATAATTTAGCATTTATTTATTTATTAAAAAATAAATAAAATTTTTGCATAAATATTAATTTATTATTAAATATTAACGTATAATATTTATTGAAATTTAATAAAGTCGTATTAATACAATGCCATCTAAATAAATGAAATATTTTTAACACCTTATCAAAAATTTATAGTGGTTTTAATATTAGGATTGGTCAGGAAACTTTTTTAATAACATGGTTTTTTGCGTTGATATTTTACCTAATAAAACTTGTGGAGATCACTTGACATCTTTGAGCGCAAAAATTACAACTAACAGAAAAGATAGGAAATGAAAATAGTACCGGAAGGAAAAAGGATGAGATTATGAAAAAAAAAAGTTGCTTCTTAAAAAAAAATTTATTTTGCTAATGTCTAAAGAAAAATAGCAAATTTTGTGTTTTTTTCGACTTCGAATACTAATTTGTGCATATCTTGATATGCTCAAAAGAGAAGATGCTCAAAGAGATGTTACCGTCTTCGAAAACTCATTTCTATATGCCTTGATTTTACTAAAAAGGGAAAGAAGCTCAACAAGATGTAACAGTCTTAAGTCCAAAATTTCAACATTATACGGCTAGTAATTTCTACGTATGCAAGACATATAAGTACGTACTGTGGACATACGGAATAGGTACATACAAAAAGTATTCCTTTTAGGGGTGTTCAAAATCTCGATGTAGTCATTATACTTAATGTATTTGTGGCCACGTAAACATGATCAACGAAATTCTAACTGCCTATCTGCAGTTCTATAATGTGTGTTGCGATAGTAAAAGTAGCTTTTTGGGAAAAGTCCAAATAAATTACAGTATTGACTTCATTTCTTAACAATCATACCAAAACGACTGACGATCCGTTTAAATATTTTTATCACCAATGACTCCCGTCCAGTTGGAATTTAGGTTGCATGCCATTGTGTAACTAGTTTGCAAACCAGTCGGTTTCCGTGGTATTTTATTGAAAAATAGTCAAAACACTGGTTTGCAACTAGTTTCAAATCGTGTGTGGGTCCTATATGTAAACCAAAATGAAACTGGCCCATTATATTATACAGATCAAATTCTTTTGTTGCAATATATTGATTGGTTTACCATCGATAAACAAATAATCGATAAACAAATACATGCTTGTTACATGATTGTACCTCATACCTGGTTTAGGTATACCAACTCTTGAGGATTATTATGATTACAAACAGGTGCGTATATACGAGAAATTCCAACATATATTATTCGCACCAAGCGTGAGTTTTATTGGAGGCGTTTACATAGTAACGATACACTACTTCATTAATATTATTGTATGGATGGACATATAATTCTATGAATTATATTATTTTCTAACAAGTTTAATATAATATTATTTTCTAACAAATTTAATAAGATGTAATTTCATCTTTGATTTTCCAAAAATTGCAAAATCAAAAACGTTTGATTCTTATCAGAAACTTGTCTCATTTCTATTGTGACAAGTTTTATTTATTGCTATTTTTCAATAATTTTTACTATTTACATGTAATTAGTCATAACAGCCCTTTATACGCCAAAATTATCAACCGGAAGCGCTACCACCGATTTGATTGTCCCTACCATGACTATACACCCAACGAAAACACACAAAGAAGATGTGTCATGGTTACAAATTTGGGAGGGCAATCTTTTTTCGCGCTTTAAATTTAATGACCAATCACATTTTTCAGAAATACGGCGCACCAATCTCTTAATATCGCCACTTCATAAAACTTATTATTTAAAATCTTAAATAACTTAAGAGCTGGATAGTACTATAATTATTTACTTGTATAAAACAATCCTTACCCCTATGTCGAGTGTTGTGGAAAGGGGATAAGCAAGAGCAAGAAAGATGGAGGCTATAACTCGGTGATCTTTACTTTTAAACCCAGCGAAGCGCGCGGATGTCAAGCTAGCACTTAATTAACAACACTACACCACAAAGGGCATATTTTTTTAAAAATCCCAGAATTTTGCTATTATTTATAAGAAAAGAAAACATCAGAACAAGCAAAAAAAAATACACAACACAAAAATGATGTTCATATGTAGCAGTGCAGTACACAAAGCCGTTTTACAATTTTTTAATGTCCGTGCTGTGCCGCTCCTGATCACTGATTATATTTGCCTTTAGTTATAGCTATGGGTGTTGTATAGCGAACTTTAATATGCATTATTCACCACAGTACACAATCCTCTAAAGTAATTTTCGCCTGATTCACTGTATACTACTCTTCTGTATAGTTCTGTGTTATTTATCAATATACAGGTTGTTCTATGTGTTCCTTTGAATCTTAACAATATCGAAATTATTTGACCATAAACTAGTTATTGCCAAATATTAATATATGGCGCTAAAAATAATATACCAAAAAATTGCTCCAGAAATGCTCCTTCCGAATAGAATTGCTACACTTATAAAATTAATTCCTAATACCAGAAGCGATTAAGTACTTATTTATTCGATAATTAATTAAAGATGCCTGGTTGAAACATTCCAATAGTCTACTAGATCATGCTGAAATTTTTCCGGTAAAATAACCTATCAGGAATCATAGTAAAAAAGATGCTCCTATTTGTAAAAGTGAGTTTAAGCACCATGTGGTCAATTTGCGCGGTTCAGGGTGAGTAAAGGTGTCTAGCTCCTGCCCTAGGTATCTCATCCCTGCCCTTGCTGTCTCATCTCTGCACCAGCAAATTTGCACGGTGTTGGTGGATACCTTTCCATAAGTATTCGAAGGAAATTACATAAATGTCAAACAGAAATCAATCACGAAGGGCTTCGGAAATTGACGGGAGATCAAACAATTTTTTTCATCTTCCGGTACCGAAGAGTTAGTATCCAGCAACGCCGTACATATTGGATGGTGCAAGAGTGAGATACCAGTGGGTGTGACATTCAATTCTCACCTGTACTCACTCTGTACCGCAAAACTGGTAGGTCCTTTCACACGAAAAATTTTAGCATGAGCTTGTAGTCTACAAAAGATGGAACCATCAGAACTGTATTCGTGTCCATGACTTTTGAGGCGCTCGATATATCGTTCGATCTATATCAACAGTCTGTATATATTACATACATAGATAATTGAATGAGCGAGACTAGAAGGTTCCAATGAGCATTTTAGGTATGAATAAAATGTATCTAACAAAATATGCGTCTGTAACAAAATATAAACAAAACAAAAAATTTATAAAATGGCCCCTGTAATGTCATGAAATACGGGATATTTTATCATTATTGTTCAATTTTTAGAAATAATATTCTTGTAAAACAAAATAATATGGCGATTTATTTAGTACGGCTCGAATATCCGACGCTTTTCTAAAATATGCAGTTTTTATCATTGTTTTACTTAGGGGAGAAAGTCTAGATGTAACCGCGTCATTAATTCTCAAATTTTGCTAGCAATTGAAATGCAATAAATTTATTATTTTTGTTGTCATTCTTACATATACTCTCCACGTGGTCCCATAATTGTCACGTCAAAATCGGTTCAGTAGTTTTCAAGATACGGACTAATACGTATATGTGAATTTGTTTGTTACCTACGCATGAAGGTAGATTTAAACTGACAAAAAAAATTATACAGAAAAATTTTTGGTAAAAAAAATTGATCAATTCCAAAAACAATGCACAAAAAAGTAAAAAATAATTTTAAAGTACCGCGAATCTAATCAATAACTTGTAAGAATTAACGCCATTGATTCGATTTTTAGCTAAGGACGTGGTTAGAGACTTCAGAGTGTAATTGCTCACAAGAAAATTATTGATTGGAGTCGGTTTTTTTAAATTATTTGTTACTTTTTTGTAAATTCTCTTGGAGTCTTTTATTAAATAATTAAGGACAATGTAAAATCATTTTTGATTTCTTATAAGCATTCTAAAGACAAGTGGAGCTCTTAGATTATAAGCGTCAATCAAATGAAAATATCAGTACGATTAATGTTGCATTCTGTCATTTTATTTTTAAAGGGAAGTGTGAAGTTACTTGTCGTTACTTAGTAGGTACAAAAAACTGATTCAATTTATACGTATTAAAATTGAATGGATTAATTCAACTAAATATTAAATATTTTATTGAGATATTGGCGAAATATTTATAGGTGATATTTTTTAATGATAGAATAAAAAAATTCAATAGAACAAAATGAAAATTTAATACTAGACAACAATATCAGCAAAACAACGCTACAAAAAAACGAGAATACTTTAAAATAATTTGAATATACCGTGAATATAATACACACTTATACACACATACATACACAAATACACAAATTTTTACAAACGACAAAAATAGCAGTTGCAACAAAAAAAAAAAAAAGAAAAAAGAAAAAATTGGCAACAGCAGTCGTTAGTTTGTAGTTAAAAAATGGCAGCTAGTCACAGAGTATTATAAAATACCAATAGTCGTCTGTCTATACGTATTTATATATATATATGTATATGTGTACAATATTGTGTCTGTTTCGTTACATATATTTTGTTTTTCTGTTATTTCCCATTTTAAAATGGTAATTCGTTTTAGGGCACAAAATCTAATTTAAAATTTAAACTCATGCATGACAAACTCTTTCGTCGAACTTCAATATATTATCTATAAACATGAAATGTTTTGTATGTAACTACATATAAATATTATACTCTTGATATATAAATACAGTTTCGGTTAAAAAAAATTGATCGTCTAATTCTAATTTGTTAAAAGGTGTCGCAACTTTTGATCGTGCTTTTGAACATTCGATGCACGTGTTTATAAAGCCTATGATGTGTATTTACTCTATTCGAAATAACCGATGGGAAATAGTGGTTTTACGAATTATGATACCCTTTCTTTTTAAGAAGTCCGCTTGTTTATAGAATTTATTATATATTTAAAACATGATTAGCCATACTATAGCAAATTGACCGTACTGTATCAATTTAAATGCATCAACATTGTGCCGATTGTGAAACCATACATGTGTTTTAACACTATTTCTGCTGATAATTGCATTTATCAACTCTTCAATTAATTTATGAGGCTCAGTGCTCCTTTTCCATGCATATACCATGCACTACACCTTTGTTGTGACTGTGGGAATCGAAGCCGCTACCCTAGGCAATCCGCGAATGGAATTGGTTACGCTTTAACGAACTGAGCCGCTAAGGTTGACTAAAAAGCTATGGGATATACATCGCAAAATTTTACATTAAATTTACGTCTCATTTTTCTAAGTTCTTACAGAATCCACTCTAAACGTTCCTAAGCAAGATAAGTTACAATGTTGTAAAATAAAAATGATAAGTACAAAAAAAAAAAAAAAAAAAAAAAGAATCTAAATCCCATTAAATGAAATCAAGAGTAAAAACCTGAGAGAATAGCTCTGGCTCGTTTACGAATTAGACACACCAGACTAACCCATTCATATATTATTAAGAAAACTACTCGACCTCAATGCCACACATGTCACACACCGTTTACAGCGTCCCATATTCTTCTTACATGCATCAAATACAACTAAAAAAGAGAAACGCTACAACTACCTATGAATCTGGAATAATTTCTAGGAGATAATACTGACTCTACAGATAAATGACACAATTTTTTAAAAACTATCCAACTTCTCACAAAATATAAAGAAGATTACATATACACTATCTAACTTTATATATAAAAATTACGTGTCACGTTGTTTGCCCGCGATTGACTCCTGAACTACTGAACCAATTTTAAATTTGATTTGCACACCGTGTGCAATTTGATCCAACTTGAAAGATGGGATAGTTTACATCTCAATTTATAGTCTCAATATTAATTTATTGCAAATTATTTGTCTATTATTTGACAGTCACAATTATCTGCTTAATATCAACGGTACGAAAATTTTGACCAATCGTGTTCAAAGTCCTTCCCTTCAAATCCCAATCCAACGGATTCTTATACCAACTTTAACGTTTCCGTCTTCGCTCGTAAATAATAATTTCATTGTATTAAGGGGTAACGGTAGTAGAAAATTAGTCATGTAGGTCGCCATGTTTTTTTACAAATGTCATCGATGTAAAAAAACATGGTGGTCTTCATGACTGATGTCCTGCTACTATTCCCCTTGAATAGCATACTACAATGTTATATAACTAGAACCTTAGACACAGCAACGCGTGGCCGGGTGTGCTAGTATTAATATATTAATCTAAATACTACCACATCTTTTATATACATACGTTCCAATTCTGTTGTCTGCATAAATGATCGTTACTAATCATTACTGAAAACGCAGTTATTAAAAATTAAAAAAAAAAGTAAAACATTATTTTGAATTTTGGAGTTAGGGACTTAGAGTTAATGTTTTTAAATGAGTGGCGTCAAGAGCATATTTTGATCGTCCGCTAAAATTCTTGTCTTAGTGCATATCGATAAAGCAGGCATGGAACAATTCTTCTCTTTTCACTTATTTGAAAAACGTTGAACTTATATTCTCAAAATCATGTACATTTTTGTTCACTTGACTTTACATAGATTGTTTACTACCTCTCAGAAAATCAAATATTGAAATAAATTCGTATGATAAAATATTTCAAACAATTTGATTTGTGCTAACAATTGAATAATTGGCATTAAAAAAATTCCTTTCTAATTTTGCAATTTTCGTTGATACTTGTTTCACTTTGTTTCATTGATGCATTTTTAGCACATGATTGTGTACTTTCAACTCTATTTCTTTACGGAAACCTTCTACGAGAGAATTTAATACTAAGCAACTAAGAATTTAAGTAATTCAAGTGTTTTCATTTCTTTGCTAAAACCACTTGCAGTAAAAGAAAAGGAGATAAAGAGAGTTTGTGTTAGAGAGGTACAGATTGGTGCTTATTAAAACATTTAATGTGCGAAATTGTCACCGGCAAATTACTATTGGTCTATATTCTTGATTTTTTTAGCAGTTACTTCTATTATTGTAAATAATACCTCTAATTTTTTCATAGCCAAAACATAAATAATTTTTAACTTTAATATCAAAAGTTGTATTTTAACTTAATTGAAAAAAATTGTCAAATTTAAGCTTTTAATTTCTATATACCTAGGTATGGGTTAAAACAATAATCCATATGTTCCTTCATAGGGGAGTCGATTAACTTTTTCACAATATTGTTATTGAAATAATATGCACCACATAAAAAATCATTTACTACACCTGTTAATGGGAAAATATTTGTTGGAAATTAAATTTTACGAAATACACAAATATGTTGAGGGACGCATAAAGTTAGACGTAATTCTGTATTTTTAAATTTAAGCGTCCATGTAGAGAAAGAAGCTAATATTAGGGAACTTTTCAAGTGAAATTCATGAAAAACTAATTCTTTAATTTTACAATGAAATTTGTTTGTTTATATATTACTAGCAGATACCCATCCACTTTGCTGGGCAATTTCTCCTCTAGACTTACACGTAGTGAGGCCTATTACTTATACAGCCTTTAGTTCAAAATTTTATGTATTTTAATTTTTTGGTGGGAAACTTTTATAGTTTTTGGATCAAAATTACCCTATCCACTTAGTTTCATCAAATTCCAAAACAAAAATTTTTTATCTCCAATTTCGATAAAACTCAGTATATAAGGTAATTTTGACCCAAAAATTACAAAAATCGGGTGCATTTGATGACTGGCCGAATAGTTTTTGAAATACGGACTAAAATCGATCCAAATATTGCGATATCTCAGAAACTATAAAAATATTTAGATATAAAAAAAACTTTAGATATAAAAATATAAATAAGAATAAGAGTTAAAATGTTTTAATTTTTTTAATCAATTTCAGAAAATTCCCTTGAATACTAGCACAAAAGCCTGGTAAAAACAATATTCAAAGACAGACGTTTATCGAGTAAATGTTTTTGTACTGACTAATTAAAGTGAAAATTAAATGTAATGTATTAACATTAGCTTATTGATATACCGACAGTCAATTAAAATATTAATTAATTTTTTTTTGCAATAAAAAAAATTCTTTTTATAATAATGAATTAATAATATTGACATTTTTATAAAAAAAAAGTATTACATTATTGGTATATTAACATCATATACAATTCAATTTATATACAGAAAGCGGCATGTATAAAATTTCCACATTGTTTAGCAAAAAAAATCGCTAGAAATATTTGGCGAACCGTCATACGCTCCATAGGGGACTCCGCTGCAATGCCCGCTGTAAATTTTAAAATTTAGTACTACTTTCGGTTTAATGATGTTTAGTGAAAAGCAAAACGGATTTTGATACAGGAAAAAGTGAACACTGTTCTACCAGTACAGTACCTATGTATGTCTTAGTTTGTTTTTATCCTGCGCGATTTTAATAGAAATAGTATAATTGGATAATAAATACTTCCGGCTTGTATAAATTAAGGCAGAATGAACCATTTCTTTGTTTTTGTTTAAATTACTTGATGTTGATAGCTTTATTCTCTAAATGTACCGTTAGTCCTTTCACTGAAAATTAACATTGGCGGCGAAAAGATTTCCTTAATTCAATCAAATAAGTATTTGATTTCTTAAAAATTAACGTAAAGCAAAATATATTGTCTTAAATCAAAGTATTTACTTGCTGTCTTAAATTTTCCTGCTTATACTTGTTTTTCAGATTATTATTTATTACTCAATAAATTTTACATATTTTAATGCAAAAACAAAAACCTGAATACTTCGAAAAACGAATTTTCATTTTTTTTTCATTCCATTTCTAATTTTTTAGAAATGGAATGAAAAGGGTCTAGGTCTAGGGTCTAATTTTTTCGTAAGATTTTAAACTGACTGACACTGCCATAACATAGAGACCATAAAATAAAACTATGTAAAATATGTTAATAATATTATTATAAAAAGCTTTTTTATATTCAATAATAATATTATAATGTCAATAGTACCGTAAAGCTTATAATGAATTAAATTAAACACATGTTCTACTTTACTTATACGTTTGATGTATGTATGCATGTCACATTGTAATAAAAATTATTGACTTTATACTAGGTACTATAAGACCGTTAGTCCATATTGGAGCGTAAATTCCATGATCCTTTTTGTTTACCTTTTTTGGGGATTGATAATCATAAGTTTTAATCGAGCCTCGGACGTCGAACTTATGGAAATAAACTTTCGTGTTTATCGACAACTTTTCTTGTGGCATATACAGTGTGCCCCCGGATATAACCGGTAACTATACTTGTAAATTTTCTTATTTTGCATTTTAAGAAAAAAAGTCATTCTTTATAAGAAGTTTTGCTTATTATGAAAAGTATGAAGGAATATTTAAAACTTCTAAATAATGTATAGGGTAGCCAAAAATTTTGTTTCACTATTTTTTTTTTTGGTGAACTACCCTTCGTTTTTAAAAGTTGACAAAATGTTACTAAAAAAAGTTACTCGAAATTAACAATTATGACTCTATACAAAATATCAAGAAGACCGATTTTAAACATTCGACACTCAAGCCTCCATTAAAGACACTTTTACTAATTCTAAAAATGACAGACAAAAATATATATAAAAATTTCGTTACAATATGGGCCCATTGTCTATTATACCTTCCTACCTTCCAGAATATTAACATTAAAATACTTTTCCTCGAATAAGCTACTATATTTTATTTATCGTGTATAATGGTGTGTTGAACAACATGGAACATACGTTTTTTATTATAATTTTTACAATTCGTTTTCGAATCTATTGCATTTTATTACAAATAGCTAGTAATTTAAATTATTTTGTTAGTTATTCATTTGTACGTCCATGTGCATAATATTTCATGAAATTGTAGATTAGTTAATTTTATTCTCATTTGATAGTTTTTCAATATCTACTTGCGAATGACTTTATATGATCAGAGTTCTTTTTCGGGGTGCATTTCTATTAATAGCTTAATCGAACATATTGACAAAATGATAAGAAATGTATTGATAAATTGATTTAACATGTTAGAGCTGTGAAGAATTTTCAAAAATTATGCATCCGCTTTTCACTTTCTATCGCTGATATTGCAACAACTTAAATTTCCATATTTTGTCATCATCTGATTTACAATAAATGAGATGGTCTACTGGTAAGTTTCAACGGGACGGCACAATAAAGATTTCGATTTGTATACGATTGTTCATCCCCGATGAACAATCGTATACAATTGTATACGATTTCGATTTGTATACGATTGTATACGATTGATGAATATTTGTGAGTTTAGTGAACTATTTTTAATACACAACTGTTTGAGCTTGGAAAAAACATTGCTCAAATTCTATAAATAATTTATCGGAGACTTTTTATTTAAATTACATGATAGCCTATCCGATAATTTAGTGCTCTTCTCCTAAACGTGGATACCGGAAATGTTTCCTTAATTTTGCAGGTTACAAGGTTTGAAAAAAGTATAAATCATCTTATAGCCGAAACAAATTAAAAACGTCGAATCATGCATAATTACTTCAATAAAAAGGCGTTTTCAAAATACACATGCTGTATTATTCTAGTATAAAAATAATAAATTACATAATTTTAAAATTATATTGGTTAAGCATCAAAGATACAAGAAAAGTTTTTGTCATATATATACATTTTTATCATATATATCAAAATCTAAGAAGTTTTTGTTAGACTACATATTTATGTAAAATTTTATGCACATAATATGCTATAAAATGATCGTATATCTAACTAAACACATTACATGGAGACTAAACTTTCTATTTACCGTTAAAGAAGACATAAACTTGTATACGATTCTATATATTTATAAATTTGATGTCTTTATTTATCATGAAATTTGTTTTAAAATACGATACGAATTTAGGAAACGAATGATCGAGAAAAGTATTTGTAATTTAGAATCAAGGGAAATAAAATTCATAAAAATAATGTAAAATGAGTATTTATTGACGAGATTCTTAAATGGTTTTTTATACTTTCCATAAGAAATATATATTTTGACTATTCCCTAATATGAATTCAATAAGCTTTTACGCTTACGCTTACGATTATAGATCATTTTTAAAATTCTACGATTTCGTAAAGGAAGAGTCATTTTATTTAATATTTATGTTTTGTTCACTAGCTTGCATACAATATTAAACGACAAAGCCTTATGGTTACATAATGTTTATTTATCATGGCGTGAACTATTAAGACAAAAAACTTGCCGAGTAATATGAATTAAAGAGAACTGAAATTAGATTCCTGTTGCGAGTGCAAAGTAATTAAATTTAATAAAAACGATATTCATATATAGTACAAAAATAATTATATTGATATTTCGAAATAAATTTCGATTTTTGCCCCAATTTCCTAGATAAATCTCTCGTCTTTTATAAATACGTATTTCGATTATCAAGTAAATATCAGCAAATTTAAAAAATTCTATTTCACGAGAATTGATTTATTTAACAATAGCGCAAAAATGTAACTAACGTATTAACAATAAATAAAGTTTTAAGCTCTAATCAAAAAATACAAAATTGTTTTGCTTAGTCTTTTAATAACTTTTTGCAGTAGCCGTGAACATACCAAGCAGCCAGCGTATTAGGTTTCGCTCTGTCTAAGTTAAAAATAGTAAATAAATGTAACATATGGAATAAATCAATCTGTACATATTCAAACAAATCATTCACCAACTGATAACTTATTCTCTATCTGATAATATTATACAATAAAATACATGCATGCACAACAATGCTTCTGACATGTGATTGTATATGCTGGTTTTTTTGTTGTTCACTTTTGAAAAATATTATTTTTCGTTTATAAGAAAATAACAAGACTATATTTTCTTTTTCACATTTGCATTGATATTTTTGAATACCGAACTTTATTACATAATATTATGGTGTGTTAGAAAAACAAACGTTAATCTTTAATAAATGGCTAACTTGTGATAAGTGTGATTGTTTCTTAAAAATTTGTTGAATATTGAAGTTTGGTTGGTACTATGGTAAGACATTATGAAATCGAAAAAAACAATAAGAAGCTTTCAGCCAATTTCTAGCTTTTAATCATATTTCACAATTTGAGTCCCTTCGAATTAATGTTTTTATATTTTAACTAGCAGACCCAGATACGCGTTGCTGTGGCTAAGGTTCGAAAAAATAAGGTGACATTGTATTCATTTTGAAAATTCTTTATTTATTCTTCCAAATCAATTTCATTCCCTTCAAAGTAATCCATTCCTGATGCAATGCACTTATGCCAAGGGATTTTCCAATCTTCGAAACACTGGTTGTAGTCACTTCCCGTGATTGCCTTTAGTTCCGTCTTTGCTGCGACTTGAATCTCCTCTATCGTATTAAAACGGTGTCCCCGAAGCGGTCTTTTGAGCTTGCTGAACAGTCAGAAGTTGCACGGCGCCAGATCAGGTGAATACGGTGGTTGCGGAACGATATGGGTTGAGAAATTATCACGAATTATGAGTGCAGTATGGGATGGTGCATTATCGTGGCAAAACCATGAATTGTCTTTCCACAATTCCGGCCTTTGTAGGCGGATAGCGTTACGCAAATGACGCATAACGTTCAAAAAATATTCCTTGTTGGCTGTTTGACCAGGCGGAAGGAATTCATAATGTACAACAAACGCGCGCAGTTTAAATTCAAATGTCACTTTGTTTTTTGGACACGGTATTATAAACAATTTAGAAGTTATTTTTGCTACACTCAATACGTTACATATGCAATGAATAAGTGTAAAAACACACAAAAACCAAGAAATGCATTTCACATTTTCTTATTGTGTAAAATATGTATACATGTAGAAATTGTATTATATCATCAGTTATAATTCATAAATTGACTGTATGCTAAAATGATCATAAAAAGACGAAAAGCTTTTTCTTGTTATTTGAAAAATTTCCAATTACTATTATTTTTTCAATAACAAAATCTTATAACTAGTTTTTCTGAATTTTTATTCGCTATCATTGTCAAATACGGAAACTTCATTTTGATAATAAGACGAATGGAATACATTAATTCATATTCTGCGATAAGAAAAATATATGAAGTTTTCTGCCGGTGTTTTAAATGTTTTATGTATGGTTATCTTGTGAAAATTATATCAAACAATTTTGAAAATAAAAAATTGTTTTATTTCATTTAATATTTCATGTAGCGATAAGCTATAGTACGGGACCGCGATTATGTAGGTGATAACGTTTTACGTAAGTGTTTTTGAATTCCTAATCGCATGTTACACATTACGCAAAAGTGGCCTTGACTGAAAAAAAACTGTTACAAATTAACCATCACAGTGCTTTGGAAGTATGTTCAGCAAAGGTTGTCGATATCGTTGTAAAACCAAAAACTGTCTATATTTTTATACCATGTATATATGAAATATACATAGTATATTAAGTCTAGTCCCAAGTTTGTAACGCTTAAAAATATTGATGCTAGGAAAAAAATTTTGTCATAGGTGTTCATAAAATCACCTAATTAGTCCATTTCCGGTTGTCCGTCCGTCCGTCCGTCTGTCTGTGGACACGATAACTCAAAAACGAAAAAAGATATCGAGCTGAAATTTTTACAGCGTACTCAGGACGTAAAAAGTGAGGTCAAGTTCGTAAATGAGCATCATAGGTCAATTGGGTCTTGGGTCCGTAGGACCCATCTTGCAAACCGTTAGAGATAGAACAAAAGTGCAAATTTTATAGTATGTATTAATATAGGAATATCAGTTGTGTGTGTGTCTATTTAAGAGTGAGTATCTTTTGTTATTTACGTGACGTCAAAAAAACAAACGATTGCGCATCAACATGTATGTATGTGTAATGTGATAGAGTAATTAACACTGTCTATGCATGGTATTTCAACAATTAACTCAGTCAATTGTTTGTTTTCACTTTTTTATTCATAAATATTTCCATAATAAAAAAATTACTAAAATTTATTTAAACGAATAGGCAGCTCTACTTTGCGTATTCCATTCAAAATTATTAATTATTCCAAAATTACAATTATTGGTTTTTTCGATCTTTTGGAAATTTTTTAAGGGGTACCCCTTTATAAAAAATCGAAAAAATCGAGAAAATTTTTTTGTCTCTGATTTTGATAAAACTCTGTTTATAAGGTAATTTTGACCCAAGAAATTCAAAAATCATATTAATATAACGGTTAGGCAACTAGTTTCGGATGTATCGAGCCAAAATATGAGATAATGGGTCATATTTAAAAAACTATGCTTCCAATCATCAAATGAATACGATTTTTGATTTTTTTGGGTCAAAATTACCTTATATGCTAAGTTTTATCCAAATCAGAAATCATAAATTTTTTTCGATTTTTTGGAATTTTTTTAAGGGGTACCCCTTTACAAAAATCGAAAAAATTGAAAAAAAAATGTTGGCTCCGATTTCGATAAAACTCTGTTTATAAGGTAATTTTGACCCATAATTTACAAAAATCGTATTTATATAACGATTAGGAAACTAGTTTCGGAGATATCGATCCAAAATATGGAATAATGGGTGATATTTCAAAAACTATGCTTCCAATCATCAAATGAATACGATTTTTGAATTTTTTGGGTCAAAATTACCTTATATACTAAGTTTTATCCAAATCAGAAACCATAAATTTTTTTCGATTTTTTGGAATTTTTTTAAGGGGTACCCCTTTACAAAAATCGAAAAAATCGAAAAAAAAATGTTGGCTCTGATTTCGATAAAACTCTGTTTTTAAGGTAATTATGACCCATAAATTACAAAAATGGTATTAATATAACGGTTAGGCAACTAGTTTCGGAGATATCGAGCCAAAATATGAGAAAATGGGTGATATTTCGAAAACTATGCTTTCAATCAACAAATGAATACGATTTTTGAATTTTTTGGGTCAAAATTACCTTATATACTAAGTTTCATTCAAATCAGAAACCATAAATTATTTTCGATTTTTGTTTATGTACTTTAGTTTATGTATATGAAATATACCAAGGTATACTAAGTTTTGTCCCAAGTTTGTAACGCTTAAAAATATTGATGCTATGAACAAAATTTAGGTATAGGTGTTCATAAAATCATTTAATTAATCCATTTTCGGTCTGTCGTCTGTCCATCTGTCATCACGATAACTCAAAAACGAAAAAACATATCAAGCTGAAATTTTTATATAATGCATCTAAGTGAGCAGTATTATATACATTGTTCTCTCCCACTCTATGCAGGCACACAACAGAAGAACTGTTGTATAGCTGAAAAGACATCGAACCCACGATACAAGTCTTTTTTTGCAATTTCATATAACATCTATAATATCTCTTACTTAGATGCATTGCTTAACGCATGTACTTTGTCATACTCGCGATATTTATATACCTAGATGTAAATCGAACTAGTGGTATATGTGTGACATGCATGTATGTGTAATGTGAAAGAGTAATCAACACTGCCTATACATGGTATTTCAACAATTAAGTCAGTCAATTGTTTGTTTTCACTTGTTATTTATAATAAATTTAACATCTTAAAATTCACAAAAAAAAAAAAAAAACATTGATATTTAAAAACTTGAATAATAAATTTTTAAAAAAACATTTAAGAAAATTATCTAAATATAAGAAGAATTCAAAACAAAGCTCCATTGAGATGGCGTCCATTCAGGCGTATACATTCGTAGTCAATTTATTCATTACATTCCACAGGATTTGAATCACGATTTCCGGTCTTTCTAGCTACAACTGTTGTGATGGGTTATCCTGGTACAGTTTTACTTTTTCCTAATACTTGTGTTTTTTGGTTAGCTTACAGGAAAAAGTTACAATTGACTAGATTCCATAAAATTTCTAACTTTCGAAAAATAATTTTTGTTTGATTTAATCACTTATAAAAGAAGTTAATGAATTTTATTGTGCGTGTAATTCATAAAATATATCGACAGGTACTTCGTTCTCACCTAGTTTGCCTAAAAATGCTTACATAAATGGTATAATTATACCATGTATATATGAAATATACATAGTATATTAAGTTTAGTCCCAAGATTGTAACTCTAAAAAATATTGATGCTACGAAAAAAAATTTGGTATAGGTGTTCATAGAATCACCAAATTAGTTCATTTCTGGTTATCTGTCCGTCTGTCCGGCTGTCTGCCCGTCCGTCCGTCTGAGATATCAAGATGAAATTTTTATAGCGTACTCAGGACATAAAAAGTGACGTCGAGTTCGTAAATGAGCAATATTGGGTTTAGGATACGTAGGATTCATCTTGTTATATGTTAGAGATAGAACAAAAGTTTAAATGTAAAAAATATTTCTTATAAAAAATAAACAACTTTTGTTTGAAACATTTTTGTGCAAACATAAACATATTTTGGTAAACAGTGTACCCACGAGGGCGATAATTAGGTGCAAATTTTATATTATGTGTGGCTATTTCAAAGAAGATAACTTTTTTTATTTTCGAGACGTCAAAGAACAAACGATTGCGTCATCAACACTGTCTATACATGGTGTTTCAACAATTAACTCAGTCAATAGTTTGTTTTCACTTGTTTAACATTAAATTTTATGTAGAATTATAATTCCTTCTGGGCTATAGGTACATGGTTTTGACCTAAAAAAAAAATTTTATAGCCAATCAATAAAAATGTATAATTGAACATTGAATTGAGTGAGAATATTTATAATATAAATCACATTGTTATTATTAAATTGAAGTAAATCAAATTTCAAAATAAAATTGTAAAAAAAAAAAAAAAAAATCAAAACGGAACAGATATAAATGGATTGGTTCTAGCACATAGTATAGGTATAACAATATGCATATAAATCACAATTAATCTTATAACCAAATATGTATAAAAAAAATTGGAATTGTAAAAAAAAAAAATGATATTAAATGAATAAAGAGATTTATTATGAAATATTGATTTCTTTAGCATAACGTCGTTCAGTATTAAATAACAATTTATTATCTACATATTGAAATCAGTTTTCTGAATTTTACCTAACATTTTATATTATAATATTATTTGTATATCCATGTTCAATACAGCATGATTCGGATAAATAAGTTTATATGCATTAAAATTGATTATTTTAAAGTGTTCCGACACGAAAGATAAAGTTCTTTCCAAGATATAGAAAATAATCATGATCAGTGTCACTATCTTGAAAAAAAAATTCTTTAATTTTGAATTTTGGAAACTTTGCTATGAACTGTTCTCCTTGACCGTTTAGGGGCTACGATGGCACTGAGAAACACACAAACGCACAGATAAATACTTTAAACTTATAACACTCCTGCTTAAATCAATATCAAAGTGATGGTCAAGGACATCAGATGAGATGAAAAGGATATTTAGAAAGCTATCATTCTTTGGAACAAATTTTTGGAAATGTTTTAATTGAAATTGAAATATTTGAGTTGACCTTCTTTCTTTTGAGTTATTGTTTTGAACTACCTTATTATTTGACCATTTCACTTTTCAAAATGAATTGAGCCAGGTTTATTTGACCATTCATTTCCATAGCAAGTATTTATATGATAAAATTATATGCCATCCGTTTCCAAACTGAATGGATTTTGAAGATCATCGCCAATTTTTTAGATTTTTTAAGTTCAGAACTCTAAGCTCGCATTTGAAGCATGGCCAACAACATTCTCCGTTAAATTAACTTTCAAACGAAATAAAAAAAATTAAAATCGGTTCATACGTTTAGGTGCTACGATGCCACAGACAGACAAACACACAGACACACACACATAGCGGTCAAACTTTTGAAACCCCTTTTTTGAATTCGGAGGTTAAAAATATACAAGGCTTTGGTTTATAAATATTAAATGAAGTGAAAAGTTTAACAGTGTAGAATCTTTTGGATTATTGCCTGGAATGCGCCACCAACATGCTAAGAGTATAGCTACAGATATACCACTGTAACCTAGGAAATTAAAACTTTTAGAAAAAACGATACCTATACAATCATTATTATAGCTATACAATTAGCTTTGAACTAAGTGATTCGGATCTTTGGTAAATTCTGATTACTGAGCATAGATGGTGATAATTTTTTTTTAAATTTTTTATATGTATGAGGTAGTAATTAATAACATATCAAAACTTCAGATCTTATTTTCATTCATTGCCTCAACGACCGATCAACCTTAACGCTTTTGCGTCGGGTATTATTTGTACCTGCATCAAAACTAATTTCCAACATCTGATTCCTTTTGTAGTCTTTTTTCTGGCTTTTAATGGCTGGGTGCCTTAAATAACGACAAGTGACCACTTTTTAAAAGTGAAATCGAGTGAATATTCTACGTATAAAAATTTAAATATTTCATTTTCAAAGAATCAATATATATTCTAAACAAGAAATCTTATTAAGTGTATTTAGGTCAAGTTAAATAAAAATATTTTAATTTGCAATTGATTATATCTTTGTATATATATATATTACAGATTTTGTGTACCTTAAGGCGTTAAGGATTTATATGTAATAAAAGGACTATTATCAAATTATCTATGTATATATCTTCAAAAGACTTTACCACAAAAATATGATAAAAATGACGAGATAAATATGTGGAGTATATATGGAATTGGGCCTCATAAAAAAGGATTTAATGTAAATATTAGGATATATATACATTCTATTCAGAAAAAAAAGAAATATACCTATATCTGTAGTTTAATATATTTTTCATGAAAGAGATGACTTAATAAACTTATCTTCATATGGGGTAGTGTAAGTTTATACAAGGTGTCTTTTTTACGTTGACATATGCTTGAAACTCGATAAATAAATTTAAAGGAGGAAATTGCTTCATACGAAAAATGTTAGTTTCAAAGGCACAAATCTTATACCGGGAAGTTTTCAGGTTCAATTGAAACTTTACTCTGATTCATTACTGACAAACATTAGATGAACACTTTAAATTAGAAAGTTATTCTTTACAAATAAGCAAAGATTTTTCGTTTTAAACATTTTTTTGTAAGCCGAATATTATAGACAGTAATTGAAAGCAAAACTTTAGCTTTTTGTGCGTTTGTTCATTCAATTGAAACAATAATGGTCTTTATAGAAAAACAAACAACTTTTATTGAGTTTATTGGAAATTTTTTTTCGAAGAGTGTCTAGATTTTGCAAAAACAATTGTACGAAAAAATACTTTTGTGTTAAACTTTTCAATCCGTTTTTGCTTAAACTGTATGGTTTACGGAAAATGTTTCGAACGAAAATTTTTATCTATCGATTATCAATTATGGAGTAGACTGATCTATTCAATGAGCTGCGTTAGATGGGCGCCTACACATCCAACATTTTTCGCTTGAAGCATTTTTATCGACAAAAGTTATTTTTCAATTTTCAAGCATATGGTAGCTTAAAAATGACACCCTGTATGTATTCGGAATATACCCGTGTGTTTTTGTAAAAAAACGTATGCTGCGTGTGCTTACGATTTTTATCACTGTGTCCAGTGTCGTACAAGAAACATGCAATATACAACATGCATGTTTTTTGTAATATATATCCTTTTTGCTTACACGCAATTCAAATATTTTGATTGATTAATGATTAATTTAATGCTTGCGAAAAAAAATATCTTATTTTTAATATGCAATATTTAATATGGATGAGTCAGTGTTGCGACTCGAATCCTGCTTTTACTCGAGTGATTCGAGTGAATTAGTCAAACTTCACTTCGAAAGAAAACTTTACTCGAGTTCGTTTGCACTCGAGTTATCGTGGTAACACAAATAAAGAATGTTTAACTAACTTTTTCGTATTTTAATTCATACTATCATCTCCGTCATGTCTCTTGCTCTTGCTTATCCTCCTTCCATAACACTCAAAATTGGGGTAGAAATGTTTTTTACACAGGCAAAATATATGCACAGATTTCAATTTTTTTGTCTTGATTCAGTAATTGAATCAGAATAGGTGGTCATGAATTGTATCTCGTTCACCACTTTTAGAGAAATATTTAATTTATGGTTAAAACTGATGTCTATAGATGGCATAGTAAAATGCCATAGACTAAATTTCATTTTTTCATTTTGTATTTTTTTTTTTAAATATATCTTTATTAATTATAGCTCATGTGTTAGCCTGGTGTATGAGATTTAATATTGTACAGTTTCATTAAGGTCCATTCCGTAGTTTTTGCGTGAATATGTAACAAACAAACAACCTTACTTTCACGTTTATAATATATAGAGATTTATTGTGAAATTTGTTCTCTCCTTCTTAAAGTTTAAATAGTGAATTGGTAGAAGTTTCCTTCTAAAATCCTTCTATTGCTGTATGTAGGAAAGCTCATAGTATGCTTTATTATGCTTTAATTTTAAACCTTGATTTTTCGAGTGGCAAATATTATTTCTTTCTTTATTGGTATGTTTACCACCATTGCATAAAATGAAGTGCAAACTATTGACAATGAAAATTAAAATTAATTATAATCTAAATATTTCTGTGGAAACAAACGAAGGGTATTACTAAAAATTACTGAGTCACCATGTACTCAAATAGTATACATATTGTATGTATGAAAAATCAAATAATAATTTTCAACGTCCATCCCTTTCCTGCTGCATACCTCCTGCATGTTTTTTTCTATGGATCTGAAAATTTTTTTGCCGATGAGATTTTTTTCTACTCTTTTTTTGTTTCACATTTTTCTTTTCAATTTTATTATACTGTACGGATATGTGTTTTATCATTTTCTTTCACTTTTTCTAAATATATTTTTCGTTTTTGTTCTTGTTATAGATAACAGTGACGGCTATTAATACAAAGAATTAAACGTGCAGATCCATATATCTTGTTGATCTATTGAAATTAGTTAATAAACAAAAACACAATCCGTGACGGATATAATCGCTATAGGTTTGATCAAGTATTTAAATACATAAATTTAGTATAGAAGGGGGTGATATACTAATGAAAAGATGGTAAAAAAATAAAGTTTACTCGCTCCGCCAACTTACTTATTATAAATTTTAGATTTATAACAAGTGAAAACTAACAATTGACTGAGTTAATTGTTGAAATACCATGTATAAACAGTGATGATTACTCTATCACATTAGACATACATACATGTCACACATATATAACTAATATTCCCATACAATTTGCTGAATATTCCCATACAATACCTACTATACAATTTGCGCTTAATTTGCGACCTCACGGGTAAATTGTGACTTTTGCGAAAAAATGTTCCAAACAAAACTTGTTTATTTTTGATAAGGAACATTTTTTACATTTAAACTTTTGTTCCATCTCTAACGGTTTACAAGATGGGTCTTACGGACCCAAGACGCAATTGGCCAATGTTGCTCATTTACGAACTCGCCCTCAATTTTAACGTCCTGGGTACGCTGTAAAAATTTCAGCTTGAAATCTTTTTTCGTTTTTGAGTTATCGAGTTGACAGACGGGCGAAAGGACGGACAACCGAAAATAGACTAATTAGATGATTCTATAACACCTAAACCAAAATTTTTTTCGTACCGTCAATATTTTTAAGCGTTACAAACTTGGGACTAAACTTAATATACTATGTAAATTTCATAGACATGGTATAAAAAATCTACCAAAATATGTTATAGCTTCTGTTGATAGTTTTTTAATAAAATTGTTTCGATTATAAAACAAATGTCAAAGGAAATGATATAAATAAATAAACTAGGTTTCTCTATTCGTTTTGAGGTTAAAATTATAGTAAAACTAATTTTTTAAAAGAATGATGGATTAAAATTAAGTCACGTTGAATGTATTAAATTTTTAATTTATTTAAATGAAGAATTTCCCTTCTTGAAAATAAAATCTACTTATGAATTATAATTTAATTTAAATACCGTCACTGTAACACTACAAATTACTAATATAAATAATGAACAGAACACAAACCGTTCGAATGTACAAGAGCCAGAACTTAACTCGTATATTTCATCGAAGTAGAAACAAGCAATGAGTTATTACAAACAACCATACAAATAAATATGAAAACCGAGTATAAGATGATGATTCAGTCCAATGCTGAAAAATAGTTTCAATCTTAAAATTATAGTTGCGAAAAATGAACAACATTGTTTTAAAAAAGACTTCCCTTAAGCCTAAAATTGAGAAAAATGTAAAAATCGGAGCCCAAATTTAATAATTTGAGTAGGTTTTATGTTCAATATCTGCAAAATCTACATATATATATATTTCGAAAAAATATTTCAAAAGGAAAATTAAGGAAGAATAACTTCCTTCTTTATTTGTCTACTAGTGATACCCACCCACTTCGCTGGGTTTATAAGTAAAGATTGATAAAGATTGCTACCGCTTATCCTTTTTCTATAACACTCGAAATAATGGTAAGGATTGTTTTACACTTAGCGTGAAAGCGTAACAAACAAACAAACAAACAAACAAACAAACATGCTTACTTTCGCGTTTATAATATATAGAGATAAATAATTACTTTCTAATTTAGAGTGATTTTCTTTCCTTCTTTTCACGATTTTTAATGGTATACAAAACGCTCATTGTTTTTTATGAAGTGGTGAGTTTTGTTTGTCTAAATGCACCAAAACGGAATAATAACGTCAGATTCAATTAATATTGAAAACAATGATTAGACTGTGAAGTGTTCGTTACAAATTTACGAACAAATCTATGTATTAATATATATGAACATTTTGAACATTTCATTTCAATGAAGAGAATGGATATATATTGTAGAACAACACACAATTCATAATACGTACATATTAAATCTACAGGATGTGGCAAGATAAGGGTTTCAATGAAGTGGAAAAATTTAAGAAAATGGATTGTGTACACACCTTTAGAGATTTTAATTATCTATCAGAGATAACAGACTAATCAAATATAATCTATAAAAAGCGTCTTGAGAAATTAATTTCCAGCAAGCTGGAAATCGTATTAATATCTTCATTTGATCGTAAATGAAGTGTAATCCCAGTTTCAGGAGCTGTGAATTACTTCTTGGGGCAAAATAAATGAGAAAGTATAAGGAGGCTTGCTTCAAATATCGAAATTTTTGAAAGTATCTTCCAGAATAAGGTGGCTCTTGAGACCTTTAGTATAAAGCTCAGACCTTTACTTAGCTTACTCTTAATAATTATCTTTTTTTTTTGACCTCAACAGTCTGTTTTTTTTTCAATGCTTCCTTCGCTCGCAATATATAGTGACGGTATTTGGTTTTTAATGCATAGAACACGGTAAAAAAATGTATGGCATTTACTAAAATGTTGGTATGGTATACAGACAGATACTGTAATATTACTGTAATATTAGAGTATTGAATATTGCTATCCACCAGAAGTAATGAAGGTATCGCCAATCAGTATGTGCCTGACACCTATACTGTATTGACTCACTAACCATAGGGATTGCCAATGTTACTATTCCCTCAATGGTCAAATCAGTATGCCGTCCTCACCGATACTGACATAGTGATATCCAAATCCAATTTCAGCAAAATCGGCCCAATAGGTTTTGTGTGATCATCGAACACACAGTCAGGGACAGTTATATAATAGTAAAAACAAGAAAAAAAAACCAAACAAAACAGAATAATTTTGTTCCAAATACTTGTGATTTGAAATTCCGTATCTTGTATTTTACATAAATGATTTTAATAGAGTATTAAATCCGTAAAAGAAAACTATAAAAACGACAATAATTCAATTTTAATTTAAAAATAAATGAAACATACTTTATTGTTTATGATAAATCCCACCAGTTACAATTGGTACAAATCTGTTTATTTACACAGATTTTGATAAATTAAAAATAACATTCATGGAACACTCTGTACTTACATATAATATAAAAAAAAATTTATATTAAGAGAAGAGGAAAAGTGTATATTACGTATATAGAAGAGATATATGCGAATGTTGTTGGTTTTTCCGTTGGTTGGTGTTGGTTTTTCGGATTGCTCATACTCATACCATTTCACCATTTCTACCACTTCTACACTCCTCAACATTTTACAACCAATTTCAATGTTTGCTTGTATGTATGTATGTATGTATATGAATAACAGTAGTAATATTAATATCTTGTGTGCCAAGTTATATTTGAATAATTTGCATACTATTTGGCTGGAAATTGTTTGATACTAAAATCATATGAAAAGAAATGAGATATATTTTTTCAGCCATAAAAATGTTTTTATTGAATTGCTTTTTTAAAAAGTCGTTTAAGCATATATTACATATAAACATTATGTATACGTATATGTTATTATTATACATTATGTCTTATGATAAAGTTCCCCTTTCTAATTTTAATCAAAATTAATATAAACGTCTTTTACTTCATAAAATAAGAGCTGTTGGAATGATGGGGAATTGTTTGAATGGATGAGAATTGCAAATTGAAAATCTAACAGCGCTATATTAATTAATATATTAAATTGTGAAAAACTAATTTACCTTTATTAGGAAAATTGTCCCAGGTGAAAAACAAATAAAGACAGCAAGTTATTTTATATCTTCCTTTTTTGGATTTTATATTTTTATTTTTTATGCAGTATAAATTACATATTAGTGAAAGTACTGTATAAATTTCAAACAATACAAAATATTTTTTTGTTACTAAATAGGATTGTCCAATTCTGCTTTGCTTGCATGATTTAAAACTAATTAGTACGCTCGACAATGTTCTTTTTTAATTGATAAACGTAATCCAATTAAGATCTTGAAATAATATTTACTAATTTAATCCAGATTAATCGAAAAAGGTAATAATTATTCAATAATTATTAACCAAAATTAACCTTAATGAATTGAGCCTAAGATCTACTGTACAAAAAGTTACCTCAAGACCAACAAAATATGATAGTGTATTGAAATCACACGTCTTAGTAATCTGAAATATCTAGTACACTCATTACCCACCTTTTTTACACCGCTCAATCACGTCGAAAGAATTAAAAATTTTCAAAGTGGAAATAGTGATTACAATATAATCGTTAATAAGTCAGCCAATAAAGTTACAGCCCTTTTATTATCAACAAAGTTCATTCACGGAGGCATTGAGATTAAATGATCAGCAATTATATGAAGATGTATTTTTGTATAAATTATGAATAACTGTTTACTTTTCCAACAATTAGTTAAAATTAACAATTAATCATTACCTAAATAATTTCATAAAATTGTCTTTTGTCATAGTATATTATGTTATAGAATCGAAATTAATATTCAATAAAGTTTAGTCAATTATCTCAAATTACATTGTTCTATTTGTGACAAACACCAATGTTGAAAGATCAGATCAAATATAACGAGCTCGAGAACCAGAACTCAAATATAATAGACCATATGACATCAAAATATAACCGTTAATAGGCCAGCGAGTTTGAATTTTTGATGAGGATAGTAAAATTTTATTAAAACAGAAATTTAGCAACTATAAATGTAAATAAAATTACATCCTTTTTCTATAAAACTAAGTCAATTCACGGTAGCATCGAGATTGAATGATCAACAATTAAAGAAGATATATAGTATTTTGTATAATTTGTGGTAAACTGATGTTTACTTTTCCAACTATTAGTTAAAATTGTCATTAATCCTATTACCTTAATAAAATAAAGTTCGAAAACTAAAACCCCGACAATTCCAGAATCGCGTTTTTAAAAGAATGAAAACAAGAAAATATTTTTTTTTTAATCTGTAATTGTTATGATAAGTAAAATCGTTATTACAATCGGGGGACCTCTTTTTGGTTCTGTGGAAAACTATTTAATTTCAGATGAAAATAATTTCTTGTTTTCATACTTTTAAGAGCGCGATTCTGTAATTGTCGGGGTTTTAGTTTCCGATCTTTAATTTATTTAAACCATTTTGGGTTTATAATTTCGTGAGAAAGTATGACAACATATATATATATATATATATATAAATTTGAAAAGGGCTATCAAAGCTTTATGTTCTCTGGAGGGCGTTATATTCAATTTAATGTGTACATAGCCTATAACCAGCGGCCGATTAAGATGCTTCTAACGATATCTCACGTTTTAAATTATGATAAGTAGTAAGGTTCGAACAGATGAACATACATACATATCGGCCAAACACATAACCCTCACCATTGTATAGTCGGGATAATAATTCCATGAAGTTGCCTTTTGTCATTGTATATTATGTCATAGAAGTGAAATTAATATCCAATAAAGTTTAGTCAATTATATCAAATTACATTTTCTATATGTGACAAACATCAATGCTAACAGATCAAATATAACGTTTATTATAATAATCATTAATGCTAAATATAATTATACCATGTATATATGAAACATACCAAGATATACTAAGTTTAGTCCCAAGTTTGTAATGCTTAAAAGTATTGATGCTATGAACAAAATTATGGTATAGGTGTTCATAAATTCTCTAATTAGCCCATTTCCGGATGTCTGTTCGTCTGTCATCACGATTACTCAAAAACGACAAGAGATATCAAGCTGAAATTTTTAAAGAGTGCTTAGGACGTACAAAGTGAGGTCGAGTTCGTTAATGAGCAATATAGGTCATTTGGGTCTTGGGTTCGTAGAACCCATCTTTTAAACCGTTAGAGATGAGTATAGATAGAGGGAACAAAAGTTTAAATGTAAAAAATGTACCTTATAAAAAAAAATAAACAACTTTTGTTTGAAACATTTTTTCGTAAACATCACTGTTTACCTGTGAGAGCGCAAATTATGCGCTAATAGTATAGTATGTATTATATAGGTATATCAGTTATATGTGTGTGACATGTATGTATGTGTAATTTGACCGAGAAATCAACACTGTCTATACATGGTTTTGAAGAACAACAAATTTTGAAGATCGTCATCAATTTTTTAGTTTTCTCGGATACGGAACCCTAAACACGCAGTTGAAACCTCAAAATCGGGAAAAAACAAAATCGGTTCATCCGTTTAGGTGTTACGATGCCACAGACGGACACTCACACACATATAGCGGTCAAACTTATAACACCCCATTTTTAAGTTGGGGGGTTAAAAAATATTGAGGAACACTTTTATCTGGATAAAAAATATCCTATCTCAAGTTACGGCAACCAATTGATTTAGCGGTTTTCTGAGATAAGCGTGAATAAACATCGTAACAGAACGCTTTTATATACAAATATTATGGATGAGAGAAAACCATCGGGCAAAACTGGTATTTGACGAAATTTCACCAATAATGGCTAACGAGTCTTAACTATCGATTTTTTTCTCTGCCAGATGCCGGTTTACGTGAGTACATTTTCTGTGACATCATCACCGTAATCATACTTGGAAGCACCATACATGTATAAACACAGAAGAAAGAAACCCCGAAACGAAAAATATGAATGAATTACTGAAGATAACAATGTTTCCATTCTTTTCATATATACCAAAATAGATGTTTTCATTTTTTTTCTTTTTTTCTTTTTTATAATGACTCAATTCAGGTTTTTCTTCCTTGATATGGTATACATCATATTCTCTGCTGCTCTTAAATGTTTTGTGTGTGTATATTCATTCTATTCTATAATATTTTTATACTTTGATTGTTAAATTTATGACATATTTTTCCTTTACTTTTGATTTATTTATTGTTATTAACAAATAACAATGAACATCACAAAACTATAAGAAATGGATGTGTGGAGAAGAAATACAAAGAAGGAGAAAAAAACTGTAGAAATTTTTATACAATTTATTTAAATGGTCAGTTTTGTTGTTGATTTTGTTATGCGGTTATGGATTATTTTTCTTTGAATTTTTTTCTAGTGAATTTCCTTTCAGCGAAAATGAGCTAGTTATTGCTTTAATTCAGAAAATTAATGGAAATTAGAAATAATTTATTCAAATTTATTCAGATTCGGAAAATTTTCGCCTATTTACTACCTCAATTATTGTTCGATTTGAATGAAAGATACTAAGCTGATTTGGGTACAACAAATGTTAAGAAGGATTAAGGATAATATCAAATCAAAAAGAGGACGTTCTTGTAGGAAAGGGTTGCAAACATACTTAAAAAAAAAAAGCAAAATTTTGAATTTTATCTTTTACTTATTTATTATCCGATCATTTTCTTCATTAATTAAAACAAGTGAAAACCAACAATTGACTGAATTAATTGTTGAAATACTATGTGCAGAGAGTTATGTAAGAGAAGAAAGATAGACACTACATACATAACTACATAGTCACACATACATAACTGATATTAACATATAGTACATACTATATAATTTGCTCCTAATTTTCGCTTTCACGGGTAAACAGTGATGTTTACAAAAAAATGTTGCAAACCTAAATTGTTCATTTCTTAATAAGGAACATTTTTTATATTTAAACTTTTGTTCTATCTCAAGTGATTAACAAGAATGGTCATACGGACCCAAGACCTAATTGACCTATGTTGCTCATTTACTAACTCGACCTCAGTTTTTACCTCCAAAGCACGCTATAAAATTTCAGCTTGATATCTCTTTTCGTTTTTGAGTTATCTGTGCTTACGGACAGACAGACAAGCAGACGGGAAAGCAACCGGAATTGGACTAACAGTTATCGTGCTTACGGATAGACAGGCGAGCAGACGGGAAAGCAACCGGCATTGGACTAACTAGGTGATTTTATGAACACCTTATGCCAAAATTTTGCTCGTAGCATCAATATTTTTTAGCATCACAAACTTGGGACTAAACTTAGTATACCTTGATATATATATTATATATTCAGGGTATAAAAAATAATTGTACTTTATATATTCAATTAAAAAATGATTCTATTTACAAGCTTATATATTCAACATCCTGACTAAGAGTGAATTCTTTTAGTTTACGCAAACTTTGCGTGGCGAATTTTTAGGATTATATAACGCTTTTGTATAAACGTATTATGTATATATATATATATAGACTATGTTTATATGCATTATTATTTATAGCGTAGCTAAAAAGCATTTTATCATTTGTCAAAAACTATTTAGTAAATAACAAAAAAATAAAGATATTTATTAATACTTTTTGAGAGCTTGTTTATCTAATAACAGGACGTAAAAAACCCTGTTGTAAAAGCAATGTCATCCTAATTCTAAATTTTCTATAGTTTTATTAGAGACGTTTTATTGAAATCGGATTTTTATCTTTCTGAATTTCTACCATCATGGTGTCACATTTATTATGAGTTTTTTCTATCCTACATGCAGAGTCTTTTCAAATCAATGATCTGAATTTTTATGAGGCAAACGTGCATTCTTTTTATTTACAAGAAATATTTAGGTTTATCAGATTTTTTTTAGTACAAAATGTTTGATGAGCTAAAACTGAGAAAAAAAAACTAATCTTATAAATTAATGAAAAAGCATTCAAAACCAGTGGCACTAATTAACTAATGACAGTATGCTGTAAGCTGCTGAGGATCTGGGGCAGCTTTTAAGAGAAATTAAGTATTATATAATATATAAGTTTATGTACTATTATTATACAGCCACTTAAATCTTTGTAATGTTTAAAAAAAAGGGCTACAACTTTAATCTTCCACTAAAGAATATGATTTTTAAACAATAATGAACGGAGCAACCAACGATTGTGTTTCGTAAGTGTTTTTATTATGTATAGTATATCATTGAGTTTTTCCAAAATCAAGAATTATTTTCTCCCAAAATTGAATAATTTATAGCAAACATGCTTATAAACGTAACAAACTCCTAAACAAGTAATTGAAAACATAGTAAAATTAAAACATGGTTGAAAATTTTCTTGTGTCAACAAAATATTTTTTCAGTATTTTAATTTTGCATATAAAATTAAACAGTAAAATATGAAAAAAATTATGAAAAATAATATGTCATTTTTGTTGCCTCTAGATTAACGTAATTAATCAAGTTTAAATATACTGTTAATTAAAAACATATCCAATAAGACCTTTCACAAAATTATGCAAATTATTCTTTGATATAAATCTTTCATAAACCCTTTTTGAAAGATATAACGATTTATGTCATTCCTGTAGAAGGAAAAAATAATGAACGTAATGAATTTAATTTGATGTAATAAATAATTTTCTATGCAATTTTCTTTTATAAAATATATTATTAATTTAAAAATGATTATATCAGGGTTTACTTTTCATGGAAGTGTGTTAGGAAGTGTCTAGAGACATATTTAGTTATGAATAATATTTGACAAGCTGTAATGAAAATTTTCTTATTTTTTTAAATTAAAAATAATACTTTTTTATGGATAGAAAACAATAATTAATTAATTCAATTTGTAATTTTTCAATAATCTTGTGTGATAAAAGTATGGTCGCGCAAAATAAATGGGGTGGAACTATTTTTTGTAGGCGTATCTAAAAAATATCGTATATAAAAAAAAAAAAAAATGAAAGAGACCACAATCTAAATGTAAGCTCTCTTACGCAAAAATGTTAAGTAAAAATACAGCCCTTGTTTAGAATGTACCAGGCCTTCATGTAACATAAATTATGGTAAAAACTCAATAATAGAATAGTAGTTTCTTTAAAGACGATCATTTTTTTGCAGATTTTGTTGAATTCGTTTTTACCTGACTTTCTATTTACCTTAATAGTTTGTACAATAACATTTTTCTAAAACAGCGATAAAAAAGTGGATAAACTATTTTAGTCAATTAACAAAATATTCTAAATATTAAGAGTTTCTACATAAAAGTTTTTTTTTGTAAGAATATTATAGTTTTTTAACACTATGGATAAAGATACGATTACGTATCTTTAAATTAATGTCTTTAAGATATGCTATTGATGAGTATTGTGACGTAAAGATCCGCTATTGAAAAATTAAACGCATCTTTAAGAATCAATTTTATAGACACGAATTTCTATCAATAAGAAAGTGTATCAAACGAATTTGAACATGCTTCGACCTCATTCGTATTCCAAGGTTTAACAAATTTCGGGAAGATTGATAAATTTAAATTCCTTTGATTTATTTTCGAAAATTATTTGATTGGAAAGGTAAATGGGTCTTTAGTAGTAGGTAATTTTCTGAGAAAATGTCTGGATTTAAACCGTTTTCAAAGGGATATCCTTTAAAAAAATTGAAAAAAATCGAGAAATTTTTTGTATCTCCAATTTTGATAAAACTCAGTATATAAGGTAATTTTGACCCAAGAAGTACAAAAATCGGCATTTGTTGACTGGTCAAATAGTTTTTAAGATACGGACTAAAATCGATCCAAATATTGCGATATCTCAGAAACTCTGCATCCAATCATTAAATTAACCTGATTTTTATAGTTTTTGGATCAAAATCACTCCATTCACCGAGTTTCATCCAATTTCAAAATAAAAATTTTTTTGGCGTTTTTCTCGATTTTTCAAAGGGGTACTAAAAAAATTGCAAAAAATCGAGAAATTTTTTTTAATCTCTAATTTCGATCAAACTCAGTATATATGGTAATTTTGACCCAAACAGTACAAAAATCGGCTGCGTTCGATGATTGGTCGAATAGTTTTAGAGATACGGACTAAAATCAAACCGAACATTGCGATATCTCAGAAACTCTGCATTGTAACTTATTTTAGGTGAAATAATTTTAATAATCGGTTAAGTAGTTAATTCAAAAATGACGAATTTTCATACAAACTGTCATCCCCTTTTCACCACCAAAATTACAGAGTTTCATATAAACTTTCATTATTTAGTAAATACAGTTTAATTTAATGTATTTAGCTCGAATAAGATCATAACCGTCTAGGCGTAAACATTTTTGCAGATACTTCTTGAAGTTAGTCACCGCCTATATCAATCAACATTGCCAGTAACACTTGAACCACTTATTGTCAGTTTATATTTGTAATGTTTCAAATTCTTTCATAGCGTGAGCACGATGCTACGATATTCATCGTTTCTTCGTGAACGAATTGATGACAGGAAAGTATGATAAACGAAAGGTAAACGTGGCCCACTGATTAAAAAGATTATTTGGAAAAATTGTTTAGAATAATTCTTGCAGCTTTTTAATATCGCACATGTTTCTGCTCCACTTCGTATAAGTATTGCAGACTAATGTTATACTTGCCCCTGTCCTATGTACTGTCATATCAAAAGCTTTGTGTTAAAATAACGAATATAATAGCATCCCACTAGTAAATGTATAATTTTTTCATTAATCTTAAATTAACGTAAGGAGCCTTTATATAAATGAAAGTACCTACTCTACGCTTTAGAATAGTATATACATACAAAGAAAAAAAATTAGTATTGAGAGATATTAAGAAGCTACCTACTACCTAGGTATATACACATTGATGAATATATAAATACTATATGTATCTATCTACAGCATTGGTTGTTGGTTGCAAAAGGTTTCTTTGCAGGGTGTATGCATGCTGGTAGTTGGAGTTGAATGGGAGCAGTAAGTTCATAATGTGGAAGTAGCACTTCAAATAATTACAATTCTAAATGAATGATGTTTTCAGGGTAGACAGACAGTTTTACTTATGTACTTATTATTACAGTAGCTTCAACATAATGTTCGTTAATTTTAAAATTTATCTGTATACAGACAGACAGGGTGATTCACTTCAAGTACTGCTCCACTCGTTTTTTGTCAAAAAATTAGTTTTCTATCTAAAAAAAAACAGTAGTGAAATTTCAGGAAATGACATTATAGGATTGTTTTGTTCTCAAATTAATTTATGAAGCTGGTGTCTTTGAACAAAAATTTATTGTTAATGGTGAGCAAACTGGCAAAAACTGTCATGTAACAAAATATGCTTTTGTGCTAAAAGTAAGCTATTATAAAATTTGTTTGCAATTATTTCCTTTGTAAAATTTCTGTCGTATAAAATTGACTGACTGTATAGAAAAACAAAAACCTTTAACGCGCTTAAGCTGAAAGACTTTTCGTCAAATCATGGCTGTTTTAATTCAATCCTCAATATATACAGGACTATCCCGCTTTAAGGGAATTTCAAATTCTGTGATTTCTAATGGTTTATACACTTCTCTCTCATATGCAAACGTAGACGAAAACGCGGATGTTGTTCTTCAAGCCGTTGCATGAGATGTGTATTGAACAGGATTTTTTTGAACTACCTGTCAAAATTTCTAATTCGCGTATGCGGAAGTATATGTTGGTTGTTCTTTATAACCGTAACTTTCCGTTTAAGTTCCCGTATATCGAGATACTCCTGTATATATCAGACGGGAACGCGAGACATATTAAAATAATCGAATAATTTGTATGAAAAATCTTTTTTTTTTTTGGAATCCATTATGGTTAATATGTCGTCGTCGTGGTGAAAGCTACACTATCAGCGATTAACCTGGACTGTATTTTATTTTAAAACAATAGGGTTCTTTCAAAAAATAAAAAAAATCCACGAGAGCGTGAACAAAAGGGGTATTAGTGACAGCAAGAGAAGTGAAGACTATACCACGATTGTATTTGTATTAAAGTTGAAATTGTCCAGCGAAGTGGGTGGATAACTGTTGGTTCAAAATAAAATATGCATAATTATTAAATGGTATATATTTAGTGCAGAATATATTAGTTAATTGTTACTTTTTTTCTCCATTAATTTATAGATTTCTTTGTCATTAACTTCTTCTATTCGTGAAAGTAAAAAAAAATTTCATAATGAATTACCCAATATCAACCCTCGTAGCTCAATTGGTTAAAGCGTAACCAATTCTGTACGTGGTATGCTTATTGTACGTACGGGTTTGATTCCCGTCGTCACAAATTAATTAAATTATTGATTTTGATGGGCTGGAGTTGGGAATGGTATGTGACTGAAGGAGGTGCACTCAGCCTTTTAAAGTCATTGGGGAGCTGGTAAATAAAAGTATTAGCGGAAAAGGTGGTAAAACGCATATAAGGCATCACAATGGGCCCTATCGCCTACGTATGTCTCTCCAGGACAGCTAATATAACCTAGCCTAACCTAACCTAACTTACCCACTTTTCTTGTATTAATTTAAAATACAATAATTATATTTACCATTTACAAGTTTTGTTTTAACATCATTTTAAATACACTAATGTCTATTTATAAATTATTTATTGATAATGAAGAAATCTCTATATATTATAAATGTGAAAGTAAGCATGTTTGTTTGTTTGTTCCGCTTTCACGCTAAAACTAGCGAATGGTTTTTAATGAAACTGTACAGCAATATAGCTCATACTTCAGAATAACACATGAGGTATAATTTATAAAGATATATTTATAAAAATAAAATAAAAATTAAATTAATTTTATTTGACATTACCATAAATTACAGATTTCTGTAAAAGTAGTCATCTTTACTTTTAAACCCAGCGAAGTGTGTGGGTATCACTCTAGTGATAATATAAAATACAATTGTACTGAAATAATAAAATATTCGGAGAGAATTTAACAAACATAGAAAAGAGATGGATAATAGAAAGGAAGAAAAATGTATTTATTTTAATCTTAATTTGCAAATAAACTCTTAAATTATTATTATTATTATTATTACGGCTTATATATTTTATTTTATAGACTGTTTTTGAGATTAATGATTTTTATACAGTTTATATTGTTTTTTATTATTTTTAAAAGAGTAATTATTATTAAAATTGTATGGTTTTAATAAATAAAACAAATAATAAAATATAATTTTATTCAAATACTCAGAAATTTATTTTTATTTATACACGTAATTTATATATTTATTGAATTTTAGATCGTTCAATCCCCAGAAATGTTATTTTAAATCATAAATCTCTATATATTATAAATGCGAAAATAAGCATGTTTATTTGTTTGTTACGCTTTCACGCTTACTGTTATACATATGAAAAAATAATATATATTACCTGTGTAAAACAATCCTCACCAGTATTTCGACTATTACAGAAAAGGGATAAGCGGGAGCATTCTCTATCAATCTTTACTTTAAAACCCAGCGAAGCGGGTGGGTATCACTCTAGTAAAATATAACTAAATTATGTTTCGATAACAATAAATGTATTTAATTGTTTAAACATCTTGCATATGCTAGAGTGCTGATATTTGGTCATTATTACTAACAGTAAGAATGTTAAATTGAAAAAAATATATCTAATTTTACAGAAACATTTTCCCAACTTTTAAATTAAATGGAAACGATTCAAAATGATGGAATAAATTTTATAAGAACTCAACTTGATCATGATCTGGACCCTTTAACGACAATGCAACCGTCCTGTGAGGGACGGGGTACACGATACTTTTGTAATAGAATGGGGGTCGACTAATGGCTCATTTTTAAGAGTTTTTGAAAACGAATATAAAGCATTCTGAAAAAGATTTTTTTGCAGACTAATAAGGATGTAAAAGTAGCCGATTTCCGTAGTTTGTTGTTACAACAACCATAACAAAAACATACACAGGGGCGTTTTTAAGTAAAAAATCACTGTGGAAATGGCATTAAACTTCAGAAAGTTTGAGAAAAACGAGTGTATATGTGCGTGTGTATTTGTGTATGCTTATATAATAAAAGATCCAAAGGAATATAAGGCTGGTTATTTCGTCTTCTTGGTATTGTTAAATGTAATTCGTACGATTTAGCAACGACAACTGGTAAATAAAATGATGTAATTTATCGCTATTAAAATTTTTGGTTAACTAGTAATAATATTAATGATCAATGATATTGAAATCAGTTTATGCTTACTGGAAGAACTAGTCTTTCAAGATCCTGACACTAAAGTAGGTTTGGTTGATTTTTTCAAAAGTGAGTTT
This sequence comes from Chrysoperla carnea, assembly GCF_905475395.1. Classification (NCBI taxonomy): domain Eukaryota; kingdom Metazoa; phylum Arthropoda; class Insecta; order Neuroptera; family Chrysopidae; genus Chrysoperla; species Chrysoperla carnea. Next base: position 35,311,058 of record NC_058338.1, on the reverse strand, counting down.
GTACTATGAAGTACCAGAATTGGCACAAATTCGACAACAGTGGAATAAAGATTTGGAAAATATCTTGAATACACTGAAATTTAATAAAACCTTTTTTGATACACCTATAATTTTTGTTTATTTAACTGAAGTGGTTTTTGTTTTGATATTATTTTTTAAATATATGTTTTGTGAATGGTCTCTTACCAAGCTACCAACAAATTATAACATCAGAAGTAGTTATTTTAAAACTTAAACTATATATTACTTGTGATTCCCTAAATGCTTACTTTTAGACAGGTATAAATTAATCATACACGTAAAAATATTTATAATAGGTACTTATTTTTTTTATTTATTACTTTGTTATTCTAGCTTAGGAGAAGGTGGAACTAAAATTTATATATTTAATTGCTTTGTTTAAGTTAAAATGAATAAGAGGATCTAGTCGAAGATATTCTGGAAAAAAACTTTATATTTTCTTAAAGTAGCTAGGCTGTTTAAGCAAGTACGTTGAATGTTCTTTTTTTGCGGTTAAAGATAGTTTTCAAAGTCCCTTGATTACAATCAACAAAGTTTTGGGGCCACTTGTGGGGCAAAATTGTGAATTATTTCATTTTAAAATGGTGATTTTTAACATAGTACCTTATGGATGAACAATGATGTTAATTGTACAAAAGTTAATCGGTGATTGAGCTTTAAAAAAGTTTATCATGGCGAAAATTTACCACAGATTCTGTTTATGCAAACAAAACATTACCTTACTGCGCTTTCCAAAAAGAAAACATAAAAAACTTTGGTTTTAACGTTTAAACGTCAAAAACTAGTCCAATTGGCGTATAAATTTTATCTTTTACTTATTTTTACGATATTTTTAAAGCATTAAAAAACGTTTACTTTAACAGTGGTCTATTTAGAAAATACCAAAATTTAAGTAATATATTTTAGGTACAATCGTGTAATCATTTTATCAGCCTAGATTATCATTTTTTAAATTTGAGAATTGATTTTTTCGGGAACTGAAGTATTGAGCTGATAATGCCATTTGGACCTTATTTTTGGATTTTAACCCTGTTTATAATATACGTATTATTGGAGCATCTCAAAAATGAATTTTGAATACACTATTCTGAATGTCAACAACGATGAAATTATACACTTTTAGACCAGCTCCTTATCTACTTGTCATTTGATACTTTATAACTACCTCCTGTTTTTTTGAATAGTTTAAACTTTAATTTATGCTTAGGTAATGGATATTTATCATTTAGATAAATGAGAACATTATAGCCCTGGAGCCGGTAACAGCAAAACTGCACTTACACGGATTTCGAAATTTAGCATATGAATCCATACTATTTAACGATGGGTATAATTTGGATTGGGTGTGCTAGGGTTTATCTTTTCAGAAATATTTTTTGCCCAGATTTTTTAATTTTTTATTGGCCACGATAAGAGCTGTTACATCAAATTTTCCTGAAAATAGATAACATTTGCAATAAAATACTTGTCATTACAAATTAATTTCCATGAACGTGCAAAATACTTGTTATTATTAAAAATATAAAAAATATTTCTGCCAGGATAAACACTGGCACATATTGTACCTATCGTTAAATAGCGATTGTGTAAATTGTATTGATTCATATGTGAATTTTCGAAGTCCCCGTAAGTGCAGATTTACTGTCACGGGCTCCACGCTTATTATGCAACCATTAGTGAAATAAAAAAATTTAAAAATAAAAATGGAATTAAATAAACTCAAATACACTTTTATACCAACTGCAACTCTTTATCAAATTGTCATTTGATATTTTATAACTGCCTCCTGTATTTTTGAATAGTTTAAAATTTAATGGATATTTATTATTCAGGTAAATGAGGACATTAAAATAGTAATTTGTGAAATAAAAAAAAATTAAAAATAACTATGAAATTAAATAAACATGGGTTATCTTCTTAAAACGCGATGATTTATTATTACAAACTGGAAGTTCGTTTACTTGCCCATCAAAGGTGGTCTTATTTTCAAGAATTGATTTTGGAGGAATTTTGATCAATTTTTAAGTTTGCACGTTATTCTTTCTCGTCGTATTTTTACGAAAAAAGTCACAGATAATTTGATCGATTAATATGAATCATGTCAATTATTTTGACTAAGTTAACTTAAGGCTTGGTCTACAAAAATATAAAGAAACTATATAGCAGTTGGAATAAAGAATTTTGAATTTAAAGAAACTTCAGTAAGTACCAAAATTGGTACTTCACGTTGAAAACAAAAACAAATGCAGCGATTCATAGAATTATAGCACTTTTGACTGAATAACCGAACACTCCCCAGAAACAAACACATTTTAAATATACAGTAAGGGTAAAAATACGTAAGTAATATTTACGGTAAGCAAATTAAAGTTTGTTTGTTCGTGTAAAAGAACCTTTAAGCCTGTTAAATACTTTGTATGATAATATCAAGGTCGGTAGAAAGCAATTAATTTAATGATTTCTCAAAATATATATTAATGACTTGAAATAAAAATACCTTTTAAAGTCACATTAAAAAGATGCAAATGTATAAATGATTATTAAACTATTTGAGTATATATGGGAGAGTGCTATTTCTTGGAATACAATTGAAATTTAAACATTTTTTAAAGCACTATTATTCCCACTCACTACTTGTGATTCAACTCTTTAACAGGCAATAGAAACCGTATTTTTATTTTATTAATATGTAATTCATGGTACAAAACTATAGTGTAATGAATCACGCAATAATATCCTTAGAATCACCCGATAAGGTTATACCTGATTTTTGTTAAAAATGTAATCTACACTTGTCACTTTACGTAACAGCATCATAGGACACATACATACCTCCTTCTCTAAGGGTCCAAGAACAACTTCAATTGCTTATTTCGTTTACTTAGCGAACATGAAAATTTGCCCGGTATACTACTAACATATAAAAAAAAATTATTGTATTCATAAGTATTCATATTCCTCATTGATCACTAAAACAGGACGTCGTTTTGATCCAAGGTATGTTTAAATGACCACTTAGCTTGATTTAGATAGGTTGAAATTAAAACACAAAAAATAATTAATTTACTTATATAATTAATAAATTTTGTGTTTTTTAACCCCCGAACTAAATAAAAGAAGTTTGACCACTATGTGTGTATGTATGTCTGTGTATCTGTCTGTGGCATCGTAGCGCCTAAACGGATAAACCGATTTTGATTTTTTTTGTTTCGTTTGAAAGGTAATTTAATGGAGAGTGTTTCTATGTTTCAAGTGCCAGTTTAGGGTTTCTTACCCGAAAAATTTGTAGGGGTTTTTTTTAATTTTGTAAATTTCCCTTGTACATTACAAAATTTATATTTTAATGGAAAACAAAAGCACATCATTCTTTCAGTCTCATGTTTCTTCTCTTGTAATTTTGTGCTTATATATTTGCTGTCACAGATTGATAATTTCTTTCAAGAAACTGAAGGGTGATCCAAACTCCATTTTAATCAAGGTACAACACTTCACCGATACTTAGTTATACAGAAAAGAACCTTTGTAATAATCATTTGTTTGTTATACAACATAATATAATATAATATGTATTAATACTAATCTTTATTATACAATATAATCCTTTTTGTATAAATGTCATTATTAAAATGTTAATAAGTAAATAAATTATATTTATAATAGTGAATAAAATAAAGTTGTAATAACAATATCTACCATTTGTAATCTAAATTTTAATTTTATATTGACTTACTTAATAATTGAAGTAGACTAAATATTTTATATACTAAAACAAAGCTACCATATCTGATACTTTGTTTCATTTGAAATAATTCATATTTACCGTTTTGTGACGACATATTATAAAATTCGTTTTTATCTTCCTGGGCAATTTGGATATATTTTATTCAGTAAGTTAAGTAATTAGTAAGCATTTAATTCATGCTGTAAGTCAAATCACCTTGTGAATTGGAATTGTTTTCCAATTTCCAAAAACTCAGTTATAGATTTCTCGTGAACGATCTCCGATTTGTAATTTTTAATTTAACACCAAGGTATGTTGAAAAACTGACAAAATCTGGGCATAGAAATTGAAAGGAAGTAGAAAAATTACACTAAAAATATTTAATATAAACTGTTAAGTCGAAAAAACAATAAAGTAATATTATGAACCTGGAAATTTGAATCATTAATAAAGTAATAAACAACACTTTGTTACAATTAAATTTCCTTATTTAAAAAAAACCAAAATTTAATAAAATTTAAAAAAGTTGATCGATTTTTTTTTCTTTTTTGAGAAGAAAAGGATGAAAAATGGAAGTTGATGGTGTTAACCATAAATTTCACACTCACTTGCAATGATCGGATTGTTATAAAGGATTTTACGCATAAAATGATAGAACTATTATATTAAATTGAACAATTGAAAACAAACAATTGACAGATTTAATAGTTGAAATACCATCTATAGACAGTGTTGATTACTCTATCACATTACACATATACCTACCTATACATTTCACACATACATAACTGATAATCTCATATTAATACATACTATGCAATTTGCCCCTAATTTTCGCTCTCACGGGTAATACAGTAATATTTATGAAAAAATGTTTCAAGCAAGAGTTGTTTATTTTTTGATAAGGAAAATTTTTTTCATTTAATCTTTTGTTCTATCTCTAACGGCTTACAAGATGGGTCCTACGGACCCAAGACTCCATTGACCTGTGCTGCTCATTTACGAACTTGACCTCACTTTTTACATCCTGAGTGCGTTGTAAAATTTCAGCTTGATATCTTTTTTCGTTTTTGAGTTATCGTGTTTACAGACGGAAAATGGACTAATTAGATGATTCTATGAACACCTATACTAAATTTTTTTCGTAGCATCATTATTTTTAAGCGTTACAAACTTGGGACTATACTTAATATACTATGTATATTTCATATATATATATATATATATATATATATATATATATATATACATGATGTAAAAACTTGTGTATGAGATATCACACAAAATTTTTTTATATGAAAGAGTATTTTATAGCAATTTCAATGATAATATTTAACCAGTCAATTGAATAACCTGCACCTTCGCTGCGCTGAAATGCGCGTACATAAAAAATAATATTTACGAATACTCGACAGTATAAATGCCATCGGTTTGATATCATCGATAGCATTGTTTATTCTTATCTCTAAGAGCACTCGATCAAAGAACGTTTCGCAATGTTCGCATATTGTTTGATTATAATGGAATCATAATGACGATAGGAGCCTATAATTAGGTTCACGGTACGAATACACCTGAATATTCATCCAAAAAAAAAAAAATTTTTAGTGTTGTGGAATATTGCATAAAATGTTACATGCAACCTTTCTTAATAATAATTATCGCTGTGAGTTACTACATTTGGGTCTTTCAACTAAAGAAATTTTTATACCACTACCAAAAGTATAGTTCAATTTAAATTTAAAGTTATATCTTTTTAAATGGAAAACTTGCTTGTGTGAGATTTCCGGTAATGATTCTGCTAATTTTGATTGTGAGTAATAAAAGATGTATATTTTAGAATCTTAGAGGAAAGACTTAAGCTATCGTCTTTGTTTCGTCGCTTGTAGGTACTTATGTCTAAGCTATAGAAACTTATGACGAAATTATTTAAGGTGGTTTAATTTTGTATCTATGGAGAATCTATGCATTCGTAGGAACGATCATTGCATTTTGCATTAAAATTTTCGAAGATACATAAGTTTTGGTAACGAATCATTAATTATTTATCAAACAAACATTTAGTTCGATTCCATGTTGTTACGGAATTTGGAATTTGTTTACGTCTAATTTATTTATATGATTATGGAATTCATGAATAATAAATCATAACTGACATTCCGAAACGAGAATATTAAATTATCTGTATCCATAATGTAGACATTTTGTTTTTACATTATTGTTTAATATAAAATGGAAATCAATACAATGCATAGATTTATATTGGAATTATAATATTTATGGTATTTGTTATTGTTATTTTATTATACGTACAGGGTGTTCCAACCTTTCATATAAGGTGTACATTAATTGATAGTTCCAACATTTATAACAGTTTTTACCATCCGAAATATCTCTTTTTGCAACATTATTAGCTTTAAAAGTTATGAAGGAGCAATTAGCAAAATATTTTTAAGATGAATCAAGACTTTTTTACAAAATGGTAACGCATAGAATGAAATCAAGCTAAGTATGCCCAAAACTGCACCCAATCTTTATTTGTAACAACAACAAAAAACATTCTTAGACATATAAAAACTTATGCTGCGCATGGCGTGTTTCAATGTGATAAGCCAAATCAATTTCCCATTTTTGAAGCAAAACAAAATTACAGTTCGTTGGTAGTAAAAATTTCCGGTGTATGTAAAATAGGCCAACAATACATGGTTGATCAAAATAGGTGAGAAACTTGACTCCAGAAAAATTGTTACCACGAAGGGTTCTATAAGTTAAAATCTCCATTTTGTTCAATTATTTTCTTAATTTCAGATTTTTGTAGGGTTTTAAAAGATTTAAAGAATCAAATAAATTGGAAGTATTATTTTGCTGATTTTAGTTTACTTGAGTATTTGTTCCTTCAAAATAGTAAAATTATAGCAAATAGAAGATGTCACTATTCATTCTATACAATACAGATATATTTTTTCAGCGTTATATCTTAAGTTAATCCTGTATCTTTAAAGAAATTTGTTTTTATATTGAACACAAGCGATAATCACAATGTAGATGATATTTAAGTAAACCTTTTTTCCAGTGTTTTTCAATCGGTAAAGTGTAAAAATAATTTTTCAGATACATTATTTTGAATTGGGAATTAATTTTTTCGTACCATATTATATAGATTGCAGTCAGAGAGCAGCCACAATATTATAGACATGTGACAACAATGAAGCGTGAATGTGGCTTAAACATCATATCGAAAAATTAGTTTATTACCTTGCAAATTGTCATTGATTGCACACCAACAGAAATTGGAATTTTTTCTCTATCTATTACCGTACCATGCTATGCCTTGCATTTTCATACGTACTGATATCAAAAAATTTATATATACATAGTATTACAGTAACTAATATCATATTGTTGCAAATTTAGTCTACTTTAAAATATTTTAAAAAGGTACTTCAAAAACTACCACGGTTTTTTTCGATTTTTGACAAAGCTACGTTCGACGCTCGAGGTCAAAAACTGGGATTATTCATTAGGACAACAACTTAAACAAGTCGGATTTGACGTTAGATCTGATGGATCGGATTTGACGTTAGCTCTGATGTATAAAGTTACGTCGATAAATTTTGATAGGCTTTATCTCGGAAAGTGTTGGATCTACAGAGTACATTGTAGCAAATTTAGTCTACTTTAAAAACGTTCATACAAGGATTTCACTAGCCCTTTAGGGTTATAATTGCCAAAATCCAAAATGTTCACCAATTTTTCGATTTTTGACAAAGTTGCGTTCAGCGCTCGAGGTCACAGGAATTATTCATTAGACCAACATTATAAACAAGTCTGCAAAAAATCGGAACTACCGGATATGGTACCACCCCGTGCTATCAAACGACAAGGTTACTGTATTATAATAATAATGGATACATATATTAAAAACGTGATTTCCTGCAAATATATTGTAGAAAAGTGTAGAAGCACTGTTTTATTGAACATAGATTATAAAATATAATAAATTATTTTATCAACGATATAGCCAATGAAATAAATATAATTATAATAAATAACCTACCATCAAGAAGATTTTATTTACTTTTATTTTATGTTTATCATTTCAATTGTTTTAATAATATTTATTTAATTAAATGATAAATACATTTTAATACCATTAACTATTTTAAATTGTGATCATTAACTTCCCATAGGAAAGTTCTTGTAATCGATCCGAAAACCGAAATTCTCAAAACTTTCAAAATATATTTACTTTTGATATAAAGCGTGGACCATTTTAATCTATTATTTCTAATCGCTTGTTTTGTAGTTAACAAATCAAACAACAACTTAAACAAAAGTTGCAGAGTCTGATGAGGACATCATATATCGAAAACGGTGTGGTAAAATCAAAAATTGCAAGAGTCAAAAAGTGTTAAAAAAACTATCTTTAGTTTCGTCAGTAACAAATTTCCGGAATTTTTTTTTTCTTTTCAAGCTCCGCTATATCGAAAACGGTGGCGTTAGGGTAAAAAATGCCAATAGCTAAAATATATATGTTATATTTATGTTATAGTGTTTTTATCAAATTTACACCAGAATCCCAAAATAATATTTATTTTTGTCAAAAACAAGTTGTCGGTGAAAATCCGCATTTTTGTTTTTCAAATGCGCATAACTCGAAAACGGTGAGGATAGAAAAAAATGTTAAAAATTAAAAATGCTGAAAATTGTCCAAAATATGAAATCCAATAGTTTTTTCTTTCTAACTGTTAAATGGAGAGAATGTGATGTCTGAAAAATTAGGTTCTCCCATAGGGTGGTACAGAAGGTTGTCCCATAGGGTGGTACCTAAATCGAAAAACCACAAGTACGCATATAAATCCCTTTGTTGAGTAAACATTTTCAACTGGCTCCCATAAAAATGAATTGACGAGGAGACAATTCCTTGACCAAAGGCGTCATTTCTTACAGTATATTGTCATGATGCCCCGAATAATATCTTCCCATAAAAGTTTTATGGTTCTTTGCGAGAAATAGTTTTTATCTAAGTAAATTCATGTTATGTTCATAACAAACGAAAAGTAGAGGAACAAATTTTTCGATATGTTAGAGAAATGTGGGAAATTTTATCTTATTCTAATTAAAACACACATAACTTTTCGGCTCTCTCCGAGAAAGAAACGAGAAAATGGGGCTCTTTGACACGACATCTCTTTACAGTAAACTGCAAGTATTGCAAAAAAGTCTGTTTTTGTGCATGAAATACGTGCAATCAAGAATGTTTAGTTTCCGTTTGAGTATCAAAAAATTTGTTGACATATTATAATTTGCGCAAGACAAGTGCTTAATTATAAACATTGATTCTTGAAAGAAAGTACACATTCCGTATGAGTAAAAAGCCAGTGAATTTAAACAAATTATTCGTTTTTTACCACCTATTTTTTAGCAAAACAAAAAAATTAAATAAAAACTGAATTATTGAAATTTTCCCAATTCTAATAATGTACGTTCAAATTTCTAAAATGAAATGCATAATTGTATACAAAAGCTTTTCACAAAAGCTATATGATATAAATAAATTATTCAATTTATCAGTTCATAAATCTATTCAAAGTTAAAATAACTACAAAATCAAACTATTTTGGCTGAAGGCTATATTGTTTACATAAAGTATTGCAGAAACGATATTATTTGCTTATGTTTATACACAAAAACACTCTAAATAATATTTTTTTAACGATGTCAAAATTATATTTGTACTGGCAGCCACTCGCCCACTTCACTAAAAAATAAAAACAAAGACTTCCACGTTATAACTTTCACATGCTTTGTTCTCGCTCATGAAATTCGACAAGTTCTACTTTAGGAACAAATCCACCACATATTATCCTTCAAATGCTCAATAGCTCAATTGCCTCCGTTTAGCCCGTACCCTTAGCACCAACTGTACTTCCATCCCTTAGACATTTAGTTCGGCTTCGGCCTTCAGCTACGGAGCTTGCTCCGTTTGCAATTTTACTTAGCTTAGAATGTGTAATAATAAATGAATTCTGATATATAAGCTAAAATACTGTGAAGTTTCATCAAAATCCTCCAGTGGTTTTTGCAAGATGATTCATTATTCATCATTTAGCCATCCAAACAAGCTCACAAACTTTCACGACTTTAGTAATAGTAGGATAAATGTATAAGATATTTTATCATAATACAATATGTAGGTTATCTCTTTTCACTTATAGAAAATGTTATAGTATTTAACTTTGTCTAGCAACTATTTATATATAGGTTGTATAAAAATATGTATGCAAAATGTTCATAAACTACATGAGTAATATTTAGTTTTTTCTTAATATTAAAAAAATAAGAAAATAGTTTAAAAAACTAAAAAACACGCTTGTTGCTTGTTCTAAATATGTATCTATAGTATGGTTATCGCTAGTATAATAAATGTATATAACTGATGATATCCTATGCATGGGTATGATAATAAGAGAGCTACATATAAACATACAAACATACATACATACAAGCTAATATAAGCGTGTTAAAAAATTTTTCAACATCGGAGAATGTAATTTCATTTGGTGGAGGTGCTAGGAAATAAGGAAAGATATGAATGTAAGTGAAAACTTTCGAAAATTATTGCAGTAGGCACATTTCAAAACTACTTCCAATTTTTAAAATTTCAATGAAAAAATTTGTCGGGGTTTTTAAATTTCGTAAATTTCACATGTTTCAAAACTTAATCAGCTATGGCGCAAGATCCAACTGTTAAATTCAATGTTTTTTAAATTCTTAAAAAAGCACAAGGTTTCTAAGGTTTGGTATGGTGTCAACGTTGTAAAAAGCTCAACAATTTATTGAAATGCCTCTTAGGTACATGAATTATTAAAACAATTCATACTGACCTCCTTTAATCTTTATGCCATTGTTTTACATTTCCGTTATAAAGAAGAGAAAATTAGTAATTTTTTCATAAAACTGTGACACTTATTTCCTAAGAATGTAATGTTGTCCTCTACAATATATAGAAAAAATCCTGTACACAGTCACCCCCCCCCCCCCCTATCACAATTTTTTTTGAAAACTGAACGTTTTATGACCAATTAATTATACTGCCATACAAAATTTAAAGGATATTTGATCATCTATCTTTGATTTGTCCCATACCAAATGGATTGATAGAAAAATTTTACTGTATAACAACCAAAAAACGTTTTAAAATTACTTAGAAAATGAATTTTTCTTGAATTTTATAATACATTTGTGTATACACCTTATAGTTTATTTCTAAACACATAACAAGCGACAACCATTTTTCGAGAGATACATACGTATTGTATAAAAAGAGACATTAGTTATCAGCCGTGGTTTTTTACAACAACAAAAATGGGTTTACATATTATATAAGAGAAAAGAAAGGAAAGCAAAACAAAAGATAAATAAATGATAAGTTTAGTGGACATATTTATTATTTATTTATTTATTTATATTTATCATTATATATAGACTAGCTGTTAAACCCGCTTCGCTGGGTTGTTTTTGCACATTTAAATATCTTTTTTTTAAATTCTCTCTGTGTGTACGGAAAAGTAAGGGAAAGATCGATAGAAACCCATGGAACATTCCAGAATATTCGAGAAAGTTCTAGAAAATTCGATAGAAATCCATAGAACATTCCAGAATGTTCGAGAAAATTCTAGAAAATTCGATAGAAATCCATAGAACATTCCAGAATGTTCGAGAAAATTCTAGAAAATTCGACAGAAACCCATGGAACATTCCAGGTTGTTCGAGAAAGTTTGATAAAATTCAATAAAAATCCATACAACATTCGATAATATTCGTGAAAGTTCTTGAAAATTCGATAGAAATCCATAGAACATTCCAGAATTTCCTATTGTACTATTAGAACTATTTTTTTAATCTATTTTCTATGAATTTCTAGATCAGTTTTAATTCCACCCCCACCAAACTCCCTTATTCACAATGGGAGCCTAAGGGCTACCCAATGACATAATCCCCTACCGAAGGTCAATGGTTAGTTTTAGGGAAAATCGGGGACATACAAACAAACACTCTCTTTTTATATATATAGATTGTGTACTGTATAATGGAAGTATATTACAATAAGGGACGGATTAAGTAATAATAATACCTACAAGAAGGTGCTATATTGCTAAGTATTGAACTTCTCCAGGGCTTTCTGAAAATTAAAGTACCCTTCATTTAGCCGTAAGTGGTTCAAGTGATGAATTTGTTCGCCTCATACCTCCTGGACAGTCCAGTACCCATAATAAAACCTTACGAAGTGATAAATTTTTGTAAAATATATAAGTTCGACAAAAATTTATTTTTCATAAGAAAATTACTGACAAGAGTGGTGCACAAAAAAAAAATTTGTATATTCATTATTAATTGGACGATTTTTTTGATCAACTTTTTAAACCAACTGTAATGTGCAATTTTTAGTAAAACATTACCTACTTGCTATTCGTAAAAATATTTATTTTATAAGATGCCTTCTCTCGTATAATAATACAACACTATCCTGTTGCAAGGCTCATACACCATGGTATGTTATGTCATTCTTTATGTGATTACATAATGATATAAAAGAGTGGATATTTGATTTGTAGGTTTTACCAAATAAAATCCCTATCCCTATATATATTATAAATGTGAACGTAAGCATGTTTGTTTGTTTTCGCTGTCAGGAAAAACCTAGCGAATAGTTTTTAATGAAATTATACAGCAATATAGATCATACATCAGAATAACACATAAGCTCATCATACTATATAAGTTGCGCCTAATTTGCGCTCTCACGAGTAAACATTGATGTTTACGAAAAAATATTTTAAACAAAAGTTGTTTGATTTTTTATAAGAAACATTTTTTGCATTTAACCTTTTGTTCTATCTTTTACGGTTTACAATATGGGTCCTACGGACCTAAGACCCAATTGACCTATGTTGCCCATTAACAAATTCGACTTCACTTTTTATGTCCTGAGCACGCTGTAAAAATTTCAGCTTGATAACATTTTTCGTCTTTGAGTCATCGTGTTGACAGGCGGACAACCGGAAATGGACTAATTAGATGATTCTATGAACACCAAAATTTTTTTCGTAGCATCAATATTTCTAAGAGTTACAAACTTGGAACTAAACTTAATATACTATGTATATTATAGATGGTATAAAAACACCGGTTATGATCAAAATCCAATTCTCATTAAAAATCGTGCCAGGCAAAGCTACAAACTATAACGTTGGAACTTTAAAAGAATATTTTGTGTAAAAATTTGTTTTCCAGCAAAGAAAAATCAACGTGTAATATTTATAAGGGAAGAAATGTGTTGTTGTAGTAGTATCTAAAACGATGTTACGATGCTACTATGATAATACATTTTAAAATAAATATTGTTTGTAATATGTCGTTATAACAAGCATTTTTACAACAAAACAAAGATTTAAAAAAAAAAAATTTATTTTAAATTTGTTTGCATAAATTTATATTAAAAGTTTTTTTTTTTTAAGCATATGAAGTTTTGTTTTTATTATTTTGTTGTTGTGTGTAAAATAAATTTATATGCACGATAATTAGTATTTACAAAAAAATAAAAATAAAAATAATATGAAGATAATTTAAACATCAGGTGTTTATATGTTTTGTTAATTTATATAAGTTTTGTACTTTTTAAGCCTATGGGATATTAAAATATCAAAACTTGTGAATGTTTAAAAATAATTTCATTGTAAAATTTATGTTAGTTTCATTTTTAATTGTTATAGAACAAGTTAAGATTACAACAACACCGAGTTATTTGTTTCGATACTCTGTAAAGTTATACAATTACACTAATTCCAAACCAGTTCATAAAGAAAATAATATAACTTATTTTGAAATTTATGAAAAAATGTTTCAAACACTAATTGTTTGTTTTTGAATAATAAACAGTTTTTGTAAATGACCTTCTTTTCTTCACCTATCTCACATTTTATAAATAGGCAGTACATAGTCGGTGTGGTACTGAAGTCGTGTGAGTGCGATCCCTGTAGTTCACACCACTAACTTCCCAGAGGGGAGAAATACATTTAAAAAAGGTCTTGTTATCCTTCATAGATTATTCTTCGCATATGTACTACAGCTTACCCTAGAACGATCGTAATCTCCATAGATAAATGATGTGTTTTATCCACTTTTCAGATTCAGTTTATTCAGTTTTTTCCAGATTTTTTTATTACCATTAAAAACGGTTCTAATAATTCTGATGAAAACTCTTTCAGTTCTTAGATACGCGATAATGTGTCGAATAAGCCCAGTCACGTGTTTATGTCATAACTGGTTCGCGAGATAATGGAGGCGAAAAAATACAAACAAACATAGGCACATACGTACACACACACACACACACACACACACAAATACCACATTGAAAGAGTTTGATTCGGATATAACAGCGTTGAAATCGCGGAAAAATGTAAAACTGGAGATTTTCAAAATCGGCCAGGCCCCATTACATTAACTTCCTTTGGAAAGTTAACAAGAAGTACCTAAGATCAATGGGAACCACATTAGACAATTTCACGAAGATTTTGATTATTTTGACGTGGAAAAAGTTATAAAATACTTTCATTTCGTAGCGATGTGTGTGTATTATGGCAATGTACAGATAGATAAGATGTTCATGAAGTTAATTGAATATTCTTAAAATGTAGGTTGAGACTTGATTTCGGACAGTTACAGGTAATACTTTCATGTGTCTTGATTGAAAAAACAATGCTACATGATTTTAATCCTTCCTTGAAGTAGCAGTCATAGTTTTTGTATGATCTCATGTAGCAATACTTGAATTATGGGAATGAATGGGACATAATTGCAAAATATTCACCTCTGGGTTTTTAGAACGAAGTATATGAAAACATTAGTCTGTTCAAAACGGGCTCGGTGCAATTAACTGTTGTTTGGGGTGGGTAAAAGGTCTTCCAAAATCAATTATTTTTCATTAGAAATATGCATTGTCCCTTGTCCCCATTTGTAAAGATTGTGTATGAAACTCCTTTTTTTGACAAATCGAGTTCGCCGTATAAGAATTTCGCGTGCTTTATCGATTGCGCATAGACCGTCAATTCAATTTTTGAAAATATATTAGAAGTTAAAACTTCCCCGTCCGATAGGATCAAGCGATTGATTCATATAACTTCAAATTTCTATAAATAATGGCAAAGTAATGAGTAAAATAAACATAGTTCATAAAATTGATCAATAAGAATACTGTATATTTTGAAAGCTCCATAAAGGGAATATATCTTTTGGGATAATCGTAGAAACATTAACTATTTGTTTTAGTTAAAGTAAATATCAAGAAGAACATATAACAATACCCTGTTCAACATGTATCTTTTGTAGAAAACTTATAACCAGAACACAATAAAGACAATCTCTCTTTAAATGTGATTTTCATACATCACTTGTTACAATTTATGTATCTATTTATGCATTTTGTTTCACATGTCTTTCTTCGTTTAAATGCAGACTTCTCGTCTCAAAGGAATAAGAGATGCTAGCTAGTACGTGTATGTATGTATATGTAAATTATAATTCTATGTGGTTTATCTTATTTGGGTCAGTCATCCTCGAGCAGTAATTGAAAATTAGAAAATGTCTATTTTCATTTCTTACGTATAGCATGTTGAAATTGTGAACTAGAAATGCATTTATATTTAGGTGTGTGCATTTATATTTTGCTAGATTGCATTTCTACAGCGTTTACATAAAAATGGAATTAATGCTACACATTTATTTTATGAGTTTTTAAGAGTTAGGACAGAAGGGCTTTTAGTTAAAATGTAGAATACGCATATTATAGGCCTACATAACGGTCTAGCTATAAATTCACATTTACACATTCAGTAGATGTAGTTTCTAATTGTTATAAAATTCAACTATCTATAGCAACTCATCGTTATCTTTGACATTATCACCTTTGACGTAGTGCCCCGGATTTCAGCCAGAATACATACGTAAACTATAACTTGTTTGGCCTGTTAGCTAGGAGGTTGCAACTATTCTCCAGTCTAAACAACTTAAATGTCGAGTATCTCTGAATAGACTAATCTACGCCGTTGGAGTTGCTGAGGCATCCTGCTCTTCGGTTACTGAGTCATTTTCCCAATCTTTTCTCAGGGGTATTTTCAGCTACTATATAGTCCGTTGATTGACTCAGGAGACTTTTTTCTTGATATTATCTCTTCTCTGTTCATTTCATCGAGTGTGCGTAGTCTTAAAGCAAGCTTTGAAACCAGCCCTTTAACGCACCACTCTAGTGTTAGCAGATCTAAAGTTACCTCTAGTGCAGCTTGAACTGGGTCGTTCTTCATTTCTGTAGTTACTATAGGGCAATTTACCTTTGTAGGATAGTGACATTCTTTCTGTTTACCATTTTATTCATGGCCTGCACAAGTTTAGAACGCTACACATAAACCTCACTGAAATTTAATCCGGCAACACTCCCGCCAACTATTCGGTAATCTTTAGTTTCGTGAAGAGAGATTTGCTCGCTTGATATTATCTCTTCTCTGTTCATTTCATCGAGTGTGCGTAGTCTTAAAGCAAGCTTTGAAACCAGGCCTTTAACGCACCACGCTAGTGTTAGCAGATCTAAAGTTACCTCTAGTGCAGCTTGAACTCAGTCGTTCTTCATTTCTGTAGTTACTATAGGGCAATTTACCTTTGTAGGATAGTGAGATTCTTTCTGTTTACCATTTTATTCATGGCCTGCACAAGTTTAGAACGCTACACATAAACCTCACTGAAATTTAATCCGGCAACACTCCCGCCAACTATTCGGTAATCTTTAGTTTCGTGAAGAGAGATTTGCTCGCGCATTATATATTTGTGAAATATTTGAAAAATAACTGTTATTTGTGTTTTAAAATGGAGCGTAAGCAAATGCTCATAAAGGGAGTGCTATATTCCCGACAAATTGTAGAGTTGATAGTTTATGATGTAAGTTTCCAACACATGTTATCCTCAGAAGCTGCTTTAGATTTTCTAAAAGTTAATATTAAAAAAAAACTCATTACATCTGTAAGGATTTTGAAAAATATTGAAATATTATTCAAGCACTGTCTGTTGAACAAACTGTGTATACAGATAAAATCTTTAGATATATAACTTCTTATAACAGTAACAAATTGAATACGAAAAATAAATTTTATATATTATAGAATACGATATACATTTTTTTTTTTTACTTACAATTCATTTCTAATGTGACGGCACTAGATATTGGAGCAATAAGATTATTATTGCTTGCCTGACAGGTGAATACTGTATGTAGATGTTTTCTTTGCAATTTCTCTAAACGTAACACGTTACGTACACGTCGTTCCGGAAGTACCTCAAAACTGTCATCTAAAAGAGCGTTCTCTTGCCACCATGTGACACGTGGTGTGGGTCGACCTGTAACATAATAACAAACAAAATGTATATAAATATGAGTAACAAAAAATATAATATAAAATATCATTATTCAACAATGTATGTTATTCATGTCATAAATGAAAATTTTGTTATAACTTGTTATCATATTTTTATCTATTTAGAGAGCGTTTACATAATCCCTATATATTATAAATGTGAAAGTAAGGATGTTTGTTTGTTTGTTTGTTTGTTACGCGTTTTAAATGAAACTGTACAGCAATATAGCTAATACATCAGAATAACACATGAGCTATAAATTAAAAAGATATAGATAATAAAAAAAAATTTTTTTTTAATCAATTTAATCCGACATTAACTATTTTAAATTTTTACAAAAATCTTTAATTTATGGTTTAAAATGATGAACACAGATGGAGCAGAGCTATGATCATCATTTTGAATCATAAATAAAAGATTTCTGTAAAAATGTAAAATAGAAAATGGTCACAATTTATGGCTCCCTTTTCTGATATACTCAATGAATTATGACTACTTTACAATTAAAAAAATTGAAAACTGTGCATATCTTTTAGCTGCGTAAAACAATCCCTTCAAGTGTTATGGAACGTTGATATGTGAGATTAAAATAGGTGGAAGCTATAAAGTGGTGATTTTTACTTTTAAGCCCAGTGAAGCGGGCGGGTATCAAGCTAGTATTATATAATATTAAATGGTGAAATCACACGATCTGTATGGAATACAGTCAAACATATCATGAAAAACAAATGTTTGATATAATAACAGAAGCCATTCGTATAAAAAGGTCAGTTCTTATATTCCATTGATTTGAAACGGATTTATAAATAATTCAATTACAAACACACTTCCTTTTTTTATCATGCTTTAATTAACTTGGTATGTATCTCTGTAATGTTTCTATCTATGAATCTATGTAACGAAATCTTTGAACGTAATTTTAACCCTCTTTAAATCGAATTGAATTCGCACATTTATCATGAAAATTCGCACATTTATCAAGAAAGAAATTTAAATAAAATTGTTTTAAAAGTTTTACAGATTTTTCTGATCAGAATATCATATTCAGGATTACGAATTAACTAACAAATCTTGATGAAGCTCAAATTACATTCCACTTAGATTAAAATTTAAAAAATACGTTTTTTGCTAGCTGAACTAAAAAAAAGAATTAGTGAGGAAACACCAGTTCGTCAGCAATTTTTCAGTTCCCTCAATCTTACTTGATTCAAGGACCATTTGTGGATATACTTCTGAAACGCAGAAAATTGCCATTTTTCATTATATTATAGATTATTTAAGCAATTTTGCTACTGGCAATCCTTATGTCAAACTTTTTCCGATGCGAGATACAGTATCTGAAATCATGGAAATGCTGATACAATCGTAATTTCGATTCGATATGTTAACTGTGCGAAGAGCTCGGATACTCTCTCATTTTAGTCAACTGTAACATATTTGTACACTCCATTTGAGGTAAAATTAAGAAATGGTACACCTTGACCTAGTCATCCCGTTACGAAATAAGTTTCGATTTTTGCCCCAATTTCTTAGATCAGTATTTTGTGTTTTTAAAATACGTATTTTCGACTACCAAGTAGTCATCATCAATAAGAATTAGCTAGTGATTACTCTTATTATGAATGTTACTCCTTGCTAATTTGATGGCGGACTGCACCAAATTTATTTTGAAATATCCTAGTGTTCTCATTTATTATCTTTGATAATATTTATATCCCGTTACGGTTTGAAACTGGATATACCACACAAATACAAACAAATAACAATATATAATATTAAAAATCAATAAACGGATACACACCCAAGGTTAAAAGTATATCCTGTAAATAATAAATTTATTAAAACATTTATGATTATAGCTGACATAAAATATAAAATTTGAAGCATTTAAATATAAAGATGTTTCTAACGAATACAGACTAATAAAATTGAAGGTTAAAAACATTATATATATAACATATAATAGAATTGCATTATATAATATCATTTTCTCTGAATAATCCAGATTATCCTATGACATAATACCATTTTGTTGAATGCATTTATGTGCCTGTTTGCTTTTTCTATAAATGCCTTATAGCATACATATATACAGTACCTTATAACATACACAACTATATCCCGAAAACTAGACGACTAGAACCTTATCAGGATTTTCAAGAAAATAAAATTTTGATGTTGTTTTTGTTGCCGGCACCTATAAACTGTTTTCTGTGTTGTGTTTCATCATTGATTCGCTTACGTTTTAAGCAATAGTCAGGTTTATTGTACGTACATCTACTATGTATCATACCATAAAGTAATACTCGTGTTTATAGAGAGCCATTTAATATTAGAGTCGGATAGAGGAATACATAATTTTTTTTCAAAATGATTCTTTTTGTATATTATTTAAAATCAGAAACATTTCAGATGGAAGAAATAATCTGGAGGGGGAATAGGTAATGTCGCGACTGATATATCGACGCCCAGCAGGAATCGCTAATGATAGAAGTTAGGAATTTCGAGAAGATATTGATTTTATACTGTGGGTGTCACAAAAGAAAGGATTTTTCGAAATTCATCCTCTAAAAGGGTGAAGGTTTGGGTTGGTAGGTGATGAAAGTTTGTATGAAAATATATATAAACCGTAATTTTTGAGTTCACTACTTAACCGATTTTAAAAGTTCTTTCACCTATAGAATGCTACCTCATCACCAAATAAAATGGGATATATTTTATTTTCAACAAAATTAAGGTTCTGCACCAAAAGTCAAAATCCAATAAATATTGAAACCGACATTTTTGACTTCACTGATATTTTAAGTAACTGATTTTAAAAATTATTCCATCTATAGAATGCTACATTATCAGCAAGTGACATGGCCAAGCTTGGCTCGGTGCTTAACAATATCTAATCAGACTTGAACCAGTGTTTTCTTGCTTACTATTTTCGATATGGATGCTTGTGCAAAACTTCAAACTCAAGGAGTCTGAAAAATTGGAACTTCTCTGTTTTTAATCTCCAATGACGGGAGTAACATAACAATAAAATCACAATTCATACTTATTACAAATTCACAATTCATAATAAGCTCTATTTCCATACTATACAATTTATGAAATGTAGCATTACGCGCAAAGCTGGTTATGACTCCAAAGGGGGTAGGTTTTAGATATACTGTAGTTTGTAAAGATTGGCAAATTCCTTATACAGCAACTGGTACTTGTTAACGAAATGTTCAAAGAAAAAATAATTTTTATAATTTTTCATCATTTACATTGGAAAGGTATTATGGTACCACCTAGTACAATTTAATTTTCTCTAGAGCTCACAAACTAAGTGTGACGTAATTTTTTTTTTCGAGCATTTTTTTGTGAACCACTCTGTATATTTATCAATTATTCAGCTAAATCACAATGATATTAGGAAATTAATCATACAATAAAATATAATTCATCAAATTCTATTACTTTAATTAAAGTCTATGGGAATATTATCTAAATTCTAGACAGTACACTCACACCAAATCACATTCAATTCATATGTCTAGCCTGTCAGACTTTATATGCAAATATGTATATTATGCAGATGGTGTATTTCTTTAATATAATATCGAAATTCGTTTTTCAACTGTATTTCTACCTATAAACATATTCGATGTAAGAGGGGTTTAAACTTATCAAATTAAACATTTGTTAAGAGTATCGGCATTATGTAGTAATGCATTTTGTTGGCATAAATCAAAACAATTTCGAAACGGTATACTATCACAAAGAAAAGTAAAAGGTGTATTGGTTTTTTGCATCTGGTAGCATTACTTTGATTCAAGAGTTTGGCAATCTATAGATATTTTATATCTGGAGTTACCTCCTTTGCTGGGCCCTACTTCCTTTAAAACGCAGGTCAGCTAATTACAAACTGACCTTTCTCACTAAAATTGTTAATGTTTATAAACTAAAGTATAAAAACTATTTTGCCCTTTATAAAGTAGGTGTCTTGGAAAGCTCGGAGACGGCTATTTCTTAGTACTTAGCTTTAAAGAATACAATTTCAACATTTTAGACTCTAAAATTTCTTATTTACACGTCTATCGAATACATTGAAAAAAGCTTTCCCATTAACTTTGTCCTTTAGATCTAATCGATTTCAATCTCTAAGTTTTAAGAACACTAGAACTAATGATCAATATAACATCTTATTTTAACATTTGAGTTTGGTACTAAAAAAAATCGTATGCATGTGCTCACAGCCGTTCTCTGCGTGTCAAATTCGAGAATTTTTGAATCACCTGTATTGTATGCTAGATTTCGTCATTCGATTTGGGAATCATAAAAGGAAGTAGCAACGATAAAATACTGAATTGTCTTGTATATACGTTTTCATGTAACGTGTTTACGCCTTGAATTCAAATCGTTCAATAAATATGTCATAGCTGTATCGAATAATAATAATATACAAAATTTATTCATTTATTTTATTGTGAAGAGTACCACTTTTCGAAAATTTCCGCAACTGGGTTAAACTTTTTTTTTTTTTTAGTAATTACAACCAATCTTTACTCCAAAGTTCTTTGTCCATGAAAATGTCATCAAGTTTGGCAAAGAATTTCATTTTTCCTTATAAAACAGTAAACAACATCCTTCATTTTTCCCACATTCTATGCTAAAGAATTTATATTAAGGATGTATGAGAACGGCAGTGGGGTACAGAATGTATATTTTCAATTTCGATCATAAATTATATCATAGCTTGACGATATAAGACGAAAAGTAACAATACCATTTTTCGATATCTGGCGTAATCTTAAAAATATCGAAAATTGAAAATTTTGTTTAATTATTTAGCTTTCGATATTTCGAAAACCAAAGCACATATCGAAAATTTTTTTTCTTATTTTTCGTCTACATTCATGAAGTTATAACAAACTTCATCTTCAAATTTCAACCCTAAATCTATCCTGCTCTTACATGCATTATATGGACGGAGACACTTGGATTTTTTCTTTTCTATGCCATTGCTTATATTTTTACTTTCTATAAAAATTTATTTCATTCATTCCAAGCGAAAATTATTAAAAACTTTCCAAATATGTCGTATTTTGAGATTCCTCCCTAAGAGCCAATGTATTTTATATCGATTTTCAATGACATATTCTTTGAGTAAAAGTCTGCCTATAAAAATTTTGAGCCTTTAAATCAAACATTTTTGTCATGCTCATACATCCTTAATCATAATTTTATTTGATTTTTTAGCAAAATTTTTTGCTTTTGAGCTAAAACTGATAGAGAATTATTATTATATTTTAGGGAAGTTTGTCTAATACAATAAAATATTCAACATTCAATTGCCGTTTCTCTGATTTTTCGAAACAGACATTTTAAATAAATGTTTTTTGTAGTAAAAAAATTGACATTTGCTAATCAACTTTATTCTTTCAGTTATTTTAGTCAGTAGAACAATCAATGCAAAGTTTTCCTAGAAGACGAAAGCTATTCAAATTTGATGTTATTTGTCGTCGTACAAAAATTGTCGTCTTTGAAAAATAATATGGTTTCCTTTAACTACAACAATAGAAAAATTCTGATTTTTATAATTCAATTATAACAAACTTTATTATACAAACAGCACAACATACATCCAGCAATAAAAAGAAATTTTGTGTAATACGTATCCATGAAAAATTTTTGTTTTGTTTTACTTTTAAAAAATTAATAATAAAAAAAGGAAACATCTTTGTAACAAAAAAAATAAAAATAAAACATACAGAAAAATTTATTCATGCATGATTTTAAACCATAATAAAATAATCATAAAAGAAAAAATAAACAAATATATAAATATATGAGAAAAAAATAATAATAACAATTGTAGGAGTTAGAGAACTAAATAATAAAAATGATATACGCAGGAAAGAAAAAAATACGAAGTGAAAAGAAAAATACCAAAATGTAGAATAAAGAATGTACCTATAACACTAACTATAATACTCACTCTTTTACTAAATATACAGAAACAATCATATATAATACATTTATTTATTTATTGTTTAAATATGTTGTAGCATGTAATACAATAACACGATACAATTATTGTTTTTGAGTAATAAAAATAACAATAATAAATTTATTTATTTTTATACCTTACGTTTCTATGAACTTAAAGTTCTTAGAATATTCAAACAGGCTTAAAAGTACCCTTATATGTAGACAAAGGCAAATACGTTTTACGGGAGCTCAGCTTTTTAATAATTTCTAGCATTATTGGTACCAAAGAAGAGAGTCATTTTTGTGGAAAACGTTGTGATTTTGTTTACATGTGTTTCAAATAGCATAATTAATTTATTTTGTATCAAGCAAGTATTTTACCTAAAACACGTGTATCGAAAATTGAGTGAAAAAAACACTTCTAATTGAAATCAATCAAAATCGAAAAACTAAAATTGATTAGTCATTAAAAAAAACGGTTCTATTTAAAATTAATGTAATAACACAAATTTTTTAATTTATACATAACATTCAATTTCATTACGATAATAGGACAATAATTGAATAACGTTTTAAACTTAACACATGTTTATAGGTTTAACATGTTTATAGATTAGCAAGAAATACACGTTTCTTGATGTCTACTTAGATTTGTTTTGTTGCTGCCTTTACCCAATTAAACTAATGATTTACTGAATACATAAGAAAAATAGTGAACATTCATTAATGAAACACAGCTAAAATTCTGATCGCAGAAAACAGAAATATTATAACTGAAGATTAAAAAAAGAAAATGGACTTTTTTCAGGATTTATGTTCTTCGTAAAACTAATTTCATTGAAAACACGCAAAAGTAGAGCCAAAGCAAAATGTTACACAGACAGTGTATGTTACCAGAATGCACATATGAAGGAAAAATATGGTTTCTGAATTCAGGACATAAACGAAGTTTAATGTTTTATTAGCGAGCAATAAAAAAATCACTAGGCCACAGAATACCACTAGGCTACAGAAACCTTAAATCTTTCAAAATAAAGATTTTCCTGGATTCGTAAAGAAGTATTAGGATAAAAAAACAATTTTTTGTCATATTTCAATTCGCATCATGCTATTTGATAGGAATGCGAGCGATACAGTTATGTATATATTGGCTGCTTCAACCTAAAACCTTCTTAAATCTAAACCTTAATAAAATGAAAAGTCGTAATATTCACAATATTGTTTCACAGAGGCGGATTAGGTGCAAGGTAAACTAGGCACGTGGCGTGAAAAGAGGGGCGTGCGTGAAAATTTTTAACGAAAGATAACATAAAATTAAGTTTGCCAATCAAAAATAATTATGAAAATTTTAAAATTATATAAATGCTACATTGTATATATATATAATATGATAAATTGTGCAATAATATGTCAGCAGTTAAGTAGAGCTAAAATATTGTCGAAATTTTATTGGCAATTAAATAATGTATGTATTACATACATCATAAATGTATCTTATTTTGATACAATGTAAGCTTTGCTCGTTATACAGTGTGGTCATAAAAACGAAAGCTACAAAAAGGACAAAAATAATTTCTTATAATTTTAACAGAGAAAAGTTTTTTTAAAGAAAAAAATCTTACTCGCGAAGAAAGAAGATGGCCATTTACGATCTTAGATCAGAATAAATACTGTTCAGAATTTTGAAGATGATCCAGAAATTTTTTTAACTTTTACAATTACCTCACACAAATTACTAAATTGTAAGATTCTCAAAAATCTCTTACTTTTCTGAAGTTATTTATCGCGAATTAAACTTAATTTAATAATTTCTGAAAATATTTATTGTAAATAACCCCCATTTTTTCTGAATAATATTTCCTTTCACACTGGCAATTTCTTGTTACTTGCTTCAATATTTATGTAAAATTAAAATAAATTGGGGCATAATTTTTGGCGCCTTTTTCTTGTTTAGTTTTATATTAGAGTACAAACGATTTAAAAGAAAATAATTTATAACAAAATTTTTTTAATTATTAAGTAAATGTTAAATACTGACCTCCAGTAGCAACACAGGTAATATCGATACTTGCTCCTTCATTGTATGGGCCCAAAATGTAATGTGGAATGTGTGATCCTTGTGCATCTAATATACTTAATTTTTCTGGTGGAACTGTAAAAGAAAAAACAATTATTAAAATAAAAACCAAGAAATACTTTGGCAAATAACATTTTTCAAGGCAAATAACATTTTTAATGTTAGGTGTGTAAGAACGTGTACACTTATTATAAGTATTCATTTTTCCGTTATTAGTTTAATTAAAAATTGAAATATAATATTTAAAATATAAATGGTTTTTGTAGTTTTGGTTTTATTTTTGTATCCTTAGAAATTGTGCAAAACGGAATATGTATGCAGAAATTTATTGATATATCCTCCATAACTTCTATGCATTTTCAAGAATGAATTACTTTTTTAAAATAGGAATATATAATACGTCCATTAATTTTGTTCTATTAAAATTATACGATTAAAATGATAAATTTAAATTTTTTAACTCTTCAAGAACACGCAGTCCAATAGCCTACCTGAAAATGGCCTATTTAAGATTCTATTTTGATTTGCATCACTGTTTTTGAGGCCCAACTTTTTAACTTAACTTGAAAAAAACTTGTAAGACCAGTGGGTAATTTAAAAAAGCCGTGGGTAGGATCTGTTGCGGCCATTTAGATCCACACGAATAACTTCCCAGCTTAAAAAAGTAGTTATAAAAAATAAATTAAAATTCGATCGACTCGAAACGACTTGGCTGAATGTTTAGAAATTCTTTTAGGTCATATTGCCGTTAATACGCTTCAATCGACACCTCAACGAAGTCGATATCATTTTTTCTTCGCGCGATATTGATGTCGAGAAAAATGTCCACGATTGTACGTACATACACACACAAGCACATACTTCGAAATTGGTGTTAATGCTTTGTCCTGACCATGAAACGTAAAGATATGTTGCAATTTTCGGTTTCGAAAATCGTTACCCATTACAATATTATATATCCTAAGCCGAAACTGTTTTTCAAAGTTTAAGTTTTTTTCAAGTAAAACTTCTTAATCGACGAATTTTCATTTCATTTGATTTCTGTCCATTCAAAGAAAATTCAATTTTAAATAATCACCACTTTAAAAAAAAACCCATAACTATAATCATCTTTGAATTGAGTTAGTTTTTTATTTTTTTGCCTATATATTTTCCTGTTTACATAAGCACAAAATAGATGAGTGGGATAAACTCTACATATGTGATCGATACGTATTGAATTGGTTGCATGACGTTCCTTTCTTCAATGAAACATAATACCTGAAATGTTATATATATACAAAATTGGTACACAAGCGTCTATATTTACATTGATCTTATACAGGTAAAGACGTCTTATATATCGATATTTGCTTCTACTCGTTTCTCTTTGGTACATCAAGGTTGTGATGCATGGAATCCTTACTTGTATGCATACTAGGCAGCAATATCCAAGTAATCTTTTTGAATATCTTCAAATATACACAGAATCAAAAGAAGTAAAAAAGCATATTAGTATTTACTTATATTTTGTAAAGGTGAAACAAAAAGTTCAAAGCCTGAATAATTCTTATTTTATAACTAATAAGAGAAGAATGATAATTGCAATTTTATACGTTTCAAAAGGAAAAAATTTTCATTACGTTTTGTGAGTATGCTCAAATGCATTTTAACCAGCGAATTAAAAAAATGAGTGTAAGTTTAACCACTACGTGTGTATGTTTATCTGTCTGTGGCGTCGTACCATCAAACGGATGAACCGATTTTAATTTTCTTTGGTTTCGTTTGGCAGGTAGTTTATCGCTGAGTGTTCTTAACTCTGTTTCAAGTTTCAAGTTTAGGGTTCCGTACCCGAAAAAAAACTGGCAACGATCTTCAAAACATTTTAAGAAAAAAGGTTATATAATGCACAGTAATCTTATATATGTTTCAAATGCGAGTTCAGAGTTCCGTACCCGAAAAATTTGACACTCTATTAAATAACCTTTCAAACGAAACAAAAAATCCAAATCGGTTCATTTGTTTAGGCGCTATGATATCACAGGCAGGCAGGCAGACAAACACATAGCGATCAAACTTATAACACCCTTTTTTGACTCAGGGGTTAATAAATTACACACAAGTCACCATTGTTAGAGCTTTATTGTGTGTCATAAACTTTGCTGTGTGTCTCTTTATCCAAGTCCACATTGCTCATAGAGGAGGAAGCGAGACGGGTATACGACTCTTCTACCTATCTCAGTTTCTCTTATAGTAATGAGATAGATAGAAAAAAAATGTTGTCTCTCTGTCTTACTTGTATTTTAGGTTGTCACTGGTTAGGTAGTCACTGTCATACTCGTATGTTAAGTTAATAGTTCGAGGGTTTTCTGTAATCCACGTTTGTCCAAGCCTGCTCTAAAGAAACCATGAAAACCTAAAATGTTTGGAATAATAAAACACCTCATATTGACAAATACAAAATAATGATTTATTTTATTACATAATATAAATTTAAAAATAATATAATTTTCTGACGGTAGTGTTGATTTACCTAAGCTTATGTCTCTTTCATCAGTCATCGGTTTATATTCAATTTCTTTACCAATGTATAAATTCAATAACCTTAGTAACGAATAAAAGGAAATGCATGCTTAAAAATTAAACCGATAAAAGGATGAACAAATAATGTTGATTTGATTGCTTTTATTTTAAAGCTATAACTAAAAGTTCAATAAGAATTAATTAGGAATTAACTTTTAATTATTAGGATTCTTATTTTAGTTTCTTCGATATAAATAGATACAGACTATTTTTCATTCCACAAAAATAAATATATGTATGGTTATTATATTCAAATAAGGCTGATTGGAACAAATAATTAAACTTATATAACTGATATTCCGATAATCTTTTCGAAATTTTTATTTTTTTAGTTTCAAGAAATATGGTAAAACACTAAAAACACAATTTTAGAAATTGGTTATAGTATAAATACCCATAACAAGAAAGCGATACTTTTTGGTTCGATAAAAATACATAATATTTGCATTTAAAAGGAAAATTAACGGAAAGTGTTCTTAGCTATGTTGTTTCAAATTTGAACTTGACTATAAAAATGAATGGGCAAATAAACCTGACTTAATTCATTTCGAAAAGTGAAATGGTAAAATAATTAGGTAATTCAAAACAAGAATTCAAAAGAACAAAGTCAACTCAAATATTTCAGTTGCAATTCAAATATTTCCAAAAATTTGTCCAAAAAAATAATAGCTATCTAAGTATCCTTTTCATTTCATCTGATGTCCTTGACCACCACTTTAATATTAATTAAAGGAGAGTTAAAGTGTTTATCTGTGCGTCTATTGATTGATAAAATTTTATAGCCAAGTTTCCAAAAATCGGTTTACAAGGAATAAATCGCATTTGTCGGGGGTTTTTTAAATTTTGCAAATTTCACTTGCGTTTACATAGTTGTTAAGTGCAGTAGTTTAATTAATTATTTGTTGTCTTATTTGAATATAAATGAATATAAATTAAATTATGAAAAAATAGTTATAATTATTATCAGTTCAGCTTCATAATAAACAAATTCAAAATAAACAAAAACTACAAACGAACTTTTAGTTCATTTGTAGTTTTCAACAAATTGCTAGTTAATTATATATGAAATTACAGTCGCTTGATATTATTTGTGATATTATACCATTCAAGTTTTATCAAAGTTAATGGCTATATAAATTTATTTTTCATTGATTGCTTGCAGTAATATAAATAATTGAAATATTAAGTTCAATAGATAAAATTATTTTGTTTCATATCATACAAATCACAATTTTTATAACAACGTACTCTTTGAAATAAACTAAAAAAGTTGTTTTTTAAATGATTTTTTATGTTTTTAGTTATTTACAAGATTATTTTTGACTTTGGTAGTATTTTTGAATTTGGTAGTCACTACGAGACGTCATAATCTACAATTTCCAAAAGTTGTTTTGCAAGAATAAGAAGAAAAAATTATTTTTTGTTTTGATATGTTTTTCAATCGATTTTAATTTCAAATCTTGTCATCTAATCTTACATATTTTCAAATTTCAACGAAAGATACGTTCAAATCGATACTAGGACAAAGGCCTGTTCGATAATTATTTTTTTGTAACTATTAAAACACTCCAAAACTCTGATTGTGTTGTATTGAATGATTTGTTGGAAAATTTAGTAAGCGGTACAAAACATATTCAATTACTATGACTTGATTTGACTGAAGATGTGAAAATGGTATTAATTTTTGGACCGATGCTGACATACACACATGATCTCTATTCCACGTTTATTCGTTTAATTTTATTGACGAATTATTCCTAAAAACGTACAGGTAACATAGTGGTTTCGTTTTTTGTGGTTAAAAGACATGAACTTAAATTATCTATTACTGAAAGATTCTTTCATATTTTTAAAAATATTTTAAATATTTCAAATGATATTTCTTTTTGTAACCCAAAAAAGGGTACTAGTACAAAAAATCTAAATTGTTATTAAAATTATGAGTGAAATAAATAGAAAATTTATTCAAAGATATAAAGTAAATAATTTAAGTATTTCCTTTGTTCAGAAAATTTAAACAAAATAGATGTACGTAAACAACACAAAAGTATACGGGTAAGAATATTGTGTCGTTAAATTGCGTTTAGCATTCATAGTTCGAGCTGCTAGTGGTTTGTTGGGTACTTACACGCCAACATGCATAGATGATATGAAATAAACCAAGAGCCAGCACGAAAAAGGTAAATTCATGTTATTTTGACTCAAAGCTTTGTGTACCTAAATGCAGCCCTAATCAAGATCGGTTTGATAGTACAAATCAAATTTTGTAAGTGAAAACAACGGTTCTCGTCCGATCACTGATTTTAAACAACATTCAGCACTTAGTTCTAGGATGGGTTACCGCTTGAAAATAAAGTAGTATAATGTAACCATGGAATTTGTCTGATATAAAACTCATGCACACAGGCTTATATTCTTCTTTTAACTTCCAATATAAATTTGAAAAATATAATAATAAGCCTACTGTAAGGCTTAATTCATTTAATTTGGGTAGCTACAAATATTGTGCCGAATCATATAATACTCCAAAATAGTGCAGGAGAGTGTACACACCGCAAGAATAGAGAAAGTCAGTACAATATAACACCATTTTTTTTATGTGAAGTGTCAACTGTTACACTGAAGATTTTTTAGATTAGAAGTATTATTCTATTTTTTACAATTCAGAAGTTCCTTAGTTTTCGCTATCGACTGTTCCCAAAGACTGCCTCGCATGTTTTTTTTATTATTTTTATACCAATTATCAAGAAATCTTTAAAGTTTTTTTCAGTGACTCAAATTGACACTTTGATTGAGTTGAAATGAAACAATGGATGACTTGACACTTTATACGAACTGAAACAAAAAAAAAAATTCTCAGCTTTTACTCATTTCAAGATGTTGCTGAGAGTTTTAAATAGATATTTCAAAATAATACGGTTATTAAGTCCTTTCTGGCTCTTAGTCTATAATATCAAATAAAAATGTTTGAATTTCACATGGTAATAATGTAATTTAGTAACAGATAATAACACTACATTATTATTTTAGGATGGTAGGTACTACAATACAAGTGAAGAGCACCGTATGGTATATTACTAACTAGTTTTCACACTGAACATAAACAAAAACCCTTTAGTTCCAGAAAACAATTTCGTATAAAGTTAATTTTGTCCGACTTCTACAGAATGTCTAACTTCATCAAAATATATTTCAATACTTTTGGGCAGAATAAAGCGTGGACTTTCTTGTTAAACAAAAAATACTTAAAATACAATAATACGTTAAAATGTACTATAAGCTTATTCAGAGAAGTAGAAGCAAACAAACCTTAGGCGAAGAATTGTCACAGAGACAATTAACTGTATGATTTTTTGTCTTCAACATTGGTCGTTTATGGCTGTTTTGCTGGTTATGTGGAAAATAAGAAAATTGTTTCACGGTTTTCACAAAATAATCATCAAAGAAGACTTGGGTAAGAGATGAAAGGGTAAATGCGAACTTTGATGTAATTAATTAGTGCAGTCAAATATCTCGTCAATAATTGATATTAAAGATGTGTGAGCATGACAACAATGTTTGATTTAAAGGCTCAAAATTTTTTTATAGAAGACGTTTACTCAAAAAACACGAGGTTAAAATTTCAGCAAGTCAATATTAACTATATAGCTCTTATGGAGGAATCTCAAAAAACGACATATATTGAATGTTTATGATAATTTTCGCTTGGAATGAATGGAAACAAATTCATAAAACAAGTGAAAACAAACAATTGACTGACTTAAATGTTGAAATACTAATTATAGGCAGTGTTTATTACTACTTTATCAATTGTAAAAATATATTTGTAATTGAATAAATAAAGATTAACAAATAATGGTGTGGGTGGCCTCTGTGATAAGGCGTATGTCACAAATACGGAGGTTAAACCTCCATTATTATTATTATTACTTTATCACATTGCACATACATACATGTCACACATATATAACTGATATTCCCATATAATACATAATATATAATTTGTGCCTAGTTTGCGCACTCACGGGTAACTAGTGATGTTTACGAAAAAAATGTTTCAAACAAAAGTTGTTAATTTTTTTATAAGGAACATTTTTTATATTTCAACTTTTGTTCTATCACTAACGGTTTACAAAGTGGGTCCTACGGACCCAAGACCCAATTGACCTATGTTGCTCATTCATGAACTCAACTCCACCTTTTACGTCCTGAGCACGCTGTAAAAATTTCAGCTTTATATATTTTTTCGTTTTTGAGTTATCGTGTTCACAGACGGACTGACAGACAACCGGAAATGGACTAATTAGGTGATTTTGTGAACACGTATACCAAAATTTGGTATGTAGCGTCCATATTTTTAAGCGTTACAAACTTGAGACTAAGTTTAATATACTATGATATATTTCATATATACATGGTGTAACAACTTTATTCTATTCCAAAATTCTATATATATTTGGTAAGAGCTGTGTGTCGAAAACAACCTATAATGTAAATTAATTCCATTCTTTACCACACCAGTTGGTTTTGAGTGCATTATATTATTAAATGTTACCAGTTGAAATGTTTGAATTGCGCAAAGTACCTTAAATTTAAAGTGGGATCATAACCAAAAGCTCACTAACAACTCCGATAATAAAGCTACAATATGCTACACTTCAACTGAAACATGAATGACCAAGCTAACGAAATACAGTTTGGTGTAGTAGATTTTTAGGATATTGTTGTTGTAGAACCAACCATACCGATGCCGTTGATAATATTCAAATGTACTCGATTAACTACTTGATACACCATATTATATGAATTATATCATTCTATTTCTCTTATTATGGTTCCAAGGTTTAAGTGGGTTTTATCTCTAGAATAAAAGACCATGAAATATACTTTGGGTATTAAAATTTACCATCATATAATACGAGTGAAGTCGTGGGTATTGGTATGTTATTAGTTAATATGTCATTTTGTAATTTAATTAGGTAATGTAATAATAGAGAGGGTCTAGCCCGAAAAATGAGACGGAAATTGGATCAGAACGCCACTCATATCAATTGTTAAAATCCTTTCAAAAAATTTATCTAACCTACACCACGGCTGACTCTAGCGCTTTAATTAAGTCTTTGTTAATCTAACTGGAGTCCTACTATAGGGTCAGTTACTAAAAGGACTATTACTAAGTATATTATGAACATAAGTTACATATTATGAACAAAACCTACATTAAAATCGCAAAACGCTATGCAAAGCTGCTTTTTTGGTATGTTATTTGAACCCTTTAGGTTTTTGCAGTTGAATTCAAAAACTATGAGCTTTGTTCATTAGTTCCTACTATCATTTTGAAAGTAGGTATATTAAATTTGAATAAATAGTGATTGAGATATGATACTGGAAAAATTTACATGGTTTTAAGAAATATTAAAATTTTTTGTTTTGCACAAGGCTCACTTTTTTGCATAAGTGAGCCCATTTATAAAAAAACGAAAAAAAAGTGCTCTGGAAAATACTTCACACTCCCGTGAACAAAATTAAGTTTAAAAATAGGCCATTTGTATTTTCATAAACCAATCAATTTTCGATCCTGCAACTTTTTAGATATGTTTGAATTGATTAATTATCAAAAAAATTATTATTTTTCTTAGATTGAAGTTACTTCTGAAAAACGCATATATTTCCGGCAAACATTCAATGAATTTTCGTTATTTGAGGACGCTGAGTACATTAGAAGTTGTAAAGTTCAGAAAATTCAGCTTTTTCATTTCTTCAAGTATTAATTGTGTACTTCAGATCCTCAAGAATGGTTTCTATCCATACGAAAGTTAAATTATTACTTTGTTTATATATATTACCATAGATATTTTACCTACTTGAATATAACAGAGACTAGATTAGGTTATGTACAATAATGTTAGATTAGGTTGCATATCTATTACAGGATGCTCATCATAAATATTTTGGAATACTTGTTTCATGGAAACATTTTTAACCCCCGAACTAAAAAAGGGGTTTATAAGTTTGATCGCTATATGCGTGTGTCTGTGTGCCTGTCTGTGGAATCGTAGTGTCCATCGTAGCATTTGAAAGGTAATTTAATGGAGAGTGTTCTTAGCTATTCCGTTTTCAAAAAAACTAAAAAAATTGGCGATGATATTCAAAATCGATTTAGTTTGGAAAAGGCATGACGTATAATTTTAACATATAAATAAAATGAATGGTCAAATAAACCTGGCTCAATTGATTTTGAAAAGTAAAATGGTAAAATAATTAGGTAATTCAAAACAATATTTCAAAAGAACATTGTCAACTCAAATATTTCCATTTCAATTAAAATATTTCCAAAAATTTCTTCCAAAAAATGATAGCTCTCTAAGTATCCTTTTCATCTCATCTGATGTCCTTGACCATCACTTTGATAATGATTTAAGAAGCGTTATAAGTTTAAAGTGTTTATCTGTGCGTCTGTGTGTTTCTCAGTGGCATCGTAGCCCCTAAACCGTCGAACCGACTTGATTCAGAACATTTTATAGCTAAGTTTCCAAAAATCGGTTTACAAGGAATAAATCGCATTTGTCGGGGGTTTTTTAAACTTTGTAAAATTTACTTATGTAGAAAGCTATAAATTTTTTTATTATAAAGAAAAGATTTAAAAAAATCTTTAGTTAGACTTGATTAAAAAAAAAGTAGTTATCGTTAGAATTTAAAATTCAACTTCTGTCGTAGCTATTCAGGTTACAGAAAAATATTTCGAATAAAAATTTGTTTATGTCTTTTAAACGAACCGACGATCAAAAACATGGATCCACCATTTTAAATTTTATATTTGATCTTCATCGAGACTTTTATGATTACTTCAAGGTTACAAGTAGGTATATACAAATTAAACAATCAAACATATGCAAAAACAAGATCGATATTTTTACCTTAAAAGTATTTGAAACATTTTACAAAAAAATTCCATTCGAAAACCTTTTGGAGTGTCACTTTACTTTTGTGTCAACCGATTAAGTTTTCTGTGACTCAGTGTCACAGAAAATGCACGGATTACATATAATATTATATGCAGGTAATCCGTGCATTTTTTATGGCACCTAGATATGTTAAAAATTAGTTTTTTGGCCATTTACTTTGCTCAGTAAGTATACAATGCATTTACATTTGAGTTTGTCCACCCTGTACAGATGTGTTTGTACATAGATTTTATCAATGTACAGCATGTATTATTCTTGTGAATAATAAAAGATAGGACAGAGATAAGCTTTTTGTGATTATCAAGTTCATTTTCAAACCAATTGTTTATACGATAATAATAATTTCTTATTCACTGTTACTATCTATATACATATATCTTTGTGCTACAATAATAAAAGTATAATCATAATAAAGAAGGTGATAAAAAAAATCCTGCACTTTGCCTATGAATTTCGTTTTTATTTTGGGGAAATTTAAGGGTGAATACAAACTATTCTTCTTACTTAACATAGATTTCTTTGAAAAGTTTATAAAAAATAAATCTGTGATAGAAATTTAGTGAAGAAAATGCGATGAGAGTATTTTTCTTCTAAGTAATTTAACTTTTGTTGTGTTCTTTTTGTGTTTTAGTATTCTACTATAACTAATAACTATAGAGTTAAAGATAGAACAATTCGAAGAAAAAAGTAAAATTTTATTAAAATGGGACCAATATATGCATTATGTACTTCTGGAATTTTGGTTCATTCGATTATCTGATTTTTAGTACAAGAAATCCGACTTTTAGCCCAAAAATTTTAGTAAGTACTGAAAAAATGGATTGAAATTATTTGAAAGAGTGTCCATTATTATGTCAAAGTTTCTGTCACATTAAGCTTTTGAAAAATTTGGAAATTAAAAACATCAATTTTTCTCCGATCACTTTAAAGCCATACAATAACTGATAATAGTAAAATGTGACGATTGAATGTACGGTTTTTGAGGTATGCACAACAAACTGGTAATATTTGGAGCTTCACACATATCAGCTAATATGATAATATGAAAAACGTCGCATTGGTCTGCCGCTTTTGATACGTCAGGTACAACTTTTACACCACCTTATTTGAGTTACTGTTTAGATTTTTACTTGATGGACGAACAAGTTTTGACCCAAGTTTGTAACGCTTATAAATATTGATACTGCAAAAAAAATTTTGCTATAGCTGTTCATAAAATTACGTAAATAGTGCATTTCGGTTGTCTGTCGGTCTTCCTATCCGTCTGTAATTACGATAACTTAAAAACGAAAAGAGATATCGAGCTGAAACTTTATGGCGTGCTCAGGACGTAAAAAATGAGATTGAGTCCTGAGGTCAAGTAGGTCTTTTGTCCGTAGGACCCATCTTGTAAACCGTTAGAGATAGAACAAAAGCTTCAATGTAAAAAATGTTCCTTATAAAAAATTATAAAAAATTAGACTAACTTCTGTTTGAAACATTTTCGCCTAAGCATAACTGTTTACCCGTGAGGGCGTAAATTAAGCGAAAATTATATAGTATGTATTATATGGGAATAAAAAACAAACGATTGCATAATCAACACTGTCTATACATGGTATTTCAACTATTAACTCAGTAAATTTTTTTTTTTTTTACGTAACAGCAAATTTTCAGCAAGTTTCTAAAATTTTGGAGGTCAAATTTTTTCTATTGCATGTGCTGTTCATGGTAGCTGTTACTGCATCACTAATGTGTTAATGTCACATGTTTTAATTTACATCACACAAACAGCAAGCAGTTCGTTTAATTTACAACTATTTATAAAATGAATTTACAATATTTGAATTAAATTATACAAATAATAACAATAGATTCTTCCTATATAAATACTCTACGAATTTGTACATATTAAATAAAGTTTATTATTTATGTACAGGAATAAATATTATACAGTGTTTACAAGTCGATTAGCAGACGTTTTGATTGGTTAATTGTATTTCCAGATTAATCAACTTTTAATTCATTCAGAAGTATTAAAGATGATTAACCCGTCAGCACTCTCGTCAACCGTCCGGTAATATGATATGTGATTTGCTCATACGTTTTGCACATTTGTCAAATATTTTGCGCGTTCAATATTCTTAAAATTATTTTTTTACAAAAAAATATTTCTCCATCTTGTCAGTGATGAACAATTTATTTTTCAGCTATCTAAAAACGCGATATCAAATCAATATCTATCTTACAGGAGAGTAAAATTTCGAATCAGGCCTTGAATAAAGCCACCTGTCTAATAAATAATGTGGATCATTCTGGTAGCCATAATGCCAAAAACAAATGCCAAGAAAAATGGTATTCATTTTTTTTATTTGACTTAAACATCGAATTCGAGGTGTTTGATGTTCCCAAGTAATTTTTCTTGTATTTTATCAAATTGTTAAAGTATTTAATCGTTTCGTGTTATCTCGTTTATACAATTTTTCTTGAAGAAATACAGCTATTTTGGGAAGTTGATATATTTATTGTACCAATCAAGTTTGGAGCAAAATTTGATATTTTGTGATTAATATATTTTTATAAATTAAAAGTCTATCGAGATTTAGAGCAAGATCTGTCATGTGTTGCTCGAAAATCAAACCTCACTTTCGTTGTAATAACTGTTTTTGTGATAAAAACTTCAAGAACATAGCTTTATATTATTTTTAAAGAAGCAGATTGTATTTATGTAATTAATAAGCATAAGCAGGCAGTTTTCAACCGAGCTTAGCGTAATATTAGCTTTCAAAAAACGTATACAAGTGTAATATACAGTTAAATTCTATTAAGAGATTAAATATTGAACCTTGAACATTCTGTACTTTGACACATATTGTTATAATATATAACTTGTCATAGTAAAGTTTGCTGTTATTTATCATCTATTACATACCTTTAAACAATGTTTTAAAATTAATGAATTTAAATTATGTATAAAGAAATTGTATATAATAC
This sequence comes from Chrysoperla carnea, assembly GCF_905475395.1. Classification (NCBI taxonomy): domain Eukaryota; kingdom Metazoa; phylum Arthropoda; class Insecta; order Neuroptera; family Chrysopidae; genus Chrysoperla; species Chrysoperla carnea. The sequence continues at coordinate 35,273,305 of NC_058338.1, read as the reverse complement.
ATACATATTCCTCTCTCTTAAAACTTGATAATTATATATTTACATACTATTTTACTGTTATATAATATAAATTATATATATTTGTTACAAGTAAATAACAGAATGTGTACATGTAAGAAAGTATATATGTACATGTATGTACGTATACATATTGTATAGATCTTGTTACAAAGGAAAATTTAAGATATATCTTTTAAATATATTTTAATGCACACCACATATTAAAATATAATGTGAATTTATGAACTATGTTTTTGTTTATTTAAAATTAAAAAGTGAATTGGAGACAGTAATAGAAAAATCGATGTAAACGTGTTGTAGGCAAGAACGATTATTATATATTATATCCTGTATACATTAAATATATATCAAGATATACTAATTTTAGTCGCAAGTTTGTAACGCTTAGAAATATCGATGATACGAACATAATTATGGCCCAGATGTCTATAAAATCACCTAGGTAGTCCTAGTATTTTCGTTCCACGTGCAGACCGTCACAAAATTAGCAATGAGTAACATGCAATATTAGATAATAATAATAAAGAGTAACATCGATTAGATTATTCATATTGATGATGATTACATGGTAGTCGAAATGCGCATGTATATAATACAAAAATTGATCTGTGTAATTGGACCAAAAATCGAAATTTTTTTCGGAATATCCTAGAATTATCATTTATTATCCTATATCTAATTATATTTGTTCATTACGAGCCACCATGTTACTATTTTGAATCCAAACAAGGCGCATCCCATACCTTTTTACCACATAAAATGATAAATAAGAACCAGCATTTGTCACAGCACGTAAGGTTGTAGTTGAATCTGACGGAGCACGAAAAGGCAGATGCATGTAAGTTATGTGCGCATACCACTAGATTAGTTTAATATCTTTCTAAGACAAGGTATCAGCGAGCTAGAAATGAAAACGCTGAATTATTAGATACTATTTTGCAAATTAGAAGGAAATTTCATAGATATATGTTTTCCAATATACATCTATTTATTCAATGCCTAAAATCTGTTAAAATCTAGTTTAAGCCTGTTATCGTAGTTCAATTTAAAATCATTGGTTGTCGTATGGCAACATGAAATTGTACATCTCGTGATCCCCATGACCTATTATTGTATTGACATTTATATTAGAGATTATACATCTATTTTGGACACCCGTAAATTGATTTGGCTAGTTTCAATGTCGTCCGTACATACGAGTGTATTAGCTGCCATATATCTCAAATTTCTTAAAAGTCATTAGCCGTAGAATGCTGAAATTTTGGATACAATGTAAAATTAAGTTTCAAATTTTTTTATTTAATAAAAATATTGAAAATAAAGAATCATAAATAAATCTCGATTAATTTTGTGTTTTGCACCAGGTTGTCACTAAATTAACAACGAGTAGCAAACACACAATACGAGTTATTAGGATTAGCTAATGCATACCGATTACGACTACTTGGTAGTCTAGAAAATAGAGGAAAAAATAGAGATCTCATTTATTATCTTTGATAATATTAATATAAAGAATCATGATAGAAAAAGTGCATTCATTCAGTATGTAGGTATGTATTAGTGATAATGTAAATTTTGTAATTTAAATGCAAACAAGCAGCATGAACCAATTACATTTAATGTGACACTTGGGGTTATACTTCATAACATAGATACATTTTTTTTCTTCAATAATATCTGACTGAAATATGTAAACGAGTATACGTATACGAATATTTCGAAAAATTCCAAAAGACTCTATTCAATTTAACTTTGATTAATGAATATTTTCCAATTTGTTTTCATTTATTGTGCTATTGTAACAATTCATTTTGGTTAGGCTTCTAAAAGCGTGAGTGTGTAGTTTCAATTAAGTATCCAGTTTCTTAAGCCAATCGGGTAAACTAAACAAAATTATATTTTACATAATATTTTAAATTATTTTTGCCAAAGGCGTCTCTCTATCTGATTTACGATAACATTATTGAGTTTTCTTTTTTAATGAAATTGAATTTTAATCAAATTTTAATAATTCTTTTTAATGAAATTATTGTTATAAGGCAAACACATAAACTGGCTGTACGTAATAAATTACATACATACTATACTCAAGCAGTGAATCTAAGAAAAAACTGAGTACTATTTCTAATATTGTTTGATAATTTTTGAGCATCAAGCACACTACTACTGTGAATTAATCCAAGGAACAATTATAATGAGTAGAACATGATTTAACCAAATAAACAATGTGTCCTGGATATATTCGACGTAATCTAATCATTTTAGGATTTCACCTCGGAATCTAACCGAATAAGCTGAATTTTTGTACAAACCTTTATTTTGATAGTACAAAAGTTGTCTCAAAAGTCACATATTTATTTGGATAGTACAAATGTTGTCTCAAAAGTCACATATGATCACGCGTTCACGTTGTTGGATATTCAAGGACAAAGGCCTCGAAAATCAGTTTTTTTTCTTTTTTCGGATATGTCATGAACATGGTTTTATAATAAAGCCCTTATGTTACGGAAAATGCTATTGTGTAAATATAAAAAAGTTGTAGAATTGTGAAAATTGGCTTATTAACAAGGAAGTACACTCAAGCAAAACATCTTAGAATTTTTAGAGATTTTTAAAGAAATTTCAGGTTTTAGATATCTTATACTGTTTGGCGGATGCTATTGGAACACGTTCTAATAAAAAATTTTAGATTAATTTTTAATATGATTAGGATTATATAATATGATTTTGGACCATTAACCTCAATTACAGTATATACAGGATGAAAATTAGGTTTTGGATAATAAACATAAATAATTTTTTCAATCACGTTACATGAAACAATTAAATTCAATTTCCAGAAATCTCTCATTTGTATGTTTGTTAATATTGAATTAGGTCATTCATTATTTATTGATTGAAATGTGTATGGTAGCTTTTCGCTATATAAAGTATAATATAGTATGGTATATATATAAAGGTTGTCAGTATAGAGAAAGGAAAAAGTAAAATCAATATTTGTGAAATGTCTATAGATGGGAAGAAATAAAAACGTTAAAGGTAAAATTATCGTAGTTGAACAGAAATTCTAATTAAATTAATTTTCAAAATGAAATATTTCTCTATGATTTTATATTGTAATAAAAAATATTCCGATAAGTATGAAATTTCTCCCATCGAGGGTTCTATAGTAGTTATATATTTACCATTTATGTCGTGCGTGAGTTTTTTTTTTGAAACATTACCATGAAAGAGAAGTTGGTTCTTAGGGGGTGGGCTAAGGAAGGGTAAGCGGTTAGATGGATAGCATGTGATGAATTTGTCTTTAAAATAGTAATTGTCTATATTGCTAGTGTTATGGGCAGAGTAAGACAGGGAAAGACAATGACACTTATTCTTTGTTTTTAAAGTTGAAATCGCCCAGGATAGTGGGCCGATAAGTGCTAATTTAGCAATAAATTATACCATGCGTCGCATTTAAAAAAAAAAATAAATAAATAAACAGCAAAAAACTTTAATTAATTAGTTTTTAGAAAAATGATGAATTTAAAGTTGCACTCCGAAAGAGATGCATTAAGCTCGGCCTTGAATTGCAAGGACAAATAAAAATCATACTTATGACTGATAAGAGATAGAGGAAAACTTTAAGAAACAAAGTTTATCTTTATTAAAAAAAAAAAAAGAAACGAATAAATTTCGATGAAGTCATTTTTTTGAAAGTTGATTACATTTCTTCGAGTTGAATGCAAAAACAAATATGTACACATTTATTTTTTGCGTTGTTTTCAACGAAATTATGAGCTCTGCGTTTTCAACCAAAGTTATAACTAATTTTTTAAACAAGAACTTTCTGATTTAAAATTTTTTTGGTTTCTCTAATAGATTTTTAAGGATTTAGGAAGGTGATGCCAAATAAAAGACGTCTATGGCATAGCCCGCTCGAAGTAAAACAAATTTTACTGATACTGTTTTTCAAAAAACCTTTCACTAATGAATTTTTTATCTGGATTATTAAGAACCGAGTGTATATCTACACAAAAAATGTTATGAATTAATTTTTTTAAGTAACGGAGTTCTGAAAAACATTATTAACGCAAAATTGTTTGAATCGAACATAATTTATTATCTTTCAAATTATATATAATTATATAGATTTTTCAATTGCATAAAATACATTCTTTCTTCATTGCAGCTAGTTCACTGTACAAATAATATCGAATTGAATGAATTGGTAGCTATTTACGGCAAGTCATTCATTATACATTCAAATCAATTTGGATTCTCTATATGAAATATTTTTCCATGTTTTTAACATTTTTTATATTAATTAGATACAGAATGTCACTCTTTGCTCAAAGTATTTGGGAAATATATTTTTTGAACAACTTATAGAAAATTTACCCTAAAAATTTTCTTATTTATATCAGAATGAGCCTACAAGGTGTCTATCTCCGAGCACTTGATCGCTGGGTGTCGATTTAAAAGCCTGAATTAGAATTTTTCATCCACCTATACCAATATTTATGTCTTTTGACCTGAGAATATTAGTTACTAAAAATATTATAAAAATAATAAAAAAAAGGCCTTAAGTGGGGTTTAAGGAACTCCCTTGAAGTTAAGAGCTATGCTTATTATTAAGAGCAGTGATTTTAAATTCGTAGAGCATTCCACCATTTAGTAAAATGTATATACTTAAGTTTAGTATGGTTGTTTTTGTTAACCCAGATATCTCGAAGTCATCAAAGATAGCTATTTATGAATATTAGTTATTCAATATAAAAAACTAAAGGGTTATTACTCCAAAACAAATATGCTTGGTGAAGTATTTACGTTCCACGTAATTTGGAATCTAGTGTGTCACCGCAGCTGCAGCATCGACATTATTCTGAAATTGTCTGAACGTCTTTGTGAACTTCTTTTAAACATGTGATGGGCTCACATTACATTGAAGTCTAACAACCAATTTCTTATTTTTTTGTTTAAATACTCCAAGTACAATCCAAGTTGAATTTGAAAGAGTTTTTGAATAGCAAAAAAAATTTTTGCAAATTCTACCCATCATAAAGAAAAACCGTTACGACCCAATGCCTCCGTTACAATCATTGACCCATTACACTTGATCACGAACTCGTTATTTTTAATTTCAGCTTCCACTTGCCAGAGTTCAAATTTGAGTTCTCGTGGGAAATTAAATTTGTGGAAATGGATTAGCTTGATCACTTAATTAACATCTGTATCGTTCACAAATGATGACTCTCTGTATGTTCATCAACAGTTAAACACTCTAGGTTAGCCAGAGTAGAAAAAGATGTTTAAGCTTATCGCATTCGTTTGTCAATCAATATCACAGATACTATTTACGTTATCACCGTATTTACTTCATTTGAAACTTGGATTTGGTATATATTAATATCAGAGTACAAACTATTCCATTTCAAAAGAGATATATGCAAAACAAAGAATTTTCTAAGCTTAATTTTGTGTTCATGATAAAATATTTTGATTAAAATAACTAATTAAACCAGTTATATTATAACATAGTTTTAACACAATAACAATTAAAGCTTTAAGAAACGTACGAGATCAAAAGGCAGAGTATAAGTGTATTTATGCATAACTATAAAATAGTTTTTAGATGTTTCTATACAGTGAGAGCCACTAGTGAAATCTTCTTCATAGTAGAGTTAAAAAAAAATTGAGTTATAGTTCAGCTTTAGTATGGACACTTGGTGTTCTACTTTTGTGTCGCTCGCACACTCATGCATGATCAAACAAAACTTACAATACCAAGAGTAAGGCAAAGGCGCTTAGCCCATATGAGTGTGTCAAACAATGCTAGTCAAATACATACTACTAGCTCTAGGACTCTTTGGGTTACTTTTTTACTTAAGCCTCTTTTTTGCTGCGCTCATTTCGATGGTAATAAACACAGTATTTATTGAAGAGAAAATGTTTTTCTATTAGAAATCTTACAGCATAATATTATCGAAATTCGTCAACTATAACGGTTTCCTTAATTTTGAATTATATTTAATACTCTTAAAAAAAGGGGTAAAAAGTTTGAGAATCTATTTGTCAGTATTGTTTTCTTTAAAAGCTCCTTCAACTTGAATGATTTCTAGATTTGCTTTTTTTTCAATCTGTGGGTAATATTGAATATTTGAGATGAAGAAAAGTAGAATAAATTCTCATTTATGGTTTTAAAATTTTACTTTAATGATGCTTTCAAATAATGGTTTTGTGCAATTGTGAACAGAAAGTTTGTGCTGGTTTTTTAAATGTTGAAAATTTGACTTTCGTTTGATTAATCTTGCCGATAAAATAATATTTTTTCACACAGATTTAAGACGAAAAAATATAGACAATTCCAGTTGAAAGCTTTAAATATGAACATTATCTCATCTTTAGCCGGTGTGATGAAAAACAAATTACAACACACAAACAAAAAATAAATATTTTAAATTTTTGTAGACTTTTTTATTGGCTTAGACACAGGTTGTCGCCCTATTAACTCAGTTGGTTTACGAAGTCACAGCAAAATTAATTTAATTAATAGTTGTGATGGGCTGGTGTAGTGCATGGTATTTGCATGAAGGAGGTGCACTAAGCCTCTGAAATTATGGGGTTGACAAATGAAATTGAGGAGCTGATAAATGAAATTATCAGCGGAAAGGTGGTAAAACACATATATGGCATCACAATGGGCTTTAAAGTCTAAGTGTGTACTTCGTGGACAGCCAATCTAACCTAACCTAACCTAGACACAGGTTGAAAAAGTTTATAGAGCTTCCTGTATAAAAGTAATCTTATGCTCTTTGTTATACGTGTAATGAGCAGAATCAACAATATTAGTATATGTTGCATGCATATAATATACACTTAATTTATATAATAATTGTATTCTTAAAGCGATGGTGAACAAAATAATGCCATAATCCCATGCACATGAAAATTAATGTGCAGTTGTAACAATGAAAAGTATAATAATAAAGCTAAAAAATAAATGTTTCTAAGCATAAAAGTTAAAGGGAATTAACTCTTTTTCAGATAAAAGCCAAAATGTTTTTTTTTTTTAAATAACAATCGATCTAGTAATAAAAGTACTATTATAAGTTACGTAGTTTTTTCATTATTTTCGAAATTAAAAAAATTAGATCATCTTCAAACATTTCAATGTGATTAATAGTAATGGAGAAATACTCAAAACTACAAAGAACAATAAACGAAGACCCGTTTTTTACTAGGATATCTATTTAGTAAGCCACAAGTAGCTACTTATAAAAATATTATAATTTTTCTTATATATCACCATGCTATTCTAATACGATAGTTTTAGGACACCTCATATAATGCAAAATATATTTTTGTGGTACTTTCCTATAAGTTGCTAATATACAGAGTAGATCAAAATTATCTGCCATTTGAAAATATTAAAGTTATTTTATTTATGAATCGAAATAACCTGATACAAATTCACTTAATTTTTAACGACTCATAGTGATTATTGATTCATGCCATATATTTCAATATTTTTATTTTACTTTCAGATTTAAATGGGTAAGTAAAAATCTCTTGCTTTATCGATGTATACCGAAATATTACAAACTATAAATTTTGTTTCTAGCACTAAATCTTGCAAATTGTGGTCGAGTGTTGGACTTCTTGATGCCATATGGCGTCTATACAAACTCAATCTGAAATTACTGATGACAAAACGTGACCGTATAAATATCGATATTCTTTTATTTAAAAATTGATTTATTCTACAGATCATGATATCCAAGAAGTTTCCAGGGCAGCTATGGATTAAATGGAGGAGTGAGCTAAAATATATGCAGAGTTTATTTGAACAAATGGTTAATAATCCAGAGTGTGGTAGGATACACCAAAATAAGCAATTGTCCCTAGAAAACATGTCCCCGAAAATTTTCTCTCACAGACGTTCAAGCATAAGATATTTTGTCCACCGATTCAAATTTCTGCCGAATCTATTGCGATTTTAAAAAATGTTTGGAACAAAAGTAGCTTTTATTTTCAATAGACTTTTCTAATGTACAGTATTGCTCTTTTCCATCAGTAAACTTTTAGATTTTTTAAATACATTTAACCATTTCGTTTCAGAACGTTCAACTCATAAATTGGTAACTGTTCAAAGAGAGTAAAACTTTACATAAGAAAAATCTATTGAAAATGCCAGCTACTTTTTAAGATTTTGTTCAAACCGTTTTTTCAAAAGCCCATTGGAGTCGTTACAAATCCAGATCGTATATGTAAAACTCCTTATGCTTTTAGCTATGAAGCAGCTGTTTTTGGACACATGTTCATTATACCAATATTCTTGTTGCGGTGTACTCTATACTTAGATATGCTAGAGCAGGAAGTTGTAACGACCTGGTGATTCTCATTTCTTATTGATCGTATGCAAGATGATTATCATCTCGAATAGATTACTTTGGTTACAATAATAATCAATTACCTTCAGAAAGTGGATTTTAAGACGTCAATTAGTCGTTCTCCACATTTCAGCATTAAAATGTAAGAGATACCTCTTACATTATGGTTCCGGTATCGGGAATCGAAAGTTATGATTCAGCGCACGATCAAAATTTTGCAGATCAAGTTATTGTGAAAAGCCTTGATTCCTATTACTGTTCCTGTATAAATTTACTTAAGTTAATAATAATTGAAACAACATTTGAATACATGCACATAAGGGTAGGACATTTTTGCACGACTTATCAACAGAGACAAAATTAAATCAAAATGCTTCTACATGTTTATTATTATTTTTGTTTGTAGATATAAAATATTTTTTGATAAAATAAATGATTTTAAAATACGTTATAAATTACAAATGGTATTACAAATTGTTGTTAAAATATCACAAAATCATTCATTATATGTTATATTTTACATTTAATACAATTATAAAAAAAGAAAATAATCAAATATTTAATGGTTTGTAATATTTGATAATTATACAAATTTGTTTTTAGTGTGTGTATACATGGTCTCATATCGCATATTAAATTAAACGAATGTCAAAAAAATAAATAAATCTATGATATTTGTATTTGAGGCTTAATGGTTGTGAATAGTTTTTATTATTTTATTTATAAAAACAAAATTGTTATTGGCTGAGAGAAAAACACTAGGTTAATATCCTCTTACCCCGATTCTATCCTCCGTTAGCTATGAGAAGAATAATGCACTTAGAGGCTTACTATTTTAACGATCTCGATGATTTGAATTTGTAGATAATAATTATATATATTTTGCTGTTGAATAAATTGTTGTTGTTGAACAAATACAAATTGTAGCTAGGTACGGTCCCTTTTAGCTTTCTCAATGTGCCTTTGGGGCTCAGTATTTTCTATACAAATCTAACCTATTCCATTTGACTTAACACTAACCGATATCATTGAATGATATCATTGTGAATTAAATGAAATCACAACATTTCCCCGTGTCTACATTGCTTTCTTTTTATAATAATCGTCGAAATTGAACAAAAAACGAGTGTTGTGGGACACGCGGTAGGAACTATTTTTCTATCGTATCTTTGTATATTATAAATTACTTTCTCCTCAGATTTGCATTGATTTTTTTGCTGGTTTGAATGATTAATTATGCACATGTTCAATTTTGTAACATCATTTTGCGTTTTTTTCTTCAGTCTTTATTTTTTGCAACTATTCAGTGCAACTTGTAGTCGATTTGCTATATAAGAAAAACCAAAAAGAAAAAAGAAAAATAACATCAAGATAAAAATTATTTGAAAATACAGAGAACAAATTAATTATAAATATTCGTTTTTCCTCCCAACCGGCAACAAATTAGAACGTGCAATAATGAACATAGTTCCAAAATTTTTTTTTCGAAGTATGTTTAAGAAAGGGGAGCGTTCATATGTCATAAATTTCCAAACATGAAGCATAAAAAATAGAATAAACATTAAATTTCTAAGACTATTATTAATCAAACATGTTTTCCTTAGATTTGGCGAATAGATATAATCAATCACAGGACACAATATACAATAATATATAGTTATTTTGTAACCCTAGTTAGGCTACTACTTGTCGTATGTACCTAAACGCATAGTCAGAGTGAGAGAGGACTGAGGAAGGACGAAGAGTAACTAACCCATTCATGATGTTTGGACATGTTTAATTTATATAATTGAGGTCCACACAGATAGAGATAATATACAGAACATTTTATATAATTACAAATGATTTAAATACTATGTTAAATAAATAATTGCATTTGATTAAATACTGATAATGGATATATACCATTGTTTAACATGATCATGATCATATTGTATCGAAATATAGTAATTGCCAATTAATTATGAATCTTTTGTAAGATCATTACATATTGATCACAGAATGAGGGATAATCTTGATGTCAAACTAGACTTGATACCATGACAAAATTTGAAAATGAAATCAAAATTGATTCAAAAACGAAAAAGTTATAAGCAATCAAACATTGCATTCAAAGGGTGCCCATCTCCTTTTAGGAAAGCAAAGTTTTATATTTAATCTTTTTTTGGCGATACCTACATATGACGTCACTAGTGGGTATCTACTTCTTTGTTTAATAAGGAATTTTAAATGTTCACATCTTGCATACCTAGTACAGATTTTAAAAACCAACTTTATTTTTCCAGTGAGAATTCTTCACCTGAAGTAATTTGAAGTGAAAAATTTTACCCGATTCCCTCTTTGGTTATCCACTAATTTCGAATGACTTTTAAAATCTTAAGCAATTATAGGTTTATCGAAATTAGAAAAACCAAACCTGACTAAAACTGACTGTTTCTAAAACCAAATTATAACCAAAAACACTGTGAAACGTACAAGTTCTGGTTATACATTATTTGTAAACATATACGTTTATAAAAAATTTTAAAACAAAAATTCATTTCGAAAATTATAACCCCACCAAAAAGAAAAACTTCTTGGGTTTCGTAACTGTTACTTACAATACATTAGATAACTGTTAGCACTGATATTTTAACAAGCAAGAAGTTCTTGAAATGATCGGATTTTTTAAAATAGCACCTCGTTTCGGCCCTTATAATAAGGTGCAGGTACGCTAAAAATAACAGTTTAACAAATGATAGACTGTATACAGTGCTGTAAGGCCAACGTGGAAAAAAACCAGGAAGGCATAAACTGGTTAGTCTGGGTGTCAGAAGATAGTGTTTTCGAATTTGTTTTAAAAAACGTCTTTTCACGCTCTAGGGATATTTCCTCACAAGATCAGAAGGTGAAGTAGAACCAAACTATGACTAATATGGCAGGCTAATGGCAAACTAAACAATTGAAAAATCGTATGCAATGCCACAAGATTAACCTGGTAAAACTTTGAAAAAACGGCATAAAGAGTTTAGCCAGGGTGCTTACCGGCCACAAAACGTATCCCTCATGGAAACAGAAGATATTATGGATTATGGCAAGGCAAGTGAAACATCATTTCATCCTCTGACAGAGTTACTTCGAATCAATAAAAAGAAGTTGAAAAGAATGGAGGTACATAAAGCAGGCTTAGAAAAGTCTACTTGCATTGCCTCCGCCTTCCCTCCATTACCCCTACTACTACTAGCGATTGATTATTTGTTATATTAATATTATACTGTTGTTTCCAGTTGTTTCTTTATAAATTGTGATTGTGATTTGAATTGTTTGGCTGCTATTCGACTATGAACAAAAACATAATGAAATTAAAAAATTTTATGTTTCGTACTGAATTAATTGGTGGAAGTAATAGTCATTTAAATAATATTCGTGTGTGTATTCGTTTTTGTTTAAATAGTAATTTAAGCAGACTTGTATTTAATAGTATTGCTGCTCTATATATTTAACGAAGCCTGAAACCATGAAAAGCCAACATTAATAGTAAATGCATACACAAATAATATATTGACGAACAATACAATAAAATTCAATCACAAATCAATAGTTTCAAAAAATTATATTGAAAAATGCATGATAATTTAAGTGGGTAGATAGATACCTACCTACGTTTTGAAAAATATGAGTAATGTGTGTAGATTATTCCAACCTGTTTAATTTATTATTTGTTTACAGGATGAAAATAAAAAGTCTTACAATCAACTTGCAAATCAAACACTCATATTATTAAACAAAGTAAGTTTATCTTAACGAATTTGTTGTTAATAATGTATGAATTAATCTTACATTGGACTTTTTGAAAAATGAAAATTTAACTCTTTAAAGAATTACTTGAAATTGGAAATTTTAACCATTTATTAAAGTTAACTGACTACTCAGTCGTGTAGTCGAAAGTTTCTAGCTTATATATTTACTTGTTGCCTTTTCTTAGTACACGGTACACCGTGAAGAACCTTCTAAAGTCATTTTTCAGTATATTTGCTGATCATCAATTTGGTTATTTGCAATTTTGTTCAATATGTAATTTGTATATCATATCTGTAATAAAATTGCCTATACATAAAAAAGAAAGAAAATTACAATTGATATTTTGTAACACTTATATATTATTTTTCTAGCCTGTTTGTACACTAGTTTTTTATATTTTTGTTCCATTAGTAGCAATGAAACAGACGCCCGATGGGCAAATGTACTCTTAGTGATTCTACGTACTGTTCTTAAGTTTTAGTATAAGTACGGGATAAAAAATGTAGCGTATGATTTCAAACCTGCGTATAGATTTTGGATTTCAAACACTTGATTTTTAAGAAAAATGGAGATTTTACAGAAAAATGAACTAGTTTTTGACTTGAAAATAAACTCTTATGGACGGTAAATTTGTACAATTTGTAGAGTGTAACACTTCAGTACGCTCCAAGTTTATTAAAATATATTATCTTTGTTTTAATATACATACAAAAATGCAAATTGAATATTGGCTGTTACCTTTAGGATTATCTAATTTTATTTTTAAATTACTTTAAAATCACCTGTACGCAAACTTCATTGCTTTACTGCATGTATTTTCATTGCTTTAAGGAATCAATTTTAATGGTGGAAAATAATATTAAAAAAAAAAAGAACTTTATTCAACGGAATTTTTTTATCATAGTTCAACAGAGCTTGCTTCGTCTTAAACATTTCGAAAGGAATAAAATATTATTCATCTAAAATTAGCATTTAAATATGTGTTTTTATGCCATGCGAACTTTAATCTGCTTTGATACAGGTTGTAAGATTAAAATTAAAAAAAAAAGACAAGATCGCAGATGGAAAAACGTGGAGTTTAATTTTGTGTAGTAATGTGCTGGTGTTGGCCAAGGGAAGTATTTCCAAATTATCTATAGAAATATTGCCCATTTTCTTGCCTGGTTTTCCAAATTTTTAAAAGCATTTTCGATTTATTGTAGATCAAGCTATCGCTATAAACACACTGTAAATTTTGGATCTCAACGTGATTCATGAACAAGTGGGTCTGCCGTAGATAGGTAGAGAGATTTATCGTGAGATTGTTTAACTTCAAGAGCGGCCATTTTTTTTTTGAAGTATATCCATTATTTTACGAAAAATCGATGAAACTCATTTTTGATGAAATGGCTTCGTGAAATTACCACTATACAGTTAGTAATTCTATTCGTTATTTATGTTTAAATTAAAATCATACCTTTTTGTGGTATAGAAGTCTAAATCGCCAATGTAATTTGAAAAACAAAAACAGCCTTGTGGTTATCTTAAGGAGGCGTTCATTTAAATGAAATCATTTTTATAATAATAATGACATGATTCTAAAAAAAGGTATAAGAATTAAAATGAAACCATACTGATATCATACCGTTTTGCTTTTATTCTAAATTATAAATCCAATTTGATACTAATTATTTCATTACTTTATTAAATCATCAATCTCGAGCCATTCAATAATTTTACTTGTGATATGAAATTATGTTGAATATTGAAATGTCTAGATCTGTAATAGTTTAGATCGCATTCTTGGCGCAAATAAAAAATTTCATTGTAATGCATCAAATTTTAAAGGATCAAATATGATGATCAAAAAAAATCATTTCTAGGTTCCACATTTTTCATAATAAATAAATTCATCCTGTATTCATGATACCTATTTATAAGCAAAAATTACAATATTGATTGTACATTTCTTAATACGCAGCATATCTGTGATAATTTCATTTCAACGAATATAATATAAAAATGAAAAATGATAAAAAAACATACTTTGAAATTTATTTTCTGTTTATTTTACAACTTCCGTTTACTGATGGTCCGTAGATGAAATAAGGTATTTTTTTTTCAACAATAATTTGATAGTAGCAATTTCACTTTTCAGTTATACATTTTCTTTTATTTATGGATAAAACAAGACTGCACTGAATCCTCTTTAAGCGAACATAGTCGTTATAAAATTAAAATAAATATTGTGGATAATCTGTTGAGTTTATATAAAATACGAATACGAAAACAATATGCTTTGCCTTTTAAGGAATTAATTACGATAATATTTAAGACTCTCATATAGCAGCAAGTTATTGCATCAGGACTTCATCAAATGGTGAATAGCGTTTGAATAATGATAATTTGTCCATATACTTGCGGTAGTTACGAAAGCGTCCTTTTCTAAATACAGGTTGTTGATTTTTTGGACGAAGAAGTATAATTTTGTGAATATTGCTTAAACGTTTTCAAAGAAAAAAATGAAATTTGATTTCAGTATGATTTAGCGTTTGATCTTCTGTTGCCCTCCTTTATGTCCCTATATATAGACAGTTCTCAATTTCATTGGCTTTAATTTTTTGGTGCGCAACAATAGTATGTTACAGTAGTACAATGTATGTTACTCGCTGATAATATTGCTATTATTGGTGAAATAACTTTTAAAGCAGTTTTTGAGTTTATCCATTTCAAACAAATAAATAAACAATCCTTTCCTGTTAATCATATTAGTGTAGATGCAGATAGGAAATATAATGGATTTTTTGCTTTGTTCATGTCTCAAGAAGAATGAAACCATAAAATTGAAATTGTGATGATCGGAGACAACGTACGTACGTAGCCTTCGTGTATGTGGTCCAATTCTCGTTTAACACAATTTGTAATTTGAAAACAAAAATACAGCAAAAAAATTCTTTTTTGTCATGAATGGTGAAATACATATAATCTCTTAAGATATTACTAATTTTTTGTCAGCAAAATAGGTACTACTTATGGCATATCATACATACATACGAACATAGATGAAGAGTTTTTTCTTCCTCTCTGAATAATAACATACAGAAGATTAATTTTATGTTGTATTTGTATTACCTTGTTCAAGAATACTGTCGAGATGTAAGATGAGTCTTATGTACAAATTCATACATACAGGAGTTCGTTGGATTTGGTAGCAGTACTTCTGCAGTTATATTAATAAAGTTATATGACATGTTTTCGATTAGAGAATATTCTGGAATTTAATATGAAACTAAAGAAGTATATTTATTTGCTATTCCTGATACTGGAGCGGATGTTTCTTAACGTTTGTTCATTTAATATAAGAAATTGTGTATAAAAAAATTATAGCTTCCATGCTCAAGCACAATAAAATACAAGTGAAAACAAACAATTGACTTAGTTAATTGTTGAAATACCATGTAAAGTGTTGATAACACAGTCTTACAAACCAAGGAATAATAATATCTTTCACTTCCTTAGTGTACATAGTAATGGATGACCGAGCTTTGCTCGTTATTTACTAAATTTCACGAAAATTTTTGGACCCGTTTCCGACAGAAAACGACGTTTTCTTAAAATAAAACCTAGCTAGATCAATTTTGCTCCCTCCAATAAAACTCCTGCATAATAGACGTGTGTTACTTAACAGCGCCATCGACCGAAACTTCGTTTTAGTGTTTCAGTGCCGGTAAGGCAGTTAGGTCCTACCAATTAAAAAAATATTCTCAGTAATAGTAGTAAAGTAAAAATACTCGCCAATAGATGGCAGTAAGAGTCAGATTTTTCAGTTTGTCTCAGTTTTAACTGAAAACACGTACAGAACAACATTTTCTAAAAATTAACCCTAGCTAGATCGATTTTTAAAACCCCTGCATACGAGTTTTCATGAAAATCGTTGAAGCCGTGTTACAGGAAAAGTTGATCCTCCAGTAAGAATAACATGTACTAGTCAGAAAATGTCCCAGGGAGAAAATAGAGGCTTTTTTTCCATTGGTTTCAACTTTACCGGGTTTTATATAAGATTGGTGTCTTTTAAGACTTTTCTTCTAATCTTAAACAACTGAGACTGAAAAATGTTAAGCAAATTTAAATTTTATTAGAAAGATTTTAGGAAGAATTAGATGCTGTTTTTTTAAAAATGGTGGGATCCTTTACATTTAATCATGGACAACAAATTACAATATAATATTTTCGTCGGAATTGATTTTTTTAAGAATCCGGTAGAAGTACAAAGTCTGAAGCTTTGTTTACAATTTTATCATATTGCAAAATGAAAGATACGTCTAATTTCCTTATGTTTGCCAAAAGTCAATGTATAAACTTTTTACTTTTCCAGTTTTTTGACACTGTAATTTGAATTTTATTTTTATTTGTTTATTTATTTATTGAATTTAGATATTATTCAGTTTAATGTTTTTTTCTGTTACATTGTAAATGGAAACGTCATGTACACTATATGCAAAAAATATATGCAGAACTGTAAAAATATTTTGCTCTTGCATTTATTTATTTATATTATCACAAAATACATAAACAGTTTAAAAAAATTAAAAAACATGTGAAGTAAATATTTTGTTTTGGTATTAGTATAAATATAAGTGTATATTTTTAAATTGCTTAGACGGGTAGCAAAATGTTCACAGAACCGATAATTAAGAGCTATTTTCGAGGATATTTAAAAAGTATTACAGCACAAAATATCAATAGAGAAACTAAAATAATTTTTTCTTCAGTCCCCTAATTTATGGTGAAAATAATTTTTTTTTTCAAACATTTATTTAAGAAAGTTAAATATTTTAATATGATTTAACAACAATATATCATAGCGTTTACGCAAAGTTAATGTAATTACATACTCAAATATTAAAAATGTAAATATTACAAGCAAGGATCAACTCCAATAAAAGGGTAATCTGCAGCTCCAGGAATATAATTTCCCTCGAATCACTTGAGAGTTGCTCGAATTTTGCTATCTGGGAGATAACAACTTGAAGGCAAGCAAACGAGAGGATGGTTTTCCATGGGGATTTATTTTAAAATAAGGAATTTTTTAAAGTGAAATAGAGTGCTTTTATTGTTCATTTATTTAGAAGTAGAGTATTGTCTTTTGTGTCTTTAGTCACAATCTACCCAAATCTTTGCTTAATTTAAAGGTATTTTTGCCATATCAGTTTTAATCAGCCAGGATAGTTGAGTTTTTGTTGAAAAACAAAAACAAAACTGAACTTGCATTGCAAGTTTTCAAAAAGTTTGAAAAAAGTTGCTCGTGTCGTGTTTTTATTGACACAAGTTTCGGTTTTATTTTTATTTGCCCGTTTAGTGGCAAACCGACAAAACAATATACCGTATCACTGAAACATGATAATGTACTAAATTTGACAATCATTTCTATGTTTGTCTTATCTTCAAATCTCAGTCATTCCTAGTCAATAAAAAGTATAGGTTAAAATGTTAAAGAATAAAGAAGCTGCTTCTAAGAGAAATTCGTTGCATTTTCTTTGGTTCAATCATGTCACATTTTCTGATGAAGGCACTATAGGAACTATAAGCGCTCTCAAAAGAGCGGCATCAGTTACAATCAGTGGGAGTGACCTTAAATACGTAAGGGTCCATGGTGTATCGATAGGTGTTTGATATTTACTATTTCAAAACATACATAGCGAGGACGAACTGTTTCTAATTATATGTTTTTTTGAAAGGTAATTTGATCGAGAGTGTTCTTAACTATGTTTCAAGAAAATCTGCTCAGCCATTTGAAGATCTTCTCTTCTTTTCTAGTTTTTATCAAGTACGAAACCCTAAACTCGAACTTCAAACATAGCTAAGAATACTCTCGATCAAATAAACTTTCAAACAAAACAAAAAAATCGGTTCATTCCCTTAGTAGCTACAATGCCACAGACAGACACGCAGGTAAATTGTAATATTGTAAAAATGGCTTTTAAATTACTTTAATAAATGTAGGTTTTGATTCCTGGTTCTACATTCTCCCTTATCTCATATATCCCACGTACAGTATTATTTTACAATAGAGGATGCAAAGATTGTTGTAGAGGGAAAATCGTGTTAAGTGTACCTAATAATTAATAATAATAACATGAAGTATCTTTACATTCTATGTATGTGGAATCATTGGCTCAAGATCAGCACAGCTTATCTTAGATTAAAATTAATTTCACACTGTATTCTACTGTGATGTTTGTTGAATTTAATTTCTCACTATTTAAAGTATGACTTTATATTTGAATATACAGGATGATTTCAAAATGTTTAAGATTTTAAGTAAGTATTTTATCAGACAAGTATCCCGACACGGGCAGCTGGAAATAATAATTAAGGAATCGGTTATCAAAATATTTCTTTGAAAAAAGGACTTGATTGCTACAAATGTAGCAATCAATATACCACCACGATATGTATGAACTTTCATAGAACACAGTTACTCCAAGAACAGATAAAACTCTAACGGTTTACAAGATGTGTCCTATAGACCCAAGACCCAATTGACTTATTTAGCTCATTTACGAACTCGACTCAATTTTTACGTCCTGAGTACGCTGTAAAAATTTCAGGTTACTATCTTTTTTCGTTTTCGAGTTATCGTGTTCACAGACGGACGGACGGACGGACAACCCAAAATGGACTAATTAGATGATTCTTTCAACACCTATACCAACATTTTTTTCGTAGCATCAATATTTTTAAGCGTTACAAACTTGGAAATAAACTTAATATACTAAGTATGTATAATTTATATATACACTAGCGGCCCCGACGGACGTTGTCCCGTAAAAACGTAACTCCAATTCATGAATACCTATACTACGTTTAGCCTGTCCGCTAAACCCATCCCGCTAAACCCCAATTTAACTCCTATTTATTGGAGTGGCCTGACCTTCGACCTTTGGCCCGACCTTTGATAGTAGAGCTCGCTGCGCTCGCATATGGCTCTAATAAATGCCTATTGACAATACCTGAATACTATTAAAAATACATAGTACACATAGTATACATAATGTGATATGATTTATATGCGCTTCCACCATTTAATGAAATTTCATTTTTTTGGTACGGAGCCCTCAAAAACAGTTGTACTGGACCAAATTGTAAATCTAAACCATTCTCGAATCTCCACGAACACACACAAAAAATTTCATCAAAATCGGTCCAGCCGTCTAGGAGGAGTTCAATTACATACACACGCACACAAGAAATATATATATTAAGATGGTATAAAAAGTATAATTATAATTATCGGCTATTGATTTCAAAATGCTTGCAAAAATAGCGCGCGAGTTAACCTCTTAGCTCTATTTTAAACATCTCTGTTTTAATAGAAAAAGTAACATTGCAATGCTTTTTGAAGTTATGGAAAATTGTTTTCACCATCTTGAAAGTTCCATAAGGGCTGCATTCACAAGAAGAGCTTGTTTCTTTACTGATCTTAAAACACTTTTAAAAACATCCCTTATAACATGAAAAATGTACAATTTATAGAATTAAGTACATAAAGTATACTTTTGTTTGTTATTTATTTTCGGTTGTACGTTTAATACTAACTATATGTTTTGCACAAATACTGTTTATGTATCAAAGACAACATACGTACATACATACATACAAACATACGTAGATACATACGAATATAACAACAACAATACAAATATAACAGATTAAATTACCCTGAAAAACCTGTCAGGTGGAACACACGACGGATGCGTCATTTAGACACAGATTATATTCCCAATATATAGATGGGATGGATTCACGTTTGTATGTATGTAAGTTTATATAATGTGTCTATATATTTATTTGTTATTCATCCAAACAACAAAACTACACAAATAACAAACAAACAAACAAACAAAATGATGAATAACACATATGTGGATATGTTGTTTTATTATATAAGCTAGGAATGGAGATGATCATCGTTTAAATTTAAGTTATCATAATATTATTATTGTCACTAAAATAATATGTTAAATCATGCCATTCACACACCGAAAAATTTAAAAAAATATCTACTTCTGATATAAATTCAAAAGTCTGTTTGAAACACAAACGCTGATATATAAAGTTGTGAGCAGGTGATAGCCTTCTTTTTTAATTAGACGTTCGTTTTACTTTTCTTGTCGCCCTATTAGCTCAGTTAGTTATGGCGTAGCCAATTCCGTCCGCGGTATGCTTGGGAGCGAATTCGATTCCCGCCGTCGCAACAAAATTAATATAATTCATAGTTGTGATGGGCTGGTGTAGTGCATGGTATATGCATGAAGGAGGTGTACTCAGCCTTTGAAATTGAGGAGCTGATAAATGAAATTATCAGCGGAAAGGTGGTAAAACACATATATGGTATCACAATGGGCTCTATAGCAAAAGTGTATCGTGACAACCAATATAACCTAACCTAACCTTTACTTTTCTTATTTTTGTGGTTCGTAGTTTTCGATGGAATCATATGGAATAAAAGAAATCGTTGATTTTTAAATCAAGTGGTCTTTCAAGAATTATCAGTTAGCCTATTTACATTACATCTTGTCAATATACGTTGGATCATATTTTATTTTCTTGACAAATGAAACTTTGTTTATAAGAGCAAGTTTATCGAAAACAAAAGGATGATTTCCAAACTGAAACCATTTTGATGACCGAAAATTATTGATATAAATATTCATTTCCTACCACATGAAAAAAATTCCTAAGCTGACAAACTTTGAGTATTCACTTACGCTTTGTATCGAAGTTGAAAGGATGGTAAAAGTTGTAATTTTTATAGACGAAGCTTACACGGGGAGTAACATTTTTGGAACGAAGCTTCTTATCACTGCTTACCATGGTGAGCAAACTAGCAGAGACCGTCACGTAACATTGTGAATATGCTTTGTGTGTGTGTGTGTGTGCCATATCCATGGAAACCACTATATGTTCACCTACTTTATATTATTTTTATTTATTTTAAAACGAATTTTGCATTTTTGTACTATAATTATGTGAGTTTGAGATCACTGCTTACTTGACATTAACCAAATAATCTATTACTATTCTATTTGATGTTAAACGAATATCAATTTATAAACGATAATTATTTATTAAATTATAATAACTAATTAGTTAATAACTTTATTTAGGTGAGCAATCAAAAACAGATTACCGATATGTATTAATTTAACGTTTACAATTGTTTTTGTACAGCATCGAAAGGAACTTCGTTCCTAACGAGCGCCCCGCGACCGCAATCTTTTTTTAAAAACAAATCCTTTGCTTAAGCTTTTATACATTCACGTTCGAGGATTCTTGACCAAGCTAAGTACTATTGAATCAATACATATTAATTTATGTTGAGATCTAAGTTATGCAGTCGCAGGCAAAAACATTAGATTGATTATCTTAAGAAAAGAGTGAAATCTTCTAATCCTGCTCTAACAACCAAAGCTTCCAAGATGCTGTTCTTGCAAAATGAAAAATTATTCTTGAATAAAACACCGTTTGGTGATTAAATCGATACAGGTATTTGAAATTTAGAATTTTTCACATGTTCAATTATTGATGATATTGGAAGTAAAAAAAGGCGATATCATCTTAAGAGGAACTTTAATATTTTTATTTGATTCGCATCATGATAGGTCTATGTAAACGAAGAATGTAGGTAAATATAATTTTATAAGTTTGTAGTTTTTCTAGAAAATAAAACAATTATTTTTTACGACTTTGCTTTTATAATAATAAAAAGTTGAATAACAAAGAAGCCCTCTGTGTAATGATATTATATAGAAAACCATCTGTTTACATTCACTAGACCAATCGCAAACAAAAAATTTGGTGATCTAAATTTTTCAAGCACCATTCAATAATTTTGCGTATAAAAAAACATTTTGTTGACGTCATTAATGTATATATCAAGAGCAAAGACTCCAAGAATGTAATTAGAATAAAATTAAAAAATTATTCTGGAATATTCAAATGATTTTTAGTTGGTACATACATATCCAAATAATAGTTTATCGTCTCTCATTTATAATAAATTTTGGTTAGCTGTTCAAAGTGTTTCTAGCGTTTCCGTGACTCGTCAAGAATCTTTTTTGTATACTAGAATATATAAAAATTGCAAAAGAGTCCTACTTTATACTGTCCTTCCCTAATTATTATTTTGGGCCTGATATTGTTAAATAAATAGATTTTATACAGTGCCCTCATTAAAATTTTGCGCCTGGTGTTGTTAAATGAATAAATTTTCAGCATCTAGAAAAAATATCAAAGTATATTAGTTGGTGAATAAGTGTCGTGCTCACAAGTGCAACTAGTCCCCTAGTTCAAGCTTTTGTATGCAGTTTAATCATCGACTAAATAGAACATTCTTTTCTATGCCGGCGAACTATTCTTTGAGGACGATATGGGGGTTTGAATGCTTCCTTTTTGAATTCGAGAATCTGATAATATGATTGTTTGTCGAAGTAAGGCTTTCCGTTGTTGGTGATGGCTTCAGATATTCTTTTGAAATGAAAGGCTTATTTTACCTACCTGGACGTTACTTCAAGAGATCTTTGCTCGGAGATGTGCTCTGTCGTTTATCCGAAAAGAAATGGTCCAGTGAATCGAACGTGGAGGTTAACTTTAAATACAAATTATAATAGTCTGATAGGAATTATCAGTAAACATTTACAAAAAAAATCAATAAAGGTAAAAATTATATAAAATTATTTTTTTATGCATATAATATATATAATATTTTGTAAGATTTACAATGTGCTAGTTTATAACTAATAAATGGTGTGCAATAAATATGATTGAAAAGTTTTCTAATAAAATTTTGAACATAGAAAAAACATTATTATCAAATGGCTAAAGTAATATAAAATTAATGGTTCAGAAACAAATATATTGACTATAGAGATACTTTGTAAGTAGAAAAAATGTTCAGAACGTAGACATCTACATAGACGATCGAATCATCAGTGACTATTTTCATCGAGATTGTTAATCAATAATAAAATTGCTACGTTCTAAGTGATAGTATAAGAAATAACTCATCTAGCTTAAATTTATGGTCGGAATATTTAACAAAAATCTGTCTTCTATGAGGGAAAAATAAAAAAATTGGAAATCTAGCAAAGGTGGTACTAAAGACTTAAAATATTTTACGAAAATTCTTGTTTTTTTTATAATGTGTTAAAGAATGATGTTATTGTCTATTTTTCTTTGCATATTCAGCTGACATTTGAGATATGAGTAAGTGTTTTTACATATAATAGTTGCATTCCATTTTCATTTTAAAGTAAGATTCACAGATATAACTTCACAGCAACGACACAAATACAGAAATTTAAAACTTGATTCTATATAACAGTCGAGAAACAACACACCAACGATAATTTTACTAATCCTATTGCTATGTTTTTGCATTTCTATGCCAACGGAAGAGTGTAAATAACTGAGATTATAAAGCCATACACATAATGTACAACACACAGCCGTACCCACCTAGAGTTAAATCTCTAAACTAGATATGTATGTATTATATACTAGAGTGATACCCACCCACTTCGCTGGGTTTAAAAATAAAGATTGCTAAAGATTGCTCTCGCTTATCCCCTTTCTATAATACTCGATATAATGGTAAGTATTGTTTTACACAGGTAAAATATATGTATGGTTTTCTATTTTTTTTAAATGTAGAATAGTTGTAATTATTCATTGAGTATATCAGAGAAGATGTGAAATATTTTATATTGACTATTTTTACAGAAATCTGTAATTTATGGTAATGTCAAATGTGAAATTAAATTAATTTTTAAATTTTTTGTTTATTTAATATGTATCTACAAATTATATCTCATCATGTGTTATTCTGGAGTATGAGCTATATTGCTGTGCAGTAGCATTAAAAACCATTCGGTAGTTTTAGCGTGAAAGCGTAACAAACAAACAAACAAACAAACAAACATGCTTACTTTCGCATTTATAATATATAGAGATAATATGTATGTACCTAGGAGAAATGTATTTGTAGAAATTTCATTTTATTTTTTTCACATAAATGAACATAGCAGCAATATATGTACAACTGATAAAAAATATTTTTATTTTTATTATTTACATTAAAAAACAAAATGTACCGGGTATATCAGGAATTATGCTCAATATTTTAAGTAAAATGGTGGTATTCTTTTAGTGAACCATTAAAGTAAAGCATTAAAGCTGCTAACTTTGAAATAAATGTTACGTTACGACAACGAGAATGGAGTTTTTATGTCTATCAGTCTTGAAAAGCAGAGTACTGGCTAAATGGTACTATAGTATGGCAATTATTCAAAAGATGGTGTAATCTAGGCTTAAATCAACGAGTGCCTGAACCTTTGGATCACGCCTCATTTTCTTACAATTTACTGATCATTTCAGTTAATTGAGCAAAGTTTGGTAAATGTAATGATGATTCCATTTGACCAATGTAAATTTGAAATATATTCGTCTCAAAATAAATCGATTTTCAATCAATGTTAGTAAAATTGAAATTTGTATTACAAGCAAAGTTGTAGGTATGACGTATCAAATCATGTGCTTTTCAAATATTTTCAATGTTATATGTTATTATTTTTTATAATCTCGATGAAAGTAATAGTCAAATTGAAAAAACTACTTAGAGCTTTTCTACTTCGTAATGAAATTTTTTATCTCATGATTATGATGTTTCAATTACAGAGCTTTTTTTTGCCCGATTGTCAAGGACTGGCTATGTTTTTCGGGCTTATTTTGCATGTTTATTTGTAAATTTCTGTATTACCTCGTATTCTCGAGCACCTCGATTCAACACTTAAGGTATTATTATGTTTGTCTTAAAAGCCTAGCTGTCCTTAGATGTTCAAAAAAAATAACAAATTGGCGGATTTAACAAATTTTTATTTTTATTAAATTAAAATATTTATCTTAAATTTGTAGTAGTAGCAGCTTTTACACCGTATACGCTTTGTCTATACGTCCAGTAATATATTTTATTAAATATTTCTGACTTTAACATATAAAAAGTACACGTAAAGTTCTTTATTTACAAAGAGAAAATATATTAACGTCTTTTTTAAATCTTTTTAGGGTCAATTTCCTCTAAAAATTATGTTATAACATCCTGAGAAAGGGTCGAAAAAGAGATTACAAATGTTGGATAAAAAATTTAACGGCTGAAAGTTTTCCAGTGAAGGAGGTGGGGATTTAAATCGGTGAAGAACGGTTTTTTGCGATTTACGGCGTAAGTACTCGTCCTATCAACAAAAATAAAATGTTAAAGTTCTAGATAGCAAAAAGTTTAGAATTTTTATTTAATCTTATCTTTTTTTAACGTAGCCTCAAAATTTTAGAGTAAAGCGAAAATGTTATGAAATTTGGTGCAATTGAAGCTATTTAAGCTTTTAGCCGCTTTTATTTATTTATTTATTTTTTTTTTAATAAATCCCGTATTTTTCATTCTCAACTTGTAGCGCTAAATATTTATTAAATAAAAAGTTATTTTATCGGCATCAAAAAAGGGCCAATTTTATTATTTATAAAATATAATTGTATAAAAACTTATATAATTGTAAGGCATACATTCAAAAAAATCATCCTGTATAGGCAAATAATATATAAGTTCATGTGTGCTCTTCTCAATTGGCCGCATATACGTCCAAATATACGTACGAAGTACGTCCAAATTTCTTATCAAAGATGTTTAAGCATCAGTACAGGTTTGTAGTTTTCTTAATTTGATAATGCATATTAATTTTTCCTAAATACAGATGACCAAAATGATCCAATTATACTTTCTTTAATGCGAAAAGTGATTGGCTTATTCAATTTTGTTAAGAGGAAATTTACGTCGATGGCGCTACTCTTGCGTTATCTTTACTTTCATAAAGCAGATTCCAAAGAATGAAATATGCTCAGAATATCTCATTCCATGTATTACCCTCAGTAATTTTTGTAAATTAACTGAATATTTACAAAAAGAAAAATAACATCAAAGTAAAAAAATAAAAATTATCAAAAGAAAACAAATATACCTATTAATAATAAACAAGTATACAATGTCCTCTGGTAGAGTTCCTTTTTTATAAAAAAAATAAATTTATTTTCCTTTTTTTTTTTGTATACCAGGGAGTGCATAAGTTAGTATATAGTATTATAGGTATTATTCATTTCTTTAAATTTCTTTAGTCACATGATGATTTTTTATGTTGACATATGTTTTATCGATAAAAATACTTCAAGAAAAATAAAGAATTTTGGTTGTGTAGACGCACATCTTACGCTGACTTTAAACTTGACCTAAGTTTTCAAGCTAAATGAAAAGGTCGTTCTACTCCATAACTGGTAAATGATAAATGAAGACTTAAAATTAGAAAGTTATCATTGAATAAAAAAAGTAACACATTTTCCCGCAAACATTATACAGTTTTGGCAAAAACATATTGCAAATTTTTACTTAAAATTGTTTTTTCGTTCAAAATTGATTTTTTGTATAATTGTGTTTGCGAAATCTAGGCCTTCTTCGAAAAAATTTTTCCAATAAACCCAATAAAAGTGGCAATTGTTTTTTGATCATTGGTGGCATGATCATTTTTGCTTAATTTGAATTAACAAACGCACAAAACGCTAGATTTTTGCTATCAATTACTGTCGAACTTATTCGATTTAAAAAACAATGTTACAAATAAAAAATGTTTGCGTATTTATAAAGAACAACTTTATAAATTAAAGCGTTTATCTAATGTTTGTCAGTTATGACTTAGAGTGAGGTTTTAGCTGTACAAGAAAACTTAGATCGAATTCGATGCCTTTTTATAAAATATGCGCCTTTATAGCTAACATTTTTCGTTTGAATCAACTTAAAAAAGCAGCCGGTATATTCATCAGATACTATAGGTTAAAAAAAAAGCAGCACATTTTGTGTTGAAGAGGTTTCTACAACGTCCATACTCATTATTTAGGCAAACTCAGCAAGAAATTTTCGAATAAATATTTAATTTATTAAAAAAGGTAACTAAAACTCATTTCAACAGTATATGTTCACATGCAGTCCACTATACCCACTTACGTATGTATAGCTGCTACTGTTAACCTTTATAAACTAGATTCAAAATCAAAAGAGACTTCATGTATTAGGTACCATGACGTGTATGTGCCTTTTAATTTGAGATGTTTGATTCGGAGCTTTTTTTTTTTTTTCTTTTTATTTTATTAGTTGTATTTATTTTGGACATTAAAAACAACGCAGCCATTTGTTTATTGTGCCAATGACAGATTTTTGTTTGTTATATAAAATTTATTCAAGAGATATTAGTAAATAGTATTTATTATAGGGTAAACTAAACAGTAGGTATATTTCGAGGGGCCACTGAAAAATTTCCAGGATATCTGTTATATTGATGAAAAGCATCAGAAGAGGTTTGTAAAGAGTATTTGCCATGAGTGCACGAATTCCATATGACTCCCTGTTAGAATGGAGAAATATTAATATTACGTCTCTGCATTTACTGATTGTGATGCCAAATGTATGCAGTTATAATTTTTATTCAAGGCAGAACCAATTTTAGCTTTTATAGTTTAATAAATCTTTAATTTAAAAGAGAAATTGAAATTAATATACTTACTTATAACTGTTAAATTCACTAAATAATTTCTGGTAGGTGATTTTTGAAAGTCTACACGGCACTTGAACACACCACTATCCGAATCTTTCACATTTTCTATTTTTAATTTCGCAGGATCTTCATTATAATGAAACGATGCACGACCTCCTAGTGAATCATCTGCCCAATGTTTTGCTTGGTCTAATGGATTAAAACGAGCATCAAATCTACAACAAAATGAAAAAAAAATTTAGTGTCATATAAAATTTTTTGAAATTAACAGTGTTAGATGTCTACACTGTACATACGCTCTTTTCTGTTCTTATTAGAAAGATAATTTTATGGTATTCATGTTAGAATATGATTCTTGTTATGTGACAAAAGAGAGCCATTATTTTGATAAACAATAATTTTAACAATTTGCAAGCGCTGCTCTGGCGGTCCAGAAATAAGCTGACTGCTATCAAAATGGCTATCAAACAAAATAATGTTGCAAGCTCAAAAGTGTGAACCTCTAAAAAAACAGAGGGTCTTTAGTGATCACATGGTTAAAGCGTACCAGCTACTGAACGAAGATTTACTTTTTCTTGTCAATCTCAGCCATATCACAAATATAATTAAACCAAACCCACATGTGCACTTAAGTATTCAATTATAACCATTGATAAAAAAATTTGAATACGGAGGACGGGTACATTTAGCTTAAAAATATTGATTTTATAAATTTTCATAAGTAAAATCCATTGAATTAAATTTTATTTATTCAGTAAAATGTATCTACATATTTTTCTCAAAACGAATTTTGAAAAATATTAGGTATCTAAGAACATTTACACACATTCACGAAAATGAATCAATGTATATTTTTAGAAAATAATAATAAAAAGGCAGAAAAGGGGAACGATAACATAAAGCGTACAACAGATAAATAAAAATTTTATAATAAAATATAAAATACGACAATACACGATAAGAATTTATAAAAATGTACACATTTGTTGTATATATCTACCTATGAATGCCGGGTGAATCAGAATAAATGGAAATAAGAATTGGTGACAGGAACATGAGGTATTAACTTAAATTAATTTCATATCGTGTTGAAAATTGTTTCGAACATAAATTGTTGGTATTTTTACGCAAAACATTTTTACTCCATCTTTAACAGATTGTTAAAGATGTATCAAAACTTGATCTTGAAATGAAATAAACCGTTAGAGATAGAATAAAACGTTAATAAACATAAATGTTTCTCATAAAATACCAACGACTTTTCTTGAAACAATTTTTCGAAAAACTAACGAATTTGGCAAAGATTTCACAAGATTTATAAAATTTTTATTGTCTATAGCTAAAAAAAAAGTATCATTTACGAAAACATGCTGTTTGCACCAAAAAACTTCTCTTATTATCCCATAACGTCCCTTCGATTATTCACCATTTATTCTGATACACTCTGTTCGCTATACACACAGGTAAAAGGTTGATGATATATGTTATAAGAAGAATTTTTTCGTTATAAATTTCACGAATAGTGAACTACCACCACTGATCGTGTGTTCATACATGTTGAAATAAAAAATACAAAAATATAAATAATAATATTCAAGAACAAGAAACATTTCGACAAATATTCGTGGTTTATTTTATTATATACGAGCACAATCCTACGACTGCACATTAAAAAATTTTTGAATATAGCATTATCTTTTTAGATTGCAGCAAGACGTGAAATGTTACGATCGAGATGAATTGTTCGAAACTTGTCAAACCTTTGAAAATTGTCTTTTAAATCTATCAGAAGAAGCGACGTAAATGTACACTGAGATCATAATTAATTTCATGCAAAAGGTTTAAAAAAAGTACCTCTTTTAAAAGTGAACTCTTTATTATATATACATTGGTCCTTTGAGTGATTGTTAGTACTACTGAACTAAGCATTCAACCTAACACAACCTAACAGCAACCTCGGATTCGATCTGTGATGGGGTTAGTTTCTGTCAACATGTTAAGAACTGACTGACGATTTCGCAAAATTCGATTATCTTTATCACACAACCTATTAGTGCAATGGGTTCATAATGTATTATTCATTCGTGGTAGAAGCGATGGAAAAGGTTTTGTGTATAATTCTTCCACAATTATTATTGTTGTATTTACGAGTTGGGTGGATTGTCGACTAATGAGGAGTTGGTTATATTCTGACACTATTTTCATATTTTTATTTTTTCCGGGTCCATTTTTGCCGTTCTATTTTTTCCTAAATCTATAAGATACTCTTATTACTTTGTGTGTTAGAGTGGCTATCTTTCTTTACTTACATGACGTAAAAAAGCAAACGATTGCGTAATCAACACTGTCTCTACATAGTTATTCAGCAATTTACTCAATTAATTGTTTCTATTTACTAAAATCTACAAGTTTCTATTTACTAAATCTTTTCCTATAAATAACATGACCTCGAAAGTAAATATCACAAGGAACCTTTCCCTATTGACGGAGATGGATTTTTTTATGCATTATTATACTGATATTTCCGTAAATTTACATACAACAAAAATTGTGCCAATTGGACTGGATAAAAACCACTATACCCAAGAATCCATAATAATAGAGAGGTGATGTATAATGCTTTACACATTAAATATAACCAAAGAGACACTACCAAATGGATAAAAGGAAAAGAATCATACGTTTATATAAATATAATGTACATTTAGTTAGGTAGCGGCAATTCTTTTATCCAATTCATCATTCCGATCCTCACATATATATATATACATGTGTAGCTGGTATCTAAATGCACATCATCTGATGATGATCATCATCATGATGATGATGTCACAGAAGAATAGATAGACAGACAAACGGACACAGACAGACACTGACTCGTTATTTGAGTAACAACGAGCCGCCTTTGATTTGATTCTGGTTATGTGCTTTCGGTTCGTTAAATCTAATCTAGTGATAATAATAAGCGGAACATCATAGTTTAAACCCAACTAAACTTATCGTCTCTCTCTACGTACAATATCAACCAACAACCAGATACTATTACCCATAATATACAGGTTGGCGCAAAAACTGTGAGTCATGTTACATTTCAAATTCTTTTGAAATTTCAAAAAAGGGCCTTTGTTTGTAATAAGGGAAGAAAAAGTATTTTTATAGATTTCTTATAAATAGGGAATATGAAAAGAATAAAATTCAACGTTCTTGACACATTTTAATATTAAACTTGATTCAAATAATTTAATTTTTCTCTGTAAGATATAGCACTATAAACAATTAAGATGCAGGCGACTTAACTTTGGCAGTGAGGCAGCACAGAAAATGACAGAATCAAATGTAAAAACAGTCGCTCTAATTGGAGTTAAAAACCGTCGGTAAGATCTAGCACTTTAACGTAGGTGATAAAGGCAAAATAAGACAAACTCGCCACATATAAGCTCTAAAGTCTCGTTTTTGAATTCTATTTGAATATTTCCATTTTTGCTGTTAGACTCTCGAACCCAAACATCTCAACCAATTACAACATAAAAAATACCGTTAGAAATATGAAAATGGTCCGCTTGTCAATGAATAAGTAGTTATCCAAATGAATGAATGAGTATTGAGAACGCCAGGCTTCCGAAGACGTTGTTACGTTGGGAAGCCAAAGCATCATAAGCGATTTCAACAAGTACTGTGCCTTAAGAAGCGGAACTGTTTGAGTAAAAAAGAGCCGGTTAATTCTTAAAATGTGCATGTGGTACAAGTGTCTTTAATGATTGGAGCGTGATTTTAAATGTGCGTCAATCACCCAGTTCAAAAATATTCAAAAAGTTTGGTGTTGGATGAGCCGTGCGACCCCAGACCTTAAAGTCTGTATAGTGTAAAGTTTACAAAACAGACACTCTAATATAAGTACGACTGGAGACCTTTGACATTATGAATGATTGAAAATAGGAGTTTTTATACATGTTTTAACATCCCACTATAAGAAAGTGTTGTAATCGGTTGGAATCGGTGTTTATTCATTCGTAAACAGTTTTTCATGACTGGCTGGTGACTAAGATCTAGAGTACAAATTGGAGTTTTGGGAGGAAAAAAATTCAACCAGAAATTTTCCAAATAAAAAAATAATTGATATCCTGATTATTTTTTCTGTAAAACAAATATTTACAGAAATTATTTCTTGAGAAATTTGAAAAATAAAAAATATTTTAACAATTGCTGAGTATTGTATTGATCTACATAGGTACTTTTTATTTAGAAATCCCGTGTTTAGCCTCTTAACTACTTTGTAATATTGAAATAAAAATATTTCAATGTTTAACGCAGTTATTGAAAGTTATTCATCGTCATTTGCGAAAAGATACATTTTATTTTTCATTTAATATTCTGTGAAGTAGATGGTGTGGATCATAAGAATTGCACTCACATGAACGGTTTGCTGAAATTTTTGAGTGATATACAAGCACCTTGTATATCTTGCTAACTCTGCTAACTCTTGCTAACTCTGACAATCGATTTATGTGAACACATATATGACAGTGCTATTATCTATATAGAGGTACATTGAGATATTATTACATAGCTGAAGCTTTAAGCAAGTAGCTTTGTTATAGTTTTTGAAGTGAAATGTTTTATAACTATATATATAAAGTACGTTTTATTATTATTTTTTCTGTTGAAATGGTAGTTTTTATTACAATTATTTGAATTTAATAAATTGTTTTGCACGTATGATTTTTATATTTTATCAAAAAATACATATATATCTTTTGTTTTGTTTCATTCTAGAAAAAAACATCTACAATTCTCTCTAGTTTTGGATGAATAGTTTTTGAAACAATTGTACTGATTGATTTAATAAAACAGATTGTTCTTTATATTTTTATAGAAAAACTGTATAATTTTTTCAAACAATATTTAATAGTTTAAGTTCACTTGAATAGAATATTTAAGCTCTAATGAATTTTGTAGTAAATTTGATTTGGAAAGATTGCAATGAAGCGTAAGACCGAGCGCTTTTTATTCCAATAAAATTATCATGATAGTCCACCGTTTAGGACATTGATAATTTTACTATGACAATTTCTTCGCAATGGGGAATATGCATATTTTTAAGATTTATTAAAACTATTTGATGTGTTCATATATAACTGATCTTAATGGTTATAATGAAATTCATCAAAGCTGTATTTGTTTATCTTTCACAAATTGGACTAATATTTCTTTTAGAAATCAAAGAACACGATAAGTGATAAAGTTAAAACGGCTTCACATTCTGGTATTTATAGCACCATATTCAGCTCACAGAAGACAATATTTTTTATAGGATTGATCAACCTGTATACAATTTTATGAGTAGGCAGTTGTTGTATCAGGTGAAGTAGAATTTCGTCATCAGTGGACACAATAGTAATCTGTAATTATCTATATATCTTCCCTATCATTAGATTTTGTGCAAAGATATAGAATATTATATACACAGATCAGACAGATCAGTCCCAACCAGACAAGATCATCATCTATATACAGACAGACTAAACATACGTGCATGGGTTTTGTATATGTCCAGCATCGAAGAGCTTGATTAATTTGCTATCTACTAATTAGAAAATCTTTATTTATATAATATAGGAAGTTTAGAAAGTATGTATAACATAATACATTTCCATGTTTAAAGTGGTTGTGATTTCTAGATGAAA
Source organism: Chrysoperla carnea (assembly GCF_905475395.1). NCBI lineage: Eukaryota > Metazoa > Arthropoda > Insecta > Neuroptera > Chrysopidae > Chrysoperla > Chrysoperla carnea. The sequence continues at coordinate 35,239,819 of NC_058338.1, read as the reverse complement.
ATATTACTTCTTTGTCTATTATCTATATACCTATCTGTATTTTCTGCATTTCCAAAAAACCTTGCAAATGTTCTTATGTATGGATAAAAAATGTACGCTGAAAAAAATTCAAATAATAATAACCTCATCCCGAAGTTGGCCGTTTCATATTGAAAGAAGTAAAAACAATTGCCTAACGATTGGAACAAGTGCAGCTTAATATTTGTATTTAAAATAGAATGGGATTGAATTTAAAATATGAATTCATTGGTACAAAATCACTGAAGTTAAATAAACATAATCATTACTTCTATGAAAGAGATTGATTTTAGTTTAAAGTCAAACATTTTTTGATGGAAAGCAAATAAACAAATTAAAGTAACATATCTTTTCGTTTGCTTAAAATATTAGGTTAGTACAAAAACGTATCTACCATGGCTAGTCCATATGTGATTGAGGCAACTTCATGAAGATTGTTTTTACCAGTTAACAGAGAGTTTGAAATAAACATATTCATCAATTATTAAACCCACGAACTAAAAAAAGGTGTGTTATAAGTTTGACCGCTATGTGTGTATTTCTGTCTGTCTGTCTCTGTCTGCCTGCCGAACATCGTAGCCCCTAAACTAATGAAATGATTTTGATTTTTTTGGTTTTGTTAATTAAGATAATTTAATGTTAAGTGTTCTTAGCTATGTCCTATGTTTCAAGTGCAAATTTACGGTTCCGTACCCGAAAAAAATAAAAATTGGCGATGATCTTCCAAATCGACTCAGATTGGAAAATGCTTTAAGGAAAAAAGCAATTTAATAGAGTGCAGTTAGATATGTTTCAAATGCGAGTTGAGGGATTCCCTAGTCGAAGAATTTGTCGGGGGTTAAATTTTGTAAATTTCACTTATATAACATTTAGTATATTTTTTGCTAAGCAGCATCAATAGCGCAGTTGGTTAAGCTGTAGACAATCACATCCGTATTTTGTTATAATATTAATATTATTCAAGCTTGACAATATATTACTTTCATACAAACAACTCATGCGTTAACTCAAATTACTCAACTCAACTTATAATAATGTTTCTTTAAATATTTTAATTTGGCCCACTTTAATTTGATAGAATTGTGTTTTCGTCCGTATATCTTTATTAGTAATTTACACTAATTTAGACATGAGTTACTAAATTATGATGAATAATTATTAAATTGTATTGATTCTCTATGTTACGTTCATTAAATATATAAATAACACTATATGGTATAACAAATACGTTCATATATCTACGCACAATTATATCTATAATATAATATCTTCTTTAACACGAAATTGATACAGTTTACTATTGGGACATTAACAATTTCATTTACACTAATCTCTAAAGAGTGATAGACATATCAGCCATCAGAGTGTCTATATCTGTCAGTAGGTATAGGAAAACCTAGCTAACTAGTAACTAGTAGATACTATACATAGTACGTTTATATCTGGAATATCTGTATGGACTAATTATACCATGCATATATGTAATATGCAAGTTATACTAAGTTAAGTCCCAAGTTTGTAACGTTAAATATTGATGCTATGAACATAATTTTGGTATAAGTGTTTATAGAATCACCTAAGTAGTCCATTTTCGGGTGTCTGCCCGTCTGTCCGTCTGTCCGCCAACACGATAACTCAAAAACAAAAAAAGATATCAAGCTGAAATTTTTACAGCGTACTCAGGACGTAAAAAGTGAGGTCGAGTTCGCAACTGAGTATCATAGGTCAATTGGATCTTGTGTCCGTAAGACCCACCTTGTAAACCGTTAGAGATAGAACAAAAGTTGAAGTGTAACAAATATTCCATATAAAAAAATAACCAACTTTTGTTTTAAACATTTTTTCGAAAACATTACTGTTTACCCGTGAGGGCGCAAATTAGGCGTAAATTGTATAGTATATATTATATGGGGATATCAGTTATGTGTGTGTGTGACATGTATGTATGTGTAATGTGATAGAGTAATCAAAACTGTCTATGCATGGTATTTCAACAATTAACTCGGTCAATTGTTTGTTTTCACTGGTTTTAATTTTGAAATAGTTGTTTTTGAAAGCGATGGATAGCTAGCACCGTATAATATAAATTGTCTTTTGTCCGATGAAATACACATATAGCATGTGTTTTATATTCGAAAACATAAATATTCCGTTTAGTTTTCACCTTTTTATACTCTGAATACATGTATAATGTATATAAAGGTATACTAAATTTGGTGCCAAGTTTGTAACGCCTAAAAATATTGATGTTACAAACAAAATTTTGGTATAGTTGTTCATAAAATTACCTTATTAGTCCATTTCCGTCTGTCCGTCTGTAAGTGGACAGGACAACTCAAAAACGAAAAGAGATATCCAGCTGAAATTTTTACTGTCAATAGTCAAAAGTCAACTGGGTCTTGTAAACCGTTAGAGATAGAACAAAAAATTAATTGTAAAGTTTCTTATAAACAAATAAACGAATTTTATTTGAAACATTTTCTCGTAAACGTATAAAAGATAGGAGTTTGGAAATTCGCAGGTAGCTTCAACTTACGACCTTGTGAAACATTCTCGAAAAACGTAGAAAATTTTAGAAAATACTTTCGAAAACTTTCCTCAACCAAACAGCCATAATTGTGTTGCTTTTTTAAACGCTTTTAATTTATAAAACAATATAGTTTAAGCTCTGAAAATCATCACTTTCAATACAGGGTATTTTAACAATTAATTCAGTCAATTATTTGTTTTATTTATTAAAATTGAAATCAGCATCGATAATCCAAAATTAAACGAACTGTGTATGTTGTATCTTGTATTCCCCATATAAGGATGTTTGCTGCTAGTTTGTAATGCATCTGATGATAAATTGTCTTGGGAATTCTTGTTAGTAATGTTATATAACATATTACATACAGAATGATTCATAAGTGTTTTGATGAATACTCACAAATATTAATTTAAAGTTGTTTCATTTTTATATTCTCTAAGAATATATTTCAACTTAATCCAAGGGGGACACATTTAGAGAACCGATTCGTACCATTTAGTTTTATAGCTTAAAAGTATCGTCTATGACAGTTTTAAAGGGTTTTTACTTTTCGATTATTCGAAAGGTCAAGTTGAAAATTTCGGAAATAGATGTTTTCCCATTTACGATTAAATGTATATCTTGCATGCTTACTATTCTATACATAACCTAGAGAGAAAAATCTAAAATTGTATTATTTGATCACCTTGTAGATTATACATATAGACTGATTTTTAAAAAACTTGACATCCTCATATTTGGAAATCGAGGTAGAAAATCCAAACGAGAAAACACGCATCATTTAGATACGCATTCCTAGGGGTAATGAAATTACGGTATTTGATATTATTCACAAAGAAGGGTCAACTGTTTTCATAAATGGAAATACAACTTTTTTGTGGCAGATTTTTGTTTGTTTGTAAATAAAGCAATTTTTTCTCTTTGAAAAAATTTTCTACGGCCTCAATTTTCGATACATGATTTACAGTTTTTAGGGCTAAAAAGAAGGTTGTATATAAATTATTATATTGAGAATTGAGCCTAAATTAAATGCCTAATGTTGAGGTTCTTAAACAGTTACTTAAAATAACAAATCTGTTATTTTTGTAGTTTTAGTGTAGTTTTACTCCTCCTAAAAATAAGCCGACACGTATTATTCAATTTTAAAATTTCATCCTGTATAGCCGGCTATCATCAAATAGTTTATAAGATTTAAGTATATCGATTGAAGGGGTGATAGTAAAGTATTATATGTGTTGATTTCCTTTTGAGTTGGCACTATAGTATCTAAGATCGTTCGACCTTATACATTCTTATCGATTGATTGGTTTCTAATATAAAATATAATCACCAACCATTATATGTATGGCAGGCAACCTACCATACATAAATAGACATTTATATTTTGTAATGTATAATAGTCAACTTAAAATTCTAAAATAGTGATTGTAAACATTTTCCAAACATGAAATTTAATAAATATTTAAAATTAGTTGACAGAAGTATGATATATTTCGAATCGAATCTATTTAAATTTTACTTTAGTTTATACAAATTGTTATATTACGCATGTATAACGATACGCATCAGACGATAAATAATGTGTTAATTTTGTAAATATTCGAATATTGGAAAATATCGGCTTCAAGGTTACTTCAAAGTTTATAGATGTACGCATTCAAAGAGGGCATATTTTATCCCTTTTATTTTGTTTGCATGTATTTATGATAGTGAACTTGAACAGGGATAAACAGGTTTTCAAACAACAAGAAAATTTGTTGACTAAACAGTTAGCGATGGGTGTACAACAAATTTTGGCAATCAATTGTCTTACAGTGGCCAGTTACATCAGAACAGCGTACTGTTTCGTGTATTTCAACCAATTGCAATTTCTAATGAAAATTCAAAAAAAGTCAGAAACGGATTTATATATAAACGCAGACTAAAGGATCCAGAAATATTGGTTAAAAAAAGGTAGAGGTACTGAAAAGTTTAAAATAAAAAATTTTTGCAATAAAATAAGTAAAATAGTTCTTTGATACTTGCAAGCTAACACTTTTTTAAATAAAATAATATAATATTTTGTTTAAATAAATAGTTGTCATTTTGTTTTTTTTTATTTATTTATTTATTTTTTTTTGTGGTAGACATTAATAATTAATTAATTTCAATCTGTGTTAAAGATATAAATAGAAAAATCTACGGATTTGACCATCCTTGTTGTGTTGAATAAGTCTAGAAACCATGACTACACAAACTGAGTTTGTAGAAACGTAGTGGAAAATGTGCGTATATTTTAAAGATTTCTATTCAAACAACAGGTATTTATGGATGTCATTTTATGGAAACTTTTGAAGAGCAGAGTGTAATGAAAATTAATTCGAAAAAATTAATATGTAAGTGCAATTTTGTTTATACCATAAAATAATCTCGTATTTTATTAATTGTGAAATTAAACTTACGTGTAAATAGGTTTTGTTACACCTTCTTTATACCAAATTACAAGATATACTTTATCTTCAATTGTTGGTGCAATATTACATGGTAACTTAGCAACTCCACTTTGTACTGCTTCTTGTTCATTAACAAATACTGAAACAAAATGAGAAATAAAAATTAATTTTAAATTAAACAATTTTCATAATTATTTTTTGTTTATATAATTATTTATGGAATTAAAAAAAAATTTAGACACGCATTGAATAAATTGGGAGTTATAGTTGAAATCCGGATTTGTTTCTCTTACTAAAGTTGATTTTCAATTTTGAAAAAGGCATATTAAAATGATTAAATGAAGTTAATTTCATTATATATATAAGTCTATAACGCATTTTACAGGGAGTTCCAAAATTTGTATCCAAAAACTAAAATAGGCGATATGTCAATATAAAAAAATTAATTTGAATTTTATCATTTCGGGAATCAAGCTTGTTTAAGCAAATAGAAAATGTCGAGTACGCTACTGCTATGTTTTCCAAGTTAGGTAGATATACTTTTCAGATAAAGTATCTTAATCAAAATCTGACCTTTTGTGTCTATCTTGCTTACTTTCGGGGAAAAAATTCCTTGGAAAAGTAAAAGTTACTTTTACGAATGAAAAGAAATAAGAAATGAAAAAGAAAAATTTTATTAAAGTAGGTAGAGTAGACAGAAAATGCAAGACAGAGCCGAAGTTATAACATTCTTTATTCAATCTATAATAATATGAAACTTAGAACAGTAGTATTGTTATCAAATTTTCTATTAACGATGTTCCAGCATGGTATTTGCAGTTTCTATGTTAAAGCAATGGTACAATTTTTTTTTCGACAGAATTTAACGAAAAATTAAATTTAAGAATTTAATAATGCTTACTATTAATTTCCAAAGTTTCAGAAATTTTGACCGTTTAAAATGGGAAATAATTATGCCAACGTCCCAATTTCGATCAATTTACGTCAAAATTAATATCTCGAAAGTGAAAATTAATTTCTAAATTTTTTTTTTAGAATTGTATTGTATAAACATTTTTTTCTACTTTTTCTTCAATATATAATAATATCATAAAAAATAGTTGGAGAGACCGGACATTTTACATGCTTTAAATGGGACATGACCCTCAAAATCGCGAACTTTGTCTTTAAATATCTCGCGATCTAAACGGTCAAAAATTATGAAATTTTAGGAATTCATAAATAAAGCTATTATAAACCCGAGAAAAAAAATTCGGCCAAATCTGTCGAAAAGTGATTTCATGCTGGTACTACCTTAACTGTAAAAATCTCTATTTCCAAAACGAAGTTTTAAAACCTACAAGTCTATATAGCCTTTTATTTTTGTTTTGTGGAAATGTATCGCATTTTCAATTTTTCGAATAAAACTCTAAGCATTGTGTTCTCAAGCATGATTTGTATACAGTCACTGCAACGTTTGATATAAAAATATGACTGAATACTTTAAATATACAGCGTTTAGTACTTTTGCGCTTAAATAAAAAATATTAAATTGAAGAAAATCATTTTTAAATTTGTCTCAAAAAGCCTTAAGCAAAAAATTTTGCTGATAATTTATTTACAAGCTTCTGTACATGAAATTTTAGTAAAAATCATAAAATAAAATAGCAGAAGCAAATAGTATTATATATAAATGATAAAAAGTCATGCAAAATCAGCAAACATCCAACCACACAATACTACATGCACTGAATCTGTGGGTTTTGATTTCATTCAACCTATATCATGTAAAAAGCAATCATATAGGCAGACGCTTAGTGCCTAGACCAATAACGTTTTGATTTATTAAATAGTAATTATTTATAACATGAATTTTTGCATATCGAGGGGCTTAGGGCAGTTAGAGAGTTAGGGGCATAGCTGAAACAAGGACTCCATGGTTATAAAAGAAACACCATATAGGTATTGGCTACAAAACTTAAAATACCTTAATGTATGGATTATGCAGTGAATCAAAAGAAACAAAAACAACATCAAAATCTTCATTGCATTTTAAATGACTTGGATTGATAATATTAAATTAAAAACTTAAAGAAACTTTCGACATAAAAAAGAGTGTTTTTAGCTATGTTTCATGAAAATCTATGAGGTCGTTTGAAGATCATTAGCTCTTTCTCAATTGTTTCGGGTACGGGACCCTAAAATCTTACTCAAAATCTAGCCAAACAATCTCAAGATCCATTTTCCTTTAAAAAAAAAGTCGATTAATCTGTTTCGGAGTTACTGTAAAAAATAATCATCTCTTTTCTAGTTGTTATCGGGTACGGAACTCTAAGCTCGCACTTGCAACATATCTTAGAACCTTCTCGATCAAATTACTTTTCAAACAAACAAAAAAACAACCATTAGGGGGGGGGTTGATGTGACCCTTGAGGAATCTCGACCGACTCGAAACGACTTAACCGAACGTTACGAAATATTACCGATAATACGGATCATATTGTCCATAATACGTTTTGTTCAATTCCTGAACAAAAAAATGACCACAAACGTATGTACGTTCGAACATCGCCTTCTCCTGACTATCAAACATAGACTACATATCCATTACAACAACTTTCTATACTGGGAAATTAAAAACAAGTCGGTTCATTTGTTTACAAGTTACGATGCCACAGGCAAACATTCAGAAACGCACCCCTCTTTTTAGTCGCACGTTAAAAATATTTGTATCCATCTATTTTTCCTTTAATTATTTAATTTTTTGATCTCTGGTTATTTTTAATCCAAAACCATCCAAATGGAAACATGATATTCATATTCGTCTATACTTTATCTTTTGGGTAGTCGAGTTTTAGTGTTTAACTGCTTTTTATTTTCCTGATGAAAATAATAATTTTCTACTAAAGTTAATAGTGATATACACGGCTGTATCTATGCACTGTGTACGGTAGTAGGTACGCTTACTACATAATATAGTTTAGTAGTAAATGTGTGTATTTGTATGACTGCTGCCTACTTCCAATAACTTTCAATTCATTTTATTATTACATAGAACATATCTCACTAGCTCGTTTGCTGATACAATGGCTGGGATTTGGCACATTGAATATCGGTTATAAATCAATAAAATATAAACCGTACGTATGTAATGCACGGTACATCAGATCATTTTATTGAGTTGAAGTGAATAATATTTTTCGATGAGTGATTGTATTCAATTTATACAGGCTGTCTTTATTGCCATTGAATGAATATTATTCAATACGAATTTTAAAGGAAATTTGACTGTGGTGGGTGTGACCTCTAAATGATAGACCAATAGCATTATGCAGTTATTGGTTGATTGAAATTATAATCTTATGAATTATTTCTCTTGTCTGTTTTTCGACCACATCGTGAGATCTTCCATATTCATTTGCCAAATTCCATGATTTACCGCTCATTTTAAAGCTTATCGCGCTGCCTTATGACTAAAATAGATCCACTGTCTAAAACTGTAACGCTTAGGAAAAAAAGACTAAAGAAATAATATTCAGATTTAATTTTGTCCAGTATATATAATTTGTGTATCATAACTGTATTAAATTGCCTATAAATAAAAAGAAATTAAGTTGGTCAGTTTTTAACGCTGCGGAATTCCGCAAGGGTTAAGCTAGTAAAATCTATTTTTTAACAACTTTGTTGTAATTTCTAATTCATACACAGCGGCTACACAAGATACCTCTACATCTTGAAAATTTTTGGCTATTCAAGTACAACAAAATTATTACCGGAGATTTTAACTCTCGCAAAGAATTGTAGGCTCAGATATATCAGTATCTAGGTTAAAGTCACTTAAAAGTCATTGGTTGCCAAATGAATTTGCTAAAATGTTTGAAAACAAAGTGTGGAGGTCTTTAGAGCAGAAAATTATAAATAATAAGATAAGACCAATAAATAATAAATTTCAATTCCTATTTTACTGATTTTAGTCAAAAGCTGCACTGAATACGATTTTTCTACCCTTCAAATTTTGAGTCGTAGTTGATAGTTAAATATAATAAAGTGATAGTGTATTTATCAATAATTAGTTTACCATTCAATTAGTCTACCAAGAATGCAGAAATTTTACATCTGGATCCTGCTTTGTATGAACATAAGCTTATGTCCGAATTGCATACAAAAGTAATATGAATAATGAATGGATTAAATATTTAGGTAGTTTCTAAAATGTTCAAAATATTCAACCTGTACATGGAAAATGATATTTTACATGACGTGTAATAAATAAAATTGCAAGGCTTGTCTATGATTCATTGTAAATATACGATTATTATATTTTATAATACCCTATACCTACCCAAACTGCAAAAACTTGGCAGTTTTATATTTTATTATCAACCAGAAAGTATCATTACGACTCTATGCAGCCAGATGGAAGTTATCAACTCCTAACATGGCCCATCGGTTTATGTCTCTTACCGATCTTGTTTATTACCAAAACTTAATGCAAAATTTTGAAACTATTCTCAGATTGTATATTTATACCTCCTCTGTTATCCGAAGATTGTCATGTTTCTAAAATATTACTGAATCGTCTTAATTTCGGATCTAAATCAATGTCAAAGATACTTCCAAACTAAACGAAACATGTTTGTTTTTCGAACACTGGTTTTCAGTTTTCTTTTATTGCTAAGATCCACACTTCACATGCTTCGTTACATGCTTCTTAACTTGATTGTAAACAATTATATATTTTACTTGGCCATCTGATTCTCAAAATATCTTCTGTAACACTTTTTCATCTCATTTTAGTGATCTATTTTGTCTGTTTTTATATATTCTGAGAGGCATTGTTTTTAGACATTTCATTTTCATTCGGATGCTGACATTTAATGATTTTTTTTCAAATTTTATTGCATATTTACAATTTTGTTTAAAACATTAAGTAATCGAAACAGACAAAAAAAGATAACAGTGTGTTATTTTAATGAAGAATATAAAACTATCTCACATAAATGACTAAGCTCATGAAAACTTTAGCTGCTTATTGAAAACGTTAACTCAATGAATTTTTATTGACTGGTTTAATTATTTTTGACAATTGTATAACAAAATGCAGTAAGGATTAGGTATTTGAGCAATTATCTTGTTAGGCGTCAAGTGAAATGGTTATTCAGGCTAAAATATTGTATGGCTTCGCACATCATTGTATTCAACGAAATAGCTTCTAACTAAAGCAAGACATTTTTAAAATTTCCAGTCGGAATACTTTGTTATTCTAACAAACAATTAGTGTATGTTTGCATTGAAATAAACTGATTCTGCGGAAAATTTCATGAAATTCAAAGTATATACATTTATTGTTTAAAAATAAAAATTTTATATTTATATACATTGACTTTTGCTGGAATAAAGAACCTTTTATTATTTCAAGCATTTTCTTTGTGTCCTCTCTCTTGTAAAATCATTACAATTTTTAATTTATGATAATAATAAAAACATGAGTAACATAAAAGCCAAAGTATACACATTTTGTTCTTTGCTGTATAATATAAAATTTTTTAAATAAGAAAACTATCTGCTATTCAATAAAATTTATATGTTATATCAAAATCTAATTGAATTTCATATGTACTTCAATTCAATGTTTGTACTATACGTTATATATAATATATTCTTCGATCTCTATTCAACTATAATACAGTTTTATTTTTCTTCGTTTTTTTTTTCTTAAGGTGCAAATACACAGTCATTAAATTTGTATAAAAGGTTCTGAAAATAAATAGGCAGGCTTAACTTTATTATTCATTTAATAGTGTCCGGAGATAGAATCGGACGAGCAGTTGCTAGAAGACTGCCCAGGCAGTATTGGAGAATGTAGGCAGAGTTTTCATAATTTGAATAATAAAGTTGAAGAAATTTTGAATGTGTATGATCATACTACACTCGAACATTTAAATTTTTAACTTCCCAGAGGACCCGTTTTTTTATGGTAATAACAAAACTGTAAAAACTAGGAGCCTAAATGACCGAGCGGTCTAAAGCGTTTGCCTTTGACTGTTTGTCCATTTAAACTTAGGTTGCGGGTTCGAATCCAGGCAGCGGCAGTGTGAACAATTTATAATTAATGGGAGTGCAGAATTGATCACATTGTCGTCGCTTGGATAAGAACGAAGTAACCGATTCCACCCACATCAAATTGTAATTGTAAATATGTTTGTAATTAAAATAAATAAAGATTAACAAATGATGATGTGGTTGGCCTCTGTTAAGGCCTATATGTCAGAGAAACGGAGGTTAAACCCCATTATTATTATTATATTATTATTAAAACTGTAAAAACTGAATAAACAGAATCTGAAAAGTGGATGAAACACATCATTTATCTATGGAGAAAATGATCGTTCCAGCATAAGCTGCAGTACATGTTCGAAAAATAATCTGTGAAGGCTAACAAGACCTTTTTTTAATGTTTTTTCCCTCTCTGGGAAGCTAGTTGTGTGGACTACAGGGGTCGCACTCACACGACTTCAGTACCACACCAATTATGTACTGCTAATTTATATTTTATTGAAGCGAAATCAAATGCTCTAATCCTACTCTTGTAACCTTTGAATTTTAGCTTTTCCTCCCCATCAGTTTTAATTTATAGCTTAAGGAAAACGAATTCAATAGAATCATTGGTTCCATCAGCAATATTATTCACCCCTTCCACGTTTTTTAAATGAGTTCAATTTAACAATGAGTTGAATTGAACAAAATCAGCATTTAATAAATTATTATTTAACTAAATTTACTCCAATCGCACTCATGATATGCAGGATACACCATAAAAAAAAACGAACGATCAAAACAAACTTGAAGCTATTTAAAAAAAGACAATAATAAAAATAATAATAACATTGTTTTGTAAAGGCAATACGTGAAACAGTGTACAATATTTATTATTATTGTAAAAATAAATAAATATTTTAAAAAAATAAATAAATACAGTTTTATTTACGATGATACTTACTAGCTACATACGTACTGTACTATAAGAGCTATGTGCTACTGTGAACATTGAAAGAAAAGCAAAATAGTCATGACTAGAAAAATATAATAAATTATATATGTGTGCAGAGGGTATTTGCTTTGTATATAATAATATACGAAGATAATATTAGCTTGTAAATAAAACATATATAGAAAAAAAATTAATAACATTGCGGCAAACAACAACATGATATTAGTACAGAAGAGAGAATCATACAGCATGTTTTTAATTTTTTGTGTTTTGTGTATTTGTGTTCGATATGCAACCACAGGTGGCTCAAAAAGAAGTAAAATACATTTTGCCGATACTGTACTATACGTATGCAAAACTCTAATAGTCTCCATTTAAGGGTGTACGAGCGCGAAGGCAATTTTACAAAAAAAAAAAAAAAAAAAACTTTTAACGAAAAGAAAACCGACCTCAAAATATAAACTTTTCCAAAACAAATTAATATGCACATAAAAGTAAAAAAATAAGGATAATTCAATGAAGTTTAAATTATTGTTATTTTTCGATGGTCAGCCAAGGAAACAACGGAGTCGATGTCAGCCAAGGAAACAACTCTGACACAACAGTTTGCTACATTAGCTTGACTGAAACCGACTCCAAAAATAACAATATTTTTAACTACATTATATTATCGTTATTTTTTTACTTCATAGTGCATATTAACTTATTTGGGAAAAGTTTTTATTTTGAAGTCGAGTTTCTTGTTAAAAGTTTTTTTAATTTTCTGATTTTTATAAGAATCATCAGAAATCACTAATATAAGAATCATTGAAATCGGTTGGCGTGATGTTGGGTTATTCGTCCTCTTGTCGTGCATACTTAATGCAAATTTAAGACTTTTATTAGGCGTTATACAAATATTGAAAAAAAAAAAATTGTTCCTGCTTCAACCGTAAATGAGTTTTAAACTGTAAATTTGCGTATTTTTTCTAATGCCTTTGAAAGAAAGGTAGGTACATCATTTGATAGTAGCATATCATGACCACTACAACAGTAGAAAAAAACCAAAAATATATACTTTATTTGAATTTTATTACCGAATATGTTTCTCTATTTTGTTTATTGAACATAGCGGACTTTTGTTTAACAGTTCTACGTTCAATGTGTCATATCTCAGTTAGCATTACAAAAAATTAAGAACAAATAAAACTAGTTTTTTCGTTAATGTCTTTTGTTCTTAAAAAATGGAGAATAAATGATCGTCTCTTGCATTTTCGTTCTTTGCGTGTTGTTTCCGTGTACAAATTCCTTTTGAAATAAAGCTTTTCAAATACTAAAGAAATTAGAATGATAACATTCGATATAAAATTACTGCTTGAATTAAAAGTTAAACTTAAAATGTTTGGATTTGAAACAAATGAAAATACAACTTTTTGAGACCCATTGTGTATAGATATAGGATTGATGCTGCTCTGTTGTGTATATTCATTCGAATGTAAGCGCGCATCGTACATCGAACTAACGGTTTTATATGTGTGCGATGAATCGAATAGAAAAGCCTTTCTATAAATCGAGTGTCTTTTTAAAGAGAGATTCCCAATATTTCCTATATAAGCGATAACTCAGTATATTTTTCATTTTATTTCTAGACGGTGGTTAGACATAGACAAATTTACTAAATAAACTAAACCCAATAAGTTTTTTTCCATATATTTTGTTTTGTTTAACATATTTATTGGAAACTTGTAGTACATTTTTTTTCAACATTTACTTTTTGTACTAAAAAATAAACTACGATGGTAGACGTAATAGCTTATTGCTCTTTTATATTCGTCTACGATTTTTATTTTTGAACAATATGTTTATGGCATATCATTTTTGAAACCCTTTAGTAAACATATTTCGCCGAGTTGACTTCATGTCAGTCATCAAATGCTCCCGATTTTTGTACTTTTTGGGTCAAAATTACCTTATATACTGAGTTTTATAAAAATTGGAGATATAAGAAATTTTTCGATTTTTTGCAATTTTTTTAAGGTACCTACCCCTTTGATAAAATCGAGAAAAAGGCAAAAAAAATTTTTGTTTTGGAATTTGACGAAACTCGGTGGATGGGGTAATTTTGATCCAAAAAGTATAAAAATCAGGTTAATTTAATGATTGGATGCAGAGTTTCTGAGATATCGCAATATTTGGACTGATTTTTGTCCATATCTCAAAAACTATTCGGCCAGTCATCAAATGCTCCCGATTTTTGTACTTTTTGGGTCAAAATTACCTTATATACTGAGTTTTATCAAAATTGGAGATATAAGAAATTTTTCGATTTTTTGCAATTTTTTTAAGGTACCTACCCCTTTGATAAAATCGAGAAAAAGGCAAAAAAAATTTTTGTTTTGGAATTTGACGAAACTCGGTGGATGGGGTAATTTTGATCCAAAAAGTATAAAAATCAGGTTAATTTAATGATTGGATGCAGAGTTTCTGAGATATCGCAATATTTGGACTGATTTTTGTCCATATCTCAAAAACTATTCGGCCAGTCATCAAATGCTCCCGATTTTTGTACTTTTTGGGTCAAAATTACCTTATATACAGAGTTTTATCAAAATTGGAGATACTAAAAATTTCTCGATTTTTTGCACTGTTTTTAAGAGTACCCTTTTGAAAGTGAGGGCTATAACGTGATAGTCTAAATGAGAAATTGACCAGAAAGGCGGGCGGGTATCTGCTAGTATTGCATATAAATAACAGTCAGTCAATCAGTCGAATGTTAAAACAAAGCTGGTCAATCAGCCTTAATGTATATTTTATAAACAAATAAAAGTACTTAACTGTAAATTAATCATATATAAAATGGTCACACAATAATCTTTGTATTCAAAATTTAAGTTGCTCCAGCGGGTGGCTAATAGCTAATTGTTTATATGAACAGAATATCTAACGAATTATTCCCCATTTCAAGCACACTAAATACTAAAGAGGTAATACTCAAAATAAAGAATTTATTTAAATTGTTATAAATCTACTGGCTGTAGGACTAATATCTATGCATGTCACCACCTACAATTGAAAAAAAAAATTATTATACATATGGTAAATGAAATTGATAAAAATCATTTTTATCGAAACAAAAAATCATTATTATATTTTGTGAAATTACTTTCAATTTTATAAAGTGCATTTAATTTTATTTATTAATTAGCACGCGTAGCGTTCAATTATTATTATACATTAAGGGGCGTTTAAATTAAATTTTTGCAATTACATGCATTTTTGATGAACATACAATGTGTTCAATGATAACATTTACAGAACGACAAAAGGCAATATTTTTAAATTTAATGTCATAAAATTATTATTCTTAATAACCAATCACGCTTGCCTAATTAACATTTAACAATTCACGCACACAAAAGCGTGGTAAACTGTTAATTGCACACGAAAATGGAATTAGAAGTACGAAGTAGTTGTGTGTTTTCTTGGCTGTATGGTTTTCTATTGCTGCATGGTTTGACAATCACAAATAGCTAATTTTCCATCGAGCGCGACAATTACTTGGTACAAGAAAATTGTAATTTGAGTACTACAAGAAAATTTGACTATTTATTCAACGGACAACAATGCGAAAAATTATTATCCGTTTTCAGTAAAGATACATTCTTTTATCAATCAATAGGTGAATTATGAGAAAACATTACAATATATTTAAAAAAGGACAACGAGGAAACTCCGTTTTTCATGGAATCTGCATCGTTATTTTAATACCAGTAAATATATTTTCCTATACTCTGTTTAATCAATTAGGGGGAGGAGATGCAATTTTACGCTATTACGTGTGGTGTTTTTTATTACAACTGCATCGCTGCATTGGTAGCAACCTTTTTACCGCGTTGCACCACAACTTTTCCGAAAACATGATTTTTATAAAGATATAGATTTACCCATCTTTCCATGTTACGACAAAGCCTCCTCTGAATTATTTCACTTTAGGTTTCCCCCCTGGTTAGTCCAACTGGTACTAGAAGTTCGACGCAGCTATCTCTCGCCCAATATTCACGTATTTCGGCCAATAATTTCGAATTTAAATATTTGTTTGTGATTTTTATTCCAAATCATGTCAGACATCATCATAAACACAAATTTGATGTAACTATTAAAAATAATAATTTAAACGATAAGGTACCCATGTATATAAATTAAGTAAATTACATGATGCATTTATTAATACGCCTGGTATTTATCAAAATAATAAAATAAAATAACATTTTTTTTTTTTAATATTGTGATTTAACATGCCAAATAATACAAGTGTAGACTATTACTAGAAAATATACTTTGGGCACAACTATAGCAGAGAAAATCATTGTATAACAAAATTAAAATATATACAGAGTTAGTAGAGAAGTGTGCGATTTTGAAAACGCTGTAAAAAAAACTCTTTTCTACTGTTCGAAATTATCTTTTTTTCAACCTTAAACAGCGTAAAAGCCATTTTAGAAAATGAAGTAGGTAATTACAGAAAAAACTAATTTTTTATAAGCAAATTGTATTGTATTGTGAAACATTTATTTAGGTTTGTTCTAGTTCACATATGCCACAGAATTGGTTCAAAATCTTTTTATCAAACGCTGCCATACTGTAGGTGCGCGGCTTCAGTAACCACCGCTGTATTGCGATTGGCTGGTTTTTTTCTGTCGTCAAAGGATTACAGGCAAAACCTGACAGGCGAAGGACGAACAGTACCTATTAACTTACAATACACGTTACTAAACTAGCAATATTGACCTAAGAACGCAATACAATTTGCTTAAAAATATAATTAATGTTGTTTTCTCTTAATTTACCAGAATTATTTTTTATGTATTTTAGGATACTGAAAGAATTATTTGGAAAATTTGCAGAGAGTTCATTTTTTTTAATTAGACGGTTAACATCATTTAAAAATTGAAATCTGATTATTTACATAATGTGGTAAGTATTTGAATTATAATTAGAGATCAGTTCTGAAATAAATTATTTAATGAATTTATAGTATATTAATAAGATTAGATTTCTTTAGGAATTTATATAGAAGTTTGATGTTGTGTTGGTTGTTTCCAAGAAGCTGTGAAAGATTATTTGGAAGATTTATTTCATTTATTATTATTCTGATTTGTAGGTATTTAATATGCTACAGAATATGCTGCACTAAGAAGAATATGCTACACTGTTAGCTGCGTATGAAACTTTTTGCAGGTAGGTGGATCTTCTTTTTTCATTATCATTGAATGTGTTAGTAGTGTGTGACCAGTTCTAAGTCGTGATAACGTTATTTCAAATTTTCGGTCACTATGATTAGATGTTTCCCAAGTTATTAATAATATACTGCGTCAATTAATTTCATTTTTAATTGCACGAAGTTTATTTTGATTGCTGTCAATAGATTGTCATTTATTTGTCAATAGTGTGTTATCTTTGAATCGATGTGCTTTCTTAGGTCATGATTGGAGATATTTGGAATTAGGTGAGTACTATTATGGGCTTGTATCGCAAGGCAGAGGTGTTCTTTTTAAAATATTTTCAAATTCGCATTGTTTTCTGCCTCACTTTGCATGTATGTATGTATTATATGACTGATTTTAGGTATTATTACTGTTTATTGTAAAATGCTTTTAGCAAATTACATTATATATTATTTTATTTGTACAAATATATAAATACATGTACTGAGTGTAGGAGTAAGAAATTTTAGTCGTAGCATTTGTTATAACAAAACAGTTTCACCCTTGTTTATTTTGGCCATGTTTGCAGAAATAGTCTTAATTATTGAGATTAAAAGTGGTAGTAAAATAAACTCAAGAAAAAAAGTTTATATCTTTATTCTAACATCAAAAATTTCTTATCTTTTCTTCCCAAAATAACTTTTGATTGCAAATGTTATTTTGCAATCAAATATCTCCAAACAGAATTGAGTTACCGAATTATATAACATAAAATTTTGTATAAAAAAACAATGAAAATGGTCTTTAAAAATGACGCATTATTTAATAAGAAGCACAATGAAGAATTTTTCAGGTGACATGAAAATGGATGTATTATAAACTAGCAGCAATCGAAAATAAAAGTTTTTTTAAAAAGGAAAATTTTAAAAAAATCTTCCACTTGTGGAGCGCGTACTGTAAGCACAAGGCCATCGAACACGTTATAAGGAACGTAGTTTCAAAAGGCAAAACTCGATCATAGAACTTTATTTATTTGTAACAACAAATTTTAATACTCTTTTCAATTCTGTTACACTTTATATACAGATACAAATGAAAATATGAAAATTTTATTTGTTTTTAAATTAAAACATTGATATAAAATATGAAAAAAAAAATTAATTTAATTTATATTTTATTGAAATTATTTTTTATTGTTTTAATTAATTGTTAATTTGTTTTATTGGTTTTAAATCAAATTTTCTATATATAGGTATTTTCCAATAATGAATTTATTATAAGACTTACTACTTTCAACGTAGTTATTGATGAATTGCGGAGTATTTAGTTTTAAAAACAAATCAGAAATCGAAAAAAACAAAGAAAGAATTATCGTGGACATTTTGCACCGGTAGACGTTTGCACATGCTTACACATGTTTGTATATGGGAATGGTTATATAGGAAGTAAAATCAGAGGTGGGCGAGGAAATGTAAATGGTTTATCTAAACTTCATATTATTAATTCAATTTTTACTATTGTTTCATAGAAAATCGAGCACAGTGGAATTCTTAAACCCCAGCTTAAAAGAGGGATGCTAAAAGTTTAGCGGGTCTATATATCTGTGTATCTGTGTATCTGTGTGTGTATCTGTGATATCGTAGCTACTAAAAAGATGTTTTGATTTTTTTATTTGTTTGGAAGGTTATTGGATTGAAAGAGTATTTAGCTACGCTTCAAGTTCGAGCTTAGGATTCCGTGCCTAATACTGACTGGAAAAGAGGAGATGATCTTCAAAGAATAGAGCAGATTTTTTCGAATCATAGCTAAGCTTTAGATCAAATTATCTTACAAAGATACATACATTTACAAATAAGGTTTGAATTAAAGAAACACATTAACAGTTTTTCAAATTATTATACCATGTATATATGTTATATATATATTGTAAGAGGTTGCTCTTACATCTGAAAATGTAGAAATCTAAAATACGAAATAAAACCAAAAGAAGTTTATTTGAAAATTTATTCCGCAATTATATGGAGTACAAACAACAGGCGTTGCTAACGTAATGTACATACATTCGAATCATCTATCGAATGCACATACATTCGATAGAAACGCAATTACAATGTCGTTACATTACCTCCCCGGGTCAGAAAAAAAAATGTGTGGGAACGAACTAAGAATAATTTGAATTTTGGTTTCCAGACATTTTTTCTGTGTGATTATTCGTAGTTAGGGAAAACGCACAAAAAAAATGGCCTTGCGCTGAAGTACAAGTCCCGACAATAGAAAATGTTAGAAGTCGGTCTGTTAAAAATATGGTGATATTTTCAAAAATATCAAAAATTTTGAAAACCAATTTCAATCACTTTCTAATTACAATGAGGAGTCTGTAAATTCTTCACTATTGTACTTCATTGATGACGCAGTGTTGGAAGTAGTTGAAATGAATCACAGAACGAAGTCATGATGTGGAGTATGATGAATCAACTCACCAAACCTAGACGAAAAGATGGGTGCTACGTAAAAAGCTCTTAATGGATGTTAAACTTAATATAACAAGTCTAAAAGTTATACTAAGGTATACTAAGTTTTGTCCCAAGTTTGTAGGTAAGGCTTAAAAATATTGATGCTACAAACAAAATTTTGGTAAAGATGTTCATAAAATCACCTAATTAGTCCATTTTCGGTTGTCTCATTACGATAACTCATAAACGAAAAGAGATATCAAGTTGAAATTTGTATAGCGTACTTAGGACGTAAAAAGTGAGATCGAGTTCGTAAATGAGCAATATAGGTCAATTGTATCTTGGATCCGTAGTGTGACATGTATGTATGTGTAATGTGACAGTGTAATGAACACTGTCTATACATGGTATTTTAACAATTAACTCAGTCAATTGTTTGTTTTCACTTGTTTTATTTGATTTATGTCAAAAACAGGCGGTTTAGAAACAATACTGAATTTTAAGATGTACTTTTGAGAGCTCGAATTTTCTTATTTTTGTTGCCACTTGACAATGAATATTATTTTAGATACTAGAGCTTTAAATAGATAATATAATAAATACAATTTCATAGGGAATCTCTGGAGTTGGATAGAAGAATATGTATCAAATAAAATTATGTACACATATGTTTTCTCATGTGTAAGAACATAATATAATAGTTAATAGATACCTAGCTACAAACAGTAATAGGAAGAGATCGTAAGCCTACAATAAAAGGAACTTATTTGAATTTTATTTACTATATTAATATAAAGTAAGGCCGTTGTTTTTGATATACAACTGACAGTCGATTATTTAACTATTTTTTAAATACTTATTTTGCTATTCGGGACACCAGGTCAGCTAGATTTGTAACTTTTTGATTTAGTAATATTATATATGCACAGAAAAGAGACGTTTACATTTCAATTGACAATTTGTTTTTGAATAATGTTACAATAGCTACTAGGATGAGATACTAACGTCACTCAATTGTTTCGCTTTCCCGAAACCCCTTTACTAACTCCAACTTTATGGTATGGTATTAAAGTTCAAATTGAATTGAATTCAATTTTTAAAATTTTTCTCTCAGTAAGAACCATCCTCGTCAAGAACCATCAAAATTACTTTTTTTTATTTTAATTTTAATTCCTTTATAAATGAGACCCGATAATTCGACATCCCGCTGTCCAAATGTCATTTTAAATCATACAATTTTTGCATCATTATGATCTCACTGTCTATACAGACAAAATATAATTTTAATTTAATTTTAGTTGAATGTTAAAATAAAATACATTTGAATTCATTCTATTTTACACACATATAAAAGCTTAAGTTTATGCACGTTCAATTTAGTTTTACAAGTAGTAAGTAAGATATGCTTTTATTTGGTACAAGTATGCCTTACATTACATGTTAGATTTTGTAAGGATAGTATGTAAAATATTATGGGAGTAATTATCGGATTTGTCTACGTATGATACAATAGTTTATCATAACACTTTTGTTAAAAAGTAATCAATTTCAATTTTTTTTAGCGAATTAGAACCGAAGAAAATGGAGCATATTGTTTTAGTACTGATGATGAAATTTTGAAAAAATGTCTTTAAATGTTCATCGATCCTACCTAATGGATGTCAAAATTGACCTTCGTTAATAACTGTTATTGACTACAAAAACCTACCTTCACAAAATAAGCTCATCAAGAACAAAAAAAACTTTTTCCAAATTTGGATCTGATTTGGGATCATTTCCTTTTTAACATGCTTTTATTAACTATGTACACGTGGTACTATTTTTTCCATATCACACACGCAATAGCCAGCTTAAAAAACTGAAAAACCCGCAAGTTAAAAAAAATTGAGTGATTAAGAAAGAGATCATTCTACCGTAAAAAAGCGTGAGGTGCTCTTTAAGATTCTGACTTTATCATAATTTTACTTTCACCAATATCTGTCAATAAAATATTTACAATAAATTAAAATGTAATACTCCACGCTTTTTTAAGAAAAAATTTATTCAAATAGAAAAACGTGTTTTTAATCTATTAATTATGTTTTGTTTTTTTATCAAATTTTGATCCCATTTTAGGCCTCTGAAAATTATCGAATGTAGCTTGTATGGAATAAGTAATAAAGAACCAAAAACTTGAAGTTACAGCATTACCAACGATATACCTCTTTTCATTTCCGAATGATACTTTCCATCGATTTTTTCGAAATTATATTATTTCTGAAATTTTTTGGTTCTTAAATTTAATCTCGTTGATTATATCGACTGAGAATGTATGAAATTACGATTAGTAAATAAACAATTTACTTTACATTAATTTTTAAATGATGATAACTACAGTTTCGTTCGGCAGACGGCGTGAGCTAGGAACATTTTTCTTAGTTTTTGAAATACGTTTTTTAAAATAAAAACCTCAAACTATACGAAAAATATTAAACGACAATTTAGCAAAAAATATAATATCAATGTTTTAGGAATTTTATGTATAACCTGTGTTTCTTAACAATAATAATTTCCAACGCTTTATTTTCAAAGCAAGTGGGAGATTGTTCGCAAACGTAAGACAATTGTCTATTTCAAAACAGATGTATATATGCTTCACCAAAAGATTGTCCACGCAGTCATTTCGATATTATGGAGATAAAGCCAGAAATGTTTTTTCTTGTAAGAAAATACATTTATAGTTATAAAAAAAACGTACTTCTTGGTACGAAGTAATTACAACCTAATAAACAAATGGTGAAAATTTCAAGGATGCATTAATTTTTCCCTTTTAGATATTGAGTTTAATTGTACTATTAAAGCAGTTGATTGATGTGATATGACTGTGTTTGTGTCCCTGGTGTCTAAATACAACAATATATATTTCGTATGTGTAGTCAACTGCTTATACTGTTTGATCTGGTGTAATAGAACCATCTAGTGAAATTCATAATAGAAAATGAGAGATAATACCCAAGGGTTCCACACTAGCACTAGGTACATGAGAAATAAACTGCTGTGAAAACATAAACAAATACAAACATACATATATGAGTACAATTGATGTAAACAAACATTTTAACAAACGGTTCTTATTATTTTAAGAAATACAAAGTCACATTGAATGACCTTTTTACTTGTGAAACTCATCAGTATACTGTGCGCTTAATTGTCAAATGCACAAGAAAGTGACGAAAGAAGTACTTACTTGGAGTAAGGATCGAGTTTATCGATCATAAAACTTGAGCGATCGGTAGGAGTATCGTTTTTTCATTACAAATGCACGATAAATACCATCTTTTTTTTCACGATTTTTCATACGTAAGCAATTTACCAGACGTTAAGCAGTGCAAAAATATTTCAAAACTTAAAGAATTTGAACAAAATACTTTAAATTTTTTTTAACCAAATACATAATTTTAACTAAAAATATTCGAAAATTGATTTTATTGGGCATTTAAAATGGATTTTTATCAAGTTTCGACGCAATACAAAATGACAGAAACCATTAATGGTTTTTTTACAGATTTCCTAATTCATAAGAATACCTTGGAGTTCGTTTAAACCAGTCCGAAATCGAAAAATGTTTCTATTAAAAGTTATATTTATGTGAAAAATGTTACTCCATATTTAAATATCAAGTTAAGAATTCAAGTAATCTGGTTACTACCTAGCTATAATTTTTTCACACAGGAAAGCTAGACGTGCAATCGTATCAAAACACGTTCAAACTTTACATCAGTTTATCCTGCAGGTATAAAGGTCCGAATGTGGACATATTGCAGAATTCATATTTATTTTGACAATCGTGTATAAGTAGAAAAATCCTATAAACCTTCTGTATGAAGTTCAGAATATAAACACGTTTCTAAAAAACAACACTACCTGTAAACTTAAACTCGACTAACTCATTTTTCAAAGGGTCGAATACACTTATTAAAAACTGACAGGCATACAGACAAAAACTTTTTTTTCCTCTAAGTTGCTCCCAAATATTTATTTATAGATATATGCAGCACGTAGGTACGTAGAGGTACCGAATATCCATTTTGTAAATCATAAAATAACAGGAAATATACAACTTTGTTGTAACAAAGTATAAACATTATTTTAAAAGGGAAAATAAAGAAAATTGTGAACGAAAATGGTTTTTGTGGAATTATGAGAAATGAAAATGAAAGAAAACTGGCTATATGGTAACATTATAACCTACATATTACCAACACAACTATGTGTATAGGGTGTAGTTTGTGTAATATAGGTGAAAAGATGTATTTATGTGTGGTGAAAGTGGAGTTGGTTATTTGAGGTAGGTAACAAGCTTTTCTATATTAGAGAATAGCTCACATTGGTAACAAGCTAACACATATACAGAATGTTCCAGAACAGGTGGTAAAAACATAAAATGGATGGATAAAATAGTGGAGGAAAAATGATTAACGACTCAGCATGTGTCAAATTCTCTGTGGATCTCTTATCAAGTAATATTTTTCACCATTTTAATTTGCTTGAATTTTCAAAATTAGGAACCGGTGGAAAATATCTGTCTAAGTGTACGCAACAAAAGTATGTTCATGGAAACTTGTGCTTTAGATTTACGCCTATACGGTGGGACAGAAGTATCTAGACATCATGTTTCCTTTATATGACATTTGAAAAAACTATTGGATTTTATATTTTTGATGTTTTCAAATCAAATTTTTGAAAAGAACCGTAAAATTATCTTCAATTTCATCAATACCGAGTTCACAAAACTAACTATATTTCGTGACATAAGCATTTGATAAAAAAAAAGTGGATTTTCGACGAAAACTATATATAAAAGTTTAAAAAAACGCGTATTTAAGCCTCAATTTCAGCTATACATAACAAAATATATATTTAATATTATTTGATTTCATTATTTCAAACGCTTATAGGAAAGGAAAACGGCTAGGTTAGATAAGAAAAGTCGAGGATTAAAAAATGCTGAGAATTTTCCAAAATATTAAATTCAATAATTGTTTCAAATTTAAAAATAAAGAGGTGTTAGTCGGTAGTAGGATACTTCCGAATTGGTGTAAATCGGAAGAGCACAAGTTGTATAGGGTTTTGTTGAACTCAAACCAACATTGTTCTTCAACTGCTAAAAAAATAAATTGGCGAGGAGTCAATTCCTGGGTCAAATGTTCATACATTTTTAATTTGAGAAAGTTTTTTAAAGTGCTGCGTTTTCTTCAAAGTAATTTGTATTGCATAAAAATCTTAAAATTGATTTCCATCAATTTGTGTTACTCTTATTAGAAAATTTACGGTCTTTATGAAAGGAAATACTGTATTTCAAATGATTCAGATTTGCAAGAACGAAACCGCATACGAAGGTTCTATAACTTGTTTATCAACAAATTTTTACGTAATGCAGGGTATATATTTTCGACAATGCTTTTAATAAAAAATAAAATTTGTACAACGGTATCCAAAACAGATTCTTTTCTCATATATTTAAAATTAGAGTGATACCCGCCCGCTTCGCTGGGTTTAAAAGTAAAGATTGATAAATATTGCTCCCTCTTATCTCTTTTCTATAACACTCGAAATAATGGTGGGGATTGTTTTACACAGGTAAAATATATTATTTTTTTAAATGAATAATAGTAATTATTCATTGAGTATATCAGAGAAGATGGCTTTGAAATGTTTTATATTGACTATTTTTACAGAAATCTGTAATTTATGGTAATTTCAAATGTCAAATTAAATTAAATTTTTGATATGAGCTATATTGCTGTACAGTTTCATTTCGCTAGTTTTAGCGTGAAAGCGTAACAAACAAACAAACAAACAAACAAACTTACTTTCGCATTTATAATATATAGAGATAGAGATTAATGTAGATATAGTACGTTATATATGCAATGTCTGTTTCTAAGCTCCCGCTTTAATGCTATTGTCGTTGTGCTTAGTATTTAATAATCATATTGAATAATTTTAATAAATGTGATGAAGCGCAAATAAATACATAGTAACACAGGTATGCTACATAACTGACGCTTCCACCATTTGCTTACTGCATTTATCTATAAAAGATCTATTCACTCAATAATTTCAAACTAAAAAAAGGACATAAAAAACTTTGAAAAAGCTAGAACAAATGTAAAAAGGATTAAATATTAATAAAGATATTCAAACAGATATAATTACTTTTTATTTGATCGCGTCAAATATATTAACTCGAGTCTTGAAGCTTAATAATTTTAGTTTTTCGATTTTTTATATCTTCCAAAAGATATTTTTTGTCTGTTGTTTACGAAGAAGGTATTAGAATATGTGAAATGGCAAAGATTTCTCATATCTTGAAAGGATTCAGAAATGTTGTGGCTTATTGCAATTGCACTCTCATATTCAAGCTCTTCGACAGGAATAAACTTCGCGCCATATTTAATATCGCTCATTTTAATTTTTATCATATACGAAAGGTAAAAAAAGTCGTCGAAAAAACAAAAAACTCGTTTTCATTAAATACGACACACGACGTTAAGCTACCATCTATTCTCTAAAACAATCAAGTATTCTCAGTGCACAATCTTCTATAGCAAGCGTGATTTATTTAAAACGTTTTCTAGATCACATTATACACCTTTCTAAATACAACTACACACTTTTTAAGGTGATGTAAAAGTGTAGAGATCTGTAATAATAATAATAATAATAATAATAATAATATGGTGAAGCATGGTGAAGCACAAACATAGAAAACTATATTAGCAACATTCACCAACTGTTGGCCATGATAAATGTTTTTGTAAAACTAATTTATATTATAAATCATACTAATTCAACAAAATATCACGTATTGTATGAGTAGAGTGTTATTATAAGTATCTACCTACCTACCTTCTATACGTAAAAAGAAATGAATATATTTGTCAAAAATTTTTAACAAATTTTTTTCTTCTTTTTAACACTTACAAATAATTTCATGTGAAGGATAATGCAAATTATTTTTTGTTAGAGGGTAGTATAGTAATAAATGGTGTGTGTTAAAATCATGGTCTGTATCACATTGATCTAACTGAACCTAATATCAATACGATTGTTCCGTATTAATAAGAATTAGATCCTATCCCATTTAAAAGATTTAAATAAAATAAAAATAAATAAATAGTGGAGTTTAACCTCAGTTTCTCCGACATATGTCTATAACAGAGGCCACCCACATCATTATTTGTTAATATTTATTTATTTAACTACATACGTTACAATTACATTTTATGATGTGGGTGGAGTCGGTTACTTCGACTCCACCCAGCGACAACAATTTTATCCGAGCGACAACAATGTGATCAATTCTACCACCACCATTAATTATAACTTGATCACACTGCCGCGGCCTAGATTCTAACCCGCAACCTCCGAGTCAATAGCCGAACGGTAAAAGACTAACGCCTTAGACCGCTCGACCACTGAGCCGGTGTACAAAATGTCTTGGTGATGAAATGTTTGTTTGAATATTTTACTGCCTTTTGAGTTGAATATTTTGTGATATCTTTACGTTTTGTGGGGTCCAAAACTCGAAAATAGATCCTAAAAAAAATTATTTTCGCACGATAATTGCTTTATCAATTATACGATCAATTTGTTTTACACTGAGAGAAGAAAATTTCAGTATCCCACTGTTTTTTTTTTTTTTAAATATGTACCGAGACATTTTTAGGGCGAAACCTAAAACTAATTAATTTAATTGGGATTTTGAACCTTGATTAAAATTTAATAGAAATAATTCCTTGAAAATGTATCTACTGTCTATCTGTGAAAAAGATAAAAATTGAAAATCTATTTTTTAGTAATTTTTTGCGCTTATTTCTAAATTTAAAATTTATTTTAAATTTTAATCAGTACGCTTTTATAATACGTACTTTTAAGCTCTCAGCGAAGCGAGGTCTAAGATTGGGGAGCCAGAGGATATGACAAGAATGAGGGGCCAAATTAATGGCCAGCGAAATCCATTGGAAATGGATAACGATTCGTGATATTATTTTTTGAGTTAAAATTTACAAACAAAGTGGATGGATAACGCTAAAAGTGAATATGTATTAGTATACAATAAATTGACAATACATCATAAATTCAATTTAAAACTGTAAGACTCTGTATCTCTGAAACGTGATATTGCGAAAACTTAACTTCAAATATATTATAACTTTTCATCAGGAAAAAAAGTACAACATGTATAAATTCCAAGAATTAGAATGAAAATTTTTTTTCTTTGAATCTGTAGTACATAGACTATGTTTTTATTGAAATTGTTCAACGAATCTAAACACCGCACGGTTCGTAAATTATATAATTAGTAATGAATATTTTAGAGCTTTGTCTTATGCATCTACATAAAATATGGAAAAACACAAAAATTCGAGTTTTCTCTCTAAAGTTGTTTTTTTTAACCTACGAACCAAAAAAACGGGTGTTATAAATTAGACCGCTATGTGATGATTTTCAAAATCGGTTCAGTTTGGAGAAAGGTCTAAGGAAAATAGTAATTTAATGGAGAGTGTTCTAAGATATGTTTCATGTTCGATTTTAGGGTTCTGTACCCGAAAATTTAGCTATTATTTTAATTTCGAAGTGGAGTATGTACATTTTTCTGGCTTAAAAACGTGAATTTATGTTGAAAATTTTAATTTGGATTTTGGAGCTCATTACACTA
Organism: Chrysoperla carnea; assembly: GCF_905475395.1. Lineage (NCBI taxonomy): Eukaryota > Metazoa > Arthropoda > Insecta > Neuroptera > Chrysopidae > Chrysoperla > Chrysoperla carnea. The sequence goes on along the minus strand of NC_058338.1, from coordinate 35,211,529 downwards.
ACTTGCTAATTCGTAGAGAGCGCGATAAAAACGATATCTGACGGCAACATTAAATCATGCTCTTACAACATTAGTTAATATCGAGCGCTATGATCGACCATACGGTGCGCTCTCTACGCATACTGGAGTCATCCTTGCTACTATTACAAACCTTTCCGATATTTAGAATTATATAGAATATTTCAACCATATATAAAATAAATAAAAATATTTGATATACATTTAATAAAAGTTTTAACCATTTCCATGAACATATAAACAAAGTATTATCGAATATTTATGGAGTAATAATATTTATGACAATTTTTTATTAAAAAAAAATTTAATTAAATTAATATTTCAACTATCAATTGATATAAAATTCCATTTATAATTTACCTATGTAGAGGTACACACACTAATTGTTAAAATACGGAGATTTAGTCTGAAAACTTTATACTACTGTACACAGTTGAACTTCATAATAATTATCATTAATATTATAAATTATTTTCATTTACCTAATAATAATATTGCCTTGAAGCAAACATAAAAGAGTGAAATTTACCATTAATAATAATATTGAGTAAAACTTTTCATATATTCGTTGATAATTGAGAAAGTTCTTTACTAACATTTACCTATTAATATAATAAAACTAGACGTATCATCATTACATATATATTATATTCTCATACATACAAATATGGATTTATGCATTCAAAAGAGGTTTCTGTTAATCCAATGAATATTACATACATTCCTACGGGATATATTTTCGAATATTTTCAAAAGTTTTGTAAAATATATTAAAACGTGGATAAAGATACGAATTCGTATTGGTCCGCTCAAAATAATGTTTTTGCGTGAACTTATTCAAAAACAGGTCGCCCTATTAGCTCAGTTGGATGAGGCGTAATGGGGCTGGTGTAGTGCATTGTATATGCATCGAGGAGGTGCACTCAGCCTCTGAAATTGAGGAGCTGCTAAATGAAATTATCAGCGGAAAGATGGTAAAACACATATGTGGTATCACAATGGGCTCTATAGCCTAAGTGTGTCCTACGTGCACAACCAATATAACCTAACCTAACCTAACCTATTCAAAAGCAAAAAACTAAAAATAGGAAGGTTTCGACATCTAGTTTAAGACCCTACTAACACGCAGTCTCAAAAGTGCTCAAGAGTTGTGTAAATTAACGCTATGTTTACATAAAAAAACGATTTTTGACCAATATCTTGGGAACCATCAACTTTATGGAAAAAAATTTCAAACAAAAATTGTCGAAAATTTTTTTTCCTAAATAAGATCTAGAATCAAAAATTTTGATATTTTCAGTCATTTTCCCAAAATCGGAAAAAACAGCAAAAATATTTAAAACTGAAATGATTGATGAAATATTTAAAACTGAGAGCAAAAAGAAATTTTGACAAATCAATAAACTTACTTAAACGACTATTAGTCACTATAGTCACTATTGGGTAGTTTTTGGATAAAATAGTAGCAAACACACATCCATATTGACACCTTCACAAACTTTCAAGATTATAACATATCGAAGATTGTCTGACAATATTTTTAATACATTTTTTCATATTCGTCCGTTTCTTTAACGTTAAAATTCTGTTCTCCATCTTACAAATTTATATACATAGCTATAATATTTTGACTTCCTTTCTAAATTGTCTATAATTGCAATAATATTTGAGTGATATTTATTTCTCTCATACGTTTCTAATAGCGCCATAGCATATTTAATTAAGAAATATTTTATATACGGATTTATATTTATAAAATTATTTCTTAAAGGTTATATTGAACAGTTACACGTCTTAACGTATCTTCAAAAAATGAATTTAAAGATACGAATTTGTATCTTTATCCATGGCGAATATGTTAATGCAAGATTTTCATTTATATTTATATCATAACAGAATTACACTTGTATAGTAAATCGTTATCTATTCAAGGTACTTATTTAACAAATTTTCGTGTACAATTAACAGTATACCAAATCAGGGGGCTTATGGGGCTTATACATCCGGTAGTTTAAGATACTAAACTGAAATAATTCAGAGATTCGTAAGAAAATTTTTAGTTTTACTGACCACAGATTAAACAACTCAAAGTAATGATTTGCGGTAAAAATTTTTGCGGAATGTGTACTTTTGGCTTATAGCCGTGGCAGATTTTTATTAAAAAATCATCAAATGATTGCTATGTCGTTTAATTGTGTCAATCTGAGCTGAATGCCATATAATTGTCAAGGTGATGGAAGCAATGATTGTATATAGCGAAAGGGACCAACAAAGTACAGCCATAAGGAAATTGTAATCCATCCATCTACAGTGTAAAAGAATAGTGGGAAAATAATTTCACTTCGGAACTAAATGGCGACAAAGATTCAAATTACACTAAATAAAGCTATTCAATAACAATTAAAATTAAATTTGTTTTTATTTTAATTTTGTACACACAGTATTCCTTAATACAAAATTATCTAAAATGGATTCTCTATTTCAATAATAGAACAGAACTAATTAAATTAAATGAACTAATTTAAATCACAGACTTATGAATTTTAATTAAACCTTTGATATAATTTTAACGTTTTTGCAAGTCAGACATTCTTAATAATGTAAAGAGGAAATATAATCGTTGTAAATTAAATGCACCTTTGCCAAATTTTAAAATAATCCGTAAAATTCCGTTTGAGGAAAATATACTTCAGGAATTACCTATTTAAATTGATTTGCATTCAAAAAAAAAAGAAGGATATTGCTGCCATATACATTCCTACAGAACTTAGGATTAGTTTCTTGCTGTTGATAGCTATTCCTATTGATTTTACATTTTTTCAAGATAGTTTTGTTTGAAAGAAAAATATATTCCACATATGCTGCATATTAAAACAACATAATAAAATAGGATAGAGATACCTTATAATAACAACATAAGTAAAATCATTTAGATAACAAAATATTTTCTAATATGCTCATTCCGTTAATAGTTTCATTGTTGATAAGGCACATTAAAGGAAGTTAATGTTATATTTATCTAGATTTTAGATTCCGCTAAACATTGTTTTAAGTAATAATATACATACATACATGTTATGTGTTCCTACAGGATGTTCAAATCATCATTAAAATTGTATCGACAAAGTAACGAAATTTAAACTATTTTGTTTGCTTCAATTTATTTAGCGAAAGCACAAGAATCTGACAAAATTTTAAACCAACAAACAAAAAAGAGTAACATATATTTATGGAGAAGTACCAGTTTTTAATTGCAAGTTCCTTCTAGCCAGTTATAGATAATTATATTTATAAAAATCAAACCTTGTATTCCAACCAGAATCGTTTTAGAGCCAACCGTTCTACAACTACTGCTATATTTGATTTCTACGATGACCTGGCGGATTTTTTTTGTTAATGGAGATTGTGCATTCCTATTTCAAATATATAACGTTTTTCTTTGACATAGATCGCCATTATTCAAAGACCCAATTTACAAATATCGGGGTACAGGGAAGCACGGTGGACCGTCTTCTGTTCAGCTGCTATATAAGTAATTTAAAAGGACATATACTACTTGTCATATGAACTATGTATACATATAATGTCACTTTTCTAGTGAGCGGCAAAGACATCGATTATTTCAATTTCAATTAAAATATTTCCTAAAATTTGTCCCAAAAGCTGATAGCTCTCTAAGTATCCGTTTCATCTCATCTGATGTCTTTGACCATCACTATGATATTGATTTAAGAACAAGTGTTATAAGTTAAAATTGTTACTTGTACGTCTGTGTGTTTCTCAGTGGCGTCGTAGTCCATAAACGGTCGAACTCCATTGAGAACATTTTATAGCAAAGTTCATTTTATAGCAGTATCTTCATAAGACAAATGATATTGAATTTACCATACATATAATTTATTTATAAATTTAATTCCCAAACATATTATTCACCATTAAAGTGAAGTGATAGTGGTTTGTGTTTTTGGTACATTCAGTAAATATACCTTTACGTATATATGAAAGCTGTGGTAAGTTTATCTCAGGTATTACAAACATACATACCTGCATTATATTAAATATATATAAAGACGTTGAAATTTAATGTTATGTACCGGAAGCTGTATTTTGTTTCTATCTTCATCTATTAATAATATTTCAAGTTAGGTAAATAACATCTTTGAAAAGTACAATGTTATTTCATTATTTATGTATTATGATGTATTGGTAGGATGAGAGAGACAGACATGCAGCTATGTTGTGACATTAAAATACACCCGAAGTTTAATTGAAACATCAGAATCAACAAAAGTTTATGTCACATTTGTATTTTTAAGTATGCTTTGGTTTTGTTTAAATTAATTTATAATACTTTTCTTGCAGTGTTTTTCTGAACTGACTGATTATCGAATTTTTTGTAGACGGAAATGTAATCGTTTAGCTTGGATTATTATAGTACATTTTGGTCATTCCTAGTATAAAAAACTGCAGTTGAATTAATTAATTATTTAGTTCTAGCTGTGAGCCTCACTGTAATGTAAACAGTTTCTCAGTACTCCTAAAAAAACATTCCCTATTGTATTATTTACATTGCTTTTAAAAGGTGAGTATATATCTATCTAACGGAGTCCTTGAACTAGATTTTTATCCAATTCAAAACATCGGATAGACTTCGCAGACTTATCAAGGACCGATGAAAATACAATGAGGATTCTCAGAATAAAAAATTTTTACATATCTGAAAACACAGAACAAAAAAGTAGAAAATAAATTATAGTTTAAAAAACTAAAACAACATGCTTTTGTAACCAGCTGAACTAAAAAATAGCAAATAATTTATGTAAGAAAAGAGACTGATTAAGAAAAAATCACTTGTTCATTAAAAAGCGTGGGTTGTTTATTTTAAGATACTTTATAATGACTTTACTTTTACCAATATATAAAGAAAAAATATAATCTTTATAATTAATCCACACGATGTTTCCAAAGTATTATCATCATTAATTAATGCTACTGTATGGTATTGCGGATAATTAATTTCATTTTTTTGGCTTATTTTTAACCGACTTCAAATTCAAAAAGGAGGAGCTTCTAAATTAGACTGTATTTTTTTATGTTCGTTACCTCAGAAATTTCGATTGGGTGAAGCGATTTTGATGATTCTTTTTTATTTGAAAGCTGGTTCAACCCGGGTGTACCATTTCAATTTGGTCCAGTTCTGACAATAGCATCCAATTATGTATGTATGTGACAAATGAACGAATAACTCAATATCAATTAAGGACAAATTAGTTCATGTACTTCAGATTCACCAAAAATAATAAAATAAAAAATCTTACACAAAATTAAAACAGACTTAAAAAAAAAAATATTCCAAAATAAAATGATATGCACTAAAAAGTAAAAAGATGACGGTAATATAATGTAGTTACAACAAATGATGTTTTTGGGGTCGGTGTCAGCCAAGTTAATGTAGCAAAGTGTAGTTAATATAGCAACTGTTCTGTCACAGTTGTTTCCGTGGCTGACACAGACTCCAAAAATAACAATTACTGTAACTACATTATATTATCGTTATTTTTTACTTTTTAGTGCATATTAATTTGTTTTGGAAGATTTTTTTTTTATTGAAGTCGGTTTTTTCTTTTGTTAAACGATTTTTTATTAAAAATCCATAATAACGCATTTACTTATTTTTATCAACGAAACTGCTATTTGTAACTTTCTTTGCTTAAATTAATTCTAAATTGAAAAAATAAAAAGCAAACATTTAACTATATTAAAGTTGTTAGTAATGGGAATCATAAAATCTAATATATGAAGCTTATGACAAGCTTTTATAATGCCTAAAGGTTTTTAACTTCTAAACATTGTGGCACACAAGCACAACTAACGATACTGAAGAAGTTATAAGCATATGTAAGATATTACTTACATACCTTTGTAAGTCAGAGAATATGTTATATTCTATAAACTCTACATAACATGTGAAATTCAAAACCCCTGTTGGAAGCGAATCATGATGATGATGATTATTATTATTATTATTATCATTAGAAGAAAATTTCATTTCACTAAGATACACATAGCTGTGTTGTGATGCTATAAGAGAGGTAAAGAAAAGATAATAAATGAATAATATCCCATCAACATAGAAAGAGATAGTGAGAGTGAATACGATAAAATTCTACACTAATTTAAACTATATTTGTATGGAAAGACTGAAAAATATTAAAGGTAGCATGTTGATTTTTATCTTTCAACAAAAAAAAAAAAAAAAATACTACATAGACTTCGTAAGAGCTATTGAGTTCTTTAAGCACCGTGATTTTTGCATAGTTTAGTCACATTATTCAGATATTTTTTAAAATATCTGAATAATGTGATAAAATACAGTGAACAAAATGGCGATCCAAAATGTCATATACAGTGGAACCAGGTTAAGTGAGACACCAAGGAACCAGCAAGCGTGTCTCTTATAGAGGTATTCCACTTACCCAGGGTCTCAGAAATTCAGGTATAAATAAAAATCTGTCTCATTTACAGATGGTTCCATTAATAGACGTCAGAGTACAGGTTATTTCAGTTATAGAGATGTTATTATTAAATAAAATAACGTATTATCAATATCATTGCTGCTATAAAAATTATGAATAACGACCCTTCGCGCGAAATCTTGTGCCTTCTTTTCATTTGTCTTTTATTTCTTTATTCATCGGTCCACTTTCTGGAAAGTTTCAGAACATTGTAATTGAATTTTATTCTAAATTATTATACAAAGAGTAGATTTTGGCACACAATTTGAGCTTTCGTTTCGGAATTATTCAAAAAAAATCTATCATACAATCTATCATTTTAAAACGGCTGATAATTGAACGATTTCAACACTAGATCTGTTTTGTCACAATACATTGATTCAGATAATCAGACTTGCACTTTTACTTTTTTATAAATTCCCTGTATATAAATGAGAGAACAAATAATAGTAATGTAACAAGAAAACACACAATGTTGTACGAGATATATATGAAATCATTTAAGTACACAAGAAATTCTGAATGTTTGTATATTAGTAGGCTTGTACTTGATCCATTCGGATTACTTATAATTTATCGTATCAAATTATATTCTATATACAAAAAAAAATTTACTTCGAGTAATTATACCCAATGATTTTCTTGTACCATTATTATATTGTATTGTTCTACGGAGAAAAAAATGGCTTTGTCTTATCTCTATACATGATTCAAAATAATAAGTTTCTTTAACCTATTTCAAAACATGTTGTAGCTCTTTTACTTCAGACTACAGAGAATTATTTTCTGCATTAAATTACAGGAGTTATTTTTTTATTTCAATATTGTTTCACATACTGAATGTAAATGCACAAAATCCTTACAAAAATAGGCGGCGAAGTGCCTCCCTTTTAAGGAAAACCGTTTTGGGCTATATCTCCAAAACCTTGCACTTTAGACCCAAAATGGTAATCATCTTTAGTGTAGATTATTAACTCCTGCATTTTTTGTTAAATTTTGTTAATGCTAAGTTATTATCATTTTCTTGTTTAAGCAAATATAAGAAGAGATATCGGTCAAATAGTAAAATCGTCATAGTAGTAGAAGTCATAAAAAAGTATTTCACAAAAAGGGTATGTAATTTAATTATCTACAATTAAGATTATTACCATTTTTGAACTAAAAAGCACGGTCATGGAGAGATTTATATAACTAGCTAGTTACTCTTGTCCATAATGAACTAAATTATAGCAGTTATTTTTTTTATTTAAATAGGTTCCGTATCACGTACTGAATGTAAATGCACAAAATCCTTACAAAAATAGGCGGGGGAAGTGCTTCCATTTTAAGGAATATCGTTTAGGCTATCTCTCCATGACCGTGCTTTTTAGTTCAAAAATGGTAATAATCTTTATTGTAGATAATTAAATTACATACCCTTTTTGTGAAATACTTTTTTATGACTTCTACGACTATGACGATTTTACTATTTGACCGATATCTCTTCTTATATTTGCTTAAACAAGAAAATGATAATAACTTAGCATTAACAAAATTTAACAAAAAATGCAGGAGTTAATAATCTGTATTATTTAGAGATTATATAAAGTATTCAAGTTTGAAAACAATTATACTGTTGGATACAAATTTACGCTAATACAATGAAATTGACTCTATTCTTGAGGAAATTCTTTTAACTAGAAAAGGAGTGTTTGGAGGACACGTTTTTGTAAATATTATACCCAGAATAAGTTCTTGAGGTATGTGAGCTATTTTTTATTTGAACAAATTCTGAAAAACCAGAGATTATCTTTCACCAGGCTTCGAAAATGTTTTATTTTAAAGCAATTTATACATAATGTAGAAGATATTTTGTCAGAAAAAAATAAAAAAGTTAAAAAATGAATCAAATATAATGGAATCGAAATAATCAAATGTCGATGAAAAATTAATATTTTAAACAACTAGAAACTTTGCTATTATAAAATATATTTTTCTATAAAGTAACAATGACAAACTTTGTGCAAAAATAAACCTGTGATGTCAAATTACGTATAAAATTCATCTAAAACCTTTTACGTTAGACTAGCGTTGTTGTAACCTTCACATAAGGACGACTTTTTTTAAAAACAAAAAAACAAAAAAAAAACAACACAAGCATCAGCATGGATCGAAAAGTAATTTTCTTTATGTATTTCCTGTATTTTTTATTACATTTTTTTTTCTTCAAATTATCTGCTATACCATACGACTACTATAGGTTTCTTGTATAATAACATTATAAAATTAAAATAAATATAAAAATAATATATTTTATCTTCATATAAAATTATATTTCTTTCTATAACATTCGAGTCAGTTTAAAATCTTCATTTCTCTTATTACTTATATCGTGTGTATGTGTTTATGTATTTATAGTTTAATTTTTATAATCGGCGCATGTCAAAACTTCATATGTTCAAATCAAAGACTACATCATGTTCGATAACACGGATTATTCGCTAAGACTAATATTTTCTCTTCACTGTTTATACCATGTATATGAAATATACCAAGGTATACTCCCAAGTTTAGTCCCAAGTTTAGTCCCAAGTTTGTAACGCTTAAAAATATTGATACCATGAACAAAATTTTGGTATTGGTGTTCATAAAATCACCTAATTAATCCATTTTGTCTGTCTGTTTATCGCCTGTCTGTCGTCAGTCCGTCTTTCATCACGATTACTCAAAAACGAAAATAGATATCAAGTTGAAATTTTTAAAGCGAATTTAGGACGTAAAAAGTGAGGGCGAGTTCGTAAATGAGCAATATACGTCAATTGGGTCTTGGGTCCGCAAGACCCATCTTGTAAACAGTTAGAGATAGAACAAAAGTTTAAATGTAAAAAATGTTCCTTATAAAAAATTAAGCAATTTTAGTTTGAAACATTTTTTTGTAAACAAATTATTCGAAAATTTTATAATGTAATATCAGTTATATATGTGTGACATGTATGTATGTGTAATGTGGCAGAGTAAACAACACTGTCTATACGTGGTATTTCAGTCAATTGTTTGTTTTCACTTGTTTTGAGATAAAACTCATCCATTCTTCCATTTTATGATAATCCGACAGTTTTCTTTCAGATAAGTGCATAAAAAGTGTTAATTTATTTATTTCATTAAACAAATTTTTAAGACATTCGCCAATCTAAACTGATTTTGTATAAAAAAGCAGAAGGGTGTGGGGTGTGTGGAGCTATTTCTAAGCTTAAAGCACTTTTTTAGTTATAATGAAGTTGATATCACCAACGACGTAAAAACAATATATATTCGCGTGTGATTTATTGCGTTCTTCGTTGTAATTGTATTCATTCACCTTCGAGATCGAAATCTAACGTGCGGTTTACAATGTTTATAATCTTCAACGAAATAATGAAAAAATGCGTCCGTGGAATGAAAACAGATCACGCGATTGGTATGAATACCACCGTGCACACTAAAACCATATTTGCTCTATGTAGATTCCAGGCTACGTTTACTTCAAGATGAGACCAGGTTTAGCTACAATATGCATGTACCTTTATATATTAAACTAGACTGGAATACTATTTACATAAAAAATATTGTGTGTTAAGTAAAGTGTGCAGTTACAATATTATTATTGTTGTCAGAGTCAGTAAACTAGCTTAATAACTTCCGCTTAACGTGAGTCCAAGTCTAGCTACAATTTGCATGTACCTTTACATAATTAAATTAGACTGGAACATTATGTATATAAAAATATACTATGTGTGTTAAGTATAGTGTGTAGTCATAATATTGTATATATTATTTATAAGGATAGCAACATATAAGAACTGTTACAGAAATAAAAAATAAGGAACTGAAGTTACTATTATAGTGGTAACGAATATAAGTATACTCACATCTATATGAACAAAACCTTTGGGAAATCGAAAGATTCTTTCCCTATTACTTGTTAATATAATTCTGACATATAAATATTTCAAGAAAGATACTTGTGCTGTTGGTGCTTCCTCCCGCATACTGTTCTTATACTTCTTAAATATAATGTACAGGATACTTCAGGAATTTATCAATAGGTTGCCATTTAATTTCAAGTTTGATTATTTATTTGCAAGTCTATAACTTCATAACGAAAGCGACGGATAGGCATTATTTTTACCAAGGAAATATTTTAAATATTTGATTCTTTGGAATTATTCTTATTGAAATTTAAATAACCGTGATTGTAGTATCCGAGATAGAAAATAAGATTTTAAAGTTCAATTATAATCATAATTATTCATTTAATTTCTTCCCGTCAATCCCTCCCAATGACACCTTCTCAAGAACTTCCAAAGGCAAATTTATTTTAAAACAATGTGTTTTAAGTAATTTATAAATTTAAAGAGAAAAATCCTTTAGAAAACTTCTTTGGTTATATACAAAGTATTTGACTTGGTTTCATATTCAAGTGACATACATATTTAAAGATGGAGAATTTTAGACATTTAGAAATTTATTGTAGTCGTATTTTTCATATGTTGTCTATCGCAAAATATGATTGTCATGCCTGAGGTCATGAGGCGAAATATTTATATTTCTTCTTAAAAATTGACTCTTTTAACGAATATGTTAAAATGAACGAAGCATGGTTATTTGTTTTCCTCATAAAAACTCTTATAGACACCTGATAACTATAAACGAATGAAAACTAAGTTTTTTGGTATATAGAATTTTCTAATTTTCTGCCTTAAAACTGGTCGCCATTTGTATTAATACAATATAATATTGCTTCACAAATGACTTATAAGTGACCTATTTTACTTTAAATTAAAAACGTTTAAGAAAAAAATTTGGGCAAGCTTCAATTTAGGTAGCGTAGACTGTTTTAATTGTCTGCCTCTTCCAAAAACAAAAAATTCTCATTTACTAGTTTTGTTTCATTTTTGCTTTGTTTATCGTCAGTATAAACGGAGACAAAAGAAATCGCTAGATAAAATATCAGTTTAAAATTCGCTTTTAGTGGTTTTCGAATGCATTATGAATGAAGGTGCCTAATATAATGGATTTCATGCAAAATAATTTTTTCACTCCGTGTACTTTTTCAAAGTTCTTCAAAAATTACAGGATACATTTTTTCATGCATCTATCTTCCTCGCAAAGCAAGGAATGTGCATAACATTCCCACTTTCGTATTCACAAATTACAAGCATTCGGATGAATTGATCCGTATGAGAATATTTTTCTCGAGATACATATGTCAGAAATTTGACAAATACTTAAATTATTGGGGACGATTACAAGAGGAAGTGTAATATAATGTTAACATTCTTGCTACATGCTGTATATTTCTCATCCTTTCCTTTTATTTTTATTTTTTGGTATTATTTTATTTATAATAAGTCTTAAGCACTACCAAATAAATATATAAATAGTCGTATTTTATACGGCAGATTACGTTAAGTATAATATCATTAAATATGATAAATAATAATATGTTACGAAATAAATTTATTTAAAAAACAATTATAAAATAAAAATCAAAAGTGTATTTTTTCATAAAAAGGCTTGTATAAGAATATTTTTCAAAATTCTTAAAATTTCTGAGATTTTTCAATTTTTTGTTAAACCTAACCTTACAGCAGGCATTGATTGATACTTTAAAAAAAAGTACTGTATGTCAAAAAAATCATTGTGTGAATCCATGACTTTGATCTACAATTATCATATAATGACATATTTTAAGTCGCATTCCTCCGAAAGTTGATGATTTTCGAAAAAATGGTTATGATGAAAAATGTTAGTTTTTTTATGACGGTGAACTTTCTAAGTATATCTTACCGTTTAGGATCTTAATTGGCTACTAAGGAAACTCGAAGAACTAAGTTCAATCTTATGTCAGAACATGATGTCCCCTATCAAACGCTAAAATTTTTGTTTGAGTCATTTTTTGATTGGCTAACTACAAAACGAGCTGGTAGCCATTATAGACTAAAATGACCCAACCTGTATACATAAGTATGTCTACGTAATGATACATAAAACTTGTCTCCAATAATGCGTTTTTTTTCAATATCTAAATATATTTTTCTCAAAAACAAAGCGTTTCAATATAATTTTTTAAAACTTTTAGTTCTGACTGTGCTCATCCCTTGATTATTATTAACTGATTTTGCCCATTTACGAATTTAGATTTTAGACATTTGAAGAAGTTTTTGTGAAATTCTATCATCATTATAAAAGTAAATAGTTCCATTTCATTAGGAGAAAATCTAGAAAACAAATATAGCGTTTGATTTGAAATGTAATAAAAGAAAGATGGTGCAAGTAACTTGCGCTAATACGATGTTTTTTTGGAGTAAAACGTTTTTGATATGTTTTTTGGAGTAATTGTTCTCATTTTAAAACAGACAAAAAACAAACAAATCTAAAATCATCATTGAATTAATAATGAATGTATGAAATGAAAAATAAACACAAAAATTGTACCTATTTATATACTTTATATGAATTCATTTAAAGAAAGCTGGTATTTTGTTTATTGCTTCATAAAGGAATACATTTAGATTGTACAGCATCTAGTTTTTAGATAACACCATTTCACTATTAAAAAAAAAGATACACAAATGTGTAGACAAAAAATAATTTGTATACAGATTTTCTTTTTAGAAAAACATATAAGTTTTTTAATGTGTATTATACCTGTTGTCTGACAAAGAGAATTGTAAAGATATTTAGTAATTTTCTATCTTATTTTGATCTCATTTAAAAAAATATGTTATCCACAAAATAATATTTTAATAAATGTGAAAATTTGGTCCAATATATACATTTATTGAAATGAAAACTTCTTTAATGACGTTGGGCACTTTTTGCTAGGAGAAAATGTTATGGGTTCGCGTTACCGACATGCTGTGCACGCGCCGACAAGCTAATAGCAGTATATCTATAGCTATACAGCGGACTTATTGTGTAACATTAGTGCTGCGTATATAACATAAGTACATTGAAATTAATGTAAATACAAATACTATCCACAAATGACATGATTGTTTATTAATTGTTACTTAAATTAAATTGTATTTATATTTTGTCATAATCTTGACAGCCCGTAATATATTTAGATAATAAAAAACCATATAAGCATGCATATAATTGTTGCTCGGAGTGTTAATAGATGTGAAAACCAGATTGATGTTGATAATTTTAATTCAAATATAATGATATTTCAAATTTTTATACTTAAAGTTGTAAGTTTTCACTTCTATCGGCAATCCCTATGACCCTATGCCAATTTTTTTTAAATTATATCGGCACTTTTTACTTGTATCAGAATAAGCCGATATAGTTATACTTACTTCATTTCACACTTACTCCGTTTCGACGCTGTATGTCTCGGAAACTGTTTAATAATATGAATAATATGAATTGATGGAACATAGAAAGAGTTTTTACCAAGGTACTTTTGACAATATAATTTTCAAGTTTGATTGGAAATTTATAATTTTAATATTTTGTAGCAGTTTTAGCATATTAACTGAACTAACAATTGTTCCAAGTAGTCTAATATCGTTATTAGGAATTTTACTAATATTACAATTAATATATTGCAAAATTCTCCGCGCATTGGCAAAAAGAACTGCTTTACAAGTTATCCGCCCTTAATTTTATACTTAAAATCTTTTTTAGGTGTATTTGGACTACGATGTTGTTTAAAATAGCGTACAAATCTTATACTCATTCCCAGTTTGTCTGGCTAACTAAACATGGAACAATTAATACCAACGTAGTCCAGGTTCGTTGGTTCTTATTCGATTTCAGATTGAAATTATTAATGTCCTTCAATCGCCTTTTAGTTTGTATACCCTATGTATAAAAAATAAATATCAGGGTAAAAGTCCCAAGTTTGTTATGCCTGAAATATTGATGATATGGACAAAATTTTTGTATTTGTTTTCATAAAATTACCCAATTAACTCATTTCTAATTGTCTATCCGTCATTCCGCCTGCCCGCCTGTCCGTAAATTTGAACTTTGTGTCTAAAGTAGTTCAATTTTAGTGTTGAAACTCTTCTTAATGTTTAATTTACAATTTATTTATTCTTAATTTTATACTTAAAGCCGTTTTCTAGGTGTAAAATTTTAGCCGGCTAAGTTGTAAACATAGCGTGAAAATATAGCCTACAAATATTATACTCGTTCCTCGTTTATCTGGCTAACTAAATATGGAACAACTTGAACCAACATAGCCTAGATTTGTTCGATCCTAAACAATTCCAATGCCTTGGTAGTTTTCTATTCTGTATTTACAACGGACACTAACGACAACAAAAAAATGTGTCATAATTCGTAAAATGAATGGTAAAAAAGCTTCTAAAGCTCCCCACAATGTGATATAATCCAAACAACTAAACAGCTAAAGATATACAGATAAGAAAACATTTTGTATACACATACATAAAGTAGAAAGATTATTTTCTTTCAACTTTCTAGTATGAGAAAGAAACTCATTACATTTGTTGTTTTTGTAATTATTTTTTATAATGCAAACGGGTTGTAATAATTACGGATTGTTTTCTTAGACATGTTTTTAACTTATGTTAATTTAATGATGTGAACATAATAGTATTTTATTTTGGATGGAAAATAATCCGTTATTTATGTAATATTAATTCTTGTTTAAAAACTTTTATTGTGTTATTTATTTATGTTAATGGTTGGAGATCAAATGTCCTTATTATTTTCTTAAATGTTCTGTTTATTAACATAATTATTTATTTTAAGTTGAAATAAAAATTTTCAAAAAACCTTTAACCTTTTTCTTAATTTCTAATGATATTTTTTAAAGGATCTAAATTACCCTTTTTTGTTTAAAATTGGAATGTATGGAATGTTAGACATGCTACTTTATTCAACAAAAATTTAAAAACATCGTTATTTTCATAGTAAATGTGTGACAATTATCGGAGTTAGTTAAAAGTTTTTTGGGGGGCATCTTACAATTGATGCTACTGACACCCAGATCAAGTTCCTAACCCACATTTTAGGCTAGGAACCAGTCTACAGGTAAAGTAAACTATAACTAAATATCAACTTTACCTGTAACATATACAGCGTGTATACTTAAGTTGGTTACATATGAAAAACTTTTGTATTATAAGGTTTATGAAAAAAAGTTACTCTTTATAAAAATTTTTGCGATTGAAAATATTAACATTCAACTATTCACTTTTAACAAAGAATGTACAGGGTGCCCATAAATTGGAAAAGTTAGAAAGGAATGTTAATAGTCGTTTAGAAGTGCAAGCCATTTAGAAAAATAATATGGCTAATGGTTTAAGAAATCACTCCTGAAATATGTAGAAGTGTATTTAAACAATTTTGTAAAAGAACAATTACAGGTATGACACGCAAAGCTAGATAGGTTGAGCCAAAAACGAACAGTCAACAATAGTAATTGTATTGGAAATATAATGTATGAAAAAAGTATTTTATTACAATCAATGGTTAACAATTGAATCCTAAAAAGTTATCTTTAAGTCGTTTTTTCCTCAACGTATCCACCTTCTCGTTGCATTCATGTTCTTTAACAGGATTTACTTAACACACTTCTACATATCTTGAGAGTGATTTTCTTGAACCGCTTACCGCTTGCCATCTGTTCTAAATGGTCTACATTTCAAAAGCACTATTAACATTCCTATCGAATTCTCTAAATTTGTGGACACCCTGCACACTTGCTGTCAAAAGTGAATATCATGAATTTTAATAATTTCGAAAGCAGAAATTTTTATAAAGAATAACTTTTTTTATCACACTGTATACCTCCTTTTCATGCAGTCGAATATGTATGTATGTCTTTTGCACATTTGCCAATTCTACCGAGAAGAATAATAATAAGAAATGTATGTATGCATGTACATATACATAGATGACACACAAAAAAACTTAGTATGCATAACACGATTCACCGACTTGTAATTTCATTGTAACACCACCCCCTTTTTACTTTTACTTCTTTGCTGCGACATACTACTTTACCAACGAAGGTATTTTATGAGTGGATAACAACCATACAGGACGAGACATGACATGATGAAGAATTAACCTTATTAAAAATAAATGTAAATGACTATCATAATTATGGAAGCAATGTAAAGCTATGCGACCTGCACTACGCATTACGCGACCTTAGTACGCATTACAGGCTGTTGCCGGTATATTTATCAACGAAATTGACCCACACTCTTCCATTGCCTTAAACAAAGAACTTACCCAAAAGTTCGTCAGTTATCATTTCGTTTGTTTTGTACCCACCTGTAACAAAAAAAAAATACCGTTAATTATGATTCTTTTATTAGAACCACTTATTAATTAAAGTGGTTTGTCACACTGTTTTGAAAGAGTGCCCTTTACACACTAAATATGAGGAATTACCGCCATTAGAGCACATTCTACAATTTTGTTATTATGTAAGAAAAGAAAGGAATTCTTTTTTGAACGAAAAGCACTTATTTGATTATCTTTGTTTCGCATGATTAATCTTTCTCTTTGGTCTGGTCCTTAACATTCATCTTGCAAAACAACTGAAACTAATTTAATTATCTGACATTTTACTGCTCCGTTAATGGTCATCATTTTGAACCATAAATTAAATATTTCTGTAAAAATTACAAATGATAAATGTCAAAGAATTATTTTCATGGCCATCTTTTCTGATATACTCAATGAATTGTAACTATTTTACACTTCTAAATATTGAAAATTGCATAAATTTTAGAAGTGTTAAACATTCCCTTCGAGTGCTATGGAAGGGGAATAAGTGAGATCAAGAGAGGTGGAGGTTATAAAGCAATCCTCTTTACTTTTAAGCCCAGTGAAGCAGGCGGGTATCAATTTCGGTTACATTTATGAAGTTATAACAAAATGCATCATCAAAGTTAAAAATAAGGTATAAATACTTTCAACCACAAGTCTAAAATTGCCTTGGCGCCCATGCTACCTTAATCATTCAGTAATACATACATACCTATCCTAAGGTAGGTACGATGTGAGTGTTACAGTGACTACACATTGTTGGTCCTTGTCATAATAACATAAGTAAGTTGCACTTACCTCTAACTTCATAGAATATACTGTGACATTTAAGACATGAATTCCATAAGAATATGAAAAATAACACTAAAATATTCACTAAGATATAATTTATGAATATCATTACATTTTTTTAAAGAAGGACTGAGAGAGAGTGAGAAACACATAGAAGAATAACAAAAAACTATATTCAAGAACAGAAGTTTTACATTATAATTCTGTAATTTTTTAAATAACAAATTTTACAGTAATCTTAGTGTTGTGATATGTATATATGACATTTTTTAATCAAAGTTTATTTCAAATGATCCTTCTTTATGCTTATCAATACTGATAATCATGATTTCCAGAAGTAAAATACGGAACTTTTTAATTTGTTTTAAAAAATTTACATTAAATTAGAAATTTTTTTCATCCTCATGGGAATGTAACACATTTCACAAAGCTATAGTGAGTCATTGTATTCAATTATTTCACATTTTATTTTGTGCAATGGTAGTCCGCAAGACAGCACCATCGGAAAGCGTTTTTAAATTAACATTATGTCATATTTATGCTATACGTCTGCAGAAACGCAGCAGCAAATTTGTCGGACTATTAATTATTAATGTAGTCATCAAGGTAGAATCATTTATCAAGATAAATTTGAAAACGCAGCAATTTCGCAAAAATCGTAGAGAGAAAGTTTTGTGCCAGAAAAAAAACCACAGACGAAGTTTCAAGTATTTATTGATCATTTAACATTCATTATTTGTCAGATGATCGCAAATAGATTTTTAAATTCATAATTTGTATAGATATCTTATATATTTAAACGAGCAATTCTTGTATATATATCAACGATCTCGGAATTGGCTCCAACGGTTTTCATGAAAATGGGTACGCGGGGGTTTTTTGGGGCGAATCTAGCTATCTATCTTCATTAGTAAAAAACGTCGTTTTGACCATGTTTTCTGGAAAAACTGAAATATTGACTGTAAAATGTGACTCTTCCTGGCATCTATTGGTGTTTATCGTAGTTAACGAAATAAAGTATATTAGCGGGACATTCAAATTGGTATTTGTGTGGAGACATTTTAAACGGTTATTATATTAGGGATAAAATTTGTGTTTTTTTAACTCAAAAAATACCGAGCTAGACTCGGTCATCCAGATATTCACTAATAATGACAATATTTTTCAAACTGACAAACAATGTATTGTTTATAAAAGCTTAATTGATGGTTTTTAAAGTACATATACGAATGGTTGGAAGGCTAACCGTAAGTGCAGTTCAGTCGTAAAATACTCATGTTGATGCATTAAAGTACACATTTCGTTTTTTCACTGACAAAGTTTTGTTTTAGTTCCATTTACCAAAAAACAAATTTGTCCATTTACAACAAAACAAATAAATGAAATAAAAGAACTATTAATTATATACAAAAGCAGGACGAACTTAATGGAAAAAGCTTTTTGAACTTTTGTGTAATCATATTATAGTTTATGAATATATAAAATTAATATTATAATAAGTTAATATAAAGCATACATACAGAACTTTTCTCATAAACATTCACATTTCTATTAATATATTGAAAGCATCTTTACATGCATAATAAAAGTGTAAAATGACATAAACCATAAACACAAAAATGTTTCTAATACTCGTACATTCTAAAAACAAAACAGTGGTTATGAAAGTTTGAACACATGAAAAAAAGTTCTTTTAAATGTATATCATGTATTAAATAACTGGCACAAGAAAAACGAACAATGTTTGAGATTCATGAAATGAAAATTGCTTGTTGCAAAATAAATGAAATAATTTTAACAACATATCGTAAGTGATAAGTTTAGTCTGAAGTTTGCAACGCTTTAAAATATTGACCCTACAAACAAAATTTTGTCATTTTCGGTTGTTTGTACGTCTAAAAACACGATCTCAAAAACGAAAAAAGAGTTAGTTAAAATATTGTGCTTATTCCGAATAATTATGACAATTGGCAAAATCTCCGATGAGTAAATAAGTAAACAAGTGTATTGAAATCCTTTATGGTGTCTTAACAGTATAAATCATCTCTAATGTGAACATATACTTAATATTAAAGTTTTCCTATTCTATACACAAGAAATATAATATACCCAGAGCAGAGCAAACACAAAGTTTCCGATGATTATCCTTATCCTTATTATATAAATTAATCACATTTTCAAGTCAAGAATGTCATAGCGTATAAAGTATTACACACGAACAAACAAATATACCTTTGCTTTGCTGACATTTATAAACTTCCTGATTCCTCATTATCAGATATTTGATATATTAACTTATGTAGCTAAATATTTTTTTTTTTTATCTTTACAATTTTTGAAATGTTATTGCTGCTGTTGAAGTAAATTAAAGAGATAATTCCTTAGTGGTAACTTATCACTAAAACTTCAAAATATTGTTAATTATTAAGAGAATTTACTAAGAAAAATTGGACTGCATCTTAGATTATTTTATTCGTTTTTCACAAATTACCTGTTCATACTTCTTAATCACTAAATGTACATACTTCTTAATCACTAAATTAATTTCAAGCTTAGTTCATCCGAAACCAAACAGTCAAAAAACACCTTTTCTCCAAAAATAATCCGAGGACTCAAGTGGTACAGTTTTCCTAAGAGGAAGCATAAACGTTATTACATAACAATTTGGTGTAAAACAATAGTAATAAAACTATTCAATTTTTTAAAATTGTAGAAGTAACACAAAAGAATTTTTTGTTATAAATGTTATTATTTCGTTGTTTATTAACCACCCTCCCCCGTCTCTTTTGACCCCCAAGGGGGCAGTTTCCCTTGGCTATGTGTAACAGAAAATAGCATTGAATGAATTTTAATGCCAGCCTGCACGTACGTGGATGCGAGGATGGACTCTACTGACTATATATTACAATTAATTATTATGTACAATAATAGAAGTGAATAGAGTAGATTTAAGAGTGTTTTTCCTATTTTTGGATATTGCCAACTTTTTAGCATGAATAAAACTAGAAAACGTAATTTGGGGACGTGTTTTTACGATTTTCCGAGAGATTGCAATAAAAAATTGATACTTTAAGATATTTTACTTAGGTTTTCAAGCAATTTTGTGCCGAATGCAAAGAGACGCATCTCTCTAGCATATCTAGGTCAGTGGCTGAGTCAGTGTCCTAACTAACTAA
Organism: Chrysoperla carnea; assembly: GCF_905475395.1. Taxonomy (NCBI): domain Eukaryota; kingdom Metazoa; phylum Arthropoda; class Insecta; order Neuroptera; family Chrysopidae; genus Chrysoperla; species Chrysoperla carnea. The sequence goes on along the minus strand of NC_058338.1, from coordinate 35,190,744 downwards.
TGGTGCACTCACCATGACAATCTGTCAATTCGATTATATAAGCTTATTTATTGTGTTCACAGATAACACTATATCTGTCATCAGTCCATAGAGGTAAGCAATGCATCTAAGTAAGAGGTATTATATATGTTATATGAAAATGCAAAAAAAGACTTGTATCGTGGCTTCGATGTCTTTTCAGCTATACAACAGTTCTTCTATTGTGTGCCTGCATAGAGTGGGAGAGAACACATGTATATAATACTGCTCACTTAGATGCATTATATAAAAATTTCAGCTTAAAAATATCCCGTATTCATTTGATGTATCCCGTATTCAAAAATCGTATTCATTTGATGATTGGAAGCATAGTTTTTGAAATATCACCCATTATCCCATATTTTGGCTCGATATCTCCGAAACTAGTTTCCTAATCGTTATATAAATACGATTTTTGTAAATTATGGGTCAAAATTACCTTATAAACAGAGTTTTATCGAAATCGGAGCCAACATTTTTTTTTCGATTTTTTCGATTTTTGTAAAGGGGTACCCCTTAAAAAAATTCCAAAAAATCGAAAAAAATTTATGGTTTCTGATTTGGATAAAACTTAGTATATAAGGTGATTTTGACCCAAAAAATTCAAAAATCGTATTCATTTGATGATTGGCAGCATAGTTTTTGAAATATCACCCATTATCCCATATTTTGGCTCGACATCTCCGAAACTAGTTGCCTAACCGTTATATTAATACCATTTTTGAATTTTTTGGGTCAAAATTATCTTATAAACAGAGTTTTATCAAAATCAGAGACAAAAAAATTTTCTCGATTTTTTCGATTTTGTATAAAGGGCCCTTAAAAAAATTCCAAAAAGTCGAAAAAACCAATACTTGTTATTTTGGAATAATTAATAATTTTGAATGGAATACGCAAAGTAGAGCTGCCTATTCGTTTAAATAAATTTTAGTAATTTTTTTATTATTGAATAGTTTAAATATTTATGAATAAACAAGTGAAAACAAACAATTGACTGAGTTAATTGTTGAAATATCATGCATAGTCAGTGTTTATTTCTTTATCACATTACACATACAAACATGTGACACATACATAACTGATAATCAAGTATAGTACATATTATAAAATTTCCGCCTAATTGGCGCTCTCACGGGTAAACAGTGATGTTTACGAAAAAATGTTTCAAACAAAAGTTGTTTAATTTTTGATAAGGAACATTTTTTACATTTAAACTTTTGTTCTATCTCTATCGATTTACAACATGGGTCCTACGGACCCAAGACCCAATTGACCTATGATGCTCATTTACGAACTTGACCTCACTTTTTACGCCCTGAGTACGCTGTAAAAATTTCAGCTTGATATCTTTTTTCGTTTTTGAGTTATCGTGTCCACAGACACGACGGACGGACGCCGGGCGGACGGACAGACGGACGGACGGGCGGACAACCGGAAATGGCCTAATTAGGTGATTTTATGACAACACCTATGACAAAATTTTTTTCCTAGCATCATTATTTTTAAGCGTTACAAACTTGGGACTAAACTTAATATACTATGTATATTTCATATATACATGGTATAAAAATGTTTAAAGGACCATATTTTTATAATGGGCTTAAAAGTATGAAACAATTTTTACTTTTGGAATTGAAAAACATTTGATCATAAATACCAACCAGTTCAAGATAATTTCCCTCTACCTCATGAAAGGCATATTTGAAAACTCGACTAAATTATGAAAACAGATAGGCATATGAAAAATAATTAATTTCTCTTAAAAACAAAATAGATAATGTCAATCTAACAGTGGCAATAGGTGATGTTCTGTCTTCTTTGTTTGACAAATTGAAACTGTTTCATTTATAAAAATACTATTGCTTTAATATTATATTCGTTCTTTACTAATTTCTTTTTTACACCAACATTTGTTGAAATGAATACGGCGTATAAACATTCTTTTAAAAAGAAGACAATAACAGTTATACTTATTATAAACCATGTATGTACGGAAGAGAAAAATAATATCCGAGAAGAAGCAATGTAAGAATAGATTGATAGAAGTATTACTTGAAATGTTGAAATCTCATGTCAAATTAAATCCCTAATTCAAGCTGGATTTAATAAATATATCTCAAAATATAATTCATTAAATGTCCATTTGGGATTATCATAAGTAAATATAAATAATATATTCTAAACGAAATAAAGAAATAATTGAGAGTAGAAATAATTATTTAAGAATCGATTTTGTTGCTGTTTTTGATTAGTTAATAAGCTTGATTAGTTTTTCAAATATACCCATAAGGGAACCGATTAAATGTACACTAATTTTGAGAAAAGTTCCAAATTAGCATATTATCGTCAAATAGATGAAATTCGACCGAAACAGAACTGAATTTGGAAACAAGGGTCTATTGACATGATGGCTTTTGGGACCATTTAAGATTTAATAGCAGCCAGCTGCACAAATGAACTTTTATTAGAGACTTTTATTTTAACTAAAGGACTGTCCAAAGTTTTGCGACACTATTATGTGCTAGACAAAAATATTTTGGGCTTTTTCTCACAAAACAATTCTCTACGTGGAATTATCGTCATAAAATCTTTCATTTGTGGATTCCACTATGTGCCAGTCGACCTGGTCTTCAAATATAGAATTAAACTCTTACAATGACTTTCCGGGTCAGATGAAGATTTTTTACCAGAAGCTTTTGGACGCTCTCCTTATCGCTATCCTGATTATGATTCAATTTTTTAATTTGATAATAGCAACTGTTAGTCGGAAGTGTTGTAATGATTAGTCCATTTTAATAGCTAATTATCGGTAGCTAGTAATGAATGTCTAAGTTAGATTTCTAGTCATCAAAATTGTGGGTAGAAACAAAACAACTTGGCAAGACAATGTTACGAAAAAAATGACATAGATGCTATGATTCAATGCAAAAAAATAATCATGGAAAATGACATATCTTCTTTGACATTGCAGTTTTGAAATATCTGTGTTGTATAATATTGAGCTACTTGAATGAATTGGGAGAGATATTTTTCAACCAACTGAAAATTTTTCAATGTTTAGTCTAGCCTTAGAAAATTCGTAGCTCAGGACCTGCGTTAATTAAACGAATTCCCTCGGATAAATTAAAAAATCTAATAATGAATCGAATTTTGAAAACTGACCTTTCAAAACCCTTCTTCATACCAAATTTTACTGACACTTATAGATACATAACTATATGTACTTACATAAGAAGAGAAGGATCGATGAAAATTTGAAGAAATTTATTCAAAATTCCATCATCAGTTCAAAAACAATAGCTCCATTTCCTTTGGAAATTCAATAATAGAATTAAAAACATAATGCTTCCCAGTGATCTTCAGAAAAAGTACGGACACTCGAATCAGTCAATAAATATTATTATTCTGTAATGATGCAGGAAATTTTTGTGGCTCACAATGTTAAGGTGAAGTATTAAAAATTTAAAAACAAAAAGACAAAATATAGAAACAGTTTTTAAGGTTAACCACATATATACATTTATATACGTTACACAATTATTTTGAACAAAACTAAAAACTATAATGAAAATGACATGAAAATATAATAAGTTAAGAAAATGCGTTGTCATCTCTTATTCAACTCTACTAACGTTAACGATAAAAAGTTCTATTATAGCTAGTCACTTAAAAGTCATAGAAAAGTATGCTCTTTGTTCTACATACAGAGTGATCAATTTAAAATTTACCAGTTTTTATTTTATAAGAGTTACGAAAAAGTTTAATTCAAGACTCTTATGACTCCTGAGAGTGGTTGCATGTATTGAGTTGCTTGTTTTTAACCATTTTTAACTCCCAAATCAAAAAAGGGATGTTATAAGTTTCACCGCTGTGTGTGTCTTTCTGTGGTATCGTAGAGCCTCAATGGATGAACCGATTTGGATTTTTTCTGTTTCCTTTGAAAGGTAATTTAATGGGGAGTGTTCTTACCTATATTTTAAGTGCGAGTTTAAGGTCCCGTACCCAAACAACTAAAAAATATGCAATGATCCTCAAAATCGGTTCAGTTTGGAGACGGCTCTGAGAAAAAAGGTAATTTAATGAAGAGTGTTCTTAGATACGATTCAACTTCGAGATTAGGGTTCCGTACCTGGAAAATTTATCGATGTTTTAAAATTTTGTAAATTTCACTTGTTCTTGTTCATGAGCAATAAAAATAATAATTGCCAGACAACCTTACCGTTACTAAACCCGCACCGGGTACTATTATAATCATTAAACAACAAAACAAAAACAAAAACGTGTCATTTTATGTGGCCTGTAATCAAATTTAGTTTTATAAATTCTGAATGTAATTTGAATTTGCCAGGCCACTAAATTACCTTTCAAATGAATCCAAAAAAAATAAGATCGATTTATCCGTTTAGGTGCTACGATACAACAGACGGACACACAGACAGACACGTAGGAACACATAGCGGTCAAACCTATAACACCGCTTTTTTTAGTTCGGGGATTAAAAAGCATTTTGAATAGTTGAATTACCCTTAACATTATGGAATGCATATTAAATCATTTTTTAATCAGACAAAAATAACTCATAATTATAATTATTAAGGTGAAAAGGTTTGATATTATTCGACCACTCTGTATATCTACTGTAATTTAAAGAATAGAGAATAATAAAGGTGGAAAAAGGTTAAAATTGTTCCACATTTATATCATACATAAATTAAAAGTAACAAAGAAATATAAAATATACATATAAATGTTTTGTGTAAAGATGAAGTTAAAGAATATACAAAGTTAGAGTTAGTTAAGAAAAGAGTTATTTATATTGCATGATACAATATATATCCTTCGTACAGGGTTTATAAAACGAAAATCTCAGATTTAACTTAAAAGCTATGTTATTATAAAAAAAAAAACGAAAATTTTTTCATTATAAATTCGCCATTTATTAACCATATTTTACGCAATTCAAGTGTCGAGATGTTATTGTAAAAAAAAAATTGTTCCACTATCGACAGTTACAAACTTCCTGCTATTTGTTTTTAGGAAACAACTGTGACAGAACAGACATTAACCTGGCTAACATCTACTCCAACAATAACAATAATTATAACTGCATTATATTGTCGTTATTTTTAGAGCACTTTTATTTTTTTACTTTTTAAAGTCAGTGTTTTTTTTTGTTAAAAGGTTTTTATTTTGTGATTTTTAATGAATCTGAAGTAAACTAACTAATTTGTCATTAAAAATGAATAATCGAAATTGGTTGGCGTGATATTGAGTTATTCGTTCATTTGTCGCGCACATACTTAATGCAAATTTAAGTGGAGCGCAATCTTAGCAATCTTAGGCCACACTGGATAAACCATGCTCCCTAGACAAACAGAAGTTGATGTTTTAATTCTCAAGTTGTTTAAAGTCTTCAATTGCCAAAGGTCTAAAAAAAACTATAACGAAACAATGTATTCGTTTGTGTAAATGGAAACAGACTTTATATCCCAAGAATTAAAAAGGTGCACATGTAAAAGTGTACAGCGGTATGCGGTTTTTTTATCCAAACGAGGTCGATACATAGACAGTCAAACCTGGGTAAGTGAGAACTGGATAAGTGAGAAAACTCTAAAAGTGAGAGTAATAGCCAGGACCCATCATTTTAAGCTCTCAAAACCTCTATTAGCGAGAAACAGAAACCTCTGTAAGAGAGAGTCGTCTTACCCTCATGACTGCTAGTCATCTATACCTCTATAAGCGACAGTCGAGCTTTATTTATTTATATTATTTAGGAGAAACTATAGCTACAATAAAAATATTTTACTACATATTTACTACATTCGTACTTGCTGTCACTTGTTATTGTTGCGTACCTCTATAAGAGAGAAACGCTACCCATGTACCTGCATTAGTGAGAAACTCGGGTTAGTGAGAAACCTCTATAAGCGACCATGAGATTGTGCTCTCTTGAACTCTTGCTTATCCAGGTCTCACTGTATATTGTTTTAGTGTCAAAAAATTAGTAACTAACAAAGTTGATTTGATGAAAAAAGTCACAGAATATCATCTTTATCCGCCAAAAAATTAGAGTGTTAACGAGCACATTTTACTACTTTCTTGAGAGAAAGAGTCTCTGCTCAGTTTCGTGGGCTCAATATTTGTTATTTTTGAGTCATATTACATAAATTTATTAAAATATATCACCTCTGCTGCTGAACAATAACCTATAAAAGCTTCAACAACAATGATGATTGCCACTGGATAAATGTTCAATTAATACATCTTCTACATCTTTCAGAGCACTCTCAGTATTGTTGCTAATATACAAACAATATTTAGATGCAACATGGTATTTTAAATATATAAATAAAGTAAATACAAAACATATTCTTCGTTCATTCATTCATTTAAAAACATTGCATTATAAATCCCAAAGTTGAATTGTTTAATACTATTAAACTGTCAAACAACTTATTTTAATTGTATATATTTGTGTTTTACCTACGAGATTAAAAAAAATGGAACTTTTGAAATAAGTCTAGATGAATTTCCATTCTACTTTCGCAATGAAATATTTTCAACACTTTGTCATGGACATTGTCAGTGAAAGCTAATGAACAAAGAAGGAGACACCTGATGCTCTTTTTGAGTTTGATGTTCACATTCAGTCATTTAAGGTCATCCGACCCCAAAAACATCCGATTAACGAATTTAAACTGATTATATAACAAAATTTTCGAAAAGTCCAGTAAATGACGAGGATACCGTTTACCCTGAGCACCAGATACTTCGGATAACAAATACCAGGTACCTCTGGCATCAAGTTTGGAATCATTTTCATCATTATTAACCGCATTGTGAATTGAGTAAATTTACTATTAATTTAAATGCAATTATCAAATGCATTTTATTTATGCAAATTGCATATTTTAAATTGCATACAAAATTCCCGCAAACAAATCCGACTTGCTGTTCAAATTTTTCGAACGTTTACCGTTTTAAGTGTTTTGTTTCTGCGACTATTATTGGGCTTAGCAAGTTTATCGAAGTTTGGACTAGGCAGTATTCACAGATAAATTTACAGAAGTGTTATATTTTTTCCATATTAATACAAGCAAAATATGTCTAGACTTAACATTACAATTCAAATTTAAAATTCATTCAACTTCACTAGATAAACACATATAAATAATACAATTTGTCTTACCTAATAGTATTATAGTATGTATACGTGTAGTACCAATAATATATTACCCGGATACTTTTATTAAGGTTACAACCTTTAAAGTGTATACATTTTATTTTAATATTGTTGTTATTTTAAATTAACACTTACTTAAATATGATTATTGTATCAAATACACCTTTTAAGTAATTATTTATTTTTATAATTACTTGACGATGTTTGTAAATGTCTTCTTTATAAAACCCTTGATGAAGCAAGCATTCATCTCATTTCTAAACTATAACTATTTCGTATGGATAGACCACATTATTCTTTAATGCGCATTCAGAGACCTTTTTTTCATATTGCACATGATTGATTACGAAATAAACACTTCTCAGAGACTCTTTGAGCTTACATACAAGATTTCTACGTTCTACCCTAAGAAATTAGTTTTTCACCGTGAATCTCTTCAAACTGAACAAATATTTTTGATTTATTACTACGGATGCTTTCGTCACGCCACAAGTTAATTTTGAAATAACAAAAAAATAAATCAAATTCGTGTCAATCGTTTGGGAGGTACAATGGCACAGACGTACACTCAAACAAATACACATGTTAAACACTTAACGCTTTCCTCTGGTTGAGCCTAAGGTTAAAAAAGACATATTAATGATATTTTTAAAAGTTAAATGTCGACGAATATGTGTAATGTTCATCAATTTCATCTAATAAAAATCTTATAAATAAAAATGAATTGCCAAAAATGTTTGTCCGAGCATCACTTCAAAGCGGCTGCATCTTTTTTGGCGAAAGTTAAATGTCGACGAATATGTGTAATGTTCATCAATTTCATCTAATAAAAATCTTATAAATAAAAATGAATTGCCAAAAATGTTTGTCCGAGCATCACTTCAAAGCGGCTGCATCTTTTTTGGCTAATTTTGTTGTAGTTGTATTTGTAATTTCAGAACAAGGTTTATAAGAACGAAAACCTTAAAAAAACTCTAGAAACAAACTTCGGGTGATCAAAACTACGCATATATTATAGTTTTAGCCAATGACTAAGAAGATGGCTTTCTGTGAGATTTTTTCAAAGTACCCCCAAATTGTTATTTGAATCGTTTTTATCAAAAGCTGTCAAGACCACAACATTTTTTAACGATTAGTTTTTGAGCTACGGACGACCAAAGGTTTATGACTAGGAAAATGGCTTTCTCTGAAACTTTTTCAAACAGACCCAAAAATGTTCGTCGTATCATTTCGATCAAATGAGCTTACGTCCTCCAAATTTTTTTACGTATAGTTTTCCATGTATAGGCGATCAAACTTACACTATAATTATAGTATACGACTACCGTATTAATAATGATACAACGTACAACACATCAACTAACAAGGCAATACAACACAGCAAAACTATTCAGAAACACACACACATACACAGATGTAACTCACGGTCTTCACATACAGCTCGAAAACAGTTCGTTGTGACCGTGAGAGATTTTGATTATAACGATTCAAAAAAATATCTGGGGGCGGCTTGAAGAGTTTCACAGAAAGCCAATTTCCTATTTTATATTGTGGGGTCCTTTTTAGAATTCAGTATTTACAACCCAAATTCAACTATCAAAAGATTGAATAATTTTACTTCAAATAACAAAGAGTAATCAGATATCAAAGGTCAAAAATACAATAGAGACAAAACACAGGCTCATCTACAATCCATACAGACAATTCAAAACAATACGAATTATATATAGTTGGATACACTATTGGTACTCTATTTGTTCGTATTATTATAGAAGAAAGAGAAGTCGTCTCTAGTTTTTGACACGAAGAATCTAAATGTAGTAAGTTAGTTAAATTATACGTGAGTTGAAGAAGTAAAATGTCCAACTTGTATGTTGTATATTATTTTGACGATGATGAGTTGAAATAACGATGGGGTAGATTTTAGTACTATATTTGGTTAGTCTCAAGCACGTAGCATTCTCTTCTTCTCGTTTATCTAGTATTTACAGAATGTATCAAAACAATATTACATACAAGCTTAAGCATAGCAGACACAATAGTACAGGAAAGTAATATTAGGCGACGTACTTCATGAAGACACAAAGGAACTCTGCCTCTTCGTCTTAGAAGACAAGGGAGGTGAAGAAGGCCTGTGTTTTTAAAATCTTAGCATAAAAATTGTTGCCCCTAAACCCTCTTCTGGGATTGCTTGACCGATGCTTGAAGGCGTTAAAACTAAAAAACCAGACAAAAAATTTAAATTTATTTTCTTTCAACCGCACAAAATTGAATAATTAGAAAATTCTAAGTTTCCCAGTCTGGTGTAAAAGAATCAAAAGTATTGTCTTATTGCCAACCATCACCTATCGAGCAACAAGCGGTTTGAATTTTTACACAGCTCGCTTGTTTCATAGCATGTAAGCTCGCTTAATACTAAAGAAATAAATACCTATCACTGTCTTAATTAACAACAAAATCACTTTGTATTTGCATTTACGCATTATGCAACATTCAGAACCATAATAATACGTAGAGCACCATGTTAACCTCCAGGTCGTTCAAGTTGAGAATAGATGTTGGTTGCCAAACTCGTCTAGTAGGTAGGTAAAAATTGACAACATGCATTTAATTAAGAGATATCCATCTTTCCTTCTTGCTTTTTACAAAGAAAGGGGCCTTATTGGATGTTTTGGTAGCTTGCTATAACCAGATAGTTACTTTGTTGGTGGTTTCTATGAAGATATAATATTAAGTAGACAGAACATAAAGCTGCGGCAGTTGTTGATAGAATATCCTCTGTTCATATGGCATTAACATAGAACATTTAACTGGGCAGAGGCAGAATAAATCGTACAAAAACCGATTAGTGAAGCTAAACCTGCTCCTTCCACACAAATTAGTGAAGCTAAATGCCTCGAAATGTGTTTTTGTAAATTTTCGCCATCACTATAAAAATTAATCTCCATAGTTTTGAGTTGGGAAGGTGGATAATTTTGAAGGACGACTGAATATTCTTGGAACTGAGATTTTCAACAAAAACGATATGGAGACACCTTTTATTGATAACATTGTCATCGTTTAACTTATCCTTAACTTAATAAGTGCAATTTTACAGGTCTTGCTCATAGAAGTTAAGAAATAATTATTACTTGATTTTATACCCCTTGTAGCAGTATAATAAGTATACTACAATAAGTAAAAGTAACAACTGTGTACAATGCTAGCTAGCTAGGACTACTAGCATCTAGCACAAACTGTTGGGTACATGATGGGTAAAGTAGACAGAGTGTATTCGTCTCTTTTATACTGGTATCTAGTATTATATAAGTAATATATAAAACAGAATGACGGGTTGAACAGGAAAACATGAACAAAGAAGCGTTAAAACAACAACCCATTCGTGAAAATAGATAGTGTGAAAATGTACATTGTATATGAGAATTTTCACTCACTGTTTGTTTGGTTTCTGAGTGTTATATTTTCATTAAAACAATGATACAAAATGATACATTCATTTGAGAATAATATTATAAAATATAAATGTAGTTAAAATATCATTTATTTCTTAACAGTAAAAATATCATGCTTCTACATATTTAACAAAAAACCGCAAATCTAGTACGTCGTCTATACATGTGGCTATCTATCATTTGTCACAATTTTTCTTATGAAAACCAAGCCTTTTAAATAAGGTTATATAATTATTATCAAGGATAATAATAAGATCTCTTGTAGATTTCTAAATAAATTATGATTAGCTAATTCATACTGATGATGACTACTTGGAAGTCGAAATTGATCTAGGAAATTGGGACAAAAACCGAAATTTATTTTAAATAATGTGTTTACATTTTTTTTATGACAAAAATAATGTTATATATTCCAGAAACAGGCTTGAACGAGGGGTTTGTTTTAAAGCAGTTTAAATGCATAGCTTATATTAATAAAATTACGCTCCAAACACTTTTTTAAATATTCTAGATCGCTTTATGTTTCTACCTTACGGCGTTAAGACCTTAACCTTTAGAAGAAAAAAAAGTAACTTAAAACCTGTTTTTTTCTTTTTGAGATTAATTAAAAATATATTTAACAAGAAATATGAAGAAGTGTTATTAATATTATTTTTATTATTTTAACTTTATTCGCATCACATTCAAAGATTTTTAGTCCCTTTCAGCACTTTTAAAGTTATAGAACTATTAACTACTTTAGCATTAAAAGTGCTGAAAGGGACTTTTAATCTTTAAATATGATGCGAATAAAGTTAAACTAATAACAATAATATTAATTATACTTCTGAACGTTTTATATTCTTAATACCGCAAGGTTGAAAGACCAAAAGGTCTAGCTCTAGAACATTAAAAAAAAGTCTTAGGAGCGTAATTTTGTTATTAATAAACTATGAATGTAAACTGCTTCAAGGCATACCCTTCCTGCAATTTGTCCATTCACAAATGTTTTACTAGTAAGCAAAATATTCATAAAATTTTAGCGCGCAATAATTGTGTTGATTGTTTTTTTTAAGAAACATGTTTAATTTGTGTTTTAAGGACTCGTAGAAAACAAGGAGCCTATTAATATTTCTAACCATGGAGTATGCAAAGTGATGCAAAATTACTAAATCCTACTTCTGCCCCAATCGGTTTTCCTAGTACAATTTATATATATTACAGCTCCTAAACCCGCCCTTCGCCTTGCACTTTCAATGCAGAAATTCTAGAAGTTTTATTTTGACTACCTCCTTTAAACCGTATTATAATGTTTTTCAAAAGTGTTTCTTAGAGAAAAAACACTATATCACTAAATTAATATTAATCTATTCTAAGACAAATTTCTCAACGTAAACTCTAATGAAATCAGACACAAAAAAATAAATTGAAAAATAAAAAATTCACGAAAAATTATCAAAAAAAAAATTGTCTCCAATATTCACCACCACCACGTTTCGATGTATCCAGCATGTGATTCCAAAACTGAATGCATTTTCTAATATATTCGTGAATAAAACATTTCCTATTTTCTTATTTGTACCTATAAATATAAATATTGATTTAAAAAGAAACAAAGTATAAAATATTTGTGATCCCAATGTTATTTAAAATAAACCATCATATTTCGTGGTGAATACAGAATGTATCAGGAAAAACACTCCATACTTCACAAATGTATTTAAGACGATAAAATGCATGTTTGTTATCCAAATAACCTATGGCGTTAAAATGAATGAATGAATGGGATATAACTCTAAAATATTCCTACAACTGCTTTTATATATCTGTGCAGAAATGTTTTATTACAATTTAAATTATTTGATAAATTAAATTTTTAAGGGAGCAATTTAGCTTAGTATCCTTCTAAAAGCAGTACAAATAAAATCCAATATAACATTACCGAAACTCGATAAGGCAAATAGCTGATTTTTAATCATAGCCCACTTGAGGTGATTGTATTGGGACTTCGCTATTTTAAAATAATTTCTAGTGAATATTCCAACTGATAATAATTCAACCACATAACTCACAGTAAATCAAAACAAAAAAAGATTCATTTTTTTGTTAAAAATATACTCGTATTTTCTTTTTAATTAACGTAAACGTACTTTCCGTGAGAAAGAAAATGTACTTTTCGCTGCATACGGTACACCTACATGGTAGATAATATTACTTATGTCCCAAAAAAAGGATACACTAAAGTGAAAAAATTTTCATACGGTACCTACTGTATGGATTATACGGTATAATTAAATTTTACAAAATTTTTGCTGTAGATGATAAAAAAGTAGACTTTCTTTACTTAATATTTTGTATCTTAGATATTGATTATTGGTTTGTGTCTGTGTTGTTTCACTGTGGCCCGACCATTGTTTCCTTATACCCCAGGGAATGAAATTGATATCGAAGACGTGCCAACAACTTAGGTTGCCAAGGTTCGAAATATATTCTTACACTACGCTTTCTGCGATGAAATTAAAAATTAAGTTTTTTAAACCATTCTAAAAAGTATTTGGTATTATAGAAAAATAAAGCATACAGTTAGGAGGAGATTTTTCCTTCTGCCTCAATTGAGTATAGTTAGCACTCGAACTTCTTTTTGGTACAAGTTTAGACAAACTAATTTTAGAACAAATATATAATGAAAACAAATTTTGTTTAAATTACAACAGTAATTTTGATATGTATATATTTACATTTTGAATACACTCCTGGAGCTTTCTTCGACTCACTCTTTATCCACGTATATACATCGAAAATGTATATTATAATGTGTTTTGATAGATGAAACTTGTGTTAAGGAAAAAAGCTTTTCAATTCTATATAAAAATAAAATTTATTGACACGTTATTATTTGAGAAAAAAAATTTGAGATGAAAACATTTCTTTCATCGATTTTGATACGACATACATACACAATCGCATTATCAAATACACTACACAAATACCCTACACACATATGTAAGAGTGTAAACAGTGTCTCAAACACAATGAAGGATTTTTTTGATAATCAGGATATTTGCCAAATGATAAAAATGTTTCCTAAGAAAAAAAAATGGACAGTATTGACTCGATATTGTGAGATAAAACTTACTTTTATTTTCTACTGAAGTTTTGATGGGATGTGAAAAACTTTGAAATTGTTAAATTTATGCTTGGACCGAACAGATTTGAAAAAGCAACATTCACTTAAATTGGTGCCTGCGGCTTGCCATGGTGAGCAAACTGGTAGAAATCATCACGTAAGGATGTGAAATATACTGTGTGTGTGTGTGTGTGCCATATTCATGGAAACTACTATATGTTCACTTACTTGACACTAAGCAAATTCATTATGTTGGCTGCCAAACGAACAACAATTTATAAACGCTAATTATTTACTAAATTATTACTAAGTTATTATAACTAAGTCAGCTTTAGTATCTCAGTTGGTTAAGGCGTAACCAATTCCGTTCGCGGTATGCCTAAAGTAACGAGTTCGATTCCCGCCGTCAAAACAAAAATTGATTTAATTAGTAGTTGCTTTTGGCTGGTGTAGTGCATGGTATATTCCTGAAAGAGATATCCAGCCTCTGAAAATAATTGAGGAACTGATAAATGAAATAATCAGTGGAAAAAACAGATTACACGTTTTATATAGATTTAGAAAAGTAAGTTAATAACATTGTATATAGGTACAGGTTTCGTAAGGAATTTTGTTCCTAATAGGGGTCTCACGACCGCACAATTTTTTAATTTTGTAATATGAATTACTTTTATTCAGCGCCGGGAAATAAAAATGTAATCATTTTTATCAAAGAGTCAAAATTGTTCAGGCATAGGCACTAAATAAGTTTCAAAGTAAGAAAACGCTGTGTCTCTCTCCCTTGGCAGAACTAAAGTAAAAAGACATAACGTTCAGACATGCCAGTTTTCTACTTAGTTACATAGGTACCTTCGTTGTTCAAAAGGCTAGGATTTTGTTTTCTGCTCAACGTCCTATTTTCACATCTAGTGCAAGCCTCTATGTGATAATTTTTTTGTGAAAAACACTCTTCTTAGCGCATTTGATTTTTTTGAAGTACTTTGTACATTTGTGTTTCTTATGATATTACAGAAGAAAAAAAAATCAACAGAAAAAAGTCGGTAATAATATATTATTTTTAAAAATTTATGTTGCATTATTATCCACCATTTCTGTAGTCCTTTTTTTTTCTCAAACATCACATTTTATGATTGATATGGTGTTATTTTTCAGTCAACACAATGTTTCAACAAATTTTCTTCTCACAAATAATAATAATAATAATAATCACAATAATATTGAAGGAAAATGTTGAGTTTTTACGAATTTATTGACATACATAGATAAATTATTTTATTTATTTATATGCGGGATATACCTTCAAATTATATTGGACTGAGTTAAGTATAAATTTCCAAAGAAATTGTATTATTATATTTTTCCGTTTTTTCCCAAAGAATAATTTGCTGTATTCGTACGGGATATCTGGTAATCCCAGTTTGCTTTTCTCATCGATAAATAGTTATTTTTCTAATGAATTGTTAAAAAATCACCATAACTATTTAGAGTGCAAAACTATTAACGTTCAAGAAGAATTGATTTATTGAGATTTGTAAAAATTTAAAGCATACCACAACTTTTTCAAAATTTACTATGATGAAATATTACTTGCTTAAGAGAATCATATAAAAATTAAGTGAATAAAATTTACAAAAACTGAAGTGTAACGTTTCTTTGTCTTGTTGGTTTCAAACAAGGCATGGTGTATTTGTTTAATAAGCTATTTTGATCAATGCAAAGTTAAATATTAAGTATCAAGTTTTTCGCAGAGTTTGCAGAAATAATGTAAATTATAAGTAGTGGCAGGGAATATTTTTGCCATGGTTTTACCATCTACACTGGTATTTCCTGATACAATAGTCCTGAAACAGTATCAGACTGTACATTACAGACCATAGAAGAGTAAATTTCATTAACTTCAATTATTTCTTCTTTCAAAAAGATTTTTACCAAATATTGATTCCCTATTGAGGTTAAGCCAATTTTTGACTTAATTTTTTCATAAAAATCAGTAAAAATTATTACGGATATGTAAAAAATACAAGTATCTATTTACAATTAATTATAAATTTGATTAATTTAAGGAATTTAATTATATTTGGGATGAAAATATTTTTCCAAAACCTAAATGAGAAAAAATTATTATTAGGGTTGAGCAAATTATTTAGCATTGTAATAATTTTGTGAATGTTATACTAAATAATATTCTGTGAGTATCACAGAGCTTGTGCGCTTATGTAAAGGAAACAAAAAAATTCAATTCAATTTTTCATATTTACCATTTAAATGTGTATGTTTCAACCTTTTGCTTGTAAAATGTAAGCCACAATGGTATTTTATGATAATAATATTACACATCTCATGCTATTTTACCATTTGAATTAAATTAGTAAAGTTATGCTTAGAAGATGCAGTTTTAAAGTACTATATCCATCGTTTTTACTTTTAGCAAATTACCGAAAGAAATGGAGCTATTGCTTTTATACTAATGGTGGAGTTTTGGAAAAATTTCTTCAAATATCCATCGATCTTACCTAATAGATGTCAAAAATGACCATCGTTAAAATTTATATATATACGTTTATGTGTCTGTAAACTCTCTCAGTTGCAATTTAAATTCCCATTTGAATAAAATTTGGTATCAAGAAGGGTTTTGGTATTTGAAAGGTCAAGTTCGTTAATGAAAAAAATCGACCGATAGGGTGGAGGGATGAGCAACGTACAAAATTTTGAATTTTTTCAAAATAAAAATATTTTTGAATTTTATGATCAGTTTTAAACAAAAAAGTACTTTTGTGATTTTTTCTAAGCACTTAGTTTTTGAAATAAAATACATGAAAAATTTAAATTGCAGTATTCGATTTTTAGAAAAAAGTGTTATTTTTCAATCTCTGAGGAATTCACTTAGCTAACGCAGATCCTGCGCTACGAATTTTTTTGAATATTAAAATTTTAACGGTATAGTACAGGCAATAGAGTTAAATATTCATTTCCAGCTTACTTAAAAATTATGTGTAGTATATTAAAATATTATTACAATTATTTGATAGTATGTTAAATAGTAATTTAAATGACTTTGTATTATGGACTGCCAGAAAAAAATTGGAAAAAATAACATCGATATATCGTAATAAAATCAAAATAAAAATTTAAATCGAAATTCGCTTTCCGAACCACGGTATAAATTTATTTTCTCTGCTACTCAACTGAAGTATATCAATTAATCTTTATAAAAAAAACCAGGTAAATATCTCTCCACTTTGTTATGACGTTGATTTCAATTACCTGTTAACTTTAGTTCGAAATGAAATAACTTGTATCAAATTCAAAAATAAAGTGAAACAATAAACAATAATACATTATGAACACTATACTAACTTGTCCTAAAAAACAAATGATGTAGAAACAAGTTTGTACACAAACCAAAAAAATAACGAAAAACTAAAATACGTATAACAATGTTTAAAAATAATTTCATTTCTTTTATGTGCGCAAGTGAAAAATAAATTTCACCACTAAAATTTATAAGAAACAGGAAAATAAATTTGATCGTCATACATAAACCCAATATTATCTGTATCTCAGAGACTAGCTTATATATAGAACATGTACCCATGAAAATACAGAGTGTATCTTAAGTTCAACAGAAAAAAGTATTAGCGGTACGAATTCAATAAGACCTTTCACTTTATTTTGCTGAAATGAGCTTTATTACGTATTTAAAAATTGAAAATGTAGTTTCAAGAATCAAATGTTCCTTGAATCATGCTGTTATTTGTAAACAGATATTTCTATTTACTGGACAGCTTTTGTATTGAAATGAAGGTATTTTAACAGAATGTGGGCAATCTGAAGACTGGCAGAGATTGCCAATGTGGTTTTTTTTCCAATAAACTAAAACTTAAAAAGTTTCGTCAAAAAAAGTAAACAATTTTGATTTATCTGTCCGTTTATTTTCAAGCTGGCAATGGCATATACTCAATGTAACTTATTGGTTATTTCCATAAGTTATTGCCTATATCATACTATCTAAACCTGTTCACGCTTCGTGGTGGTTTGATCAGACTTAAATTATTAAGGAAGTAAATAAAAATAATCTAGAAACTACAGATTTACCGAGAAAACGTTCAAGTTAATATCTTAATTTGCGTTTGTACGACTATTCCGAGAGATGTTTTACCAAGTCTGGAGCAAAAGATATGTAACCATCCATGACGAAAGCAATCATTTTCTACATTCAAATCTCACATTTGCAAATATTGTGCTTTATTGATAGTAATAGCATAGGCGATAGGCGCAGCTATTACCCTGACGACAGTAAAACTAAAAGGGCTGTTTTTTTTCAGGTGTCAGGAGTCCAACTCTAGCGAATTAACTTGCGGCTTGTCACTTGAGGTATCACTAAGGCCTATTGCCCTTCCACAACATTACAGCTACACGAATATTTCTAAGAGTAGGTGCCGTTGGACGTGCGTACAGTAGATATAATAGCACTTGAATGCACGCAATTATATACAGGCAATACAAGGCATTTTAGGTTGTGCAAAATAAAATGGACAACTCTGTATAACATGTTCAGTTATATTACATAACCTTCCATGCAAAATTATATTCAACTTCCATATATAAACACACCTACAGCACACATACACTCATACCCACAAACACATCCTGAAATAGGTATCATTTATAATTTTTCTGTAACATATATACCGCAACCAGTGTACCAAACACAGTGATATCATCCGATGTGTACTGAGTGTTAAAAAATTCAAGAACTTTTATAACTAACCGTAACATATGAGCACGAGTGTAGTGCCTTAAAATTGAAAATCAATTATTTTATAGACTTAAACTTAAGGGGACTATATTCATTAAATTCAATCCATCGTTGGTGCGGAATAAAACTAACTCTTCAAAACTTTCTACTTTTCGATGTACAAGTAAAACATTGTCGTACAAGTTATCATTTAATCAAAAATTTTGTTTTCTTCGTAGACATTCTTCCTCCATGATGTTTCGTGAATGACAAATGTCAACAATCTCAAATTGGCATTATACCAAAAAAAAATCATATTCATTAACTTCAGGATGGATAATGGTGCAATTAAAAATTCCGACCTCTTTGATATGTTCTTGCTAAGTGTTGATAGATTACTTTTAATTTATTGAAAATAATTCCAATAAATCTAGTGTGAATTTATAAATATTATATCTATTATGAGTTTGGTTTTGTTACATTCTGTATGGTGTGTGTTATAAAATAATACTTGATAAAAACCTTCAGCCCTTTCTTGTATGTAGAGGTACTCACTTTTAATGTTTTATTGTTAAAATATAGCTACAAATTTACATAGATATTAATATTATGACTAACCAAAATATAAAAAATAAAATAAATAAAAAACAGACATTTTTTTCATTAGTTTTAGAACATTTTTTACTCCACATCCTTACATACGTACCTACTATGAACGTACAATGAATGAATGATAAAAAAAAACTAAAATTAATTGTTTCTTTTCGTTGTAATAATTTGTTATTTAATGTAATAAAAGGGTATTAGTGCTATTATAGTCTAGGTTATGTTATTATTTTAACAGTAATATGCTTGTTAATTGCAATTATAATTATTTGGCTGCTTGTTCGTTATTATTGTTATTCGTTATATGTAGGGGACAGGATAGTACCAGTGATCAAAATTTATATTTATGTTTTTTTTTAAATATCATTTTTAACCACCGAAATAAACAAAAGGGGGGTTATAAGTTTGACCGCTATTTATGTTTGTGTTTGTAGCATCGTAGCCCCTAAACGGATGACCTGATTTTAATTTTTTGTTTGTTTCATTTGAAAGGTAATTTAAAGGAGAGTGTTCCTAGCTATGTTTTAAGTGTGAGCTTAGAATGGCATATAATTTTAAAACATAAATAATAATTACTATGGAAAGGAATCAGGCTGAATTCATTTCGTATAATTGAAATGGTAAAATAACTAGGTAATTCAAACAATAATTCAAAAGAACAAACTCAAAATATTTCAATTTCAATTAAAATATTTCCAAAAATTTGTCCCAAAATGATAGCTCTCTGAGTATCCTGCTCATTTCGTCTGATGTCCTTGACCATCACTTTAATATTGATTTAAGAAGGAGTGTTATAAGTTTAAAGTGTTTATCTGTGTGTCCGTGTGTTTCTTAGTGGCATCGTAGCCCTTAAACGGTCGAACCGATTTGATTGAGAATATTTTATAGGTAAGTTTCCAAAAATCGGTTTACTAGGAATAAATTGCATTTTCACTTGTTTACATAAAACTATAGTTTTATAGCACTATTATTTGCACACATTATGTGTTTCTTTTGAGAATTTTAATATTATACAGATATCGATTAAATCTTACAACAAGACCATAATATACAATGAATCATTCAATTATTTATCTTGGATCGCAACTCCAACGATAGTAACTAAGACGGTCTCTTGAACGTGTAATGTTAAAAGTCCACTCATAGAACTTCATACAATGTAAATATGTAATTGAAATATTGAAAAATTCCTCTTACGGATATTGTCTTCTTTGAGCGCTCGGATTAATAACAGCGGATTGTATCATGTATCAGTCGAACAGCAGGTTGTTTCATCTAAGGTATACTCTGTGTAAAAAACAATAACGCACACTATATGAATCCGTGCATTTATTGTGACACAGAGTGTCCTTAACAGCCCGTCTTTTCAAATTTTACTTTATGGACATTTTACGTTAGATTTAATACTTAAATATGCCAAAATATGGTGAGTATTATGGTAAATACTTACCAATGCGTTATGATTGTGATAGAGTGTGTTTTAAAACAAAAAACACAGACGTTACAAAACTGTAAGTAAATAAATGAACAGTAAAAGCGAAGCTTTTGACTTTAAACACAAACAAATACTATTTATATTTTATTAGTATAGAAAGTAAACATTATCTCAAGTTAGTTTCTCTCTCATATCTCTTTAGAAAATACTCTTGAGGGGTATAAGGTACATTGTTCTCGGGGTGTAACACACTACCCTTTTATATTTATGCGAAAATAACAATAAAAAAAGGCATTTATATTATTTTTATTTTGTGTTTCTCTGTTTATAACACGCCTGTATGAGCGTTCTACGTATGAATGAAATATAATTTCTCAAATTTGTTGTTTTATCTACTTTACGCCTTGATAACCTAAATTTTACAAATGTTTTGACAATATAACATGAATAATCAAGTAGCATCATGCACTTACTTGATATTTTATAAAATTTGAAAATACGATACGAAATCAAAATTTTAATTGTGTTTGTCATAAGAAATTATATTTTAACGAGTCTAGTACCGTGGATTACTGAGAAAGGTTTTATTTAGAAGACAGCTGGATTAAGTTTACACTTAGGTGATTGTGAGAAAAACAAAAATAGAAAATAGTTTCCATAAAATGACATAGAAAATGTATAGTTCAAGGTGGCTATGAAAATCTGTTCTAGAAGAACGATATTACCTTAGTCTGTCAAAATTGAGGTGACTGTGTGAATAACGAAAATAGAAAATTAAGGTAATGGGCACGCAAATAACAAATCAGTTCTCAAAGAACAGTCATTATCAGCGGAAGTTTTACAACATAGTTTTCAAAGAATTCAGCTAATGGTATACACAATATATTTGGCTAGAGCGGTATTCTTAATTAATATGAAAAACTAAGAAACTTTACACCTGTAAATAAACTAATAAACTATTTTTATTTGTAAAGTGCAGTTTAATTAAAATTGCACACATAAGAAGCCATATCGAGTCGCTAACATAGTGTTTAATAAACAAAACACGCTGTACTATCTTTACTTTATTATTTCTGGCTCAAACACAATACTCCCCAAATAAAACTCAACTTACCGATTGGTGCGAGAATTATTGAATTATTTAAGATATCTTTCCTTGCTTACCTAGAACAAAACCATATGTTTAATAAATAGTAAAAATGAAAGAAATTATATTATTTGATATTATAGTGCTGTAATGGAGGTATTCGTTGTGTGCGTAGTCATGGTAGGGACAATAAAATCGATGCCAGCACTTCCAGTGAAAAATTTTGGCGATAAAGGAGCCTTTTATGGCTAATTTGCAATTATTTACATGTTAATGTTATAGAAAATGTCAAATTAAAATTATTGAAAACACTAATTAATTAAACTTAATGCATTAAAAATTGTGAAAATAAGAAATAATTGCACAAATAATATTTTTCAAATGTAAATTATCATAATAATATAAAATTTTCAGACAATAATATTAAATTTTCAATGTAAGTCATAAATGCAATCCATACAATTATCCATCCATACAATTCTATAATTAAAGTGGTGTATCGTTACCATGGAAACGCCTGCAATAAAACTCACGCACGGTGCGAATACCTGCATGACAGTGATATTTTCCACTAACAATACTAGTACTAAAGTATAAATATCTAATTGTGAGCCTTGTTTATACAGCCTTGAGGTCGGTTGAAGTTCAAAGACTTATCAATATGATTGAGTTAGGAAGTAGCACTGGTTAGAAAAATGTATTATCATTTCATGTACGACAGATTGAAGAAAATGTACATAAATATAGAATTTGTTTAAATACCGCAAGACAGCTGAACCCCGACCATTAAACCTTATTCATAGACTTACAAAATATATAGCAAGTAGTTTATATAAAAGCCACATGGCTCTTAGACCAAACCCATAAACCTACACAATACATTTTATATGTATGTCACATTTAAAGTAAAGTGAATTTATTTATATGACTGAGTTAATTATTCTGTAATGGACTAATGATAAACTAATATCCTATACCATATTTATGTCATTCCCACAATATTTCCTGTTTCCACCTATAAATTTAAATATGGATTGATATAGAGATTGGATGGATATTCAATTTATATCCCTCATACTATTTTCCTTTATCAATACGAAATAAATATTTAACATTCATAAAACAGGATGAACTTTATTGTACAGGGTGTTTTATAATTGAATGTGGATCTCTTTCTGAATAAACTTATCAACACGAATGAAGGAATAGAGGATTCCGAGATATTGCTATTGTAAAAATTGAAAAATCTATCCATTCACATAGCACTAAAAGTCAGTAGGCTTATCAGGCGTGCAGTTGTTTCTATGGAGGGGTGCTAAAAAATTGTAGAAATAACTTTATTTGATAGTTTAGCGTAATTCAAAACTTAAATCATCAGCTATTTTTTTTCGTTACATTTAATTATCAAATTACCTTACTGTCTTGGCTTATCGATGACAATTGTTGATATTTCTTAAAATTTTTACTATAAATTAGCCACCAGCTTTAATAATTTAAGCAGGAAGTGAAAGTATTTGAGTTTGCAAAATGTGTGGACCGCATTTTGTCAATTGATTCTTGCTCAGAAAAGCTTATAAAGTTATATTTTGGATGTTGCCAGAAAGCCAATTGCTCCAATTTTTGTATATTCCTCCCCTCCAGAGAAATAATCAAATACCAATTTTTTGAACCAAGGAAATCTACCCTTGGTTTCTTGGGTTATTTTACGTAAAAAAGACCCTCTGTGATTTTTTCGTGAAGTTTCCCACTTTCAAACTATTGATTTTGAACGCTGAATCATTTGAATGTAATAATGGAGCAGGGAAGTCCACTTATAAGCACAAGTTTGCTTGTTATGGCTCGTAAAAGCACGATGTATCATGCGCTTCTTGATTTAGCTTGAAATGTGTAAGCCATGAATGATTTAATGAATGATTTCAGTTTCTAATCTCATTTCAGGCTAATCGAGATAGGTCCTTTGTGTTCAAATTATTATATTTCTTGAACAAATTAAAATACAATCCAAAAACAAGTTTTCCTATTGTAACGCTTTGAACAGAAATACAGTAAAATGTCCTCTTTTCCCTTAATGATACTCAACGTGGTACTTAAAATAATTCCCTTAAGTTACTATTACACTTGTTTCTATTATTATAATTTCAACATTACTAAACACTCTGTATATTCTTATTATCCAAGTGAAGGAATCAGTATTGACTCTTTCCATATCACAAACATAATATATCATCGACCAGCCAGCCGGCCAACTAAATACATGCTTACACCTACTACACATGGCCATCGATGGTACATGGTACATGGTACAAAAGGTATGATTGTATATGGTTGTTGTTAGTGTATTTGTATTGTATATAATAAAATGAATAATATTGACTAATGAATGAATCGTGTCCGTTATGTGATAATGTCACAACAACACAATAAATATCCTTCATTGGTTCAATACATGTACCATTCATTTGAAAATCATTCATAGAAATCGACGACCGTGTACAGTCAAATGTACGGTTTACTGGCTTTATAGTGGGTGTAAGAAAGTAGGTCAAAAGAACTGTTACGAGTGATCTAGTTTCTACAAAAACACTTTATAGAAGCTTAGCAAAATGTTTCTTCGAATAGTCGCAAAGATGAATTAATGAAAATAGGTCTACAGCTATAAAGTACGTTGTCAAAATAGATTTTGGAATGTTCATAGTATGATGCTAAAACTTAAAATTACAATCTATGCTTAATTAGATTTTTCTCTTTGAAAATACTTTAAAATGATTCAAAAATCTGGCCAGAACGCTAGTGAAGACTGGCAAAATCATATTTCCCTTTCTAAAAGTCAAGCTTTCATTGAGTTTTGACCTTAATAACTCAATGTTTTCATGTGTTGTGTGGCAAGAAATTTCAGCTCTTGTGTCAAATTAAAGTCTTTTGCCATAATAAGGCATGAACTGAATTATGAAAAAACCTCATTTCTTGTCTGGAACAAGATGCTATGAGTTTTGGATTCTTTTTAAGATATTCTTCACTGCGTGATTTGAGATAGGAGAAAAGTTTTCCTATTTAGCTGTTTGAGGTTCCTTGGTTCAATTGGTGAACTAATCGACAAAAAACTCACTAAACAGTCTATTGTAAATTTTAAATTTTTTTCCCTATGTTAATAATATAACTAAACACAGTTTTTTTTTATTGAATATGATTAAATTGAGATAAATTGTAAACATTTAAGTAAAAAGAATATATATATATGAGGAAAAATAAAAATGTTAAACTGAGGTTACGTTTCTGTACCTTAAATATTGTTGTCTTACTAAAATAAAAACTAGACATATGAAAAATTATTTCAAGAATTACATATTTACGTGTTAAAATATTTCCAAATAAAGTAGCCGATGTACATGTTTTCTCTTCGAATCAAAACCAAATAAAATATTTGGAAACGTACTCTAAATTTAAATTATATTCAGAATGTACAATTACATATTAACACATACCTATTATATTCATATACTCTCGAGAGTCTTTGCAGGTATCGCAACTGAGGTGGTCCCGACTACATCATGGAACAGTAAAACAGACATGGATACGATACACGGCATGAGACAATTATGTGTCAACTACCATCACTAATATTGTGTACCATCACTAATATTATCTAATTAATGACCAGAACATAATTAATTAAAGCATATTACCATTATAATCATCATCTCATCTACAAAATAACATTAATACTATATTCTGTACAGCACCGAGACGAGAATAGAAATGTGTACGTTCATTTTATTCCACAAGCAACAGCAACAACAACAACAACAACATTAGTTATTCTAACAATTACAACAACAACGACAACAACAGCAACAAGAACAGCTAAAACTGAACAATAATAATAATGATAATACAATTGACCAATGTCGTTCGTATTTTACATACACTGAAGTGTTTATATGTTTGTACACATGTCCGGGTTTGTTTAGAATTTCCTTATCGTTATCAAAATATACAAATATTTTGTAAATCTATTCTTAAAAAAAGGTAAAAAGTGCAGGTATATGAAAAATTCGGATAATTTTTTCATTATGCACCACATTTTCGTAAAAAGTGTTACAGACATGTAGGCACTATTGTTTACTCTTTTCTGTAGTCACTTGACTCTCTTCTAGTCATAAAGCGTGCAGCTTGATATAAGTTGAGAAAATGGGAAAAATGTAATTATACAGTACTTTTAGATAGCCTTACAATCCACGTAAGCATGGCCAACAGTTCAAATATCTAAAAAGTGAATAGTGGATAGGGAAAGAAATAAAATTAACAAAAATAGCTCTTAAAAAATAATATCGATGATATTCAAAATAAATTGCAGTTAATTATAGTTTAATCATTAACATAATATCAAATTTTGTGAATGCGAGCAATATTTTTTCCCGAATACGGAATTATTTTACTCGTTGTGCACAATTTTCTATGTAAGAAAATATAGCTATTTCCACACATAATGACTTCCAGAAAAAATCTTTTACCTTACCAAATTAAAATCTATTAATCGAATTAAAATTTTCTGTAAAATTGGATTTGTTCAGAGAACAGCTGGAATTCATATATCTGTGCTGCGTATCTTTTTTGAGTTAACGATGCTTTAGGGTCATGTTGACTTCAATAGAAACATCATGTTCCAATAGAAACATTTCCAAAGAAATGGATTTTTAGCTAGCTATCCCAGAGCATGAAAATTGTCCAATCTGATTGTTAAGTGTGATAAAAAACAAATTAATTTGGCATGGAGGGATATTTAATTATAGAAAGTTTTAAATGCTATGTTTTTCATACATTTTTAACCATGTATATATAAAATTTATCAAAATATACTAAGTTTAGTATCAAACACTTAAAAATAATGATCCTACGAACAAAATTTTGGTGTGGGTATTCTTTAAATCACCTGATTAGTTCATTTTCGGTTGTATGTTAATCTGTCTGTCAGACACAACGATAACTTAAATACGCAAAAACATATCTAGCTGAAATTTTGGATCCGTAGGGCCCATCTTGTAAACCGTTAGAGATCGAACAAAAGATTAAATGTAAAAAATGTTCCTTATAAAAAAGTAAACAACTTTTGTTTGAAACATTTTATCTCAAACACCATCGTTTACCCGCGAGTTCGCAAATTAAATTACAAAGCATTATATCGTACGTATACAGGTCCTATTGTATTTAGGTATATACAATAGGTATTTATACTGAGGAAGTAATAGGAAAGATACTCTCATAACTTTGTGTGTAAAAGTGGTTATCTCTCTTTATTTGCATGACGTAAAAAAAACAAACGATTGCGTAATCAACATTGTCTATACATGGTATTTCAACAGTTAACTCAGCCAATTGTTTGGTTTCACTTGTTAATTTTAATTTTTTAACTATTTTATGCTCTCAAAAACAAAAATATCGCTCAAACAAACTGATTATGAAGCTTTCATTATTTACTTATTACAACTACTACGTCTACCACCCATAGAACACGCAGTATGATTATGATTATGATTATTATTATTATGTACATCCCCTAAAGGATCATTAAATTCATAGGTTTGTTGTATAAGCTATGTACATTACGTAAGGACAACGAATAAAATTTACAAATATCATACGTATAACAAACAGTAGGACAGGACAGTTAGGCTTTGGTATGTTCCAGCAATAGTATATATTTAAGTTTATTTGTATGTATGTATATAGGAGTCGTCATTCGGTTGGCCGATCAGTTGATAAGGTCCATTTAAATAATGTCGACTATATATAAAATGTATTCTAGTTATATGACCTAAATAAACTTGTGGAATTCATTATCATTCCTTATAATATGAAATTTATAATTCAAGAATTTTACTTACTATAAAAAAAAAATTTTTTTTCGAATAAAATCAATTTCCTGCATGGATGTTTTTACTTAGTTTGATTGAAACTATCAATGTTAAATTTAAAATATTATTACTTTTTAAATCTGCAGTAAAAACATTTTGTTATTAAAGACATATACAATAATATACTTGTTTTATTTTCCTCCAGTTTTCCTAATTAAATAATTTCTACGCCTCTTTTGTTATTTTTTACCATATCTTGAATAACGCAACGTTTTGCGCAAATCTGAGATCGTTATTACTGTCACGTTACTGTTCACGAGAGAACGAAATAAT
Source organism: Chrysoperla carnea (assembly GCF_905475395.1). Taxonomy (NCBI): domain Eukaryota; kingdom Metazoa; phylum Arthropoda; class Insecta; order Neuroptera; family Chrysopidae; genus Chrysoperla; species Chrysoperla carnea. Next base: position 35,162,934 of record NC_058338.1, on the reverse strand, counting down.
GACTACGACGTTACACATATGCGTACACATAGACATGATTCTAAAAATTGGTATCAACACATTGTCCTAACTACGAAACGTACTAAACAAGATATATTGAAAATTTCGATTTGAATTCGGAGCCTTTAAATTAAGTACCCTCTGCTGGGAAATTAATAAAGATGTTAGTGGGGTTAAGCTCTCGGTCATCAATTGATAGTGTCATATTTTTTTTAATTAAAAGAAAAAGAAAAAAGAGACAATTTTTATAGTTGCTTATGTAAATTCTTTTAGGTAAAGTACCACTGCAGATTATTTCTTTAGAGTTATAATACGGTCTCTACATTTTGGTTCCGTTTCTGCAGATCTCAAACATGGAATCCGACTTCTTTCGTTTTAACTATAGTATAATTTGGATGATAATGAGGAAGCATTGGTACATGGAAAGATAACGCCGAGGTTTATACAGAGAGATTCCTTTGTTAAATCTAAACGTAATTCACAATTGATTTGAAATTTCTTTGATCTATTCTTTTGTATTAAGGAAGTCATAGCAAGACATCCTTCATATCAAGTTTTAAAATGATAATTATTCGATAATTTATGATAAAATCCCATTTTAATGATCGAATCAACGCTTTTATAAACACAGAAAACACCAGTTTAAAAAAATGTTCATATGACACGAAATCAACTGTAATTATGTACTTTTAAATTAACATTTTAAATACAATATCCTCATGCTTTTAAGTATATTTAATATAAAATAGTAAACTTTTCGCCGCACATTATCATCGAATACATTACATAAATAAATTTTAAAATAAATTGTTGATTGTAATGATTTTCTCTCAACTCTTTACAAAATTTTCACATTGCCGTTCAAGCTATAGACCTCCATATAGCTTATATAAATAGCACTTCTAACTAAATAAAATAACTATACTATATATAGTTAGAGACAAGGTAAAGATTTAAACCTTGTAATTCAGTGAATAAACCGGAAAAAAGTGTCGATAGTGGAAAAGTTGGGAAATAGCAGCGTTTAAATTTAAAAAAAAACGTTGTCAGTAAAGGAAACAACTGTGACAGAACAGTTTCCTACATTAACTTGGCTGACTCCAACAATAGCAATATTTGTAACTACATTTGATTGAATAATAATTTGATAGACTTTTAAGTAGTCGAATATTTTTTATTTCATTATAGTTAGGAGAACTTTTTTACTTTTTACTGCATATTAATTTGTTTTGGAATAATTTCTTTTTTGAAGTCGGTTTTGTTTTTCGTTTAAAGTTTTTTATTAACTTTTAAGTACTAACCTATAATCATTGACTGGGGTTACAGTTGGTACGTTCTTTTGATCTATGATAAATTCTGGCTGGTCTACTTAATAACGATAAGGTAGATTGTGATTTAAAACCAAAGCATATTAGCGTTATACATAATTATTAAAACTAAAGGTAAAATTATACTTTATCAGAACACAAAAGCACTTAGACAACCGTTCTCCCTGCTTACCCTTAAAATTTTTCTGACAGGCTACCCAGCATTCAGAAAATTTGTTGTTCTAGTATGTGTCTCATAAGCAACAATTTGTTTCAAGAAACTAAAGGATGAATGAGTAGATCCAAATGGCCAATTTTTATACTATAGGTATGCAGTCTCCAAGGCATAACATTAAACCCTTTATAATGTAGATAGATATATTTATTTTCAACATATTCCTCTTTTAACTTAATTTTGTCTATTTAATTATCCTTTGTTACAAAATTTATTTAGATCTTAAATAAACCTTTTGATAGAGTAAAATATATGGAAAGAGTATAGTGACCAATGACCGACAAACAGACGGACTATCATTATTATTATTATTGTAGTAATAATAAGTTTTATCAGAAACATTCCTTTTAAATTAAAATTTTGGAATATAAATTTAATTTTGGTTTTAGTATTTTCTAATAATGTTCGTTACATATTGTATAAAGTTCATTATTTATTTAAATAATATTTATACTTTTTACAGGATGTGTAAGACCAACGGATGGGATAGTAATGTTAGAATAATTTAAATTAATTAAACAAAGAAATATGTGGCAAGCATCACTATAAAAAAAAAGTTTGTTACATGCTATTCGTAAATATAATTGTTTTTACTTTACCACATATACATAGTTTTTACATAGAAAAATTATTCAAAATTTGGACAAATTCGAATTGTCGAAGATCATCTGTTTCCACTTTTTCGATTGTATGTACGATTGATCGTCTTGAATTGGCTTTTATAGTTCCTGGAATTTTTGCTCTAGGTGTTGCAAAAGATGTGAACGTTCAATATTTATTTGTTTCTAAATAATATTTCAATACTGGATTTCATTAACTTAATTTCTCTTCTATTGCGTTTTGGAAAAATTTCGCTGATAAAATTTTGGTGGAGAACAGTTTAAGATCAATTCATGTATGCAACTGTTAATATCGATAGTAGATTTTTCTACTCGAAAGTTATTCATTCTTCATAAAACCATTTCTGCTGGAAAATTTTTTTTGAGAATTTATTCCTTAGAATTATAGTACAAAGATATACGAGCTTTTTGAATTGCCATTGTAAGGAATCTAGTCAACTGTCAAAATAATGTCTTTATTAAAATTCACCATATGTCTTAATTAAAAGTCATTTTTTTAACGGGTATTTTGAAGTTTTTCTCTGCTTTTAAAGTTACCAAAAACATATAAAAGTAAGTGTTCTTGTAAAGACCACAAGATAGATTTGTGTATTTAATTTCCCCATTTCAATTTATGTTAATTTCGAAAATAATTCCTACAAGAGAGTTGCGAAAGTAAGAACTGAAATATGTGATGATTGAAAGTTTCTGAAGCGAATGGTATGTGTGACAGTCCATAAACTATTTTTGATTGCAAAATTAGTACAATAATATTATTTTCATCATAGGTTGTGATTTGCTGTTTGTATAAGCTTTAATAGAATCAAGAATAGACGAGACAAATGCCCATATTCGTGACATAATTTCTGGGAACAAATTACGAACTTTAAATAAAATCGTGGAAAATAGTAGTATTTAGTTGTGTTTTCTGTAAGTCTATTCTTTGAAAATATTAACGACTTTAATGCTCAAATATCTAATATTTGAAATTTTTCTCAAAAAAGTCTTAAATACGACCGTAGAAAATTTATGCTTATGGTGGGATCAAAGAAAAAACATTGTAGGTAAATCTATATTTGCTTAAATGTTTCAAATTGTACGAATCTTTTGAGATACATTGTTTGTTTTTTTTTTAGGGAGACAGGGTAATAATATATAAATTTTTCACAAATAATATTTTATATAATTTAATTATTATATATTTTAAACATAAACTAAATTATATATTACTACTAATACTACCTACTAATTTATTATTATATATCATATTATATATATTTAATTATATAATTTAGTTTTAGTTTATTGAATTTATGAAAGCTTGTGGATTAACACTTCAACATTTTATTATAAAATTTTAAAACAGCCATTTTACATCACGAGTCGGTGTTTCCTATCTGTGGTTTTAATTTATATTACATAAAATTCAAATAAAAATATTTATGATGAGCAAATTGGAAAGAGTCATGTGACGGTTATCCAAGTTAACGAGTATCTGCTTTATTTGTAAATATGGTAGAAATATATAAATTTTTTTGAGGTTATACAAGTTTTTAGATAAAATATAAGGTGTAATCACAGAAAATATTTCCTTAATTTAAATATTTCCTTTATTTTGCTACATTTTCAATAACTTAGAAGATATGGCCGTATAAAAAATTTATTTGTTTATAACAAATTTCCCCCCATTTTGAGATATGAGCAAGCTAAAAATCGGATTGAGCGGATCAAAGTACGTCGATACAAAATAAAATACACTCCTTGTTCGGTAGGACCTGTAAATGTATACAAAACCTACTCAACGCCTACACTATAAATAAATAAGCAAAATGGCGGTGACTGGGTACCGTGCAAGAGAGTGAGAGAATGTCCCCATCCTACTCCTACCTGCAAAAGAGCAAACCTTGTCTAGTTCTACCAAGGTTTTGAATGACTCAAATAGTAAATTATGGCCCTAGACCAGAAAGTTGGATTATATCACACTCGCTAGGACCATTACCATTCTGACCGTAAGTCGTATAAGCTGTTTATCTTTATTTTGAAGCCGAAAGGAAGTATGATCTTACAATCGTTTGAAAATAACGATTGAAAGTTAGTGTAAAAATTATTTTATATTCTTTATAAATTATTTTTATACAAATAAAAAATTGCATTTGCTCTACTAACAATGTTACTATGGATTGTGAAGTTATAAAATTGATTTAAAAAATATTCCAAATTTGAGCTTTCACTTGCGGTACGCTACTTTACTTAAATGAAGCTAGGTAATTATTGGAGCAATGTGTAACTCTGTAGAACTATTTAATGTAGCTTGCAGAAGAGTTATTACTTAATAAGAACGTTTAATTACTATTTAAAACTATTTTCTAAAAAATAAATTTTATACCATGTATGTACGAAATAATATATCAAGGTATACTATGTACAGTTAAAAGTTTGAAACGCTTAAAAAACATTGATGCTACGAACAAAATTTTGGTATAGGTTAAGTTAGGCTAGGTTAGGTTATATTAGCTGTCCACGAAGGACACACTTAGGCTATAGAGCCCATTGTGATGTCATATGTGTTTTATTACCTTTCCATTTAATAATAATTTTATTTATCAGCTCCTCAATTTCAGAGGCTTCATGCATATACCATGCACTACAGCAGCCCATCACAACTATTAATTAAATTAATTTTGTTGCGACGGCGGGTATCGAACCCGCTACCCTAAGCATACCGCGGACGGAATTGGTTAAAATTTTGGTATATGTATGTGTTCATAAAATCGGCTAATTAGTCCATTTGCGGGTGTCTTTCCGTCTGTCTTTCTGTCGATACGGTAACTCAAAAGCGAAAAGAGATATCAAACTGAAGATTTTATAACGTGCTCAATACGTAAAAAGTGAGGTCGAGTTTGTAATTTTTTTATATAAAAAAGAGCTCGTTTTTATATAAAATAACAGATGGTTAAAAAACTTACTAAAAAATTCAAAATTTAATTCGTTAGTCTTCAGATACGAATATTTAGAACAAAACACATACATCCAAAATTTCATTATAAATAAATAATAATGATAAAGTGGGTATAAAAAAAATTCTTGAACAAAATAATGTAATCAATAAAAAAAGAATTTTAAAATATTTATCTAAATATTCCCACAGCTGACTAATACTATTTGTATCTTTTCTATCTAGAGATAAAAATATAACAAAGAAGAAAAAAAAATTGAAGATATAACAAAATTGTGATGTGTGCACTTGGGAAATTTAAAATAAGTAAATTAAATAATTAAATTTAAAAAAATATCTATCCATGATGAATAATTTGTGTTGAGCAGTATATCGAGGACGTTTTATACAAAAAAAAAAACAGAAAAGAGCTCTTGTTTATTGTACGAAGAATAAAATAGGCACTGAAAGCAAACTAAAAATTCTCTTTTTATAAAACCATTTAAGATTTAGACCGTGAGTCCATATTATATTAAGTGTTTTTTTTTTTTTTCTTTGTATTTTAAATATTCAAATAGGAAAATTTGGAAACATAGAAAACTGCTAGAACAAATTACCTAAGTGTCACGTTTATAGAGATTAGAGCGTGCAAGAGAAGACACTCATACTTCTGTTTCTAAAATACGAGAAAGACAGTGACAACCTAACCAGTGACAACCAAAAATACGAGTAGGACAGAGAGACAACATTTCTTTTATACCTATACTTCATTACTATAAGAGAAACTGAGATAGGTAGACAAGTCGTATACCCGTCTCGATAAAGGGGCATACAATAAAGTTTATGGCACCCAATAAAGTTATAACAATGGTGGCATTGACTTAAAATAACTCGCCAATGCCTGAATTAGAGTTTTAAAAAAATCATTGGCATTTGATGGAAAGGTTAGAAAGTTGTTTTAGAATTTTTAGATAAACACCTCATTATCCATTTTTTTTACAGGCAACGAACAATTTTGGCACACTTCCAACAATTTTATACAAATTGTCAATGACCTTACTCTTTTTATATCCGACAGCCAAAAAAAAGTCAAGAAACACAAACTTCGAACAATTAAATTTTAATAAATTCGATACTTGAACTACGGTGAAAACCTCAACTTTCCTGCTTATCAAACTTGCCTAATTAATTATCTTTTTCTTAATCTTGATGTTATTACGCAACGATTGGCATAAATCTGAGATCGTTGTTCCCTATCATTCACGACATTGAAATAAATTTAAAAGTGGTTTTAATACGTTGGTCTGACTATGAAGTTCGATTTGAATTTGCAGAACAATTTAATCAAGATATATAACAGTTGTAATTTGATGACTAACTCAATCTTGTGAATTGAGCTTATGATTATTTTAAAACACAAATCAACAATTGGAAAATCGGCGGATGCATTTCAAATTCGTAAATACGAATGTTAAATAATTAAAATGTCTCATTTTGACATCAAGAAACAAAGTTTAAAACCATAAAGATCTAGTAAAAAAAAACGATAAAATTTTGGACATAGCAATCTCTATAGTAATCCATTTACTCGTAAAAATAGCAACTGATCTAATAATAAAAGGAGGGTACGTGAATAAATTAATAATTTTAATTCATTATCCATAAATAGGATTGTAGAAGAATAAGTTGTTTTGAATAATTCGTTTTAAATAATTTTAAATAACCGAATAAATTTTTCTGTCATCTTCACTCTTAAGGTAGTACCAGCATGAAATCACTTTTCGACAGATTTGGCCGAATTTTTTTTCTCGGGTTTATAATAGCTTTATTTATGAATTCCTAAAATTTCATAATTTTTGACCGTTTAGATCGCGAGATATTTAAAGACAAAGTTCGCGATTTTGAGGGTCATGTCCCATTTAAAGCATGTAAAATGTCCGGTCTCTCCAACTATTTTTTATGATATTATTATATATTGAAGAAAAAGTAGAAAAAAATGTTTATACAATAAAATTCTAAAAAAAAAAATTTAGAAATTAACTTTCACTTTCGAGATATTAATTTTGACGTAAATTGATCGAAATTGGGACGTTGGCATAATTATTTCCCATTTTAAACGGTCAAAATTTCTGAAACTTTGGGAATTAATAGTAAGCATTATTAAATTCTTAAATTTAATTTTTCGTTAAATTCTGTCGAAAAAAAAATTGTACCATTGCTTTAACATAGAAACTGCAAATACCATGCTGGAAATACCTTAAGTGATTGTTAAATTTTCTTCATACATATAATATTTCACCATTTAATTTATTAAATGCGGCTTTGTAAGGTTATTACATTAAACGATCGTGATATACAATCTTCTTTTATGTAATATTTAAACTAAACCACTTCAAACGATTCCATGCAAGCTTTTATATTCCGTTCGTCTTTTTTTCTCAGAAAATTTTCTATTTTAGTCTTAGTTAAAGGTTTTGCATTTTTGCTCTTGATCTAAAATTATATATGGTTTTTGGAAACTTCAAATTCATTTCAAAACTTTCACCAAAATTTCAAATGAAAAATATTAGTACGAATTTAATTTTTGATCAAACTTTTGACACCCGAAAATTCTTTCTAGAGCACGTAGATATAAATCATATCCAATATCACACTTTTTCGAATTTTTTTTTTCACACCATAAGACATAATTGGTACGTAGCTTTATAAAGTTGGTACGTAACTTTATATTATTGGTTTATATCATTTCATACCGAACCTTTTTGAATTTCTAAAAAAGGTGCGGGCAAATTTTTATAAGAAAACTTAATCCACTTCTTTCATTTCCTTAAAATTATCAGATGGAATTGTATGAGATAAGTAACGATAAACCAACAACTCGCAGCAATATACCGATTTAAACCTTCTAACTCTTAGGTTCGAATATAGGCTCTAAGTTGTTTTGCGGGCAGGATTACTTGAATTTTCGAATGATACGTACTTTTAAGCGTAATTTCTCAAATTTTGCGGAAGCGACTCTTTTATTATTTCAATTCAATTCTATTCAATTCAATTCAAGCTATTCAATTGACATCAAAGCAGCTGTTTAAATAATCATGTAATTGCTTATTTTGAGCATACATTGCAACATGTACCTTTATTTTACTAAATAACGCTTACATCCTAATTTTAAGAGAATGCATTTATACTAAAGAAGGCGCTGACTTTATTTGTAAAGCTTCAATAGGTTAATAATACAACGAGTGAAAGTGAATGTTTTCATAATGTATCGTTATGCTTGATAAATGAAAAATAGCGTCATTGGAATGACGAATGGAAAGAAAATTTCACTTTTTTAGCATGCTTTTATTAGCTTCATACGTACGTAAGTATGTTAGTATATACCAGAAATTTTGAATATGAGTGACCTTCAAAACACCAGATTAACTCGAAATTCGGCATACTTATCAAGGGCCGATAACAAAACAATAATTTTATTAATTTGATTATCCTGATCAGAATTTTCAGGATTAACAATTTCCATATCCGAAAATATAAACAATTATTTGCGCTCCCACCATATTTATACCGAATTTTTGATAAATAACTAATAGTCTAAAACACAAAATAAATGATAGTTTAAAACAACTTAAAAACACGCTTTTGTTACTAGCTAAAATAAAAGTTGAAAATAATTTCTTTAAATTCAAAAAATTTGTTTTATCATAAATAAGATATTTTATGAGGACTTTTCTTTTACAAGTATCTGTCATTAAAATATTAACAATAATTGAAATGTAGCACAGCACGCTTCTGTACGACAAAATGATTTTTTGAATTTAAAGAAATTCTTTTCTACTACTAAATTATAATTTATTATGCGGGTAGATTTTTTTAAATGATACTTTCAAAGTTATTTATAGATTCGCGGGAAAAACAATTTTTCGTGTATGAGGATAGACATATTTTTTTCAGCCCCTTTTTTTGAGCGCTTCACCATACTAGAAGGCATCTATTCATGTTAAACAAAATCAATTATCTATGTGCCCATACTTGGAAAATTATAACCATTAAATGAATGATATTGTGAACAACTCTCCCCATAATATCAACTTCCACCTATGCACATTTGATACGTATAAATTACTACCACTAGACACCACGTGTGGTGTAGTGTACTGTATTCATGTAATAATATTCTCAAGAGTCATTTTTCATGTAGATTTTCCATTAACAATTTTAATAATAACATTGAATTTGTATTTATTGTTAGAATTAATAACATATATACACAAAAGAATATAAAAAATTAAAATATAAAAAAATGTAAAATGACATATATCATTGTACTTCAAATTTAATCTATTCATCAAAACAATAGGGTTTTACCTCTATTTTTAACAGAGACCACGCATATTATCTTTCTCCTATATTTAAATTTTATAACCTACTAACTATTTTCATGGCCAAAAAGAAATTATTAAACTATATTATTCTTAATTCGGCCAGTAGGTTACAAACAAGGTTGTTGTGCACTTAAAATTCCAAAGCTTAAATGCTCTTCCCTCACCAAGGAGAAACAACGATAGGATTTAAAAAAAATCCAGAATTTGGTGTACTTGTCGAAACGAATGTGTTAATTATAATTTGTTTGACGAGTCCAGTGACCGAAAGTGTTAAGGCCGTGCTTTCAAAGGGTATGCTTTCACGTCCCGGAAGTGATGGTTTATTAAAAAACGGGCCTGTTAATTGATTTAATTGTCTTTGAACGGATACGAAGGAAGTAAAAATCTGTAATCGTAGATGCTTTCTTCATTTTCTCTTCAAGAGATTCAAACCTATGTCGACAACACAGTCCACATTTTTACATAAATTAAAACTAGCAGACCCAGCCACGCGTTGCTGTGGCTAAGGTTCTTGTTATATTACATTGTAGTAAACTATTCAAAGGGAACAGTAATTGTAGTTTCTATGCAACGTGTTTTATTTTTAACATAGCGCCATCTGTAGAATACTTACTCAATCCAGTCAATAGATAACGCCAATCCAGTCAACAAATAATTTGCAATAAAATAATATTGCGACTATAAATTGAGATGTCCTACCTTTCAAGTAGGATCAAATTGCACTCGTTGTGCAAATCAAATTTAAATTCGGTTCAGTAGTTTAAGAGTCCAAAGCGGAAAAGCAACGTGACACGTAATTTTTATATATAAAGATTAGTCATGTGGACGATGTGACTGAAAAAAGGTTATTATTATGGTTATTATGATGATCACAAAATTAAGTTTTCTGTCACATCACAAAATCCTTATTCCTTTATAAATTTCTATGATTGACCCCTCATTTTTAGGCTTTGCATGTTGGCTAATGACGAAAAATATAGGCTCACGGTCTTAAAAGGTACCGCTTAGGAAAAAAACAAGCTTAAGAAATAATATTAAGATTGAATTTTGTTCTGTATGCAATTTGAATATCATATCTGTAATTAAATTTCCTGTAAAGAAAAAATAAGTAAATTACTGTACATATTGCCTGTTTTTAGCCACTAGTATTTCGCACTGCGCATAGGTCGAGTTATATTTTTTCTACAAATACATTATTTGAACTATGCCGGTTGTAACAAAAAATGAAAATGAAATAACTATACAGTCGCTAGTTTTAGCCAGAACATTTCCTTTTTAGATATGTTATATTTTATTGGATGTAAATAAAAATAAAAACAAGTAATTATGTCGAAAAAAAAAACATACAATTAGTAGTTTTTTTATGTAAATTAGTAAAAAATATTATTTATACGAGCAAACAATAGTAATAATATATCATGATAATAAGACATTTGGCTCGATTTAACCATAATAACTAAAGCTGTAGTAGGGAACATAGAATATAGTAAATTTGTATATTTTTAATAAAAGCTTATAGACAGAGTAGTACAAACCACCGTAAAGTGTTTAGTAAAAACAGGGTGTAATAATATGCATTGTTTATACGTACTTTGCAAATAGATTCATTCCTCTTTGAATGCTATTTTTGCTTACTATATAACTCCTGAACTAATCATTTGCAGTCTTCTTTTTATCGTTTTATTATACTCTATGTGTGAAATATGTTAGAGTGTTTTAAGTTGAGTCTCAAGTTTGTAACGCTTAGAAATATTGAAACTACAAAGACTACAATTTTGATAAAGGTGTTATACATAAAATCACCTATTTTGTATATTTTCGTTGCTCTGTCTGCCCGCCGATATCTCAAAAACGAAAGAAGAAATTAAGGTGGAATTTTCATAGCATACTCAATCCATAGTATACATATAAGTGAGTTTGACTTCGTAAATGATACAAATAAGCCAATTGAGTTTTGCGTCCATAGAACCTATTTTTTAAAGTGTATCCTTTAAACCGTAACCGTAAGGGCTTAAATAAGAGAAAAAATTTTACTTTCCATTTTCTCAAAAATTATAATAGATATAAGCGATAAAAATTTCCATCAGATTGTAAACGGTTAACTACTCTAACGAGTGCTACCTCAACACCTTATGACGAAAATCAACTCATTACGCTATGATTAGTTGGTCCGGGTTCAGCTACCATAGTTTGGAGGTGAATTTTGATGCTTTTCGAGGAAGCTAAATTAACTTGTTTTTCTAGCTTACAATATGACGGAAATTACAATTATATAAGGATTCTTTTTCGGTCATGTATTTAGAACTGATTGCCCACCCGCCTCAATTTTCACGGCCATTCTTATTGCTACATCCAGTATATTTATAAATTATAATAATCGTTATATTTATTTAAAATTCTTTTGATGTCATATTCAGGTTAATTATATTACTGCTAGATGAAAAAAAATTTATATATATATATATATATAACAATAATAATAACATAGAAATATTATTATATATATTTTGTTGATTTGGTAGAAATTTGTGTGCTATTCCAAATAAGTGCCAGTTGGCATCAGTTACAAGACCATCTACTATACTTCTACTGTATCTAATTTAAGTAGTGGAAAACCATCTACTCTTCCACATAATATGCTTAAATTTAATTTGTCAATCTATTTGATTTTTGTTTTTTTTTTTTTTTTTATAGACATTACGATAATTGATGTGAATTTTTGTGAGTTAGTTTTTTTAGTAATTTTTCAAATGTTAAAAAATAATCAGCTAAGTTAACATTTAATAGGCTTCAAATTTTTGACCCTGACTATCCTGTGAGGAGATAATGTGTCTGACCGGTATGTATGTGTGTTCATCTGCTCCGTCCTAGCTCGTTAACTAAATATCATAATTTGACCAATGAGATGTCGTTAAAAACGTCTGGATCGTCCGTAGGTTATAGGCTTTGTCACCGAAATGATTAAATATGATCGAAAAACAAATTTCGGTTTGATGATAGCGTGTTTGATATTAAATGAAAGGTCGAAATTGTTATGGTAAGTAAAATCTTCATTACAGTCGGGGAACCTCTTTTTTCGTTCTGTGGAATACTGTTTTGTGTTCGAGGTCCCCCGAAGGTAATGACGATTTTATTTATCATAAAATTTCAGTTGAAAATATTTTCTTGTTTTAATACTTTTAAAGAGCGTGATTTTATAGTCGTCGCGGTTTAAGTTTTTGAAGTTTATTTTATTAGGTATAGTAAAAATTTTCGAACTGCATATACTCTTCGGGATTTTCAATTTGTAAGGCGTCGTTAATGCTTGTGCATTATAGATCTTGCAAAAATTAAACTCGCAGACATTGTAAGTGCAATCTTCCTAAGAAAATTTAAATTAACTGGTAGCACAAATTGGGTCATTCCTACTTTGTAAAGGTTGTTTTGACATTGAGGCAATACTTGAATAAAGGCGTCAATAAAGTCCCACAGACTCACCCTAGCCGTATAACAATGACATTGAACTGGTTCGTATTTTCATAATATTCATTTCGTGAAGAAAACATACTTGGTTTGATTAGAGGACAATAGCAAGTCGGACAAGAAACAAGTCTGTGTTCCATGTTTCAAGATCTTATACACTCCTATCATTACTCTGCATTTCAAATAATACAAATCCTGTAAAGTGTGTAAAGTATAGTTAAATATCCGTAAGAAATCGTTTCCAAAAAAGTTCCTTCAAATCGTCAATCAGTTTTAAAATTTTTGCTTGTAGAAAGTTCATTGAGGAAATACACGGAAAAGGAAGATAGTTTGAGGTGTAAATGAAATAGATAGTGCGACCAAATTTGAACGAAATGAGAATACTTGTTAACCTGCATTCGCCATTATTGCTGTATGTTTGTCGACAATTATTTCAAATGTTTAAGTTAGAAAAATTCTCATAAAAAATTGCTATAAATATAAACGATTGTATTTTCTCCGTCGAGAATTTTTTATATTAAAAAATTATCATAATAGCTGTAATCACTCTGTATATCTCTATACATATAATGCACAAGAACAAAAAGTTTGTAATTTGAATGATAACAAAATTTTGTACATAGTAGGTATACAACGTACATATATTAAATATTTATGTTAAAGTAATATAGCTGCAGTGGTGGGTAAAGGAGATTACTGTACCGGGGATCACAATTTGCATTCATATGTTTATTTAAGGTATTTAAAAATATAATAATGAAAAGTCTCTTCTTAGGGCACTATTATATCTACACACCATGTATCTCTTTTTAGCATTTAAACATTAAGCAGCTATCGAAAAACTATAATTATATATTGTTACAGGCAATTAATGATTCGAATCCATATCAATCTTGAATTAAATTCAGCAAGCGATTGTACTTGCTACCGCTTATTTGAATATGTAATATTCACAATTCTTTTTATATAACTATGTAACGTTCTCGTCTCTGAGTGTCATTAGTTGTACAACTCTGACTACTACTAGCTATAATTATCTGTAAATAACTTATTTCGTCATATTTTTAGCCAAACAACATTTTAAGCCACCACCCAAATCTTCCTTGATCCGGTTTTTCAGCAATTTCAGTTAATTCAAATTTTATTTTAATTGTACTATTTCGTCAACAACCAAAATTTTTGTCCATTTTGAACCGAATTCTTGGAAGTATGTCCCTATATCGTATTCGGCGGATGGAGACTGGACTGAAACAAAAAGTGTCTTACACCAACCGACTGACATATTTTACTAGTTTATTATCTTGAATTAATTATTTTACGAGTTTATTATCTATTCTCAATGAGGTCATGGTCTTGTGGTTACGGTGCGCGCTGCTCGTGTTGAAGGTATTCAGATTGAATTTTTAAAGATTATCGCGTTTGACAATTAAAATTCCAAGCCACTCTTAGAAACCTTAGAATATCCTTAACGTTGTTCTAAAAATAGTTACAATATTTTGAAGACGCCAGATATTCTTTGAACTTTGATTATATGAATGATGGCAAAACTCTCAAAGCAACTATTTGCGGACATTCAAAATAAGAGCAGAGTAAATGTTTGCTGACTACTCTATTGGTATGTATTAAAGTCCAGCTTACGAAAAAAATTGGCAAGTTTGGTGCTTGGTATATAAAAGTAATCGTAGTATATTCTCGTCAAGGTACACGACTTTAATCTATAAGTAGATACTTACATATCTATGTAAGAACTTATTTATTATATAAATTACATAAAACTAAGATAAAACAGGTAACTGAAATGCTATAGTGCATGTTATTAAATGGTATTTGTTTATGTATATGAATTTTGAATGAGATACCTGCTGTTTCATTGAACAACAAAATAAAAAAAAATGAAAAAAATTAATATCAAATATAACTCACCTGTTAAGCAAATGGACTATCAAGATTTAAAACAAAATCGAATCTTTGTTGAATCGAATCAATAGAAAATAGTTAATATGTGATTATAAAGTTTTAGTTAAAAAGCAATAGGTATTCTGCTTTAAAAATAAGTGTTCAGCAAGTTAAGTATAGTTAAGTATGAAAATGATACGTATAGCTGCAAACCTGAGAAACTAAAAAACCAACTCAAAAATTACCGCATTTACTCGGAACATTTTTTTCAGAATTAAAAGACCCTCTGAACAAACGGGAATTTTGACTACGTCAATTTTTTTTCTTAAGCATCCACCGGCATTACCCAGAAAATCCTATTCAAAAGCTGAGAAAATTTCCAATATTTATACGGAAGCATTATAGACCGACTTTACCCTACTAATTCTAAGCAGTACAATTTATAGAATGGAATAAACCTGTTAAAATACCCTCTTCATGACAAAAATTATCAGCAAAACAGCTATTGAAGATTGTAATCCAGAATCATCAAAATTTGTATTTGCAAAGATTTTTTTGTAAATTCTTGTAAGTTATCTTTTCTTCAAATAGTCAGACAATGAATTCTAAATTGTCAACTTCGATTTCGAATACCCATTTCCGATTGGAAAAATGTCAACAAATTTTTTATTTAACCTCTTCATTACTTAATTAATTTGAAAATTTGACACTCATTGATGCATTTTGTACAATATATTGTACACCTGCTCTATGAGGAAAAATAACTAATTTCACTTCAAGACTTTTGTGAAATATATTTTCCAGTTAATATAATTATTTTTGAATATTAATAAACCATATTCTATGATATTTGTTTTCATAAAGGCGTTTATTATTGAAATATTTCAAAAAATATACTTAAAAAATTAATTCAAAATTTTTGTTTTAATAAGGATGATGTCAGATGACCAAATTTGAGCCCAAAAAGTTTTTTCCTCTTCTAGATTAAAATTGGTACTATATGTATGCCAAATTTTTATGTACAATATATTGTACACCAGTAGTGAAGAGGTTAGTTAAAGAAATAATGTTTTTATCAGAAAGCAAGGAAGATTACTTTATAATAGTTTTCAGTAACATTTAAAACAATAATTTCCATTTCAATTTAGTATAAATCAGTGCCGGATTAAGCCCATCGGGGACCCTAGGCCAATAATATTTTGGGGCCCCCCTTTTTTGAATATTTGTAAAATTAATCGTTATTTGTGTATTCATAGCATTCGTACAGCCTATTCATATCATTCCAAGGTTATAAACGAAATAAAATGAACAAAATAACTTGAAAATAACAAAAAATAACTTGAAATTGAAAATTTTTGTTCAAAAATAATCATATCAGATTTTCGTGGGGGCTCCTGCCCGTCGGGGGCCCTAGGCCATGGCCTATTCCGGCCTAATGGGTAATCCAGCACTGGTATAAATTTTACATTTCTTAAAATTATTGATTTGGTACTTCAAGATCTCAATGTTCATAAAACATACTGTTTTTATTTGATTACATATTCAATAAATAAATTGGTTTATAGTTAAAGTAGTTTTTATGTATACAAATAAATTCAATAATATTATGAAGTTTCTCATAAAAATATAATTCATGAATTTTGTACATTAAAAGAGTTCAAGCAATTTATTTTATGAAAGATAATTTCTAAAATGATGTAACTTTTTTTAAATATAAACACAGAGAAAAATATGTGTAAATACAGGGCGGTATTCGTGAAAGTTTCGTAAGTATCAACTCAAACATTTCTTTAATATATATGTGTCAAGCTTTGTTACATTTCCAAATTTCTAAGAAACAGCATCGAAAGCTTCCTTTGTATTTCGACTACGAGCTGAAAAATTTGTTGTTGGTTTTATAAGAATATCATAAACATTATAATCTTCTAGGTAAAGCTTTTATGTAAAATTAATTAAGATTCTGAAATGTAAAATTTACTTTTTAGCGAACTGCCGAAGAATTTTTAAAATCGGTTAAGTTGTGAATTTAAAATGACGATTTATATATATTTTCATACAAACTTTCTTCCCCAACTTCATCCATTTAGGGGATGAATTTCGAAAAATCCTTTCTTATGTGACACCTACAGTATAAAATCAATATCTTCTCGAAATTCCAAACTTCTATCATTAGCGATTCAGGCTTGGCGTCGATATATCAGTCGCGACATTGGCTATTCCCCCTCCAGATTATTTCCCCTATCTGAAATGTTTCTGATTTTAAATAATATACAAAAAGAATCATTTTGGAAAAAAAATCAAAAAAATCGGAGCTGTCATTGAGGACTCCCTAAGAATGGCTATTTTATGTATTCCTTGATCCGACTATAGTTGATCATTTCATTTCAATACATCTGATGAATCAAATTGTTAAAGTTTTTTTTTTTATAAAACGAATTATTAATTTGTGGCTTAAAAAATAAAAAAATTCTAAAACTATTATTAAATTATATTATGTGATGTACGAAACACCAAAGAATAATAATAACATGCAATACTACTACCACGTTGGCCACGTTCTGGGTAGTATAGGAAAGCAAACAAAAAAATAAATGAACCTAGCCATGCAAAACTTATGAGCAGCTAGCACAGCTAGCAATGAAGTTATGTTTTCCGTATGTATGTATGCATCCCAAACTCGTTCCAAACAACAATATGTTGTTGTTTTAAATGATGTTAACAACATCCAAGTGAAGTAAAAACGTTCATACCCAAATAAAATGATCTATTAGAGTTTATAAGGAATACAAGATAGAGCTGAAGGTAGCACGCATCGGGTTTGCAAAATATAGTAGCAGTAAAGTATAAAGATCAGAATCAAGCATTTCTTCATATTTTGTCAAATTTGTTACTCGCAAGCAAAAATAGAGAAAGTAGCTTTTAGAACCATAAAAGAAAATTCATAGAATTGTTATCCATCTTTCTACAATTTCTATTTCACAGGTTTGCTTGTAAATAAATTTGAATTAGCATAATAATAAGGATTTTATTTTGAAATGACAAGTGAAATCAACAAAATTTAAAAAAAACCCCGATAAATTTTTCAGCTACGGTACCCTAAACTTGCATTTGAAACACATCTAAGAACACTCTCCAATCCATTGCGTTTAAAGCCTTTTCCAAACTGACTAAACGCACTTGAAAAAACACTTTCCATTAAAAAACCTATTAAACAAAACCATAAACATCAAAATCGGTTTATCCGTTTAGGCGCTACGATGCCACAGACAGACACATACACATAGCGATCAAACTTATAAACCCGTTTTTTTTAGTAAGGGGGTTAAAAAATATGCCAATTTTACGCCCAAGGCCAATTTTACAGAGGTCAATGTAATGATGAATATTTTTGACGACATGTTGCACTGCTCTTAGATATATATATATGATGCTAATTATTTACTTATACTAATCGATAGCAATACTACCAAAAAGGCGGATTTCGCTTAATTACCAATGTTTTACAATTATGTTCCTAAATAAATTTACATCTTAACAAGTGAAAACAAACAAATGACTAAGTTAATTGTTGAAATACCATGTATAGACAGTGTTGATTACTCTGTCACATTACACATACATACATGTCACACATATATATCTGATATTCCCATATAATACTATACAATTTGCGCATAATTTGCACGGGTAAACAGTGATGTTTGCGAAAACATGTTTCAAGCAAAAGTTGTTTTATTTTTTTATAAGAAACATTTTTTACATTTAAACTTTTGTTCTATCTCTAACGGTTTAAGATAGGTCCTACGGACCTAAGATCCAATTGACCTATGTTGCTCATTTACGAAATTGACCTCACTTTTTACGTCCTAAGCACGCTATAAAAATTTCAACTGGATATCTCTTTTCGTTTTTGAGTAATCGTGATGAGAGGCGGACAGAGGACAGACGACAGATAGACGACAGACGAAAGACGACAGACAGACATACAACCGGAATTGACAACCGGAATTGGACTAATTAGGTGATTTTATGAATACCTGTACCAAAATTTTGTTCATAGTATCAATATTTTTAAGCGTCACAAACTTGGGTCTAAACTTAGTATACCTTGGTATATTTCATATACATGGTATATAAATTAAAATGAATGAATTCCTTGTTTTAAATATCAAATCACAAGGGTATTTAAAATGGTATAGTGGTTACACACCCTTTTCACGCCCAAGTTCACGATTAATAAGTTTTTAATTTTTATACACAATTAAATTTAAAATATATACAATATATTACACAACTGTTGAACTCTGTTGAAACTTGATACAGTTCTTGTTATATACAATAACTTAAGGGAATATTATAAAAGAAGATAAAGAGTAAGTAGATTATATTACTGACATACAAAAACTCTTTCATTTAAGGACGAAATTTATCGTTTACTCTTTGCCAGCCCTATGTACATACAGTAGAAGAGTTAGTGGAAGTATTAAATCTTCCTTTCATAAAACAAAAGTTCAATTGATATTTTCAAGTCTTCAAAGATCTGAAGGGTACCATCAATACTTTTAAGGATAATCTGAGTTGTTAAAATTACAAAAAATTTATGAAAGATTTCGGACCATTGGCAACCATTCTGAAACTTTCATCTTTCTTTTGCATTCGTTGCTTTCTGCATCACTGCGCTCAGCAAATAGTTGTAAGACAAACAGTCTGGGTTTCCGATTGAAGAATTCCTGTACAATCCCCAGAGAAAAAAACCTTGCTTTTTGTTTTATGTTTGGAACAAAAAAATCATCTGAAAAATGTCTATGATATGATAAAACCTCGCAATTTTATCTTCATCACTGAAAATGCTCTTCGAAAATTATTCAAGTCTAACCTGTGACTTATTTTTGAAGAGATAGTTCATTTTCGGGAATAAGGGTAAAATAGCAATTATTGGTGGCGGACTGCACCAAATTAGCAAAGAGTAACATTCATAATAAGAGTAATCACTAGCTAATTCTTACTGATGATGACTACTTGGTAGTTGAAAATACGTATTTTAAAAATACAAAAAACTGATCTAGGAAATTGGGGCAAAAATCGAAATTTATTTCGATATATGCTAGAGTTCTCATTTATTATCTTCGAGATTTACTATCTCATCTATTATCTCTTTATGTTATTCCAAATGTATGGTGATCATTCGGAACAAAATTGAATATACTTTAAATTGTAAACGAATAAATTTTTCTCAAATGTGTCGTTTAGAAGACATAAATCAAAAAAAGAAAAAAGTATGAAAGTTTTAAGATTTTTAGATGCCTCCCTTCTAGCAAAAGCAAAAAATTCGTGCAAAACTTCAAAAAGTTATTTTTACTTGTTATTTAAAATATTGAATACATTTCCAGCTTTCCCCGATTTACTTAGCCTAAACACCGTAAGTAATATATCTTGATATAAATTGAATTAATACAGAACAAGTCGTGAATTAATTAGTTTTTGGGTCGGCAAAACAATAGAAAGAGTCACAGAAGTTGAAAGAGGGTAAAATAATACTATTTTAGTAGTGAACCAGATTTTCGGCTGTCGTGGTGTACATATTTGTTTTCTACCAACACATTCAATGATTTTGTACCGTTTTATGACTACATGATCCACCCCAGAAACGCAGACTAAAGGTTGACATACATTTTTTTGAGGAGTTTAATACTGTTGGCTCTTGGATCAATTCAAACTTCTTCAAGCAATGAAAATATATCTATCATTCTATATCCCAGTCAACGTATATATCGTAATATAGATCAGTTTAGAGAACGATGGAACAGTGAGAACTATGAACAGTACCAACAAACTAAATATATAGAGTGTCTAGCTTAGTTGGCTACATATGGAAAAATTTTTTATTAAATGTTTACGAAAAAAATTTATTCTTTATGAATAGCTCTGCTTTCAAAAATATTCATATTCGGCTATTCACTTTTAACATCGAATATACAGGGTGTCAAATAACTGAGAAAGTTCAATAGGAATGTTAATGGTCGTTTATAATTGAAGATCACTTAGAACAGATAATAAGGGAAATGGTTCAAGAAATCACTCCCGAGATATGTAGGAGGGTATACAATTTTGTAAAAAACAATTACATGTATGGAATGCGAAGGTCGATACGTTGGGCAATAAAGAATAAATTATTCTCGTAAACCTTATAATAAAAAAGTTTTCCATATGTAGCCAACTTAACTACCACCCTGTATATTATGTATGTAGAAGGTATTGTGTTTAGGGGCCCTTTTGTTTATTGTATATACCATATTTTCACATATTTACTTTTTATATCTATGAATATGTTGTTATGTGTATACACAGAGTGATTTTATAGTTTTAAGTCTTGCTGCAAAGTCTGCGAACAACATCCTTTCAAAACTAAACTTTCACCGAAAAAATGAATCACATTCAATTTTTCTGCTTCATTATATATTAAACTGCCTAATAGAAATAATTCTGATCATATCAACCACAACCAGAGGATGAACCAAGGATGAATGATAAAAACTACTTGTTAAAGGATTTGAATCATTACAGTAGGAGTTATCCATGTTATTAGTTAGTTATCCAACAATTTCTTGGTTATTCTGCTTTGATTTATTTGGCAAATTCCGTATTTTGGCATAATTTAAAAGTTAAGAAAAATTGTTAAGTTCATTGAGTTGTCACCAATGCTTTTAACAATGGTTTTCAAAAGAATTGAGATTCTCAATTCTTGCTGTGATTTCAAGGGGAAACATTTTGGGCGCAATCGTGTATCTTGCCTTCATATTGGATTTACCAGTTGATAATGAAAACATTAAATTTGAAATTGTTATTATAAAATTTCTGTAGTATCAATTGAAAATTTTCTTTCAGTCTTAGGAAAAGACTGAAAAAGCTTCCTTCAGAGCGAAATCGGTGAAATATAGTTATATAACAGATATTCGAACTAAAGACGATTTGTGATTTATTTAAGATGGTAATTTGAATTTATTTTAATTTCTAATCAAGAGTAGGTTATTTATGAAATTTATGTTATAGTTTTGAATAATCATATTTATTTTTTGACGTCCTATATATTATACAATATAGATATAAAAATATGCGAACGCTTTCAATCGTAATTCTTACTGCGTCGCCTTTCATTAAATATAACTGTTATGTCCGCAGGATGTACTCAATATGAAATATTGTTTTGCATTTTCTGTTTATTTTTTCAACCTGGTACGCTAACAATATTAATTAGATTATGGACTCATCAAACTTCAACGTATTGAATTTGAATATCCCTAGTGAATTGAAATTGTATATTATACAACTAGTGCTCTAAATTGTCAATTTCACAAGAGAGTGAATTACAAATTATGTGACATGCTAGTGCTTTTACCACTAGAGTGTGTGATCTTAAAGAATGTAGAATAAGTTTTCTCATTTTTCCGTGCTAAATAATTCCGGGCCAAATGACTAAATAACCCACTGCGTATGACAAATTTTGCTACTAGATACAGCTGTTTGATACACGGAAAAAGTGCAGAAAGGCAGTACTTATCCTATATATATGAGTGAAATATTTTTGTTTGTTTCAATTTTTTTATATTTTTTACAAAGCAAGTTAAAAATTAAAAACCCTTATAACTCAGCCAATGATGTAGGTGCCTTTTTTTAGAATTCCAGTTTGCGCCGGTGCTGCCATTCGATGCATAATTACACCAAGAAATTTTTTAAAAAGTCCCTTAAATATTTGTCTCTTAATTACCTTGTTTTTTTTTATAATCTGACAAAAACTATTTCAGATGTCGGAAAACATCTGACATCTGACATTTTGTTTTTCTAAAGATAATAGCAAATATGAATGAATTCCAACCAGCTTTTTAATGATACTTAATTCAACAAACTTTAATATAAAATTCTATATTGAAATGTATACCATTATCTTCAGGAAATTATAATCTACTATGAAAGCACATATGTCTTATTCCATGGCGAAAAAAGACATATGAGATACTAAAAACTTAAGCGAATTTCTCTTTTATAAATTATTAAAAATAACGCAAGTGTTCATAACGCAAGTCCTTACATTCCTCACTTTCTGTTTCTTTTTTTTTTTCTTTTTTTTGTTGTAATAAATTCAAAAATAAATTTTAAATTGAGTTCAAAAACTTAATTAATTGTACAAAGAACAAAATACATGAATACGGACAAATGCAAAAGAATAAATAAATAAAAAAAATTCGTAAAATGAGATATTTAATAATAACTGGGTTACACTACATCTTTCTATATTAATGTGTACACCAGTGTAATAATTATTGGTCGTACAGTGTGTTCCAAGTAGGAATATACAAACGCATTTGAACAAGTTAGGGGTCATTCATTAATAACGTAAATATAATTTTGCTGATTTTTGAGACACCTCCCCCACGTAATCAATGTTTCTTGTACCTCCTTCCCCCTTCTTACGATTCAATCTGGTTTTTTCGAATTATAAAACGTTATTATAAAAGGATAAGTTACATTAAAACTCACAGTGTAACATGTAAATTAAAGATTTTTTTCTTTAGCAGATAATTTAGGTTTTATATACTCTTTCATTCCTTACAATATAGATTTTCAGCTCATAAAATCTTACGAAGGAATTGGTTTAACCCCCCTCCCTCGACGTAAGCACATGCGTAGATTTTTTCAAACCTCCCTCCCCTAATGTTAACATAATAATTGAATGATCCCTTAGAGCATTGTGAAAATACGTGTATGAGCTAGACATGCGATAAATACGAGTGAAAAATGATTGAATTTATAGCTCATGCATTTTTGGCTGTAGAAATAAATATATTTTTCAAAGTGTGAGTTTTCAAATAACAATTTTGAAAAAATATTTTTTAAATATTATTTTAAGCAAATTGTTTATCCCGTTACGTCCCTGTAAGATTTTTATAATAATAATATCTAACAAGGCCACTATGATAAAAATAATTACCTTTAATTCGTAGAGTAGAAAAGCATAGTTATTGAAAAACCATGTATTTAAAAATTAGTAGCAGAAATCAATAATTTTTTTAATCTCCTCATCCGAAAGCAATCCTTATTTGTTTTTTGTTCTGAAGTTCACAAGAGTAACGATTGTATATGGAAAGAAGAAAGTTGCCATAAGTCTTTAAAGGTAATTTTACCTCACGTGTCTTTTTAAAAAAAAAAGTTTAAAAATTTGTATCTCAGTATTGCTCAACTCCTTATACACCTTGTAAAAATCTCGTAGTCTATATATAATGTATTTACGTTGTTGAATGTCTGTCAAAAGTCATTTTTATTTGTTTATGCGAATTCGTATAATAAATATTACAAGGAACAAAAAGTAAACAAAGGAAAGACTACAAAAACAAAAAAAGATATATTAATGCATGTAATGGAGTTGAAAACTTTTTGTGACATAAAAATTTCTACGTAATATAAAAAAATTTTTTGTAATATAATGAACTTTCTCAATTTTAATTTAAAAAAGAAAAAACGTGACATTATACCCTTATTAAATAATACCTATATTGCTATATGAGGATGATGTATTAAAACTGGGCAACAAATTACTGAAAACAACATGAAATGTAACTGAGTAAATAAAATCCAGTTACTCTTTGTCGTTTCGCAAAACTGCTCCATGCGCAGAGTTATTCACACCAAGATGCCAATAGCTGATTGGATGTAACTATATCGAACTATGAAACTTTGGTTGAATAATTTGCGCAATCCAAGATTATTAATAACAAGTCTTGCCAGCTCAAGATATGTGATTTATCAAAACTTATCGTAATGTGCTACGGCATTAGTAAAAATACACCTCAAAAAAGGTTATAGTAGTTTAGTCACGAGCTAAAAAATTTTACTAAAAAGTAAAAAAACCAAAGAAATACTTAGATGCCTACAAATGAGTCTCATGCCCTCAGAAACCATTAAGATCTAGTCGATGATGCATTCATAAACATATAATTCTGAGACTGTATGAAAATTCACCTCAAATATGAAAATGATGTTTGTTATTGTCACATGATCATTAATTTTTGTAAGCATATGGAACGGTATAGATTTGAAAGGCAATTTCTTTCAAAGAATGATTATAATAGGACAAGTCAAAACATTTACTACAATAGTAAATTTTTTTGTTTTATTGGACTAATCTCTTTACGACTTTCTTGCCTGTATTTATGTGGAAGCTTAAGCAAAAGAATGAGGTCTCCTTGGAAAGAAGGCGTTCAAAAAACAATCTTACTTTGAAATAAACAGATTAGTTTTAGAAATAAGTTAAAATGTTTAAAAGTTCAAATCGCCAGTGCATTGAACGTCTATAATTATATTTCCTTCGAAAATATTAACCTAAGCATTCGAAGGTCAGAGAGGGGGCGTGAGGGTGGCTGTTGATTGTAATTCTGTTTCATAGTTTCGACACCCCGATACTCCTTCCTTTCACCCGTTAAATGTAAATATTTCATTTGTTCAAAAACTTGATCGCATTTCAAAAGGAATCAAATCTCATTTTAAGAAGAAATATTAAATAATATCTACGAAATAATGAAGGAGAAATACGACTTTAATGATAGACCTCTTCTACCCACGAGTTTTTTTTTTCGAACTTTTAATGCTATATTACTATGTTCTGACAATATTTCTATTTAATATCCTTTGTGAATATCAGTACTCAGTAGCTTGGCAGTTAAACAAAAAGGATAAGCGCATTCTCAATTTTATAACGTTAAATAAAATAACAAGATCAATAATACATTTTCTTGTTTAAAAAGAATATTTAATAAAAAATTTTTATTCATAAAGGAATTTATAACCGTATACAACTTTTTATCTAAAATGGTAAAAGGTATATTCGTAGAGCTATCACAATTTTCCGAATGGAAATTTTAAGCATTTACGAACAATTGAGTATTGAGTGCTTTCAAGTATAATATGCGATCGTAGGGCGACAGGCTATATTACTATATGATGTTAAAAAAATATATACATGGGTTTTCGTTTTCGCTGCGTACTCACCATCGCTGAAGCATTTTACCCACATGGCACACTAAAGTAGCGTGTATAGTTTAAATAGTAAAGGATATGCGGTAAATAATGATGAGGGTCACTAATAGGTGAAAATTCTTTATTTATAGGGCTCAGTAAGATTTAAGAGCACCTTGAAGGGGAAGGTAGCACATTGAAAAGACATGCTATGCTATCTTCTTTTTCTTTCCAAAGTTAATCGGGTTGCTATATTTAAGCTGCTACGCCAGAAAAATATAAATTATGTAGTGTCATATAAATGGTAACGCTTTTTCAACAGTTATGTATATTTAAATCGAATAAAACCTATACAAAATGTTTTGAAAATTGGAAATCGATTGTATTACTGTTAGTTAATATTTTATTTGCGGTTTTTTTCTGAAGATTCAGAAAATTTCCTGAGCTCAAAGCATTATCATTCAAAGGAAGGTATTGAACATCATCGATGCCACTCATAATTATCGTGATCATTATAATAATCATAATTATCGTGGAATGTTATAATGCTACAAGTTATTTTCTTACATCTGCAACAAACACTTTCTTCTGAATGGGGACAGAGTTTTAGAATTTAAAGATACTTTCACAATCAAAGTTCTAAAAACTCTCTGTATTTGTTGGAATACCTCCTCATTCGTATATTGGTTTCAACCCAGTAGTACACTATTATTTGGCATTATAATTTAATTCTATCTAGGGTTGTACAATAAATTGAATACTGTTCTCCAATAACTTGATTTCATTTCATTTATTTTTATATGTCAACTATTTATACCACTAGAATAACATTGACAGTTCAATTTTATTTGAAATGAAAACTTCTTTTCTGTTACTTCAACGTCATAAAAATGCTTCAATAAAGAAAGAAAATGTGAAGTTTCAGTTTTCATATTTGTAAGAAAAAAATATTATGGAAAATTAAAATGCACATACCATATTATCACACATACTTCGGCTATAGATGCTAGTAGTGAATAAACGCAGGTAAAGATAGTAACAACATCAAAAAATTTTAGTAGTCAGAGTGTAGTTTTTATTTAAATCGGTTTTAATAAAAAATATTTTTTGGTATTTTTACGTTTTGAGATGTCTATAAATGAGAAAATAGTGTTTAAATAAATTTTGTGTGTGTTTTGGTAGACTTTTGTGGCGCGTGATAACTACCCAAAAAACTATACTCGATCTAACAAGGCACCGATCCTATTATTGTTACAGAAGACATTTTTGAAGGGAATTAGCAAATTAAAAAATCAAAAAATCCGGCTGCTTTAAGGAGATATGCAAGGATTGAATACTACTAGGGATTTCAATATAAATTTATAAATAAATTTTTTGATTAACAAATTTTCCAAAAACCACAAAAAATTCCTAGGTCACGGGATTTTTTATTATTATTTTTTCGTTCAAAGTTGGCTGAAAAAATTATTAATCATATAGGTTTTCCTATTCAAATGGATATTCCTATATCAAAATATCTAGAAAGTGTGATAAAAAACTATCTAAAATATTTGGAAAATCTTTTAGTTCATAATAAATACCATAAAAATATAAGCTTGTCGAAAATATAAAAACAAAATTTAAATTTAATTATTAGTTCATCAAAGATCCATCATTTGATGAGCAGAGATTACTATAGTTATTATATGATGATTGAAGAGAGATATCTATGTTATCAAATTTATAAGTAGCACTTGCACACAATATATTATACATTTTTGTAGTTGCGTGGTATTGTAAAGCTAAAAATAACTTATTATTTGACTGCAAAGCATGTATTTGGTTTATATGTATGTACCGTGCAATTTACCAAAACTTTTTTACAATACTGTAGGGAAACAAACACATTAAATAAAAACTGTAAAGAAAAAAACAAGTCGACTACTTTCCATGGCGACTTTAACAGTGATTCATTTTTGGGAAGATTTGAGCCAGTCTAAATTTTAATGGGTCCCGACTAGTCAAGTCGCTATGCAAGCTACCGGTCTTGTTTCTGTTCTTTTCAGTTTTTATTTAAAGCAGTCGTGCTTTTTACTTACTGTTACTCATTATTATACTATATCTTGATGCGTTCCACAAATTAACGCTTGAGAAGAAATAATTGACCAAATTTTTACCTGGCTCATGTACTAAAACGTAATAAATATCACTGATAAATAAGTGTACGACAATTCTAATAACTTACAAACGTCAGTCGTATAACTAACCGCCTGTTTTATGTTTATTCGTTTCATGATCAGTCCCATGAAACAATTTCAACAAACCATCATGATCAGTCCCATTATTGAAATGATTCCAATAAAATTCATTCAATAAAACAAAAGTAAAAGAAAAAAAAGTCTTTTTTGAAATTGAATATTTTTGTTAAGTTAATAAATTTATTTATGTACAGATTTTAAACGTACCACATTATACACATATCTATATATCTATCCTTATGCATGATGGTATGAATGGATAGGTACCTTCTTTTACTAAAAGATTGTATTAAATTTCTGTGAGAAGAATAATATTAAGTTGTGTGAAATATATAGACAATTGTAATATTATTATATGTAAGACAAAGAGAACAATAGTAGAGCAACACACTACATGCTACCGCTACATACACTTTGGTAGATTGCTTTTACTTCAAATAGACATAAACTAAATCAGAGAATTAGGACACGCTGAATATGCTTTTACACTTTCGGGATATAAAATACTACGTAATATGCTCTTAAAAATACTGTATGGTTCAATATACTTACTAAATATTTTTTCAATCAACTATTAGCTGCACGAACAACTTTGGGAACAGGTTCTCAGTAAAGATCCCTTCCAGACAGGATTGAGAGGAGAAACTTAAGTCAAAGGGCGAAACTTAAGTCAAAGGGCGTTGTTTTCTACACTGACGGATTTAAGTTATAGAAGAAGGTGGGTTGTGGGATCTTTTCTGAAGATCTTGATCTGCGTCTATCATTTCGGCTGCCGGATCACTGTAGTGTGTATCAAGCGGAAGTGGTGGCTATTCACGAGGTTTGTGAATGTCTAAGACTGAACACCCTTAGGTGCAGGGACATTACAATCTTCACCGACAGCCAAGCGGCTCTTAAATCCTTCAGCTCAGTCTATCTAACGTCAAAGGTAACACAGAACAGCCTTACGTCCTTAAATGAGCTGGCGGAACGAATGAATGTAGACCTGGTATAGGTACCGGGACACTGGGACATTCCAGAAAATTGTGAAGCCGACGAGCTTGCCAGAAATGGCACGATGCTGCCGGACACAAGCATCAATAAATACCCGGGAGTTACTTATTGAGTATATCAGAAAAGATGGCCGTGAATTATTTTATATTGACTATTTTTACAGAAAGCTGTAATTTATGGTAATGTCAAATTAAATTGATTTAAAAATTTTTTTAAATTTTTTATTAATATATCTTTATTAATTATATTTCATGTGTTATTCTGAAGTATGAGCTATATTGCTGTACAGCGTAACAAACAAACAAACATGCTTACTTTCGTATTTATAATATAACTAGCGGCCCCGACGGACGTTGTCCCGTAAAAACGTAACTCCAATTCATGAATACCTATACTACGTTTAGCCTGTCCGCTAAACCCATCCCGCTAAACCCCAATTTAACTCCTATTTATTGGAGTGGCCTGACCTTCGACCTTTGGCCTGGTCTTTGATAGTAGAGATCGCTGCGCTCGCATATGGCTCTAATAAATGCCTATTGACAATACCTGAATACTATTAAAAATACATAGTACACATAGTATACATAATGTGATATGATTTATATGCGCTCCCACCATTTAATGAAATTTCATTTTTTTGGTACGGAGCCCTCAAAAACAGTTGTACTGGACCAAATTGTGAATCTAAACCATTCTCGAATCCCCTTGAACTCACACAAAAAATTTCATCAAAATCGGTCCAGCCGTCTAGGAGGAGTTCAGTCACGTACACACGCACACAAGAAATATATATATTAAGATATAGAGATATAGAGATAGAGAAGAGAAGAATTACCAAAATATTTTTAGGATTTTCAAACTCAAGTAATTTGGTCATTTTTGCTTGGAAATTTTACTTGTGTTGATAAATATATGATAATATTTAGAACATCTTGTAATTTTGAAACAAAATGTGAGAGTAAAGTACATCTTGTGCTATCAAACATTTGAGAAGGCATGTGATTGTGGTTGCCAGATTGTTTGTCGTGTCAACTCTTACTATGTACGTATACACTGCTGATTCTATTCATTTATATTTATATATCTGTTTTAACTGTTGTAGTAGTGTATAATATAGAGTTCAAACTTAAATAGTAGAGGTATAATGCATGATAGATATATATCTATCTATCTATACACATATAGAGATTTTGTTATTTTCAAATGACATTTTTAAATCAATATTTGAACTTTTATTTTAAATTAAAATTTATATGCTTAAATTCAAATGAATGAATTATTTATAGGATTACTGTACCAAAAAAAAAATATATATATATATATATTATGGTTGTTAGGTCAATTTATTTTATACAAATACATTTTTATTTTGTAAATATACCCGACTTCAAATAAAAAAGGAGAAGATTATCAATTTGACTGTATTTTTTTTACTGGGTGAACCGATTTTGATTATTCTTTATCCATTTGAAAGTTGGTGCTTCCCGTGTGGTCCCATTTCATTTTGGTCCAAGTCTGACAAGGGCATCCCATGAGAAAACTATAAAAGTCTTAAATTTGCATTAAGTATGCACGACAAGAGGACGTATAACTCAATATCACGCCAACCGATTTCGATGATTCTTTTTTTAGTGAAAAATAAGTTAGTACACTTCAGATTCATTAAAAATCACAAAATAAAAAAAAACTTTTAACAAAAAGAAAACCGACTTCAAAAGAAAACTATCCTAAAACAAGTAAATATGCACTAAAAAGTAAAAAAATTACAATAATATAATGTAGTTAAAATTATTGTTATTTTTGGAGTCGGTGCTAGCCAAGCTAATGTAGCAAACTGTTCTGTCAGAAATGTTTCCTTGGCTGACACCGACTCCAAAAATAACAATAATTTTAACTACATTATATTATCGTTATTTTTTTACTTTTTAGTGAATGTTTACTTGTTTTAGAAAAGTTTTTCATTTGAAGTCGGTTTTCTTTTTGTTAAAAGTTTTTTTTTATATTTTGATAATGGAATTTCATATACAAATATGTCGTATTTTGTTCTAGGTGGTCCGACATATCAATATATAATTGTAAATGATTTGATATACGTAAGGTAATCCAATCATCAGTTGCATAAACCAATCAAATGATTGAAGTTTATATACATGAAAATTTATTTCAACTTTGTGTTCAAAACAAGAAGTCTTATGATAACTTTTATAAAAGCCCCCAAAACCTATTCCATTTTAATTAACGAGAATATTAAGAAAAAATTTTCAATTTCTTTGTAATAATTCTGTGACATTTCATCCTGGGTTTAGTAATAAATAATTAGGTAATATAAAGCAACTTAAAACCGAAAAAACAACGAAAATTTACGGTTCCAGACACGAGTAAAACGTGTTGTAGCCTTTTCAAACTTGTGACAAATTTTTTGAAACCAATGTGACAATCACAGGCAATTGATAAGAAATCTTACGAGGCTTTATAATAGTGAACACTTCTAAACTTATTCAATTGTATTTTTGAAGCTTGTACATATATGATAGCGTCGGAGCCTTAATAATTTAAACTGAAATCCGTTTCGCTATGAAACTTACAAAATAAATTTACGATACAGAGGATGACCTTTTAAACTTGGGACTGGGAATAAAATATACATACTATAATTGAAATTTGGTAAAAGCGGTTGGAAGAAGCACATTAAATATAAACCGCAAAAAATATGATTAAAATCCCAAGTAAATTAAATTTTTCGATTTTTGGTAATAAATTGGGCAAAAAACGTAACTGTCTTATAATTTCTCTCTGATCTGCTTTCCCACGAATTATAGCCGTTTTTTTCGAACCTAACAAACACGTGTTCAATAAACGAATGAAAGTTTGAGGTATATTAAGAAGAGGAATTATTTAAAAAAAAACAAGAAAAAATTGTTCTCAATTCATATATCTTATCTTATCTTATATATTTAAACGATTCTATACATGAGTCGTAAAGTAACATCCATGTAGCAAGCGCCTAAAAATCAAAACATTCGTAGCGCAAGAGCTACGTTAGCGAAGCGAATTCCTTCAGAAATTGAAAAACTAATGTGTTATTAAATATTTAGTTATAATATTAAACATTTGAAGACATTTTTTCAAAATTCCATCATCAGTACAAAAGCAATAGCTCCATTTTCTTCGGCAATAATTGATAATCCACATGTCAAATTGGCCATATTATCCAAAAAATGTAAAACTAGACTTGATACCATGGGAAAAAGTGAAATTAAAATTGATTAAAACCGAAGAAGTTATAAGCATTTAAAAGTTGGATTCAAAGGCTGAATGCTTTGCCCATCTCCTTTTAGCAAAACAAAGTTTTCTATGTAATCTCTATGGCAATATACACACCGTATGATGTCACTAGTGGGATCTTCCTCTTTGTTCAATTATTAATTTTAAACGTTTATATCTTAGTAAAGAATTTTAAAAACTAGCTTCAATTTTCCGCACGTCCAGTGAGAATTCTTCACCTGAAGTGATAAACAAAATAAGTCCGATCCCCAATTCGATAAAATGTATTTCTAATTTACTGCTGTTGTAAACATGCCCTTATATAAATAAAAATAGTGGCTTCCCGTAAAGGAAAGCATGTTGAAATTAAAGTATTAGTCTTCGGTTGTAGGTTGAACAAAGCTCGGTCGTTCAGGTATTATTATTTAAAATTTTAAAATTACAACAGTAATTTTAAGTGTAATGTAATGTTTAAAGGAAAAAAGCGTGAATGCTCTCAACTGAAACAAAATATCCCTACTGTTTTACTAAATTCAAAATATATGTTATAAAAGGAAGGTTATTTTAAAACCTTACACAGAACACTTTTAAGTAAATTGATAAGCAATGTAGCTACTTACATTTTAAAAATTTAATGGAATAGCATAACATATAAGAGTCTCTACCTTGAACTACAAAAAAATAAAAACTTTTGAATAAGAGAATTTTATAAATATTTATATATAAAAAAAACACAAATTTTTAAGTAAAAATAAAAATTAAACATGAGTTTTCTATAACGTAATACGTCGGAAAATTTTTGAGAAAAATGATTGATGGTATGTTGAAAGTGATTAATTTTAGTTTTATTACACAAACATCATAAAAACATTTTCTTTACGATGATGATCGTCAAGAAAATTGTTACTGAAAAATATATTATTATTACTAGAAAAAAATATTTTTTGCTAGCGTAACACAGCGAAAGTATTTTCACATATGTACAAAGTGTCTCACTACGAAAATTATAAGATTTTGAAAGGTGCCTTCATGGTTTTAAGTCTTGTATCGGGTTTTGGTGAATTACTTTTTAGATTTTCTCTATAGAATTTTCGACACAAATGTTTCTTTAACTTTTGATCAATATAAAACTAATTCTAGGTTGTGCCTTTTAAAGAAGTGTATAAATTATGAAATAAAAATTATACATTCTTGGGGAGAGTTGTCTACAGTCAGCTCCTCTGTTACGTGTCTTAAGTCACAATCAATGGAAATGTTTATGAAAACTTCCTTGCTTACTTCCGTTGAAAGAAAAAAGTATGTGGAAGATACTTCACTCTACAGCAAGCAGTTAGACTATAAAGATTCATTAATAGTACTTAAAATAATATCAAAAAAGTTTTGTAACAATTATTATTAAATTCAGTAAATTTATGTCATTGAAATCGGCTCGTGTAGTCGAAATTTTAAATTCAATTTTTATCTACTTTCCCGTGAGTCTCGATATTATTAAAATTTTCAAATATATAAGAAACGCTGAATATCTTCAATGAATTCGAAAACATGAATCGTAATAGAAATTAAAATGGAAGGATTGCAGGACAAAATATATTTGGTTAGCGGGAGCTCTGGTTTTTATTTTAAGTTTTAAAATGACGTATTATAACTAAGGAAAAGCTTTTCAAGTCGTAAATTGTTTGACCATGAATAATGAGCAGAAGGTTTTTAGGAAATGAAAACTCAATAATTGACAAATTTAATCTGAAATACTTGCCAACAAAGTGGATTATCTAACAATCCCAAAAATATCACCACACGCTAATCAAATAAACTCACCGATGAATGGATTTTCGTTCAAAACCCTTGTTTGCCAGTGGATTGTAAGTAGAGAAATGTTGGATTGAAAATTACCTGCAATAAAAAAAGAAAATTGTTTACAAAAGTTATAATTACTTTTCAATTTTGTCATGATTAGGTCCAAAAGTCACTCATGAATATTTTATTCCGTTAAGGGCAGTAATCAATATTTTCATATTAAATGATATCAGACATAGAAGTTATTTTTCCTATGGAATGTTTCAACATTATAAACAAATACAAAGGCACACTGTCATACATGACCTTGTCTTTCTTGACCTGCCTCTCCCTATCTGGAACACCAAGCAAGCCTTGAATTTTTAACAGATAATGTAATGTGACTTTATTGTTCTAGCTACAGCCCCCATTCTTGCAGCATATTCACCCGTTATTTAATCAAATCGTCTTTTAAAAGCATGAAATTCCTTTAAACTTGTTTTTTATTTAATTAGTTTTTGTATTGTATGGGACATTGGGTCTCATTTACCCCCGAATTAAAGAAGGGGTGTTATAAGTTTGACCGCTATGTGTGTGTGTGTGTTTGCCTGTTTGGGGCATCGTAGCGCCTAAACGGATGAACCGATTTTAATTTTTCTGTTTCATTTGAAAAGAAATTTAACGGAGAATGTTCTTAGCTATGTTTCAAGTGTGAGCTTAGAGTTTCGTTCTCGAAAAAACTAAAACATTGGCGTTGATCTTCAAAATCGATTCAGTTTTGAAAAGGCATGACGTATAATTTTAACATTAATTAAATAATAATTACTATGGAAATGAATGGTTATATTCATTTTGAAAAGTGAAATGGTAAAATAATTAAAAAAAAAAAATTCAAAAGAACAAACTCAACTCAAATATTTTAATTTCAAATAAAATATTTCCATAAATTTGTCCCAAAAATGATAGCTCTCTAAGTATTCTTTTCATCTCATCTGATGTCCTTGAACATCACTTTGGTAATGATATAAGGAGTGTTATAAGTTTAAAGTGTTTATCTGTGCATCTGTGTGTTTCTCAGTGACATCGTAGCCCCTAAAGGATCAAACCGCCTTGATTGAGAACATTTTATAGCTAATTTTTCAAAAATCGGCTTACAAGAAATAAATCGCATTTGTCGGGGCTTTCACAATTTTGTAAATTTTACTTTTTTTTTTTATTGTTTTACGGTCACACTATATATCAACATTGCATTCAGATCAGATGCCTATCTCATTATTATTATGTTAAAAAATAATTAAGAATATAATGTCTGCTTTATTAATGTTTATTAAGGTTTTTCACATCGAAATGTAATGTTAGTTTATTAAAATTACATTCCTTTTAATAATAAATATGAACATTTTGTTAAACGTTTTATTAAAAATGTCAGACATCAAACACTTTCCATTTCCTTCATTTTATTATATTATTACAATCTATGCTTATACTTACGTAGCAAAATAGAAAAATAGCTTTCGTGTCAAATTTTTACTGGTATGATTGTGTCAAATATTCCCTAATTGCTTCTTGTTCTTTGTGAAATTAATATAAATTATGTTTTTAGACACTTTCTCTATAATAGTCTTCGTCCGTTAACAAAATGATGTTCTAATTTGTATTACATAAAGTGGTATAAAATTTCCTCTGCGAAATATCCAAATAGATGCGAATTTTAATCGAGTTAATTGTTGAAATACCATGTGTAGTCAGTGTTGATTACGCTGGCACACTACACATTCATACATGTCACACATACGAGTACATAACTGATATTCCCATACAATACATACTATACAATTTGAGCCCTCGCGGGTAAACAGTGATGTTTACGAAGAAATGTTTCAAGAAAAAGTTGTTAATTTTTCAATAAGGAACATTTTTACATTTAAACTTTTGTTCTCTCTAACGGTTATAAGATAGGTCCTACGGACACAAGACCTTGACCTATGTTGCTCATTTACGAACTCGACCCCACTTTTTACGTCTGTGGCACGCCTCATATCTCTTTTCGTTTTTGAGTTATCATGTTGTTAGACGGACAGAAAGATAACCGATGGAAATGGACTCATTAGATGATTTTATGACCACCAATTCCAAAATTTTTTTCGTAGCATCAATATTTTACAAACTTGGGACTAAATTTAGGATACCTTGTTATATATTACATATATATATGGTATACAAATTTAATGATGCATCAAACAATTCATGCTAAAATATTATATTACACATCTAGGGAGCAAAAGTGAAGAATGTGTCAGATCTCATATTCATTGTTTCCCGAAGCGAAATCGAGGCAGACAAACATGCGATCTCAGACAGTCGTAAATGCTTCCGTGATGTGCATACTATTTTTCTGCTCAGCGAAGACGGAAAGCGGAAACTTTCCGTCCGTAGGGAAGAAAAATCGATTTCCTTTCTTCTACTTCAACGTCGACTTTTTAGTTCGGTTCTATTTTTGAAAAACAATTTTGTTTTTATAATTATTTCTGAACGAAATTTTGTGCCACTCATCGGCACATACATACAAACGTGCCTTCTAAACCTCATAAAATAAAAATAAAATAGAAGAATATAGTCTTGTCAGATATATAAGATGGTACTCATATTATACAGTCCTTCAAAGGGCGGGCTTTAGTTTTAGAGTATGAAAATCAGTCTATTTTCAAAACATTATTTTTATCTGTTTTCTAACGTAGAGTAAATTTTTCTCTGTTTTATAATGTTTAAACTAGTAAAACCAAAATTTTTTTGTTCATTTCTACATTTAAAAGTATATAAACATTTTATTAATAATTAAAATAAACATAACAACGAATTGTGCATACAAGAAAAAATCAAAAATATTATTACCAAGTTATATAAAGAAAATAAATAAAACACCAGTAAAACAAGAGTAATTAGATTAAACACAGATATTCTTGTTTTCAACGAAAAAGATTCCTACTTGAAGTAATAATTTATTTAAATATTTAGAAAACAGTAGTCATATTGGGTCTAGTACCAGACGTTGTAGTTAATAGTCATTTCAAAACGGTTGAAAGATTGAGAGACTGGCGTTAAAATCATTTCTAAGAATTTTTTTGTTCTACGACAATTTTCATACGGTGAGGTTATTCGTTTTGGCGGCTTGCGAAATTTTTAATAGTTAAATTTTAAATTTTAATTTATGTTGATCAAAATCAAATATTCTATTCAGATAAAAACATGCAAAAATTACTTGTATGATATTCGAAAGAACGAAGTATGTGTTGTATTCTTAAAAATTGTAATTTTCAAGATGTTGAATGACGGATATCCTTCGTTCAAAGTCGTTTTTTTTAGTTTTTAGTAAACACTTCTTTAGCCACGTTGAGCGATTTTAGCATAATATTTGATGAAAGTCATATAAATGTCAAATGTGTTTCAAGACTTTTTTTTCTCCCCTAATAATTAATATCAGACACAGGCACAGCGAAACGTGCCCGAGCACCTAATAATTTCAGTTTTAAAATTAAGAAATTTTAACTGCTCTTTCTTAAAATTTCAATAAAACACAATTAATCCAAAGTTTTAAGTTTTCACTTCTAATCGCAGTCTCTATGACTGCCTATTCTTTTTTAAGTGTTTAACAACAGAAAAATGAATAGATCTCACCAATTTCAAATCGATTCGTCGATTTAATGAAAAATTAAAAAAAACAAAATTCCTTTTAAATGTCAGTAAAATTTCAGACGGTTTAAGAAAACGATAGCGATTCTAATAATGTTTAGAATTGTTCATGGATTTTATGTTCTCTAAGATTCTAAAAGCCACTTTCACGGTTATTTCTACCTAGAAGAATTACTTTGGTAAGATGGAGACATCATAGATAAGAGACGGGCCAAATTATTTTTGCATTTTTTATTGTATTATCTTCCTATTTAAAGATAGTCATCAAGTTTGAATTCTCTATGTTATTAATTTTATGTATGAAAATTTTCGTAAAGAAAATAATTGGCAGGCACGACCAAGAGTGTCTCAAATGTCCAGCTGTTCGGAAAAAAATTTCAAATACTGCACATGGCTCTAGACCGACGTAGTATTTAGGGTTACTGGTAGGTAGGAGTAGTTAGTTGTTAGGCAGGGTCATATTATAAAACGTATACCTTTAAGTAATATAAATTTAAAACTATATCTACCTACGTATAATTTCAAGAACTAAACTTTTATTTCATGTTTTACAATTCCTAGGAGTATTATAAAAAGATTTTTTTTTTCGTCTTTTCACGTATTATTTTGTATATAGTTTTTATTAGCCTATGTTGGTTTTTTATTTTTACGACTAAGTTTTATGGTACTTTTCATAATGCCTGTGTGTTTCAAAACAGGATTTCTATTTTTATCTGGGAAGGAGAAAGCTTTTAAAACAAAGTTGTCCACTATTCAGCGAAAAAAATTACTAAGAGATTATCTTAAATATTTTCTCATTTCAATGAGCTTTACAAATCAATTTGCATTTACATTACCAGAACTATTTAAATCATTAATAAATCAGGTATCAGCCAATAGCAAGACTTAACGCGTAATAGCAAACGGGTAAAACTCAATATGGGAATTTTTTTACTTTTTGTGCGGTCAGATTGTGCGATCAATTGAAATATTTCCTTAATTATTGTTATAACCCAAGCGTTTACAATTACTGACCATTCCCGTAGTTTCTACTGAAAGTTTTCTACTTAGATAGAAGAGTGAAAATTGGAGTTTTGTTTGTAACAGTTTTGTTAATTCATTATATGTTAGTATTTTACAATAATTCAAAATATTTATGTGCTTATTACAAATCATTTTTTTTTTTTAACTGAAAGCTTCACAATAATTTCAAAAAATATCTGTCGACTAAAATTTTGTAGGCGAAGATAAGAAATTCTTCCTAGAAGAAAATATTAGTATCATTCTTAGAGTCAAATTTTAAAAATAAAATTTGCTCAATTTCATCAATACTTTGTTTATTTCGGGAGTACTGAGCCTTTTCGTTTGATACTTTTTGTGATTAGACGTTTTATTGCTCTTAAAAGATAATAAAAAATAAATTTTAACAAATATTTAAAAATAAATACAAATTTAATACACTTTACTAATAAACATTAGCAGGTCAATCATTTTTTTTCCTAGTATATTTCATTCCAATTCGAGATTGGAAAAATGGTATCGTTTCTAAATTTCTAGACCCTTTTTATGAGAAAAACAATACTTCTTATTTCTTACTTTTTTTTCTAGAAAAACAGCATTCATTTTTCGGGAATCGAAGCATAAAGGTATGCGTTTTCACGGATTTTAAATTTTTTAAATATAAATGAGGAAATCGATGTATATTACTCGTATTAAAAAGACTCATGCTAATAAGTACATATCATATTTCTGTAATATTTGAAGTACATATCATATTTCTATAGAGCGATTCTTTGATTGCCTAAGTTTTTCAACCTTTAAAATTTTATATCGCCATCTTAACGATATAATTATATCAATTCACTCAACACTTGAGAGCAAAATCATTAATACAATATTTCTTAAAAAGATAAGGAACCATAACTAAAAGGGATAATCCTTTCTTAATTATTTAAAATCTAATATTTAATAACTTTAAGCACGAACAGAAAATGCGTGGTACATGTGACATTGAAAATTTTACGGTTGTAGGTTATAGAATACTTTTTGACATTTGAAGCCATAAGAAATTTGTGTACATACTCTAAAAGTAATAACATTAACCTTAATGAAATTTTATATTCACTATTTTGCCTGTTTGTTTAAAATAAATTCATATTAATTTGTCATTTTATTTTCCTGTTTGTAAAGCAGGAAATAATTACTAGATTTATGTACTGAGTGTTTAAACAATATGTGGTGGCTATATTTTCGATCAAATGTGATACATCTATAATGTCTCACTGAGACCAGCGAGGCTCAAAATTTGAATCTTCGTTGTAAGCCGAGGTTAGGCGAGGTATATTGTCCCGAAACCCACGACTCGGTCAAGATAAAGTAAAGTATATCTTTAAATTAACAAACTATAACAAGCATTTTTACAAAAAAACATGAAATAATAGATATATTTTAAAGGACAAGAAATTTTGTGCCATGTGAACTTTTTATATTAATAATCATAAATTTGTTCATCGCCGGTTCGCAAAGTTTTCAAAGAAAAGTAAATGTATTATTTTTTAACCCCCGAAACAAAAAAAGGGGTGTTATAAGTGTGACCGCTATGTGTGTGCGTCCGCTATGTGCCTGTCCGTCTGTGGCATCGTAGCGCCTAAACGAATTAGCCGATTTTAATTTTTTTTTTGTTTCATTTGAATGGCAAGAGAGTATTTTTACCCCGACTAGACAATGGCTAGAGTTATGTGTCATATGCGAGGGCTATGTGTTTACATATGAGGTATCGTTAGAAGCGTCTTGATCACCCTTTGGTTAAAGGCTATATGGCGTCACATTAAATTGAATGTGGCATCCTTTAGAGGACATAAATCACGAACTAAAAAAAATATAATTTAACAATACCGTGTTGGGTAAAAATGGAAGGGCGTAATTAGCACTTTTCGAATATATATTTTACTTTATCACAAACCTATAGCCCCAAAATAGTCTAAAAAAGATAAAGTTCGAAAACTAAAACTCCGACTCTCTTACAAAATCTTGCTCTTAAAAGTATGAAAACAAGAAAATATTTTCATCTGAAATTATTTTTATGATCAGTAAAATCGTCATGACAGTCGGGGGACCTCTAGAATTACAGTTTCCGCAGGACGGAAAAGAGATCATCATAACAATAATTTCAGATGAAAATATTTTCTTGTATTCATACTTTTAAGAGCAAGATTTTGTAAGAGAGTCGGGGTTTTAGTTTTCGAACTTTATTTTATTAGCTATGTTTCAAGTGCGAGTTTAGTGTTCCATTCACGAAACAACTAAAAAATAGGCGATGATATTTAATATATGTTCGATTTGGAGAAGGCTCTAAGGAAACAGGTAATTTAATGGAGAATGTTCTTAGATATGTTTCAAGCGCAAGTTTAGAGTTCCGTACCCGACAAATTTCACGGGGGTTTTTAAAATTTTGTAAATTTCACTTGTATTAACTTTTGCAACGCTGATAAGAATTATATTTACAATGATATTATTAAAAACATATTGATGATTGTTAAATGAAATGTTAAAGCCTCCAATGTTAAACACCTTGTATATATATATTTCACGTTTTTCGTAATTAAGGTAAGTTGTATGATCTAGTTTTAGTATACGTATACGTCGTACGGTATGTATATGAACGTATGTGATTGTTATCTATGGTTTTTGAAGTTGTAATGTTGTAGAGTAGAGTACATATAATTATTATCATTTGACTTGAGTACTCCTAACCCCTATAAGTATACAATCTATCATAAAATTAAAATTTATTACCTTTTAATGTAGTTGCTGCATGTATATACCTAATTGTGAGTATATTGCGTGGATGAGACTTTACATTCCAGCTAGAGTTTATTAGTTATATTAAAAATTATAAATACTATGTTTTCTTTTTGAATTTTCATAAGCAAATATGAATTAAGGAAGCGATCAATTTATGCTATTATATAGATTGAAGCTATTCATTACAGGATTTGCTGTAATAAAAGATTTAATATGTTTGATTTTGTAACTAATTCAATCATGTTCCTGAAGTA
The DNA here is from genome assembly GCF_905475395.1 of Chrysoperla carnea. Lineage (NCBI taxonomy): Eukaryota > Metazoa > Arthropoda > Insecta > Neuroptera > Chrysopidae > Chrysoperla > Chrysoperla carnea. The sequence continues at coordinate 35,121,114 of NC_058338.1, read as the reverse complement.
GATATTTTGTGTTTTAATTTTAACAGAAGAAAACCGAACGATTAAAAAAATTAAAGCAGTGGATGATGCCTAGGTGTCCTATTTTTTGCTTCAGCCTAGAAAGGCGATGAAAAATATAATTGTATTGACCAGAGTGAAAAAAAAATTTCAAAGCTCCATGTCAGTAATCGAGTATAAGATTTTTCTTTTAAAATCACCACAAATTTGACTTATTTACAAAGATGTGCCTTATATATTCAATGATGAACTTAGTATTGGAAAACTGTAGACAAAGCAGATACAAATGGTAACTGCGCTGAAATAAGGCTTCGAATTTCTAAGGTAAAACGAAAATTTTCAAGTGTTAAAAATATTGGCTTCAATACTGTGAATCGTCGGGTAAGATCAAGGGCCTTAAAAATAGAAAACAAAATATTTAATATGTCATCCACGCTAATATGTACCATATACTTCGAAAACCTTTCCTTATTTTATTCAAAGCTTGTCCTTATTTTATCAAATTTAAAAAAGGTGATAAAACATTGTTGTGACCATGCGCATTCATTACAATCACTTCTTCGAACTTGAAAATCAGTTAAAGTTAGGTGAGGTTATAGGAGCGTTCACAGATTGACATTTAGACCATAAAGACTTCTGTGATAATTATTAAATAAGACTGTTTTGATGTCAACGGGCTTCAAATCGGAGAGATCGTCAAAGATATCTGATTCAAGTATATCAACATTCCTAGATCTGGACATTGGCAAGAAAAGTTTCCTATCGACTCTTCCTTCTCCTCATGTCGTCCACTTGTAATAGTCAAGAAGTATGTATGTTTATGCTTCCATATAATGTAGTCCTTTTTTAAGATGGTTACATTGAGGAGTAGCTTGCAGTTAACAAAATGCACTCGTGCATGTTTAGTTATTGTGTCCAAAAGCTTTTCTAGCGCGCTTATCGGCTTTATAATTCGTTAGATTTATATTCCGGTACCAATACAATTTTATTGCGTACAAAATTGGTGTAATTTTTCTACTACCAGATTTTATAAATGTAGTCAATAAAATAAGTGGGGTAGTGGGTAACCCTTAGTCACAAAATAATTACAATCATATAATTATTATGATTATAGTTAAAATTATTATATTTTAATATATAGCTAGTCATAAAATTTTTAAAAGTCATAAAAATATAAATTTGATAATAAGTTAATGATCAACAAAAGATTTATTATGTTTTGAATATAAAGACATTATAATTAAGTATATTTTGTTGTTTTTGTACGAAGGATCTACTTATATTATAAATATTTATGTACAATATAAAACTTATATTATTATTTATCTATCGTAAATTAGACACCATTGCATGTATGTGTAGAGGAATTAAAACATTTAAAATACGAAAATTGCACTAGTATAATTGGAAAAATTAATACAGACTATATATCTTATCATTTTCATTTAAAAAAAATGTTAAAAAAAAATCAAAAAACCGACTGAGTTAAATATAAACTGCAAAGAAAAAAAAAACAATCCAGGAGTTTACATAGCGACTTTAATAGTCGGGTTCCATTATTGGAAAGATTTTACCCAGTGTAGATTTTATTGGGTTCCGGTTGTTAAATTCGCTATGTAAACTGTTGGACTTGTTTTTTTCTTTTCAGTATATATTTAACTCAGTCGGGGTTTTTTGATTTTTTAAATAATTTTTTTTATTTTACTCTCTTACCATAGTTTGTCGACTTTCATTGTTTGCTTTTTCACAATATGGTGTTTAGTGGTCGTCATATTAAATTTTCATTATTGCCATATCTTCAGTGGCACTCGCAAGGTAAAAAAAAATCGATTCGCGTATGAATCATAGAAATCGGCCAACGCGTTTGGTATCTATTGCGCCACATACGAATACATATACATTATTTTCACAATATGGACTCTTGTGGCCGCCGTATTGAAATTACATTACTGCTATATCTTCAGTAACACTCGCAAGGTTAAGACAAATTGATCGACGTCTGAATTATCGAAATTGGCCCACGCTTCTCTAGACGATCTCACAAAAATATAATAAAATATATAAAGTGGGATAATTTGACTAAATCCAATTAAATAATTTTATACTAATTTTAAAATCCTTTCCAATATTAAGTGAAATTTACTAATATCTACTGATTATCATAGGCTACTGGTTATCGAATGAAAGTCAGTGAATGAACAAATTTATCAATTTTTTCCATACCCGTATCTCCCAAATTAGGCCAAATCAGATCCAAATTTTGAAAAGAGTTTTTCTGTTGCTCTTGATAGCATATCTGCAGCCAATAACATAACACGGTGTATATATATTCCCCAATCTTATGTTACAAAGTTTTATATCATTAACTTTTGCATGGAAGAGACTGTACCTTGTACAATAATATATGTTCAAATATTATAGGTTACAATATTGTTCATTAAATTATCAATTGAAAATTAATTGAATTTGTTTTAAAATTTTCATTTTGTGTATAAAATGTTTATAATAAGTATAGGTACATATAATATAAAGTCATTATAGTACTACACAAATAATAATAATTATAAATATTATCATTATTATTATTAATTTCAGTTAATTTAACATAATTATAAATAGTTTAATATAATAATTAGTATAAATAAGCAATTTAAATTAAATTATATGGTTCAAAAAGTTTATTTATTATTAGTTTGATTATATTTTACAATAAATACAATATGTATATAAAACATGACCTAAATATTGCTGCACTATTTTATATAAGCATAGATTTTACTCATGGCTTGTTCAAACGGTTTTAAGGAAGGTATATGTATACCCTATAAAATATGAAAAAAAGTTCGAAAACTAAAAACGAAATTTCTTTTTCGATCATAACTTTATGTCCTCTAGAGAGTGCCCTATTCAATTTAATGTGAGGCCATATAGTATATAACCAGCGAACTATTAAAAAATCAGTATTTAAGATAATAATGACCCAAAAAGTACAAAACTTGGGTGCATTTGATGACTGGTCGAATAGTTTTTGATATACGGACTAAATCGATCCAATTATTGCGATATCTCAGAAATTCTGCATTCAAACATTAAATTAATCTGATTTTTATACTTTTTGGATCAAAATTACCCAATCTATCGAGTTTCATCAAATTCCAAAACAAATTTTTTTTTTGCGATTTTCTCGATTTTTACAAAGGGGTACCCCTTAAAAAAATTGCAAAAAATCGAGAAATTTGTATTAACCCCAAATTTCGTTAAAACTCAGTTTATAAGGTAATTTTGACCCAAAAAGTACAAAAATTGTAGGCAAATGATGACTGGTGAAAGTGTTTTTGAGATATGGACTAAAATCGGTCCAAATATTGCGAAATCTCAGAAAGCGATATCATCCAATCATTAAATTAACCTGATTTTTATACTTTTTGGATCAAAATAGCCCCATCAACCGAGTTTCATGAAATTCCAAAACAAAATTTTTGTTTGCCATTTTCTCGATTTTTACACCCTTAAAAAAATTGCAATAAAGCGAGAAATTTTTGTAATCCCCAATTTCGATAAAACTCAGTATATAAAGTAATTTTGATCCGAAAAGTACAAAAATTGGGTGCATTTGATGACTGGTCAAAGATTGCGATATCTCAGAAATTCTGCATCCAAACATTAAATTAACTTGATTTTTATACTTTTTGGATCAAAATTACCCAATCCACGGAGTTTCTAAGGATTAGAATTTTGGAAAAAGCCTACGTCATACAAACACACTCTTCAAGTTTCAGGTCTCTGCGATTAGCGGTTTAGGTTTTACAATGATCCGTCAGTCATTCAGGACAAAGCATTTTATATGTTTAGATAATTGGATAAAAAATATTCTTAAGGATAACAGATCTGATAACGATAATCAGCCTGTATATGTACATAAATATAATTTTGTTATAAATGAAATTTTCAAAAAGAAAATTATATAATAAAAACCTTTCATTTCCACAAGTAATTATAATTTAACAGCATAAAAAACCTGAAAGTATACTGAGAAACATGGTAAATGACAAATGAAAAAAATTAAAAAAATTATCTATTGGCCATTTTTTATCGAGTACTTCATACGAGTCCTTATTTAACTGTAAGGTTTACGTTTTTTGTTGTTGGTACAAAGGACCTAAATTTTGAAGAATTGAACCATTATTTAAACTCACATCACATTGTCAAAATGCTACAGTACAAAATAGAAAAACAATATTTAATATTCTTATATTAATCGAGCAGGATTTTGGCATTATATTAAAAATATTTTGTAAAACTATGATTAGCGAAGATATCGAACAATAGAAACAAATGCGTAAGTAATTAACGTTCATAAAAGTATATTTTCCAAATTTCTTTAATTCAAAGAAATGTTCACAGACTTTTTTTTTATTACAATGTAAATAATTTTCTTTGAAATAATCTTTTCCAATTGTAAATTGTATGCGTGTGCTTATCATAATTTGTAACGCTTAGAAATATTGATGCTACGAAAAAATTTTGATATTGGTGTTCATAAAATCACCTAATTAGCCCCTTTCCGGTTGTCTGTCTGTCAACACGATAACTCAAAAACGAAAAGAGGTCTTGGGTCTGTAGGACCCATCTTGCAAACCGTTAAAGATAGAACAAAAGTTTAAATGTAAAAAATATTCCTTATAAAAACATAACCAACTTTTGCTTGAAACTTTTTTTCGTAAACATGATTGTTTACCCGTGGGGGCGCAAATTAGGCGTAAATTGTTTAGTATATATTATATGGAAATATCAGTTATGTATGTGTGACATGTATGTTTGTGTAGTAATCAACACTGTCTATGCATGGTATTTCAACAATTAACTGAGTCAATTGTTTGTTTTCACTTGTTTTTAAGATAATTTATTGCTGGTTTTACACTAAACGGACAGTTGAGTTTATGTTTTGTTTATGTTTTCTAATTTTGAAACCGAAAACAAAACTGAAATTGTAATGGTCATTACATTGCCAGTCTTCAAAAAGTTTGTAAAAAGTTGCAGTTTAATTCGACACGAATTGGTGTCATTCATTACACTGTATATCATTCATCGTTTAACGCATTGTATGTCATAACTATATTACGATAGATAAAAAGCTTTTTTGATTCAAATTTTAATAGCTCTCAGTATATACGAAAAATAAGTCTATTAAAAAAGTTTTGTCCGTATATAATATGAAAATGTTTTCATATAATACTACAGATCCATTAAAGGATATTAATGTATTTTTTAAGCATGTAATATATAAATTTTTTTTCTGAATAACATAACATTTTAATAATAACAACAATAAAAATATTAATATATATATATTTAGAGGATATTTAATGCCAAATATAAAAAAATTATTCTTAAAAAAAATATTTAAATGAAATCATTTAACACGTTTCTTTTTTGCCCCCTATCATATTATTATGCGTTATATATTGTCATATTTTTTAATGTGAAATATTAAAAGATGGATAACTTTCCATTTCTGAACTAGTTTGATACCCGTCTGCTTCGCTGGTCTTAAAAGTAAAAAACCACGTTATAGCCTCCACCTCTTTTTCTCACGCTTATTCTACTTTTATTCACACTCGAAATAGCGGTAGGGATTGTTTTACCCAGGCACAATAAACAGGGTGGTCCATTTAATCTATACATCTAAATATCTCTTTTTGTAGTTAACCAATAAAAACATAACTCAGAAAAGGTTGTAGAGTTTGATGGGCGGACATCATTCTCTGACCTCAGATTGGGTCAATTTCTTCGGGTTTCTTTAATAGCCGAATTAGGTCCTAAAAGGTCAGAGGAAGAACAAAATTTTAAATAAGAAAATTGATCTTCATAAAAAGTTAACAAATTTTGTTTAAACATTTTTTCGAAAATCCCTTACTTTCGGTGGAAATACGACTTAACAATTCGTCATTGTTGCATTGAAATGTCATTGACTAAATTTAATTGTTTTTTTAAAATATTTCTTTATAAACTATAGCACATTTGTTAGTTTGATGTATGAGCTAAAACCATTCAGTAGTTTTGCTGGGAAAGCGTAACAAACAAACAAACAAATAACCTTACTTTTATATTTATAATATGTACGAATTTTTATATTATAGAATATTTTATATAAAAAAATATGATAACATAACATCTAGCTAGGTTTCATTTTTAAAAAACGTCGTTTTAACCGTGTTTTCAGGAAAAACTGAAACATAAACTGCAAAATATGACTCTTTCTGACATCTATTGCTGTATATCGTAGTTAACGAAATAAGTACATTACTGGGACATTCAAATTTGCATTTGTATGGAGAAATTTTAAATGTTTCTTATATTAGTGATAAAATTTGTGTCTCTTTAACTTAAACATTACCGAGCAGAGCTCAGTCCTTCAGTTACTTTTCATTAACTTATAGTTATTATATTATTTTTATTAATTAGTATTCGAAAATAACGAAAATTAAAATCGTATGGAATAGGATTAAAAAATCACACAAAACAAAAGTATATCACATAAGTTTTAGTAAATACATTACAAAATAAAATAAACAAAACTATATAAAAATGACTATAATTAAATATCGAACAAACATTACAAGGTATACATTTAAAAAGTGATGTTATATTCATTCCTATCTTAATCCAATAGGATAAAACTTAAATTTGAAATAAAACCCAAATAAGCTTTGAAAAGATAAACTATTACTGGTGAATATAGAGAAGTAATAACAGAAAAAAAGAAACTGTGTATTTTGTTGTCAGATCGGGAAAGAAGCTTAAACCTTCCAACCAATGATAGAAAAAGTAAAAGAACTGTTCGTATTAAATACAGAATATTCGAAAAATATGTTGTAGTTTTTTGTAGGAAAAAAAGATGATTTTTACATTTATTTTTTTGTTTTATAACGAAAAACTAAACTTTCCTTTTAAGGTTTTTTTTTTCTTTGAAATTATTAAACTTAGGAATATATTTGCTAACTGTTTTTGAATCATTATGGTTGGGTGTGATTAATATCCATTTAAAAACAAAGAGTAGGAGAATTTTTAACCATGTAAAAGATTTTACTGACATGCGAAGATTAAACTCAGAGTCGAGGCTCCAAATTGAAGCTCCAAATTTTATTAGATCATGATCAATTTTCACAGAATTACCATTAAAAAAAATTAAATGTATTTTGCATGGAGCTTCCAAGATGAAATAACTTGCTGATAGTGTAATTTTTTCAATGTGAGTAATTTTTATTTGTTGTTAAAATCATTAATTCCTTCAATAGGTACTTCAGATATTCAAATATTTGATAGATTTGCAGAAAATGTGGCGAAGAACTGTATGATCAGATTCCTAATTTTTAATAATAAGTCAATCAAAATCTTAAACTTTTCAAAACTGGCGAAAAAATTGTAGTTACTGATACATATTATTACACTTTGATTTTGCCATATACGGCGGCAGTCGTAACTTCGTTTATGCTAATAAGCACTATTTATTTTTGTTGTAGAGGATGCGTTGGTATAAAATATATTACTGACGGACAAAATAAAAGCTTGTGTAAAACGCAAATTTTACAAATTGAATCCCAAGAGTTACAGATTATCAATTGTAAACACATCTGTAATTTAAAGATCCGTTAAATAATTCCATCCTTTAAATGCGTTTTTTTTGAACACTTGGTATCTACATCAAATGAAATACAAACTGATACGCGGTAGCAATAGATATACACAGAAGAGTAATTTTCAGTGGAAAATTCTAGTTAATGCATTAACTACAAAGATATAAATAACATTAGAAGATATATTTATGGACATTGTTGTATATATAAATAGATACTTCTGTGACATTAAAAAACTATGGTATTGATTGTACTATCTACCAGAAAAATATCTAGTTACTTCATTTGATTTACATTATTTAATTCCATTATTATACAGACTAGAAGTATTATTTACATTCCAGCAGAGGAAAGTTATTGTAATGATTCGAAAATCGAAATCGGTATTTTCAACAAATTCTTACGTTTTATCGGACGATATATTAACACGACTTTTAAATTGATGCCTGAGTGTATACTACATGTGTTTTCTTGCGTTCTTTTATTGATATTTTACGTTAACAATTTTTCATGAATGGCAGGAGATAGTAAAGTTGTAAAGTTATAATAAATCTAACAAACAATATTTCACGCCAAGATTCTGTAAAAATAATTATGTAAAACTATTTGATAAAACAATTTACGATAGTTATAATTGGTATAAATTAAAAAATATTTATACGTGCCAGGTATTGATTCCAGAAATAGAAAGTTCATTACCGTAGAAAACCTCATGGTTATAATCCACAAATCTTTGCTATAATTCAATAGTTATTGTCTAATACAGTGTTTCAGACAATTGAGAAAAGTTATTTTCATCATCAAGTTGATGGAGTTCACCAAAACGGTCTCACTCGCATGAACGACTTGTTTTATGTATTTTAACAATTTTAAACTGTCATCTGCATGTTAACAAAAAATTCTAATTTCAAATAAGTACATTACCATAAGAAGAATATTTGTGTGACAAAACTTGACCTAGGTGAGTTCTGAATTCTTTAAATATGTGCATGTCTTTTAGTACTTTGCCTCGAACGAAAACACTTTTTTCTATATGTAAGCCATGCGAGTATCTTCGGACAAATAAATCTATGGCAATGCATGAACAGGTATAAGTGTTAAATTATCGAATTCGCATACTTAATTTGACAGTAAGAAATAAAGATAAGATAATTTGAGAAGTAAATAAGCCATAAATATTGTTTTCTGGCGTAGAAATTGAATAAGACTAAGAAAAATTACGACCAAATCAATACTTTCTTATTTTCCAAAGCAGTACTTTTTGACGTCAGTTAAAATTTAAAAAGTTAAACTTAGAAGCAAACAAAACAATACTTATTCAGTTCAGAGAAAGTAATGATAAAATATTTTTAATAGATTAGCATGGGTCCCTAGACACGTTTGAAATTAAATTAATAAAGTTTGTTTGGATCAATACTTATGCTTTTACAAGAGATACTTACAGACTAGATACATATTTGTATATATAGTAAGAAACAAACATATATTATATCTCTACGAAATATCCATTAAATCCAATACAATAATAATATAACGTGATAAAAAGTTATTTGATCAACAAAAACAATGTTATATAATTTATTTATTAATATCGTTAATTTTAATGACATAAGTAAAAATATAAAAATTTGATAAACATTGATATTTACTTTTTCGTGTGTTCAAGCTTTCTTCACTTCCAAACAACAGTCAAAAGAAAATGAAAAGTGCATGTGTCATTCATTTTTACACGAAATTGATAACCGCAGATTTATTGAAATTTATTTTGTTACTAATAGGGGAGAATGTTGTACCTACCAATGGTTGATCAAAGCTTGTGTTTTTGAAAGCTAGTTTTTAAAATATCACAATTGAAAATACTTTCTATTTATTAGTTAATTGAGTTATTGCACACTCTACTGTACCCGAAATCACTCTCACTTATTGTGCCTGAAGGGTACTTTATCATGTAAACTTTAGAGTTCACTTTTAGGCACAGCATCATATAGTGAATGTGATTGAAATGTTAAAAAAACAAGTTTCTCTTATAGACATCCACTTCGCCAAGAAACTTCCACTGGTATTCTTATTGTCTCGTAGTGATTGATAATTCCTTTTTTCACTTTAACTTCGCTAACTTATACATGATAGTCCATAGGAAAGAAAAGAAAAAATTGTAAACTTTTGTGCGTATCTATTATCAGGTATCCCTGAAGCGTTACAGCGCGATTCTTAATCGAAGGTATATGGCAATATCATTTGTTGACTATTCACGTTATGTTTAAAACTGAAATATGACATAAAAATATTCTTACCAATAAGTAATGATATAGGTGATATGTGATTTCAAAATACATAAGTAAATAGATGAATAGTAAAGCAAAATTTATATGTAACTAGCTTGTTACCCGCCCGCTTCACTGGGCTTAAAAGTAAAAATCACCGCTTTATAGCCTCCACCTCTCTTGATCTCACTTTTTCTCCCTTCCATAACACTCGAAGGAAGTGTCAAATAGTCATAATTCATTGAGTACCTATATCAGAAAAGAAAGCCATAAATTTTTTGACATTTACTATTATAAATTTTTATAGAAATATTTAATTTATGGTTTAAATTGATTATCATAGATAGAGCAGTAAAATGTCAGAATAAATTTAATTTTTTTTATATATATATTTTTATAAAATATAGCTCATGTGTTATTCTGATGTATGAGATATATTGTTGTACAGTTTCATTCAAATCCTTTCCCTAGTTTTTGCGTGAAAGCGTTACAAACAATCAAACAAACTTCCTTACTTTCACATTTAGAACATAGGCATTTTTTATTTTCACTTGGAAAAATGAACATGAATAATCACTCACTACGTTGCTTGGCTTTTAGTCGCTAATCTTTCATATAGATAGCAATATCTGTCCAAAAAATAGAGGTTTGTTCTATTTCCTTTTATTTTTATTATTACCAATTTAAATACAGAATATACAACAAGAGCCAAAGAAAATGTTTGCGTTATAATTAAACAAAATTATTCTGAAATGTTTTTCTATTTACAATTCGAAAAAAGAGAATCAATAGCAGCAGACCCAAGAGGCTCGTCAATATAATAAAGTGATGTACGATAATATGTATCAAAAGACTTAATGATAGTATCATCGTTAAGTTGCTTAAGGTATTATAATGTAATATGTTGTTATAGTTTTATTATTAGGATGTGAAAATGATGGTTAAGATTACCAACCAAAAATGGGATATTTAAATACTTAATATTTATATTTATGTAGTGACCAATGTTATGCTTACCTACTGTGTATGTTTCGTCCGGTCGGATATTCTCAATTTTATATATTATATATTATTATTATTATTATTATTATTTTATAGATGATGCTAAAGGTATTATTTTATTTGCTTTCTATAATAGTATAATTTGGCCGTAAGCATTACAATTTATTTGGTGGTATAATTGGTTTAAAGGTTTTGCTGCCTACGTGATATTATTGAAACGTTTCATAATAATACTTTTATATTTTGTGATACAGCTTTATATTTATATACAGTGTCGTGCAACTAATACGGTTTTAAAAGATACAAAGTATCAATAAAACAATAGCATAAAAAGTATGTAAAAAAATTGACTACTAAATTTTCCAAAATATAAAATCCAAAAATTTTTTTAAATTTTAAGAGAATTCGGTCTCCGAAAGTAGGGAACTTTTTCCCACTATATGGGAGTGAATCGAAAAAGTAAAAGTTCGCATGAATATGATTTTATTAGTACACTTAGAAATATATTTCCACCGGATCCCATAAACGTGTACTGGCGTGGAGTTTTTGTTCAAGCTACTTGCCGTTTACTACTGGCTTGACTATTCGTCGCTTAGTTATAAAAGTTCTAGAACAACTGCTTTAGTAATTAATTATACAAGACAAGAATATTGATACTCAATTAAATTATAAATTTAAAATAAAACCAATAGTTAATATATCATTCATAACTTGTATCGTTTAAAGTTAAAAATTTAGCATGGAAAGCTAGTTATTATTCTCGTAACTTTAGAAAAAGTATTATTAGATTAAAAGACAAGTATTTTTGCCTATTCATTGTGTTGAGATTTATTTTGTGGAATTCCATATTCAAATTAAAACAACAAATGTTATATTTGTATTACTTTTATTTATTTTTGCATAATCCATTTTTTTTTTTTTTTTCAAAAGAAAAATTAATTGTTTTACATGTATTCAATCTATTTGATCATCTTCAGAACATAAAGTTAAAATTAAAAATTTTAATGGTTTATATACTGTTCACTTATCAATTGTGTAATTACAGGTAATAAAAACAAGTTAACAACTTGTTCTATATTTTGTTAGAAATACATTATTATTTTACTTAAACTATTTCTATTTACATTGAAGGTCAAGCGAATAAAAATTATTTAAAAAATTTATTTTTTGTTTTTCAAAAATTTGTAAATATATCAGGTGTAATTTTTATAAATAGCTATTATAAGTAAATATTGCCAGACTTATTAAAATACATGTGTAATATGTAAGTCGTATGTGGAAAACTAAAAACATTAGAAGGTGAAGATTTACACTTGTATAACTTCGAATGACCCTGATATTGAAATGCTAATTTCATCTTTATTTCAATAGCTGAAATAAAGAAGATGAGATTAGGTCTGTTTGGTCGTTTAACAATATGTCAGGATCTTCTTTGTGTCTAAACATCTCTAGTAACTCTAGCAGGTTGAGTTTTTGTCCTTTTTCAGTGATATGTAATATTTCGAAGTTAATAATTTGGTGTTGCCTATTTTCAACGTTTTCAAAACCAGCAAAAATGTATGATAAGCTTTGAAAAACCCTGTACATAAAACTAATATATATTATCAATTTATGTGTAAAACGAGTTTTGCAAAGTAATTATTATTTACCATTGAGGTATAACATATAATGTATATTGTGCATTACTTTGTATAGTGTAATATTTAGGTTGAATATCACTCCCCAAAAATATTTATTATAAAGGTTTTGTCATTAACATTTAATTTTATGATGACTTTAAAATATATTTAATACATAACATTAGTAACATCGGCGATTCGATGTTTAATGTTTCCCCAAAAATATACCTGTATCCAGTTTAATATTTAATATTACCAATATACAACTTTGAACAAAAATTGTTGAATTTATCGTTCAAAATTATATAGACACAGGGTCAATCCATATCACATCAACACAATATTTTGTGTATATGCTAAGAGACTCAGAATCATCGAATTTTCTCAGAATTTTCAAAAAAATGGCTGAGAAATTACAGCTATGTCAAATTTTCGAAAATCGTCTAAGACGTTAGTGTTCAAAAGTTAAGTTTGCCACTGTGACTTCAATATTCCAAATTTGTTTAAAATTGCTTACTCTATTACCCTATAATATGAAGCTTAGGGCTATGGGATACGTAAGGGAGTCTGTAAGTTAATCACTAAAATAGTAATATTCTTCAATTCAATTCTAAAAATACTTCTGAAACTTGAAAAGTACTTTTTCGTAAGATTAATGAATAGAATTTCAGTTCTAGGTCCATCTGAGTTCAACAAACTACATGGAATAGAAAATACTCGGAGAAATTATTTATTCCTTACACCGTACAATCGTGTTTTAAGAGAATTCTTAGAATAAAATGAACAAAATTCTTCAAATTCCTCACAAATTACTAATTATTAAGTACCCCATAGTGTCTGCAAATCAATAGAAAAGTTGAGCATTCATATTGATATAACTTGTTTACTGCTATACTGTGTTTTAGGAGGTTTTACATGTTCGTATTTATCCAACTTTCTCTAATTTGAATCGCATTATTCGATTATTTTCGTACATGGATACTTAACTGTTTAAATAAATTAACTGTTTTACATATAATAAATTTCAATTCAATAATTATATGGTCATTCTAGAAAATAAACGCAGTTACACAGAATTTGTTCCATTGAAAAACGTCATAAATAATAATAAATACTGGGAAAAGGAGCGGCCAAAGAGCAATAAATTGGATATTTCAATTTTTCTCCGAGTAGGCTTTTAATCATATTTTCATGTACCTAACCATGATTTATGATTAAAGATAGACTGAGAGAGAACATGGAAAATAAACAATTGTTAGTGTTTTGTTATATCCTAAGGCATATTTTTATATTATATATTAGAGCAGTCGCTGGGTAGAGTTGAATTTGAAATTGTGTCAAATTTGAACTTTTGTCAAATTTGAACTTTTATCATAAGGAGTCTATCAAATATGTAAATAAAAACAAGTGAAAATAATATCGGTGCTTGCATTATTTCTAATAAATATGAAAATTAAAAAAAAAAGTCACATTTATGGCGGTCACTATTTGTTATAGTATTGGACGATTTCGAAGTTTTTTCTAGAAAACATACTTCTTATTTTTTTTAATCTATTACAAGAACATAGTTATCTGCTATAGTTTTGGAGAAAATGAATATCAAATGTTGGCACTAATTTGCACCCCCACGGTTAAGTAATGAAGTTTACGAAAAGTTGTTTCGATTAAAAGCTGCTCATTTTTACACAATGAACATTTTTTAAATTTAAACAATTTTTTAATGTGCTATCTCTCACGGTTTACAAGATCTATGTTGCTCATTTACTCATTCACAAAACCCAATTGATCATTTTGCTCATTTACGAATTCAATCTCCTATTTTACGTCCTAGGCACGCTTTCAAAATTTCAGCTTAATATTTATGTTCACTTTTGAGTTATCTTGTTCCCAGAAAGACGGAGGGACAGTGGGACGAATGGAAATAAACTTAATAAGTGATTTTTTGAACACATTAACCATAGTTTTGTTCCTTTCATCAAAATTTCTAAGCAGTACAAACTTAGGACCAAAATTAATATACTTTGATATAAATAAGCATAGTTCTTTTTTCCCAAAATATTCTAACTCAATGAATAAAACAACAATTATATAACTGCTAGTTCTGAAAAGCGCAAATTTTTTAAAAGATGGGACTTGGTTTGTAAAACGGCTCAATTTGAACCAAAGTTTTTCTGTTACCTTTTTAAGAATTTTACTATATACTCAAATCCAAGGCGCGCCTGCACTATATTTATGGGTATTGTGAGTGCGTTTCTGTGCTATACCTACCCTTATTATGTTATGTGGATGGATATCCATTTCTAACAACCCAACAAACCATCTTTTTGATTCACAATGTTGTGTTATATTGTGAGAGTCGAGAGTAAAGAGGTACCTATACAATATATACATTATCCTTTCCCATCTATCCTTTCAAGTATTGTTTGCTTCAAGCTATATCTCTCAACTATTTAAAGTCCTAGACAGTATCAAGTCTACTCACTGAATCACTACTTATTTACAAATATACAGGACACGGGTCAGATAATAAATTTTCAAATAAAAATATAAATCCATCAAACACTTTAATCCAAGTTTCAACATAGGTTTGTCACGTTATATCAATTTATTAAAATTATCTACTCATAAATTTGGTTCTGGATTTTTGTTTTGTTTTTGTTTTTTTCAAGAAAGGCTTTAAACAGACTTCTATATCGATGAAATAACGAAGTACCTAATTCACCCTCATGAATAGTGAGAAAGAAAAATATACTAAAAACACAGTTTTTTTATACTTGTCAGCCTGAAATTTTCAGATTTATTTAATTAAAATTTGAGAATATCATTGCATTGTTTGAAACAGAAACCTATAAACCACTGCATTAAGCTTCAACAAACACTACGGTAAAGGTATTAAAAGTACTATTCCAGTTTTTTATAGGACATCTTATCGAAAAATTCCTACAAAAAGTTTATTTATCAAAATTACACTTATAAAAATAATTCATAGTTTAAAAAAACAAAACCCACGCTTTTGTAACTAGCTGAGCTAAAAAGTTGAAAATAATTCAATCGTGAAAAAGTGTAGGAAGGTTTTTAAGATATTATTTAACTTTTAGAAATATTTTCTACTTTTCAGTTCAGTTAATTAAAAAGGCGTATTTTTAATTTTTTTTGTTATAATGTATTTTTAAAAGTGTAATTTTAATTTTGATAAAATATATAAAACTAGCTTGATACTAAAGCGCTTCGCTGGACTTAAAAGTAAAGACCACCGCATTATATCCTTCACCTCTCTTACTCTCACGTATATCCCTTTCGTAACACTCGAAATTTGGGTAGGGATTGTTTTACAAGTAAAGTATGAGATTTCAATTTTTTTAAATGTGATAAAGTATGCATTGAGTGTATCAGAACAGGTGGCCATAGTTAATTTTAAAAACTAAATTTAATTTTTTAATTTTTTTTATAAATATATTACTATAAATTATAATTCATATGTTAGTTTGATGTATAAGCTATATTATTGAACAGTTTTCTTCTAATCCATTCAGTAGTTTCTGCGTAAACAAACAAACCAACATCCTTACTTTCATATTTATATTATGTAGGGATATGGATAGGGATAGGGTTTTTCATGCAAACTGTGGGATTTACTGTCTGTTAGTACTTTAAATATCTTTAATAAAGCGCTTGTTCAAGTGAAAGAATTGGTTTATTAGGATACTGTTTCAAAATATTAGCTGTGTCAGCGTACTATTCTTACATCTTAAATACTAATTAATCTAATTTTTCGTTTGGTATATTACGTAAAGGTCATATAAAATGAGTCCAGTGAATTCCCCTCATTCCCTAAAAACTACAAGATCCGCATTCTGTAAAAATACAACAATAATACTATATAAGATGTTTAGTAAGAGGCATGATGACTATTGCTTCTTTATAGTATTGCCATATATACTACTGACTATATACAATGGTAGTTCTTAAATTCCCTTAGGGACGCAACTTGGGACAATTCATAGCTATAAGTTACTATCACGTAGATCTATAATAACATATACATATATATAATTCACATATGTATATGCTTGTTATGTATGTGTATATGCCGTTAGACACAGCAGTAACATAAAAATTATAAACTAGATAAAAGCCATAATAATTTTCTTTGGAATGATTTTTTTTAATATTTACTTGTTTTCTTGTATTTTAAATAACCTATGATATCAATCCAATTAAAATATAAAATATACTTAAAATTATTCATTAACATATGATGTTGAAAATATGTTTCTCTAACTTTCTAAAACATTTCAATATGAATTATTATTTTCGATAGAGATGTGAAACAAGATCAAAAGATAAAAAATGCATATGCAAAAATAATCAGAAAATAAATTATTATTTAAGGAATCGTGAAAGAAAAAATGTCCTAAGAGTGGTGTTTATACATTGTCCTGGCCATGAAACGTAAAGATATGCTAAAAATTTCTATTTTGATTCTCGAACCGATTAACAGAGCTTATAGATACTATACTAATAAGTAAAAAAAAAAGAATAGTAAAATTTTCGAACCTATTGTAACCAAATTCATTGCATTGAACTGTTGGCTTCTTACACTAAAGTTACCTTTGTCGCCCAACCTAAATGAGTAATTTATTATTGATTTGTATTTTTTTAGTAAAACATATAGTACAAGAGACGGTATGGGGTCGATCTTCACCCATCTGATAACCAGATGGGACATATTTTTTATGAAATTTTATTTTATTAAATTAATTTTAATCTATTTTTCCCATGAACGACATTTTTTTGGCAACTATTATTTTCGTAATTATTTATCTTTTTTCTGATACCAATTTCCATTATTACATCGGTTAACCAATCGGATAACAAAATTTTCTTTCAAAAATATATGGAGAGTTATTGGCTGTACATTTAAAAATTATTTTCATAATATACGGGATGACAGGAAACACCCTGTTTATCATTTCTTTTCAGGTACTACGCTAAAAAAAAAAGTTTTCAACAAGATTTGTCTCACTTTAGCTTCACGAATTCAATATAATATGTTTTTTCTCAAATTTTAGCACCAATTTTAACGCATAATTTCTCAAAGCTAATATCACTTTTTCAATCTAAATTTAACTTGGAGTCTACTTATTGAGTTTCTTAGATTTCCCAAAATTACATGTAAACTGCTAACTAACAAATACCATCAACTTTCTTTCATTCATCGTTTATCCAAAAAACGAATAATTTTAGAGGAAATTTTACTTAAAAATTAGGCCCAATTTCATATCTTTAACTCACATTCAAGACATTCATTGCTCCTGTAAACTTTTATCTAAACGAATTTTCAGTAGCTGAAAAAAATTGAGATTTTTTAGGAAATTTGGTATAAATCGATTAAAATAACGCTGTTTTTAGGTATATGCTGAGGTGCCAAATATGACATAGTCCAATATTTAACGACTAGAATTTTACTATCAAACAAAATTACCTTAAAATGTATTCTTATCTTCCATTTTAAATAACGTGTTTATTATGTAATCTGATTATGCAAGAATGCTTTTATTTTTATCTTTTAAAAGATGAAACAAAAAAAAAAGTGGCTAAATAAACTTATGTGTTCTGTCTTTTTATATAAACCGGTATATATGCCATTTTCATTGCTCCATTTTTTTATGTTGCTTGCCTGTGTATATTTTAAGTTAATATAAAAATATATTACAATTTTCACATATAAGAGGGAAAAGACACATCTCTAGTCAATGTAATAATATTTTAGTTTCACAGCAGCATCGTCGAATCAAACACATCTACCATGTAAGCAACATAGTGAATGTAGAAGAAGTAGGAATACAGAACAGCAACATCTGTGCAAGACACAAAAGCGTACGTAAAATAACTATAATGTAACGAATATCGTTTGTGCTTCGGCTCTACAAAATGTTATATTCGTTAAATATACGGGTTGATTACTGAGATGTTTTCTGGCTTATATGAGATGAGTGATATTCATTTTCTAATAATTATTTGCGATACAGCCATATATGAGTAAGATATGGTTAAGCAAGAAAACTGTAGAAATTAGGGTAATTTTTGTCATTTAAATATTCTGAAACCTATATAAGTGAGAAGCGAGCCTCTATTAGAAAAAGTCGGTTTTCTCTTGCGGTCCTATATACCTGAGACTACTAATAATGGTATAAGCGATAGTCATATTTAACCTATACTGTCTATGACCTATTCTTTAAATTCGTGGGGCAAAGCCGGATTTACACAAAGCGCCGTCCTTGGACAATGGCAAAAAATGCAGCACTAAGTTTATTCAGCAAGTTCTGATACAATAGAATACATATACAATTTGAACTGAAGAGAAAAAATCTACACAAATCCTTTTTATCAATGCTATATGCTTAAGAATTCGTTATTATTTCAGAAAGTGTATGAATCAGGATTTAACAATTATACGCTTGGTTGTGAATATGTGTGTGAAAAACGGTATAAAAACGGTATAAAGTTTTTTCAACATCTCTAACATTTTTCGTCATGTCTAAGATCAGCACATGTACGCAAAAATATTTGTCATTCAAAACCAAGGCACATCTGTTTTTGTTATTTTAAACTTCTTTCAGTGCACAAAATCACTCCTGTGCCTTTATAATCAAGAAGCTCAATTTAGTGAAAAACTTTCATAAAAGAAAAAGAGATTGCAGTCCCTTGAACTTTCGCATATGTAGGCTCGACTGTGTAGTTTTTAAGACTTTTGCAACAAAACTGGCGTAGGATAATAAAATTAAAAATATTAACTCAAAATCTTGAACTAGTTTTTGTAGACTCTAAAGATTCATTTTCAAACAAGATATAAAGCATTGCATGTCTCAAAAATTTAAGCGGTCACACAAAATCGCATAATATATTTCATTAAAATTTGTTTAATTGTGCGAGCGCTAGAACTTATTCGTACATGCAAAATTATCTTTAATTTACACTTACGCACTCTTTTAATTGAAATAACTAAGACAGGCTAGTTAGTAGAACGAAAGGCGGTTCTTATACCTTTACCTTCATATAACTTTTTAATTTGCAACAGACTAATTATATGAATGTGAGGGCTTAAATTGTTGTGTTGCTTATTTAATATTTATTTTTATAATTGATCATGTTATCATAATTTGTGGAATTTAAACATTCTGTATACTACAAAATAGTCCATTCTCTAAAAGATCTGCTTGGTATTTGTGAATTAATGATTACAGTCAACGAATTCTCTGATCTGTTAACATCGTTCCCATGTACAACAACGTACAATATACCTTACAGACCAACTCGACTAAAAATAAGTACTAGTAAGTAAGAAGTACATTTGTATTATTTTAACCAAATAAATTGGTTCGTTTATCAAAAAACTCTCAAAGCTTGAAAAAATATATACAATTTTTAGAATAAAATATGTACATCATGCATTTTCATCGTTAAAAAGAATTTTTAAAGAAGTTGCAGCTTTAGTATTACTCTTTGATTTAAAAAAATACATGATCCTTAATATGTGAATTTATTATTAACCCGTCGCGTCAGCAGTTGCATCAACCGTTGGGTAATTTTTAGTCGCATCATGGGATATTTGTCCAAGTTAATGTTTCTGAAGTTCAACCGTTCCCGTGCGAGACCACATAACTTAAAAGTATAGAAAAGTCAGTTTTAAGTGCATCAAATATCAAAAAGTTTGCATTGCAAATTCACTTTTTCAAAATTTCAAAAAATTTAAATTTTAGTTCAGTTTATTCAAAAAAAAGAGGTCATTATTTTATACCAATTTTTGATATCTTTTACTTTATGAAGCAGAAAGAATTTCTCCATTACTCTCAACCTTTCATACTGCCGTCCTGTTGTCAGTAAATAGATCTTAACATAAACAGTGAACTAATGCAAACGAAGTGAGTAGATTTATGCATATAGTTTACGTAGATGTTTTAAATAATAGTTTTGGTATAAACCGTTTTGCTAATGAAAAAACATTCCGGTGGTTTAGCCTTTTTCGAATTTCAATTCGGATTTAAAAGGGTGATCCTGTCCTATTATATACTATTTGGGCAACAAAATAAAGTTTGAAAAAAATCTGTTAAAAATTTGGTCGTTGCAATTGCTATCTCAGGATTGCTATAATTTAAGGTAAAATTATTAAAGTAATAAATATAAGATTATCGATCCTTGTAATTCTGCACCGTTTTTATTAAATGACTAGCAGATACCCGCCCGCTGAGCGTTTACAATTTTATAGATTTTAATTAATGGTGGGAACTCTTAAATTTTTTGAAAATGAAGTTTTGCCCATAATTCTCGCCTGACATTGCAACTTGCTATAATACCTATCATTAAATTAACCTGACTTTTAACCCCTTAATAATATTGCGAAAAATCGAAAATTTTTTTTAATCTCCAATTTTGACAAAACTTAGTATATAAGGTAGTTTTGACCCAAAAAGTACAAAAATCGGTTGCATTTGATGACTAGTCGAATATTTTTTGAGATTTGGCCTAAAATCGAACCAAATATGGCGATATCTCAGAAACTCTGCATCCAATCATTAAATTAATCTGATTTTTATACTTTTTGGATCAAAGTTACCCCATCCGCTGGGTTTCATCAAATTCCAAAACAAAATTTTTTTTTTCCGATTTCCTCGATTTTATCAAAGGGGTACTAATTAAAAAAATTGCAAAAAAATCGAGAATTTTTTTATCTCCAATTTCGATAAAAACTCCGTATATAAGGTAATTTTGACCCAAAAAGTACAAAAATCGGGTGCATTAGAAGACTGGTCGAGTAGTTTTTGAGATAGGGACTAAAATCGATCCAAATATTGCGATATCTCAGAAACTCTGCATCCAATCATTAAATTAACCTGATTTTTAAACTTATCCCATCCACCGAGTTTCATCAAATTCCAAAAGAAAAATTTTTTGCTAAAATTAATCATTGAATTTTCGGGGAAAAGAATTGCCACCCGCATGTAAAAGTGAAACGCAAAAATTATTTGATACTATTTTAGGAAATATCGGGAATAACTGAATTTACTATTTTAGACTTCTATAGTATTCTGAATGATTCTATATTATATAACTAATTACATTATGGTAAATTTATTACATTGATGATATATAAAATGAATATATTTAATTTCAACCGAACTTCAGTTGAACATTAAGTGATACAAAGTCGTATTTATTTGTATGGTTGTAAATATTTTAGATACTAAGCAGCCGGGTATTAGATACGGCATTGTGAATGAGCTTACTGGTAAGATATCACTACACTGACTGCTTGAGGTAGCTACTAACTAGTGTAGGTACCTACATATGTAGTTAGTCTATAAAAGATGGTTGATAAAGTCATCAATTTATTTACGGCTCATATAACATGATGGTGATTTGCACCGCAGATCATTATATGGTTTTAATATATACAAATCACAGCAATATGTAGTTTATATTACCTTTATTCATTCCGTTTGTTGTATCTTATTATCCGTAATACATGACTATAATTTTTTTTCTTTAATGCTAAGATATTTACAGGGCAATTATGAAGTTCTGACGAACCATAATAATTTTGAAAGTGATATCAAAACATCTACTAGATATACGAATTATTTAACTTCTTTCACGAGAGAAAATCGTGAGGTTAGGAGCAAAATTGTTAGATTAGGAGTTTGATTTCTAGATTAGGAGCACAATTTTTGGATTAGGAGCATAATTGTTTGTGAAATGTAAGTAAACAGAGCAATAATGGAAAAAACAGTGTAAAATTGCAGAAAATTTTAAAAAGTAATATATTTTTTATTTGTATATATCTCAAAAATTGTAGGATTTTTCCGTAAATATTACTAACTATTGTTTGGTTATATTGGCTACCACGAGGGTCACATTGAGACCACAAAAGGCTCACTGATTATTTCAGTTCATTATTCATATGGAATATTTATTTAACCTCCATCGGGAATATACCTACCTTGCAAATTCTCAGCCCATCACTATTTATACCGCGTAGGCTAGCTGGCATGCTCTAACTAACCAAGTCACTAGGATTAAGTTTTAATAAATCATAGTTTAAAACACAGTAATAAATTATAATTAAAATCCTGTGGTGCTCTTCAATTTGGTGATTTGATAGATATCGAGCTTCCCACTCTTAGAATTTTACATTACTATTAATATTATTATCCACCTTTTAGTGCAATAAAGCATGTTTTTTTAATTTTTTAAACTATAATTTATTTTCCTATTTTTTAGTCCTGCTAAGTAAACAACTGTGTAATACATATTTGGGTAACAAAACATTTTATTAACTTGGATGGCAATTGACCTAAACGGCCTTCCGCATGAGGAGCGAACACCATCGCCACTTCACTATCTGAACGTTGAAAATACAATTAATATTTCAAGATAATACTATTAAAGTAATAAAGATAAGATTATCGATCGTTTATTCTGATGATTATGCTTGGTATTTGATATGAGTCTAAATTTTTAAGCCCATCCAAGATAGAGAACTATGGAAATAAGTAATCACCTACCGATTTTCCATCACAAGTGATATTAACCAAATAAAAAAATAAAAAAGCGGGCAAATGTTCCGGATACGGAATCCTAATCCCGCATTTGATACAAAGCAAGGCACATTTCCTATTAAATTAACTTTGAAACAAAAAAAAAACAAAAACAAAATCGGTTCATCTCTTTGGGAGCTACGATGCCACAGACACACAGACCCTTATAACACCCCAATTTTTCTAATGTCAATATCGCATGAATAGTTTTAACTGAAAATTAATTTATTTTCATATTTTACAAAATGTATTTACTGTGGGTATTGATAGAGATTATTGAAAGTCTCAGTTTTGAATTTATAGTTTTTATATATCTTATCGTTTGTGATAGCAAAATATACACTTGGATACAAAAATATAAAGGAAAATACATATAGAACGGACACATACGAGAAATAAACCTAACCCAACAACAATACGGATATATTCTTTTATTTCATTTTAATTCTACCCTGGGGATCTAATTGGTATTAGTTACCATTATTATTCTACAGTTAATTAATTGGAAACCCCATTAAAGTACACATGATTAAAACAATATGTCTTCATTGATGTCCAATTTCAAAGTAATAATATCTACAACAATCTTTTTTTTTAACTAACATTCATGTGTGTTTTCTGTTCATCTGATTCGTTCGTTCTGCTTACTTTTGTCGACACACAAATAATCTAATTACTATTTGTGTGCTTCTTTTTAAAACAAAAGTTTAGATAAATAAAAAGTAGAAACAGAAATAAAAGTATACAGAGTGTTAAAAAACACTGGATTTCAATTTGCTCACGCGTTCTGCACATGCGTCAAATTTTATTCTTTAACACTGTAAATCATAACCTCTACATAATTTTATACAAATTAAGTTTTAAATGCATTAGCTAATTAAAAATAGTTTGTTTACGTGATTATTGAATGATGTTTGAGAGTGAAAATATTAAAGCCGAGAAATATACTAAAAAATTATTTCAACGAACTTCACCATATTTCAATCTAGTTTTTCTTTTTCTCAAGTTTTTTTAAGTTACAGAGAACAAAAGTACAGGAACAGGTCCAAAAATTCCCGAAGTGAAGATTTTTTTTTTTACACATTTAATCTCGCGATGGGACGAATTTTCACAACTTCTGATGGGCTTGAAAAAAATATATTTAAATAAACTGTATACAGGTTGAAAAATCTAGAAGATAGAAAAAGTTCCAGTCACATACACCATTTGAAAAATAAAAGTTATGCATGTTTTAAATCGAGCGCGAGCAAAATGCTTCTTATAACGTTACTGCTGACAGGTTTAAAATTATATCATTCATTCAGAGTGAATGCATGTAAAAACAATTAAAAATCCTTGAAATCACGATCTATACAAGCTCTATTTCCTCAAAATCCCTTAACACTTATTGAAGAATTATTGTTAAAGGATATTTTCTTTTCTCACCCACAAGATGTGAAACTCTTACATTTGAATTATTGGTCGGTATGTTTAGCAAATTCTGCTTTCTTTTATAATTAAAAAAAACTTCCAATTTTTATGACCGAATTTGATGACCTCATTTTGCGGACACTTTATGATAATCAGTATCAATTAAAGTTTAGTCAGACTTTATAGAGAACAATTATGAGAAGTGATAAGTGAAATTCATACCAAAACTGCATTTAATAATCTCTTCTTACACACTCAGATTTACAAGTATTGCATTTTTGTCTTACATGTTAGTGTTGGTCAAGCACATTTATATTGTCAGGTTGAATTAACAGTAGTAACATTAATGTTACTACTCTAATGCATAAATTTTGATGCATTAATGATTTGTGTTAAAATTTAAGAAAAAAAACTGCTTCTGGCAGCTATGTTCGAAAATTATTATAAATAGCCTCTCTGTACCAGTTTTTCGCTCCATCGTTACTCAAATATAAAATTAGTAGATTGAATTTAGTTCTAGACAAATAAACCTTTTTCTTTTTGCATTCAATGAGCCCACCAATTTTGTAACACTCCATAAGAAAGTATATATATATAATTTTCACAAAATTGAATTCTAAAGACTTTTCTGTTCTTTTTTTTTTCCACAGCATTATCATTCTAATTATCAAACAGACATTTTTTTCGTTTGAATTGTGTATAAATTGTGTTAAATTTAATGAAAAACTTTGATGAACGAATTGTATTTATTTTTGTGGATAATTACTTTTTTTTTTTTAATTTCTCGTAAACAGTATATTATTCTACAATTTTATAGAATGATGTATTTAACTTTTTGTAAAATAATTTAATTAATCCTTTGTTAAAAAATCTCACCGAGATAATTTAAAGAAATTGACCGTGTCAAAGTTTTTTGTAAAACGTCTCATTAATATGAAAATTTGAGTCGATCTGGATTTTAATAAGTTTATATATTTTTGTAATCCCCTTTTAATTTCCTATATTTTGTTACCCTACTCGATAGGTTTTGTTAATTGTTTTTACTAACGTATTACTATTTCACTCAAAAAATTCGTTATTTTATTTTGTTTTTTTCAAGTATCTCTCTAAGAACACTTTTCAACTCACGGTAAACCTGTAAAGTCGCGTTCTGTACAAAATTTGTGAGAGATAAAAACTTGCAACATGCAGGGATGCTCAATTATTGATTTAACAGTAAAATGTATATTTTTTGTCTGAATAAATTTCAGACATAATATGTGGTTAGAAAATGAAAGTCAAACTTTAAGCATAAATTTTAATATAAAATATTACATAAAATATGAACTTAAATATACACAAAGTTAGTATCCTTGACACATGCCGTTACACACACTTATGATGACATTTTAATATCTTTAAACCGAAAACTAGTGGACATAAATATAAAATATTTATCTTAATATTACCCATTTGCAAGCTATTTGTGGAAATATTTTGAATGAGTACAAACCGACAAACAATAGGGTATACATACAGCTACTGGTAAAACAGTTTTGGGCACATGGTATGGAAAATGTACTTTGTGATTGATATGAGTTAAAAGTGCATGTCAATTTGAAAGGAGATCGGCACTTTTACTTTCACACCGAATGCTCTCAGGGGTGTGATTATTCGTTAAATTGATAATATAGTGAACAAATATTTCCATAGTAAACTATAACTTACTAGGCAAGTACGTTGAACATCTACCCAATATGTGTTTTAGTTGATTATTTTATTTCCTGGATTATTTTTAGGGCTTGAGTACCCGCACCTCCTTCTTTGATTTTGAAACGGAACATATGTTAATCATACGAGATTTTTGTTATTCGAGCCTCTACTAGGTTAAAATGTAACTTTTTGGTGGTAAACTTTATTTAAAAAAAAATACAAGAGATTTAGACATGAAATGAAATGTTGTAGTTCCATATTTATATCTAGATGTGTTATCAATTATTATTTTTAGAAAAAATTATATAAATAATAAATAATAAAAAACAACAGTATTTTTTATTTATTACAATGTATATATCAATATATATGCAGAGACAGTGGCGCCATCTATGAGCTACATCTAATACTAATATATAATTGGCTACATTTAATATTAATTTTAATTAAGTGGCCATCTGTAGATTCTTTCAAGTATTAAAAAACGTCATAATGAAAATTACAAAAAGCGTGATAACAAAACATAAACAATTAATTTTTGCAGTTCTACAGTAGAATAACTAATGGTGTAATGCATGGTATATTCATGAAGGAGGTGCATTCAGTCTCTGAAAATAATTAAGCTGATAAATGAAATTATCAGCGGAAAAGGTGGTAAAAGTTTTTTCCCAAAAAATTTCTCGGGATTTTTTTAAATATTATAAATTTTACTATTAAATACGTTTTTACACTTTGATTGCAGATAGATTTTCAATATTTCATAAAAAAAAATTAGAAACTCTTAGGCGGCTTTACCCTATAAATAGAGGTATATATTATATACAGGTAGATTACAGTGGGTAATATTAATTTACATTTATCTATTTTGTAAATTTTCACATATATACATGTTTAATTTTATTTACGATTATAATAAAATCCTTTTGAAATTCGTATGCGGCTTTAACAATAATCATAATCTCTGATTGTTTAATTAGAGTTTCTGGTTTTGTTGGAATTCTACAGTGTGTTTTGTAAATAATATAATAAATTAAAGTTACACAATGAATATATTAAAAAAACACGAATGGAATAGCAAACCTATAAAAATCCAAAAATATGTGTGATGATTTTTGTTAAAATTAGGAAATTCACTAAATTTATGGCATACTTCTACGAACGTACCCAAGTTCTGATTTTTTATTGTTAAGTGAGTACAGATGCGTTACTTTTTATTCCAAAATATTTTAGGTTCCAGTACAATTAACAAAAAACTATCTACGGTTGTATTATTCCGGAATAATGAGGAATAACTTATGTTTGAGAAAAATAGTAAGAGTTTCGCTCCAAAGACTATCAAAAGGTAAGTGTCGGTTAAGGACAAAGAAAAGTATAACGTGGTACTGGTAGTCTTTTTTTAACTTGAAAGTTCCCAGCGAAACGGTTCAGTAACTACTATAAAAATTGCTGAAATATTTTGTATAATATGCAAACTAAAGGTAGTTCACTCGAGAAATGGCTTTTGTTAGGAATTAAGTAAAATTGAAATATAAGATTAATAAAAATGTGTTAATAAAAAATAACAACGATGTATTAAAATGTTGATTAATAACGAAGTTTTTGGTACCAAGAAAATGGTTATCAACCGATTTGTGAGCATCCTTTTAGAGACTTGACTATTACGAATGAACTACCTTATAACAATACATACTCGTTTATAAACATTCGCGAAGTGATAGTCCGATATCTCAGTACTCTTCAGGCATTTCTATATAAAATAAATAGGAAATATTTCACTGAGCTGACGTTGCCATCTGTATACTGAAATTTATAGAAAGTTGAATAGATAACTGTTATTGAATTTGCCACTCCAAACAACAAACTGTAAAACAAGACTTCATACCACAGCAAATTTTTTCTCGTCTCATAAAAAAGTGACGTCACTTCCATTATGTCTCTGCCTTAGTTTAAATAAAGGGTTTAACGGTCATATTTTGCGTATGTCTAAACTTTAAAGATAATCAACGTCATTTTCCTGTTTTAGAAAGAAATAACTCTTCATCTGAAGTGAAAAAAAAATTATTTAATTATCGTTTCGTAAACTTCTTGTAAATTGAGAACCTGAATAACATTATGTAATAATTTACCTAACAGCTAACATCTCTGAAAAATATTCATGATACTTCAAAACCATTACTATAACCCAAAAAGGATATAAACCATACCACCCAAAATAATATAATTACCACATTGCAGTAAAATAACTTACCTGACACAAAATAATGAAATTTAATTCACAACCCCGTTACATGAATGACCATGGATTGATATCATAAAAAATTAATCTTGTATTGAAAATTACCTGCAATAAAAATAGAAAAAATATTTTAAAAAATATGCCATCAATTTTCAATTCAATCAAAATAAAAAATTTAATTTAAATTCCAATAATTTTTTGTTTTCAAAAATACATACATTTATTTTTTCTACATACACACATTTTTTCACAAATAATAATACCAAACAATTGAGCAATAAATAACTGACCAAAGAGATAATTTGAATTTTATGATACATAAAGCAATTATGTGCATAATTAAATATTTTTAATTTGCTTTTCCAGTTTGATTTAAATATGATTAAAAAAAAAAAAAAAAAAAAAAAAAATGGGCTTTGACTAACAATAAAATTTTTAATTATACGTATCATAACAGGTATGATGACAACGAGTATTACTTGGTTACCCCATTGATACACGTAAATTAACTGGGTGGATATTTTGGTACCTGAACACCCACTATTATAAATATTGTATATAGTATACAAGTTGGGTAATAAATTTCTTGAACATAAAATTTAATTTAAAATTGAATGGTTCTTCTGTAACAATATTATAAGAAGAGCAGAGTGATATAGAAGGTACAAATACAATTCCAAGATGAAATGCTCTTCACATTTTTTGGATCGAATATACCAGGCATGGGAAAATGTGACTCAGAGAAGTCCCTCAGACTTCTGTATCTAAATAACAAGCAAGACAGCGACAACCTAACCAGTGTCAACCAATAATACGAGTAAGACAGAGAGACAACATTTTTGTTCTACATATCTCATTACTATAAGAGAAACTGAGATAGGTAGAAGAGTCGTATTCCCGCCTCGCTTCCTCCTCTATGAGCAATGCGGACTAGGATAAAGAGACACACAATAACGTTTATGGCATACAATAAAGTTATAACAATGGTGACTTCGACTTAAAATAACTCGCCTTATTTTAAGTCGAAGTTGTCATTGTTATAACTTTATTGTGTGACATAAACTTTATTGTGCGTCTCTTTATCCAAGTTTGCATTGCTCATAGAGGAGGAAGCGAGACGGCTATACGATTCTTAGGTTGTCACTGAGCGTTCTTGATAAACTCATAAGAAGATTAAATACTATTGGAGTCATTTATATATAATCATGGAAATATTCAACAAATACTATTTCCAAGAATATTATTAATATCTCTTAAGTAATGTAAAAAAAATTAGTCCCCAGATTACACACATAAAAATAGCTCACGACCAACTTTATTGGGAAATAAAATCTAATAATATTTTCAAGAATATTATTAATATCTCTTATTTAATATCTCTTAAGTAATGTAAAAAAAATTAGTCCCCAGATTACACATATAAAAATAGCTCACGACCAACTTTATTGGGAAATAAAATCTAATAATATTTTTGACAGTAATTATAAATATTTTATCACGTAATATATGATTACGCTACTGCTTTGACAGTAACATTTTCGACGTAAATGATAATTATTTCTCAACGAAATATTCTCGATAAATTTTTTTTTTTAATTAATAATAAATTTTTATTCTAAATTTCAATTTAATAATGACTTTTTTTTCGAATAATTTTCATATAATTTTGTAAGTCAATTTAATAAATTGAATATTTTTTAATGATTTATTAGACATTCGAATTTGATGTTTGATTTTAATTAAGCAAACTAAGTATTGTTTACCATTTGTAAATATCATTTTTAATAATTGATTAGTTTTTTTCTAATTCTTTGTGAATACGACGTGGTAAAATTAGTAAACTCGTTAATGAGTAATTAGTAATAATTTAAATAATTTTGAATCAAGTATTTCTGCGTTCTTAATGATCTAAATTTTCCCTTAGAATTCAAAAGTGGGTTTAAAGATAGAATGATAATCTGAATATTCTGGAGAGAGTAAAATTTTAAATAGAATTTCTATATTGATTATTTTAGAACAAATACTCAAAAAATTTTTACTTGCTTAAATCGGAAACTTTCTTGAATTTATGTCATTTCGTTTGTAGAATATAGTCTCAGATGAATTAAAAATGTTTATGTACTTTTTGTTTAGACGCAGAAACCCTTAATGAGCATACAAAACATGTTATTAGTAATCTCTAAATTTTATTTGAATTATTAGGGCATAGAATTTTCACTTAGAAAGTGAACAATATATAGCACAGAAAACAAGCATTCCTTCTAATTTTCTTGTTTCAGTAATTTCACTGATGATCCAATAATCTTAGTTAAAATTAGGTAAGTATATCGATTTTTGAGATATCCAGCTATAAACTCGTATAAACTTGTATTTTAACATCCTTAAAGTAGTCTCAAAACCTACATATGATAGAGTGGACAAGACTATTAAAATCTAAGGTCTAAGATCACAAAAATCGATTTTTTGCACGTTTTTTTTACCATTTTTTAAATTTTTACATAAATCTTTAATTTATGGTTCAAAATGATAAATATAGATGAAGCAGATCTACGATCATTATTTTGAACCATGAATTAAAGAATTCTGTAAAAATTTAAAATAGTAAATGTCAAACAAATCATGGCCAACTATTCTGATATACTCAATGAATTATGACTATTTTACATTTAAGAAAATTGAAAACTGTGTATATCAAGAGCGGGTGGAAGCTATAAAGCGGTGGTTTTTACTTTTAAGCCCAGTGAAGCGGGCGGGTATCAATCTAGTAATATATATAATCCTGTTTATATTACCTTTTTAACTAAAGAAAGTGGGAGTATAGTGCATTATATCGGAGAGGATGTAGCAGGTATCGACGCAGTCTTCTATGTATATTTAATTAGAGTTGAGGGCTACGTAACATGGAAATTTTTTCATTACCACCATTCGTAAAGAGAAAACTTCTATTTTTGAGATTTTTCGTGGCTTATTTTACCATTCGTAAAGAGAAAACTTTTATTTTTAAGTTACTTATTTGATTAAGCTTGTGATGGAGAAATACGTTTTGTAGAGCTCCGTTTCTCATTATTTTTGTTACTTGAAAATTAGAACAGGCCTACCCTGTAGTCAATCAAAGCTTTTCTCTGGTTATATGTATGTACAAAAGGTCTTTCAAATATACTCCATATATATTTCTATTACAGTTATTTCGGTTGCGTATTTATAGAACAGATTAAATTGATACGTGTCTGTATTTTCTAGCATGATTATTGTGCGGCACCAACAAACAATACAAATGTGTATGTGTCATCCATATACATATATACTACGTACACACATCCCTGAAGTAAAATACTAGCTAGAACTAGGCTACCAGAAGTAGTCGTAATGCGTTCGTTATGTTTTGTGTGCCTGAACCATTCTCATAATAAAATAATAACAACAATATCACACAACCAAACCCTATACACTAGGCGGTATAGGCGGTGGCATTGCGAAGAAAATCCTAATTAAATTTAAAAAGTTTTGAGTAATTTTGAAAATTATTTCAAGTTAAAAATTAAAGCGTTTAAAAAATTAATTTATTGGGAATATCGGTGTGACCTTGAAATAACTATGGAAAGTTCTAAGAAGATCCATTTTTACTCCTTAATAACCACAAGGATGTTATTAGATTAACGTGTGTGTGTGCCTGACTGTAGCATCGTAGCTACTAAACGGAGAGACCGATTTTGATTTTTTGTTTGTTTGAAAGATAATTTGATGAAGAATGTTCTTAGCTGATGAAGACAATAAACAACTTTCCCACGGGACGATCTTTAAACGGCTGAGCAGATTTTGTGAAACATAGATAAGAGCATACTCGATCCAATTGCTTTTCCAAAGTCTTTTGAGCCAAATCCCAATTGTATAGTCTTACAATTCATTTTGGAATAAAACCTAGACTTTCTAGTCTATCGTTTTTGTACCTATTTATGGTAGTAGGTATGTAGAATGCCCCCAAAACAAATGAATATTATTGTTGTTGTATGGCTGGTGTGTGTTTGGCTGTATTTTGGATATGGATATCATTTCATCCAACATTAAATACAATGTATAGGGTTTATTTTATAGTATATAATGTGTGTATATTTATTTGTATATTATATTGCTTATATGATATAAAACAATTTCAATATATTTTATTTATTTTATTTTATGCAAATGGCCATATATCAAATCAAATAAAATTTCAGGTTTTATTATTTAAATAATTACAGTAGGTAGGTATTTAAATAATACCTTTACAAATTTATAATGCAAATTGACAGTAATAGCTTTACAGTGTCATAGAGTTCTTACGTTTTCGTTTTATTTCAAGACCCATTATACGTGTAAAATTGAATACAATTGCAAAAATTTAAAATATACATCTTTAGAAATAAATTTATATCCATTGTGAGAATTAACGATGATTGTCAGCGTTTTTTGGTATGACTCGGGTCACTATCAATCTTTTTCATTTCAAATTAACAATTATGAATCCTCTAAAAGATAGTGAAAATGAATAATAACTTGTTACACAGTTTTATAAGTCCGTATAATTATTTCAATATTAGAATATATATTTAACTTGAAGGCAAGGCGTCATCAGTTCGTCTTCAGAATATATACAGCGTGTTTACTAAGTTGGTTCCATACGGGTAACTTTTTTAATGTAAGGTTTACGACAAAAAGTTCTTCCATTCTTTATAAAAGTCTCTGCTCTCGAAAATATTAACATTTAGCTATTCACTTTTGACATCGACAGGGACTGGAATCCATTCTCGCCTTCAATACATGTAATTGCTCTTTAATGAAATTCTTTAAATACACTCCTACATATCTCGGGAGTGATCTCTTGAACCGTTTCCCTTATTATCTGTTCTAATAGTACGAGATCCCGCTGCAGATTGGTGTGCCCATCGACTTTTTGTTTAAAACCAAATTTTTATGTTTATTTATAGTTAAGAGAATATATATTTACTAGGGTGCCTATCAAAATTTGGCCGCCATTATTTTTAATTAAATTATTTTTAATTGATTTTTGGTAAAAAATTTCCCCTAATTATTTTTTAAATAAAATAACGTCTACATCACGGTAATTAATATGAAGATTCTAAAAAATCACGGTTGCCGTTGCGCACCTGGCCGCACCTCTTTGCAGCCAGGTGTAAACAGGTATGATTTCGATAAATTTATACCCTTATAACCTATTTTTATTAATTATATGTCAAATTGAAGCTAATTTTTTTCTATTAATTATCATATAAAGTTGCCTAATTAAATCTGGCCGCAAATAAGGGTTGCTGGCTGTTAAAGATAATAAATATTTAAGGTAGAGTGAAAGAGAGCTAGCGCGTAACATCATTTGTCAGACGAGGACAACGATTGCCGGCTGTGCAACGCTTTTAAGCGTCTAATAGAGATATAATATTTAAGTTTGAATCATTCAAATAATTTGTAATTGGATTATTGCTTCATCAAAATGGCTGCAAAGAGGTGCGGCCAGGTGCGCAACGGCAACCGTGATTTTTTAGAATCTTCATATTAATTACCGTGATGTAGACGTTATTTTATTTAAAAAATAAATAGGGGAAATTTTTTACCAAAAATCAATTAAAAATAATTTAATTAAAAATAATGGCGGCCAAATTTTGATAGGCACCCTAGTAAATATATATTCTCTTAACTATAAATAAACATAAAAATTTGGTTTTAAACAAAAAGTCGATGGGCACACCAATCTGCAGCGGGATCTTAGACTATAAGTGGTATACGTTTCTAAACGACCATTATCATTCCTATCGAACTTTTTCAATTTGTGGTGGACACTCTATAAATTCAATATAAAAAGTAAATAGTTGAATGTTAATATCTCCGAAATCAAAGATTTTTATAAATAATAACTTTTTTTTCGTAAACCTTATAATTAAAGTTTTCCATTTGGAGCCAACTTAAGTAGACACGCTGTATATTTTATACGTCATGTTCATCTCTATACATACCTATATTTGTATATATATTATCTTTTATATTTTATTATATAATCATACAATCAATATTGATTTGTTATATGCGTTCGCGGCGGTATATTAATATATTTATCTAGGGTTACCCAGATAGGATTCTTAAATATTCTATGTAATCATCTACTAATTAAGAATCTTTTATTTCATTAAGAACGATTCTTGATCGACTAAGAAACATATTGCGCGTTAAGTATTGGAAAGCCTTATCTAGTTATACCGACTGTTTCATTTGAATTTATTACCATGATATGTTATATAGACTATCATTGAATGACTATACCATATACAATGTGTCTCATTTTATACAATTTAGCTGAAAATTTCTTCAACGGAGGGTTTTTGGAAATTATTCAAAAAGGTGCTCTATTTGGAGAGAGACATCTTATTTTACTGGACTTTCAGAGTCTTTGAAAATTCGAATCATGTTGTATCATGCTGAATTTCTAGTAAAAGGGCAATGCTGAATACTTCTATTTCAAGTTACACTAAACTCAACATCAAGTAGGTTTAAAAGTGGGCAGTACGATATCAATGCATAGCTATTAAAAGACCATTATTGATTAATGATTTATTTATAGAATATTTTTTTAAAAAAGGTTAGAATAAATTAAAATTATACAGGCTCAATTTAAAGTTAATTTCCTTTAAAGAAACATCCGTAGGTACTAAGATATAAGCTAAAAATGATGACAATATGATCTCTGGCCAAAGATAAAAGAAGGGTTACATATTTTTTGTCTGATAAAACACAGAAAGAGTTTGCGTGACTAGTTGCGAGCATCATCTTGTATCTTCTAAAACTTTATTACATTGTATATTTATTAAACATAAAGGTAGTTATTTCACATATCCTTGTATATATTATACAACATTAAAAAAGAACACGTATTCTATCTCTACCTTATAATTACAAAGTATTGTGTATATAATTAACTAACGATAGCTACGGAGACGTTATAGGTACAAACAAACACAAATATTTTCAACTAAACATAAAACTGTCAATCATGAAAGTTTATGTAATCTCGTTAAATATACTATTTAAGTAGGTATTATGCCTATATCCGTGTCTATAATAACACAATAACAAAATCTATATAATAAAAGCCCTAAGAGCATACACAGTATACCACAGTAAAACCATTAACAAAAGATTAATACTTAAATAATTTAACAACAATAAATTAAGAACCGATTAGTCTTCTGTACAAATATTATAGAGAAGTATTACAGAGAATTTTTAAAATAATCAAAGTGGGTGGACGACCTTTTGAATTATTATATAAATCTCTAACTAAAAAACGCAAATATATTTTAACTCCCTCTTATAGATTTTTACCCATTAAAACTAAGTTACATATTAAAAAACGTGTATTACGCCAGGTTTTGTTGCAAAACATATTTGAAAAATCAAAAATTTGAGCGATTCAAGAGGGATTGCTGGCTCAAGAGGGAACTTCGAAGTCCTGGAGATTGTCAGTTGGGTATATTACAACAATTGAAGGATGCCTGATAAGGCTGTGATAATCCATACGGAAAACAGAATATGAACCGCCAAAGAGTGTGTTTCAATGACCAAAAACAAAACAGACAAAAATTGATAATATACTGGCTAGTATCATTTTGTCAAGCAGCTTTTTTCTTTTTTAAGAATATTTCACAAGACCACTAGTGAAAGCTACCTGAATGTTTTCAACTTCCTATTTTTTACACTTTTGGAAAATATGGACAAACTTTGTCCTAATTTGCGTTAACGAAAAAGTGTTTATAAGAAAAGGGTTTAGGTACTTTTTATAATTAACACTTTTTAAAATTTATACTATTGTTCTATCTCTACCAGCTTACACGATGGATCTGATGGGCCAAAGACCTTGTAGCTAATTTACGAACTCAACCTCACTTTTTACTCCCTTGTCACGCTTCAAAAATTTATCACTTTTCAATTTTGAGTTATCATATCCACAGACGAGCAGACACTCGGGCGGACAATTAGAAATGGGATACTTAAATGATTTTATGAACACCTGTACCAAAATTTTGTTCGTTACATAAATATTTTCAAGCGTTGCAAGCTTAGGGCTAAATTTAAAATACCTTGATATATATTACATTTATACAGGATATAGTAAAGTCCATATATGCGTATAGTAATGCTGTTGGACATAAAAAACAATTAAAAACGAGACTTGTTGTTAAACTATCGTATAATTAATTAAATTTATTTGTATTTTTATTATTTTGTGTAAAACAGTGAAATTTAAGGATGTACGAGCGCCAGGGTAATTTTGGATAAAAGGCTTGATTTTTTTATATGAAGTTATAATAAGTCTAAATCAATTCTGAAAATTTTAGGGGGGGGGGGATTGAATGTCTACAAATAACTCAACAAGATTAAATGATAATAAAACATACTTGCACTTGTCAAAAATAATAACACTTCTCCAAAAAGCAACTTCTAAAAATGTGTCATTTTTCCATCGTGTTGTTGCGTATTTGTAAAAATGTTTTGTTCGAGGTCGATCGTGGAATTTTTAGCCGGAGATACCCGACGCCGAATTCGAAAGTTTGGTCAGCATCTAATATTTTAAGAGTAAATCTGACTGAAAATGAATATACTGTAAATATTTTATATCAAAATAAATCTAAGATAAATTCACAAGTTGACAAAAATTTTTAATTATAATAAAAATTAAAACTACTCATTATTATAATTTCTCATGTTCGACACAGTCTCACAAACGAGCTAGAGAATAATTAAGATAAAATTACAACAAATAATGATTATTAATTTTAAATTAATGATTAATATGATACGATGAATACATCAAATACAAGCCGGTATCGTTTATAAAATCTTTAAACATCATGAAACA
Source organism: Chrysoperla carnea (assembly GCF_905475395.1). Taxonomy (NCBI): domain Eukaryota; kingdom Metazoa; phylum Arthropoda; class Insecta; order Neuroptera; family Chrysopidae; genus Chrysoperla; species Chrysoperla carnea. The sequence goes on along the minus strand of NC_058338.1, from coordinate 35,083,757 downwards.
TTCCAAATAATCGTTTGTAGATGTTCATGTTTTCAAATTATTATTAGAATTTGGGTCTCAAATTACTTTTAGAAAAAATAGTTCAAAATGTTTTTGATGTTGTCTATTTAAGTTTAAAGTAATACCGACTGATATATTAATTGCTTGAAATAATGGTTTTTAACTGTCAATCAAAATCTGAAATTAAACACACACAAAATATATAGAATTTAACACATAATATATTTCAAATTATACATGATATTAATATAATTAAATTAAATAAGTAATCTATATTTATAAAACTATCATTATTGTCCTCTGTCATCAAAGAAAGATTAACGATTTATTTTATGCTTACAAGTTATTGTACGTAAACGTTTTCAACAACTTTGTAAATTGTTGAAATTTCATTTGATTAATATTAAACAAGAATTTTCGAAAAAAAAAATGATACTAGATCGCATAGTCGTATCTCATAAATGATAATCGAAACAAAAACTGTACGGAACTTTCTTCTTTTTCTATATCACTGTATATCTCTAATTCAGGTACATATTGAAAAGGATCCGTTGTAGTTGAAGTATACGCCAGTCAAATTCTACATTAAAATCGCAAAACGCGGTGTACAGCTGCTTTTTAGGTTTGTTATTTTGATTCCTTAGGGAGAGTGCGAAACTACGTTTAGCAAGCACAAAAAAAAGCGATACCTAGGCGTAATCCGTGAAAAAATTTTCGGACTTTTTTAAGTTTTGTTTAATTCAAATACTATGAGCTTTCGACATTAGTTGCTACTATCATTTTGAAGGTATATAAAATTTGAAACAATGGAAGCCAACCCACAGCTAAGCGTGTTTAATAGGTTTTGAGATTTGATGTTTGAAAAATTTACATGGTTTACAGAAATCTATACATTTTGAGTTTTGATTATGTTAAACCGTTTGAAACAATTTTTTTTAAACATCATTGTTTTTTAGTAAGGGGACAAATTAGGGCAAAACATTGGAAATCCCAATAACGTTCCAAAAAGCAGGTTTACATCGCGTTTTGCGATCTCAGTGGTTTTTTAGCGTTGTAGATCATTGAAAAAAGTATTGTAACAACAAAATTGCAATTTTCTCAATTAATTTAAGGCGGAGCTAAGGCTAATTTAATTAACAAAATACTATCTGCATCTGTTTTTTTATTATCTAACTATTTCTAAGCCATTCACTGGATTCTAAAACAGATTTCACCACTATGTAACTGTTTTTACTAGCCAAGTTTTGTTGGAAGAATTTTATGTATAAAGCATCCTAATTAAAATTGTGTAATTATTAAATTCTAAAGTTCTATACATTCACAATTACTCTTGCATGTACTCCGCGAAGCTAAGGCCGTGTGACTACTTGAAATAGACTAGGTGGTATGCATGTTGATGGGTGCGATAATTAATCCCCTCACGTAGTCAGATCGGGTCGCTAGTTATAAAGAAAATTAGGGAAGTTATTAACAGTAAGAGTAACAGTTTGTTTAAAATAAAAGCAGGTACATTATAATCGGTAAAACAAATGCATGTACCTACTAAGAATTATTTCCCATATTTCACTGTTCATTTTTCAACACGTTTCAATCGGTAATTACACATATTATTGGTAGATGTTATAATCATTACCACATAATACATAATATATTAAATAATATTGTTTAATTATATAATTTCAAACTATAAATATAAGCAACAAGCTATAAAACCGTCTTCTGTACAAAATTATTATTTATTTTGACATGATGTGTTTTGATTTATAACATTATATTATTAAAGTTGTACTGTCTATGGGAAACGCTATTAAATTTTATACAGATATGAGCTTTTTGTTTGCAGTAATGTATTTGAGATAGTAACGAAATTGGATCAATCATATTATTCAGCCTTATAGTAAAATTATTAGTTTTATTTCTATTTTCCTCTATCGGATTAGATTCGCTTTAAAATATGTATTACTAAACATAGAAATTTATTCTTGACATAAAAAGAATAAGTTAGGTTAGGTTATATGGGCTGTCCACGAAGTACACATTTAGGCTATAGAGCCCATAGTGATACCATATATGTGTTTTGCCACCTTTCCGCTGATAATTTCATTTATCAGTTCCTGAATTTCAGAGGCCAAGTGCAGCTCCTTCATGCACATACCATGCACTACACCAGCCCATCACAACTAATAATTAAATAATTTGGTTGCGACGGCGGAAATCGAACCCGCTACCCTAAGTATACATCGGACGGAACTGGTTACGCTTTAACCAACTGAACTAATAGGGCGACAAAACAGTAGGTACTTATACTTCTGAACTAGGACCTGAAAACAGCCCCTTCCGGAGGCTTCAGTTTCGTGCAGAACCCTTAGACATTTTGAAAAAACTTTCGAAAAAAAGTTGTTATTTTTAATAATGGTAAATTTTTTTGTATTTAAAAATTTTGCTCTATCTATACCGGTTTCAAATATTTTTCTCTATCTCTAATACTTAGTGTTCATAACTAACTTTTACGCTTTATGTCTTAAAATAACTGCTAGGGTTTCTCTGGATCTAGACCTGTAAGTGACTGGAGAATATGTACCATACGCTCTATATGTTTCTATTGTTAGTTTTTTTATGAGGACCTCTTTCTTTCTAATATAAAGTGTTTCTAATATATCCAAATTGGTTATTAAATAAATCAGAAAAACTTGCTCCAATCTGATGTCAGAACATGTCTTCCATCAAACTCTGCAACTTTTGTTTAAGTTATTTTTGATTGGTTAACTACAAAACGAGATATTTAGCTGTATTGATTAAAATGGCTCACCCAGTATATAGCTAAAAAGTTTACCATCGGCCTATAAAAGCAATAAAATGAGATGATTTCAATTATTGTACATTACATTAAAAAGAATAAAATAAATGAAAATAGAATATTTAATTTAAAATAAAAATAAAAATAATTTTTTACAAAACAGAATTTTTTATTTTGTAAAATAATATAAAACAAATGTTGAGAGATGGTTTCATCATAATCTTGAATACGATGGTTTCATCATAACATCTAGAATACATTATATAATACGATATTACAATGTATAAAATTAAATATGGTAATATATAATTTGAAATTCATCGTTTGAAATTTTTTGTAAGTAAATATTTTACGTTTTACATAAAATTAATAATGTTTTAACAAGAATTGTTATTGGCAATAAAATAGAAAAATAAAATATTTTACATAAATACAGTGAAATTGGCATTTTATATGTCGAGTATATATGATGCCTTTTAGTGGATTTTTTTGAAATACAGAGTGATGCTATTTTACTACGAGAAGTCATTTTCTTTATTTTAATGGCCGCAAGAACTGCTAGTGAACGCAAAAATGTGGACGAAGGAATACGCACACATACGTGTATAAATCCAATAATATTGCATATTGCGTCTCCGCAAAACTTGACTGATTCCAGTATTGAAATGGTGGTTGATTTCTTATCTAAGAATAAAACAATAGACTGATTTATTCAATTTTATGAATTTTGAAAGCTATGGTTAAGTTAGATGACATTGGCTTTCCTTGGGCAAGACATACTTCGACTATAGGGTCTGTTGCAAAACCGAAATGTGGACTGAAATGTATAAAGTTCATAAAAAGTGTTTCAGAATAAAATATCAGCAGTTCTGAATTCATCAAACACGCTTAGGTGCGTGACCTACGTATAATTTTAAAAGTTCATTTTGATATTTAAATTTCAATAATTTAAAACCGTCTAACCAAGAATAAAATTAAAGCTTTCAAATGAAAAAGATTGTGAAATAGCAAAAATGACTTACCAAACTGGGTATGATTTTCAACATCACGAACCGAGTAATGATAAAAAAGTTTTTAATTTTCTCCTCGGTTCTAATGCTCCTGACATCATGATTCCACCAGCTGTTTTTGGGAATTCTTAAGTTTGATTAAGAGTTTTTTAACAGATCCTCAAAAGTGATAATATGAAATTATTTCAATCAAAAATCAACCACTGCATCTAAATTATAGCACGATCAGCCGAATAAAAAGTAGTTTAAGATAACAAGGGTCATATTTTTAAATTCAATGATTATAGCATAGATTTTGACGATGAAATAGACATGTCTAATAAACTGTATAAAATAAACATTTAAATTTTTGAAATAAAACTGTTTCTTAGCGTAGTTAATTTAAGTGGAGGACACATAAAAAAAAGCTATCCTTTATGTTCGACATGTACACTTAATCAGTTGTGATTAAACCTCTGGGTAGAGCAGTTCTAATAAAAGATAGAGAAGTTCTAAAAACAGTTATTTAAAGACCTTCGTATGTATGGGTTTGTTTTTTTGTTTCTTTTTTTAATAAATAAAACTATAAATGGCGTAGTTCTGTATTCCTAGCAGTAATTAATTTTATGTCCATATCAATTACCATCTGTTACCTTTTTGGTTAAAATTTAGAAATACTCATAATAATAATATCATGCACATTAGAATTTAATGAAATGTATGGATACCTACACAGTGTACACCATATCATATAATGGTCTATAATTGAATCCACGATATAATAGTTAATTTTACACCTGTGCTTTTGTGACAACACTAAATACCACTATACACTTATAAAACCTTCTCTTTTACTTTGATCTTTTGATATTACTGTGTGGTTTATTGTAAATGTTAGTTTCATTCTTTTTATTAAAATTCATTCTTTTTATGTAAATTTGCTTATCTTTAAAATTTTAAATGTTCAATTTCAATAAACAAACTTTGACATTACAATAGAGATTTATGGACGACTAACTTAATATCACGCCAAGCAATTTTGATGAATTTTTTTTTAGTGACAAATTAGTTACCGTACTTCATTCAATATCAATATTCAATAAAAATCATAAAATAAAATAAAAACTTTTAACAAAAAAAAAATCTAACGTTGATCCGTATTTGTCTATACAATTATTTTCATGGGGTTTCCGTACAAAAATGCATCCCCATTTCCACCTTCACTCTTTCACAAAAAAAAAAATTTGTTAATTTTTATAGTAGATTAATCAAAAATCAAATAATTATACGCCACCTGTTGAAAGTTATATCAAACCAAAGAATACATTTTGATTTATGTAGATATTCTAATTTACTGATTCTAGGACTTTCACAACACCCTATTTATTGGGAGTACATTCGCTATTGATCATATTCAAGTCAAAATTCAGAATAAGTATAAAATATCAATGATACATTATCTAATAACATTCGAGGTACGATATTTAAATTATTCAAAACAAATAAGTGTCCCCTAGACTTCTATTTCATTATGAATTCTATATAACTACGGGTGGTATATTAAATTTAAAATGTAGATACATTATTTAGTTGGTTTAAATAAAATCTGTAGAAAATTGTAGTTATATGGTAAAAATAGACATTCTTTATCAAAGAAATAAGAAACCTTTATCAAAATACACATACAAGGTGTTCCATACTTGACTGCAGAACTCTTCAATTCCTGAATAAGCTTATCAAGATGAATAAAAAAATTATTTTCCAAATTTCGATCTGAGGCCGAATTTGCAAGATAATCAACCGTATCAGATTCCTCAGATAATTAAAATTCCTCAGATTGATATTTGGTAAGGAAATTTTTCGTTGCTCTTTATCAGTTTATTTAAGAAATGCAGAGATCTGCAGTAAATTATAGAACACTTTGTATTCATACGATTATTCCAAATTAAAGTTGACTCTATCACCAGTTAGGAGGTTACATGACGATAGATAGTAAGAGAAATGACATGCATCTAAATGTAAAAAACCATAATTGACTGACGATTGGTACGTTGATAATTGATGGTGGGACAGAACTTTCCTTTCCTCTGCACTATTTTAGAAATATTCAATTTTTTGCTGTTAGTTAGGATTAAATTAAAATTTTTTGTATTATCGTGTACCAAATGAATTTATTACAATCAATATACGCTAGCAACTAATTTTTCAATTTTTTCATTCCCCTCAAAAAAGGTTAAAATTAAAATTATTATGAGACCGCGTGATTATAGACTAATTTGGTGCTCGATAACAGTCAGCTTGGAGGAGAGAATTTTTTTTTTAATTTAAAGCCTCAGTAGTTTATAATCGAATAATATATCGAAAACGTCTGAATTTCTAGGCAAGTTTAGATGATACAAAGTCTTGTCTTATCACCAACTATCTCCTCATCAACCATGGCATCAGACTATTGGTATTCTTACATGTTGTACGTCAGCTTTTTAACTAAGATATTATGTATTTAAAACCTAAATACAAGATAAAATTTACATTATTATTTTAGTAACTTTGAATGCAATGTTTGAATTCTGTACAATTTTAATAGAATATTTGATTTATTTTATGCAGTTAAATTGCATTTATTTAAAAAGTTGTAGGTATTGTTAACTTTATTTCTTCCATATAGTTAAAAAAGTATTGTTTAAAAGTTAAATAATTTCTTTGGAAGCTATAAAAAAGTATAAACACGTTCAGCTCCTATTGGCAATCGGCAATCAATGATAACAGTGAAGTCAAAATGATGTGTACGTCATTTCAACATAACTTTTGTTATAATTTCAATTTTTTTATTAGAATAAACCTAAAATGTGTTTTCTAAATAGAATAAACCCAAAAGACCAAATAACAATAAATCCAAAAAAGTAATTCAAAAATATACTTTCAAATTGGCTAAGAATAGAATACGTTCTTGATCTTTTGGATTTTTTTATTAAAACCAATTTTTCGAATGGAATAAAAGCTCTTCAGTATACAGTGATGAATATTTTACAGTGTATATTGTTACAGACTTTCAGTGGATATTTACAGTCTGGAACGAATGGAATAAAAGCTCTTCAGTATACAGTGATGAATATTTTACAGTGTATATTGTTACAGACTTTCAGTGGATATTTACAGTCTGGGTAGTTATTTTAACATGGATTGGTGAATATTGGCGAGGTTTTACGCTGCATTAATCACTGAAAAATATTTATATCACTTTATAACATCAGCTCATTAATACCCTATAAAGGGTTTATGTCGAAAAAAAAATCATCCCTTAGTTTAAGACATTAAAAAGTCCATTCGTTCTAGATCAATCAACTAAATTAAAGAAAAATCGAAAAATATTGATTTCACATTGATTTTTTTTTTTTTTTTTCCAGAAATATACTTGTTTTTTGTTATAAGATAAGGCTTAGGATTTAAAAAAAAAATGTTTTTGTAATGACCAAAAATTGTTACTTAAACATTTCGTAAAAGGCGAACAAGTTGAACTGTAAATACAATTGTTTTATGCTTCTATTAGTTAAATAACTAAAAGAATAATTAATTGAAGTGTTTGTAAAAGGAAATAATAGCTGTGTATGGCCACAAATTTGTTTTTGGTTGTATATATAAAATGTAAACCACTTACGTAATACATTTTACAATGTAACGTACGAATGAGGTAATGTGTAGTATCCCGGATACAATTAACTGGAATCAAATCATTGTATTTTCAAGATAGGCTGTTTCTGGTTTGTTTTCAATAATAATCATATCCCCACTAAACAATCTATTGTTAATAACAACATCAATACACATTAGCAGTTTTACGCTATGCACTTTTTCTTTTCGAGGAATCAAAATTTCTATGAGGTTAAAAATATGTTTTGGCAAAAAAATGGCTATTTAATTTTAAATAAAATAAACTCGATAAAAAGGATTTACTTGACCTAACGGAAAATAAGCTGTTTCAGCGAATATAATATTTAGCAATTGTAACATAGTGGCATTTAAATCATTAATCCAAAAGTATCTCGGCGCATATTACTATCTAGAAGATAGCAATTGTTTGAAGACAAATGTTACTTACTGGAATATCAGAATCTGCCTTTTTTCAAGTAAAAAGGAATAACTTTTTTGGTTTTTCAAATTAAAAAATTTTACTTCGACTATTTATTAGTTTTAAAAGTCTCACCGCTCAATGCACCAAAAAATATATGGCAATAGATTGGAAATTAATTTTTTCATAATTACTTTCTTGTATCATGGTTCACACATCTTGTACCAGCCGATGGAATAATAGTTTGTCATGTACCGTCCGATGAAACAATAATGTGTAATATTGATTCCTGGCACTGCAACCTCCCAAATATGTTAACATTGGTTGTTATTTAAAATTTTACTTTAGTATTGAAATATACCTACATATATAAAATATATATAATGTCTCTCGTTTTATCTACTTAAATATGCAAGACAAGTCACAATATTTAATGCCTGCCTTTTGCAATGTTTACAGAATTCATTTGAAGTGGTAGGTAGGTACTTGATGATATCAAACAACGTTGTTACCTTAACGACACTAAATACATACCATATAAAACCAATGTTATGTGGCATAGATTTAAATGAAGAAGAATATTCTATGAATAAATACTAGTAAATGTGTATAGGTAAAGCTTTTATTTGTGTTGAAAAAATACTAAATGTCCCAAAGATAATAGCATGGCTATGAGAAACCTCATGTCTTTTGTAAGCTTCTGCAACTAGTAACAAAAGAACTAAGAAAAAGCTACAATATAATCCTCAAGCATAATCTATACATATAGAATGCTTTTTCCTGGCTGGCTGGCGGATCAATTCACAGCCTAAATCATGCTGATCGTAGAGACCTGACACTTGGAGGATGTGTTCTTTGTATGGCGTAGGCATCTACTTAAGAAATTTTCGATATTTTACTCCTAATGGAATACAAACGGGAGCAAAATTTGTATAGAACAACGTTAGTCTTTGGTTCAATCTACTTCAAATCTTTCATAAACATTCTTCGACAGGGTTCACAGCTAGTAACATATATAATTTAATTTTTTAATAACATTTGGAAATTGTATCAAAATATTTATAGTTACTGAACTTTTGTTCTAAATCCAAAAGCTATAAAAATTGTAGAAAAAAAAATTTAATTTAATTTTATGCCAATACAAAACTAATGTTTCCCTAGGTCTTTTAAAATACAAAATGTTGAAAAATTGAAATTTATTCACCGCATGCTAGAAAAACTTTATTCATATGCAAGTAACAAATTTAGAGTAGAAAAAAAAAGTAGAAAACAAGAGTTTTGCTGCAAGACCTTGGCCAAAATCAGGACTGGTCGTATAAATCATATCCAATATGCAGCTACCTACATTCTCGAGCCTCGGATTTGGTCTTGGTCTTTTTATGCAGTTTATTTTTCATTTCTCTTCGTACTTCAACTTAGATTGTAGAGACCTACTTTCAAGGCAAGCTTTAAAAGAGAAGGATTTGAAATGAAAACAATTCAGTATTCTGTGTGTTTAAGATGGCCCCATAGATGACATAAGTTCATCCTTTCTTAAGAATCTAATTTCTGTCCATGTATGCAAACACTGTGTTCGTGTAAACAATTTAATGATAATGGTACGAAATTAGTTGTTATATAGTTTTAATAGTTTGGACAAAATTTTTATAACTGTTTGCACAAACACGATCGGCGATTTTTTTGTACAAACGTACACACTTCGAGGGTATGTAAGGTTCATTAATGTTTGAACATTTTATACCTACAAGTGTGTTTTTATTTGTATAAATTCTCTGATTTTGCCTTGACGTTATAATATAACTACCATGTACTATATACTGTACCGTTAATACATATATAATCGCATGTCAAAAACTCATATGACATCCATGTTAAGATAAAATTTAAATCCTACAAAGATCGTTTTTTATATAACACCCTAATATTTCAAAAACTAATTAACCAATAATAAAATTATTTGTATTTTTAAAGTATTTATTTAGTATTTTCAAGTCAATCTGACAGGTTGTGGTTGAAACAGTACAGAAGTTTATTAACTTGCCTCTTTTGATGGTCTTAGTTATGATAGGAATTATGATTTCGTTTGTTTAATCTGTTGCGTAATATTTTGGCTAATAGTAAACGAACTTTGTAAGTCACCAAAAATTTGTTTACGTAATACTTGAATGCTTCCTTACGGAAAAAATACTCAATTAATTTATATCATTCTTTTTTTTTTGAAGAATTTTATTTCTATGAGATTTTATATCTTTTTTGGGCTGACGTAATTGAGTTTATTAGGATTTTGTGACAACTATGACTTATTTTACATTTATGTTTTTGTTGGGATATGGTTATTAAATGGTACAATTTTTTTTAACGTTACATGAGGCTCTGATATATTTCCGCAAATATTAAACGGTATTATATTTACCAATCAAAAGTACGTCTAACGCGCTTATTAGAAAATATATGGAATTTATTTAGAATGCATATGGAAGTAAAAAATTGATGAAACCAGTTCAAAACTATTACTTAAAATCGCTGTTTGAATATAGATATAGTAGTTGTAGTTACACAATTCACTAACCAGAAATCATTGCTCTATTGAATGGCAGTGGTAGAGTGCAATACTACAATATTTGTGTTGAAAGGCTATAATTTGAGTGCTTAAACACATTGGCTATCCCTATTACATATACTATACTATAATATAGTGCAAAGCACAATATTTAATATTGTTACTGCTCTGCTGTGCAACGCTTACTGGTTGATCACTCTGCTGCATCCCATTGAATTTCCTACATATATTTATGTGTAAATGTTGTCGCTAAAGTACTAAATGTAGCATTTAATAGAATCCCTGATTATTATTACAGACCGTATTCTTTTAAAAAATAATAAAATAATAATTTTGTCTAAGTAACTATTACATTCATTTCTTTGAATAATATATTAAATACCTCAAAATACTTTTGAGTCCAATCAGAAGATCAAGTCAAAATGAAAAAACAATTGTGAAATCCAGTCAAAGTCAAATATTTTTTAATGAAATAGAATTCACCCACATGCAACTTCTATGTAGTTCGTACACAACAAAGGCTTTATCTGGATCACTTTTTCTTTTTTTGGCACTCTGCATTAAAATACATTGACTCTTAACATTATGTTATTCTACTATTGGAGCTTTATTGTATCCTACTATTGGAGCTTGAATGATTTTATTCTCAGGCATCGCGATTCGTCATGATCAACACATCGATTTTATTAAGCAATGTATATTCATTTTCTCCAAATTTTGACTGTGCAAGTAAGGCTGTGAAACACAGATATTTCAGTCATGAAAAATCAAATAACATAAACCTGTACCCGATATGAAACTACCGGTTTAAATACCAGTCTCATTCTTCGACTTTATTTTGAAAAATTGAAATAATCTGATTACCACAGTTACCTTAGAATCGGATCAAGCGTGATTTTTTTATTGAACTCGACATGACCTAGATGGGTGAAAATCATATTTTGATCGCCAATTTATTCATTTTGTAAAATTTTTCGACCATTGTGAAATCAAGAATCTGCATTTATTTCGTATATATTTGCATTATTTTTGTGGGAAAAAATTGGATCACGGTGTAATATATTTCATAGTTTCTGATATGTTTATGTAAAGAATGGCTTATTATACAGATTGTCAGTAACAAATATGTTCGACCAAAAACCAACAATTCAACGGATAACTGAACGAACTAACAACATAACATTTATTCTATTTAACGAGAGATATCTATTTATGCAGTTATGTTTTTATGTATTATTACATGTAATTATTTGTAATGGTAACGACAGTAGTATCCATCCATGGTATATGGATATCCAAAATATCCACATCTACATTCACTATAATACTACTATACATTTTAGACCGGTGGTATACTAATCAAACCAATGTTTGTCGCATATTTCATTGGACATAACCGTGTTAAGAATGCATTCTCCATAACGATACTCTGCAGGCTGAAAATCATATTTTACACTGGGAGTTTGGAGGGTAGAGCCAATCTTAATCTTTGAGGATGGACTACTTGATCTACTACATGTTAAAGTAGTATACTATAGAACAAATGAAATTTTCAAAATTTAAAAAACCCCCGACAAATTTTTCGGGTACGGAACCCTAAACTCGCACTAAGGAGTGTTATAAGTTTGATCGCAATTTATACGTTTGTGTCTATCTGTTTCATTTGAAAGGTAATTTAACGGAGAGTGTTCTGAGCTATGTTTCAAAAGCTAAGAGTTCCGTACTCGAAAAAAAACAATTTTGGTGATGATCTTCAAAATCGATTCAGTTTGGAAATGACACGATGTATAATTTTAACATATAAATAATTACTATGGAAATGAATGGTCAAATAAACCTGGCTGAATTCAATTGAAAAGTAAAATGGTCAAATAAATAGGTAATTCAAAGAAATAATTCAAAAGAACAAACTTAATTCAAATATTTCAATTTCATTTAAAATACTTCCACAAATTTGTCCCAAAAATGATAGCCCTCTAAGTATCCTTTTCATCTCATCTGATGTCTTTGACCATCACTTTGATATTGATTTAAGAAGGAGTGTTATGAGTTTAAAGTGTGTATCAGTGCGTCTGTGTGTTTCTCAGTGGCATCGTAGCCCTTAAACGGTCGAACCAACTTGATTGAGAACATATTATAGCTAAGTTTCCAAAAATCGGTTTACATGCAGTAAATCGCATTTGTCGGGGGGTTTTTTAAATTTTTTTGTTTGAAGGATCATTTCACCGGTCTAATATACAATATTAAAACAAAACATTATTTTATATATGTTGTATAGCATCACAATATGTGTATGTTCAGTCGGTATTACGACTTTTGAAATCAACTAATTTATTTTGGATATTAAATAATTTATATATTGTGTAGTTAGTTTCATATAGATGTAATGAAATATGATGACGTTTGTATGGCTTGATTTACGTAGGTATTGATTTTATATTTGATTGGATCGTATCAAATGTTTTTAATTTCGCTAAATGTTCGAAGCATTTGCCAGTCATTATTGGTAGTCGATGTGAAGGGTGTGAATTACCTCTGACATTTTGTGCAGTTTACACGGTAGACTACTTTAATCTATTATGACTTATAACTAGTTTTTTTAGATAATCAATAATCAAATAACTTGAATAAAAGTTGCATAGTTTGAAAGGAAATATCATTTTCTAACATCGGATTGGACCTTGTTTTAGTTTCCAAAAATTAGAAAGTTGAACTAACAATTTTTATTTAAAATAATTTTTTCGAAAATGGTTAGACCTGACTCAATAAATATTTATTTGTTATAAGAACATTTATAAAATGTTCGCATAAATTATTAATATTTCTTATTTTTAAACAAAATCATTGAAAATACTTTTAAAACCTGGTCTTAAACTTATTTTCCCTTTAAGTGTACTAATTTTCTTCAGGTTTTTATTTTTACTATAACATTTATGTACAAAATAAGAATTACATATTTATATAAAAAAAAAAGTGTATCATGTTAGGTACTATTAATGTATTATGTATAACGAACAGTATGCTGTAGTACGGGTTAGTACGTAAAATCAAGGGGAAATATGTAGTCCTGTTCGCTATGTATTCCTGTAAAACCCTTTTATTAACTCAAATACTACAGAACTAGTCAAAATTAAATTGTAAATGGTGAAAACAACTAAAGGGTGGCGAGGGCGGAGGGAGACAGTTGTCAACCTTATAAGCGTTATATTTTGTTCAAAATCAAGAGACTCCACTGTACTGTTTAATTTAAGTTATGTTTCCAACAACAGTGACTTATTTTTGAAAAACATTGACTATTCTCGAAGTTAACAGAACAAAGTTTACAGATCAAGTGTAAGTGTGGACTGATTTTATCCGTCCGCAATATGTGTCACGAAAAACGAATCTGATTCGGAGATGCTAAATTTAAGAATGTATTCCCTTTTTATTTTCAAGATTAAGCTGGTGAGCAAACAGCCTAGGACATAGAAGGGTCGTCTACTAGAGAGTCTAGAACCTGACAAATAAATTAAAGCTGTTCGGTTTAATCTGCCCTTTTTAGTACTTGTATCTGTGGTATGAAAAATCGCGAAAGGATTATCTGTTCTAAATTACGGTACTTCTTCGAGTACAGGTAGGTAATTGAGATAGTTTTAAGCGCTTTTCGTTCAATAAATAAAGCCGTTCATCTAAAACCATCTGCCATTTTAGTAGCACTGTATCAATAATAATACTAAGCGCTCAGTTTTAAGCACTTTTCGTAAAGGGCTTTCGCGTAGAACCCAATTAATAAATAAAGCTGTTCATCCAAAACCATCTGCCATTTTAAAATCACTACATCTGTAACACAAGTATTTGAAACTTCATTGGAACAATATTAAGCGCTGCTCATTGCATAGAGACTTGATGATAACACGTATATATTTGAGTTTCTTCTTTTTAATCTTTTTCAAGTCTATAATAAATCCTCTAAGGTCTCAGAATAAATAATAATTTTGAATATCTATGCTTAGTTTTTACCATTTTCAACATCTACATGTATTATCGCACGCCAGTAGTTGCAAATAGCAATACTTTTGTTTATTCCTGTACTTTTCCAAACAATATAACTCATTCCATACAATTAAATATTAGAAGCAATGTATTATCATCAATGAATGTACATATGGGCTCTAAAGTGCTGAAAGCCAATTATTGTCTAACAATTTATTTATATTTAAAGCAGAAAATTTATGTGAAATGCTTTTTTATTTTTGGGAAAAACCATTTTTCGATTCGAACAATTTATATCATCTAATACGTGGCACATAAATAATTGTACAGCATACAGACTGTTTCAAAGTTATATTTTACAAAGTGACTCTAGAAAAAATTTACAAAGCGAAAAAACATTTTTTTAAGGATCTCATTTTATTGATATATGAACAAATAAACTGTGTGGTATGTTTCCCTTACGGTTCGCAAAATGTAACTGATTTCGATCACAATTTCATAGTTTCTTATGGAAATGAAATTTCACAAATAGCTGTGGTTCCGATGTACCTAATACATAATTATGGTATCATGGAAATAAATTCTTAATAAATTGGCAGTACATAGCCGGTGTGGTACTGAAGTCGTACCGAGTGCGGCTCCTGCAGTCCACACGACTAACTTCCCAGAGATGGAAAAACATTAAAAAAAAGATCTTATTAGCCTTCATAGACTATTCTTCGAACATGTATTGCAGTTTATGCTGGAACGATCATTATCTCCATAGGTAAATGATATGTCTTATCCACTTTTCAGATTCTGTTTATTCAGTTTTTTCCACTATTTTTATTACCATTTAAAAAAGGCTCAACTAATTCTGCTGACTTTTTCAGTTCTTAAATACCAGATTACGCGTTAAATAAGCCTAGTCACGTGTTAATGTCATAACTCGGAAATATGTAAAACTGGAAATTTTTTAAATCGGTCCCATTACATTAACTTTCTGTGGGAAGAATCCTTGAAGAATAAGTAAAAATCCTTGTCTTCCTATGATATAATTCAAACTTAGGGCGGATTAGAATGCAAGCAATTTTAAAATTTTCACAACACTTTACCTTCCATCATACTAGAGTAATGCTCTTTTTTTATTATTTATAAATAAATTTAACCTTTTAAGATCGAAGAAAAAGTTTCTAAACTGACGTAGAAAATAGGTAATGATCCTAAACTGCTGAAGTTCTCCCAAAATGGTTGAACCAGCCAGGTAAATATAATTTCTAATTATGGTGCGACAAAACTATATCGTTTATTAAACTATAACAAACTTCTATTGCATCACCACATAAGATAATCGAACATTAGATTTTCTAGCTATCTCCTTAATTTTAAGAAATGAACACTTTTGTAAGCAAAAGCAATATTTTACATTAGAAAAGGCGATCTGTTTCCAGAAATTAAAATTTGTTTTGCCAAAATTTGTCTAAATTGGTTGACTTTAACTTATGTTCGATGTCAGTTTTTAACATGTAATAAGCAAATATTTTTCATTTACTATCAGTAACATCTTCCCTGTTTGCTAAAGTCGAAATCGTCTATAGACTTAATTGTTTAAAAATGATCCATGTTTTTTATTTGTTTCATTCTTGGTTTTTTTACCAGTCGAAATAAATAAACCATTAAAGTTTGTAAAACTATAAAAATATAACAAATAAAATTGGTAGTAAAATGATAATTATAGTTTCTCATAAATAATTCTGTAATTATACTTTTTACTAATGGAAATAATAAATTGACGTGTTCGGTTTAAATATTGTATTAGTATCATAATATGGTATATCTGAATATAATAAATAATTTAAAAATATGAAATATTGATTACTTCATTCATTAATTATTTATGAGTTTTAAAACTTTAATGAAAATCTATGATATTTTATTCAAAAACTTAAAAATAATAATAAATTGTGTAAGTTATTCATTCAATAAAATATGAATTTAATATGTTTCTGTAGCCGTTGCTAGTTACAAGAATTTTATCATATTTTCATGTTAGTACAGAGCAAGATGTAGTACCTAGAATCAAAATTCACGCTTATGTGCATTTTTGAAAACATTTATAATTCCGCATGTAAAAGAGGGGTGTGATAACTTCGGCCGATATGCGTCTGTGTCTGTTTTTGGTATCGGTGGACCCTAAACGGATGAACCAATTTTCATTTTTTTTGAAAGGTTATTTAATGAAGATTGTTTTTAGATATGTTTCAAAAAAATTGCTTGAGTTTGGAGAGAGCTACTAGGAAAAACCGCATTTTTTCGAAGTTTTTTCAAATTATGTAAATTTGATTTGTTCATATAATGAACCATGAATCAACTCACCGATTGTACCTACTTGTAGGCCCTCATTTCGTGTAATCGTTATATTTCACTCTAAGGATCTACATCATAGAAAGTGACTAACTATTGAAAACCTTACGTGCTTCTCTTACAAACATCCACTTCTCTGAGACTCCAACAACAGCTTCCAATGGTATTTTTAATTACTTAGGGGTGAATGAGATTTCTTTTTTCCAATTTATTCTGTGCGTACATATACTTAGAAACCCATTTAACACTAGAATTTAATTGTAAAATTTAATACAGATTACCATCTATAAATGATAGGTAAATGCTTCTGTTCAAGATAAACAATTGTGCGTATTTGAAACTTTACGTCCACAAAATTCATTTTTATGTTTAATATTGAATATGGTATACCACCTTACTCAACAATAACAGGTGTTTAATGGCGAGTATGATTAATAAAACAAATTGTAATTGCCAGCTTGTAAATAGACAGCAAGAAGAATCAAAATATTTTACTTTTTTAGCAAAAATTTGAAAACAAAACCGCTTTAAGAAACAATTTTCAGCCTACAGATAAAATTCCCTCATTTCATTTGAAATATTGCTCAGTAAATATCTGTCGATAAAAAAAATGATCTAGGGTATATTTGACTCTAGGTATTACATCTTACCCTACAAAAATAAAGTTTGTTTACTTTTAAATAATAAATAAAGAGATAGTGTATTCCGTGTATTGTCATGTCAGTTCAATGTCCATATTATAACATTAACCTAAAAGCCTGTAAATCAGAAAGATGAAATTTTGTATTCATTCATTGTGCATACAATAAGAAGAATTTTCAGGATTAGTATGACTATCAATCGTGTGTTAAATGCAATTAACATTTCACATCTAGTGTCTTATTTTCAATCCATTGATCCACCTTGTCGTTATAAACAATTCTTGATGCCTCACTGGAAATATTGTCAAGAAAGTGAAGGCTGAAAATGAAAGCAAAATTTCAATCGTAGATAATTCAAAAATAAAATCGAATATCGAAAAATGTATTATTAGTTTGAATAAATATGTATATAACCGACCTCAGTTAATGAATCAGTTATGAAAAAAGCTTAGCCGAACTATTATATAATTCAATATAAAATAGGCTTGTTGACTAAATTTTTTTTCTCACTTCAGGTGAAGAATTCTCACTGCACGGCCAGAAAAGTGAAGTTGATTTCTGAAAATTTTTTAAAGTACGCAAAATATGAACGTTTAAAATCCCTAATTAAACAAAGAGGAAGATATATGTTAATGACGTCATTGTCCGATATCACCATAGAGATACATATAAAATACATATAAAACTCTGTTTTGCTGAAAGGAGATGGACAATGTATCTTTAAATGCTTATAACTTCTTCGATTTTTAATCAATTTTAATTTCACTTTCAAATTTTGTCATGGAATCAAAGCTTGTATTACATTTTTATGCGTAATATGCCAAATTCGATATCAGGCAACTACCGTATTGAAATAATAATTTAAAACAAATAACTCAAAAGTTTAATTAATTAATATCTAATTGAATTCCTATATATTATAAATGTGAAAGTAAGTATGTTTGTTTGTTTGTTTGTTACGCTTTCACGGAAAAACTAGCGAATGGTTTTTAATGAAAGCATACAGCAATATAGCTAATACATCAGAATAACACATGGGCTATAATTTATAAAGATATTTAACATAGATGGAGCAGATCTATTATCATGGTTTTGAACCATAAATTAATAATTTGTGTAAAAATTTAAAATAGTAAATGTTAAATCATGGACACCTTTTCTGATATACTCGATGAATTATGACAATTTAAAAAATTGAAAATTGTGCATATCTTTTAGCTGCGTAAAACAATCCCTTCAAGTGTAATTGAAGGGTTATAAGTGAGATAAAGAGAGGTGGAGGCTATAAAGAGTTGGTTTGTGATTTTAGGCCCAGTGAAGTGGGCGAGTATCAAGCTAGTACTTAATACGTTAACTGGTATTTTTACTAATCTTTCATTCGGTACCATTGAATTTTTTGCTTACAAGAATAGGTTAAAAAAAAGTAAATTCTCTTTTGCCAGATTTATATATGAAATGACAAATAACAAGAAAATATAATTTTAAATATTCAACATATCTCTCCATCCACTGAACCGGAAGAATAAATTTTTCTTTTTTCTTTATAACAATTTGTGGGTAATTCAATAGGCGTATGTGCTTGCTTGAACAATGTTATTACTCATAACAATATTCTTATAGTAAATTCATCCACTTATTTTAAAGAAAAACTGTATACAATTGAAATTTATTCTTTTTTTTTTATTTATTTTATTTTAAAATATATTATAAACTTTTGAATTACATAGGATATACTTACTATTACACACGTCTCTCCATCTAAAAATATGAAATTTCTAACAATTTCTTTTGTTGAAATAGATTTCAATTGAAAAGTTTTAAAAACCAGTTAAAGAATAGTGGACTATTGTATTTTCTATCTGTGAAAATACTATTCTTGTTATCAAAAGAATCACACTTATTCAAAAAAAAAAAGAAAAAAGAAAACTGACTGGATGATTTCATAACTTTTATAAAAATATTAATAACTTTTTTCCTACATGGATTGTAGAATATTGTCTTTCAAACCATCAATGTAAATCATATTCATACTGTATACATAGGGGCGTAGCTAGTCCTTAATCGGTATCATATCAAAATATTTCCCGGGTATCGTTTTTGTTATAATGTTGCGACAATTATTATTGCCTTAAATGAAAGACAATTAAATTGTCCAATATTCATTTATTAACTTATTTCTTTTAATTAAATTTATAAATATTTGAAATAAGAATAAACTTTTAAACAATTTTTTTCACGCATCTGGGAATCCATGCCATGGATGCCATTGATATGAAGATTTCTTCTTTCTACGCCGTTTTTAACGACCTCCGGGAAATTGAATGTTATTCTTGAATATAAATAAGGAAACCCGAGGAAGCATAGTACACGAAAGGCAACATAAAAGACAAGAAAGTTTTCACGGGTCCTTTACTTTCATTTACTAAAATAAATAGTTGTATATACTTTATATATCTTACCAATTTTTATTATTACACAAGACGCTTAGAGTATACCACAAATGTACTGCCATAATTATTATCGCCTCACAAAATACTGCTATAATCTTCTTAAAGAATAGAACTATTATGTAATGTTTAATTTTGAAAATATATATACGATAAGTAGTTACTATGATTGAAACAAAAAAGATTTTTAGAAATTATAACCATTCAATTTCTTAAAATTTCTGTTTTTTATATATAGTATATATTATAAGTATTCAGTACCCCTAAGTGAATATTTATTCAAATAATGTTAAAAGATAGAGAATAATTTTAAATCAGAAGGTTGATGAAAAAAAGGAAACAATTTTGGCCGGAAACAATTTTCGAGAGTCAACTAAATCCAATGCAAAAACAAGAACAGGTTAATTTTTGCAGAAAGAAGAAAGAAAACTTTTTTTAAATACATTGTTCCCTAACTATTTTCAATCATAGATAGTGGATTTTGAAACGGCCTCGAAAGTTGAAATTAAATTCAAGATCATTGTAAAATGTTTCTCTAAAAGTAAAACAACTTGAATAAATCACTGCGCTACACATATTTTATACCCGAAACAAAAGTTTACTTTTTGAAAGCTTTTTGACGTACTGAATACGAATCTGAGCAAAACGGCTTCAGTACGTCACGTTTTTGAGAAATTCGCCCCTAAATTTGAATAATTTTTTCCCATAGAAAAATTTACGCCATCAGAAAATATCATTCATTTCCCTTCAAAAGCCAATTTGAAATTAAAAAGAATTTAGTAAATAGAATAAATAGGTAATATCTAAGTAAAATTATTGAATATATATATGCAAAAGGGATATCGAGAAGGGGGAAGAAATAGGATTGTCTCCAATTTCCATATCAGAAAATAATTACATAGTGGTGTTATGGAATATAGAATTTTCCCTTTCTTAGGTAAAACTAGTTCGAAAGCCTTACGTGTAAGAAATATTCTAAAGCCGAATTCAGCAGTCCATAAACTATAGAAAATTATCTATCGCATCAAGGGTATAAAAAAAAGTCAAATTTTGTTAACCAGTGACGTATTAATGAGAATAAAATGTGGCAGTCTAACAAAACTCTCCGTTTTTTTAAGGGAGATCTAGGATAAGAAAATAAATAGTGCTCAGTGTTCAAAACCCACGATTTCTTTTAAATTTTTTAATAAAAATCTTTCCCGATTTTAATATAACATTCAAAACTTTATTGATTCCCTATTCATTCTGTTGCGTTCACAACAAATTTATTTGATAATGGACACATACATGCTCACACTTCCTGATATACATACATTCTCTCCAATAAGGGCCCCATTATTCAAATAACAATGTATTATAAAATATTTATTTCAAACGAATTCAAAATTATTTTTTAATCTCATGCAATAACAATAATAATAATAATATTCATGTTTTTTTTAATATTTTAAATTTCCTCATCTTCAAGTTTATGTATTATTCTATATTTAAAATTAATGTTTTCATTCATTTTCACAAAGAGTGAACGAGTTTTTCTTTTGTTAATGAACATTGAAAAATATCAAAAAGAACAAAAGAAATCTCTTTAAAAATATATTTATATATTAATGATGGAATCAACAAACACGTCATAGCATCAAGTTTTTCAGTAGCAGTCAGCTAAGCATTATAGCATGATCATAGCAGCAAAATTTTATAATAATAATCATTATTATTGACATCATTAAAAGAATATAATGAAGATGATTTATTCATTAATCATTTTAAAAGTTAGTATAGTAAAAATCATATAGAGGCACCATATGACTTCCTTTTACCCTTGTAAAGTGTCCACAAGTGAAATTTACAAAATTTAAAAAACCCCCGACAAATGCGATTTATTTTTTGTAAACAGATTTTTGGAAACTTAGCTTTAAAATGTTCTCAATCAAGTCGGTTCGACCATTTAGGGGGTACGATGCTCCTTCTTAAATCAATATCAAAGTGATGGTCAAGGACATCAGATGTGATGAAAAGGATACTTAGAGAGCGATCTTTTTTTGGGACAAATTTTTTGAAATATTTTAATTGAAATTGAAATATTTGAGTTGACGTTTTTATTTTGAATTTTTGTTTTGAATTACCTAATTATTTTACCATTTCACTTTTCCAAATGAATTGAGCCAGGTTTATTTGACCATTTATTTCCATAGTAATTATTTATATGTTAAAATTATACATGTTATGTTTTTTCCAAACTGAATCGATTCTGAAATCATCGCCAATTTTTAAGTTTTTTTCGAGTACGGAACTCTAAGCTCGTACTTGAACCATAGCCAAGAAAACTCTCCGTTAAATTATGTTTAAATGAAACCAAAAAAATTAAGCTACGATGCCACAGACAGACACACAGACAGACACACATACATAGTAGTCAAACTTATAATACCGAGGGCGATATTTTTCTAAACGAGTGCAGGATTAGATGTCTCTTTTTGTTGAAAAACAGCCCACAAAAACAAAACTTACATGTGCGAGGAAAAATTTATTTCTATTGAAAATTCATCAAACATTTTTTGGTGAAGGAATACTTCCTTAAGTTTGTAGCTACAAGGAAGTAAAAATGATTTTATAAGGTTATGTTATATATACTTGCTACTGTTTATTGGAAGTATGAGATCTATTTAGAAATGAGAAGTTACTTGATATCAATAAATGAAGGTATTTAAATTTCAGAATACAATATGTGCTCATTTATTTAAAGATTCTACAGACTTTTACATTAAGGAGATGTGCAAGGATTGAATAATAGGGATTTCAATAAAACCTTATAAATACATTTTTTGATTAACAAAGTTTTCAAAAACCACAAAAAGTTCTTAAGTCACCGGGCTTTTTATTATTTTATCGTTCAAAGTTTGCTGAAAAATAATGAATCATATACGTTTTCCTTTTCAATGGGATATTTCTATATCAAAAAATCTAGAGAGTGTGATAAAAAACTATCTAAAATATTTAGACAATCTTACACCATAAAAATATAAGGTTACCGATGATATAACAAAAATATTTGAATTTAATTATGAGTTCATCGAAGATCCAACATGAATGGCCCCGAATGTTAAAGTCGCTATGTGAACTACTGAGCTTGTTCCTTTCTTTTCAGCTTTCATTTAGCGCAGTCGGATTTTTTACTTTTTAATTATTTATTTTATTGAAAAGAGTTTTTTAAAGCAGACCATCATAGCAAAAATATAATTTGGTGTACTAAATTGGAGTACTTATTCCGAGGGGTGGAACCGGCAAATTTATTGTCTTGAAACTTAGATAAGTAGCAGCACTACAATGTAATCATTTCGAACGTAACTTGCACTGTAATCGAATCAAAATCAACGAATCTCTTTATTGAATTAATAAATTAAAAGGAATTTTTTTTCAGAACCAGTTTTTTCCTAAATCGAATTCGCATTCTCCTCATCTAGGCACCTACTTGGAAAAAAATAAATACGTACTTAAATTCTCGTTCAACTAGTTTTATTCAAAATGTATTTTAAATATTTCATTGCGAAATTCTAAGTAGAACAGAAACTAACAGAAAAGTCCACAAACTACAATTGTTAATTCATTATTGTTTTAAATATAGGAAGTTTGTTTTGCATTGTTTCTCAAACTGAACATAAACATTTACATGTAAAATTTAAAACTAGAAACAAAAATATGTTTTTACAAAATTTATTTTACGCTTAACCACAAGAAAAGTAAATATATAACATACTATTGAAAATTTGTAACAATAATTGAGTATTAAAATTACAGTACACTTAAATCAAGAATAATTGAATCCAATTGAAATCAAAACGAGATTCATTTTAATTTATATTTGTGTTTTTAGCAACCACAAAAATTGTAGTCACAATGACCTTTTACAATTTAATAATAATCGCCTAGTACTTGGGAGAAATTCCATTCGGAATAAATAAAAAGTATATGAGGTGTCGCAGGAAACCCGATAAGAACGAAGTACCTTTCGATGTATATGATTAATTAAATAACACGCAATAAAATAACAACGTTTATGATAAGATTGAATTATGAATAAGAATTGAGAATAATCAATCGTATTACCATGAACGAAGAAATGGTTGTTAAAAACAGTTCTAAGTAATTTTTATTTAAAAAGTCACTAAAGAAACAAATACCAACTGACAGCGTTAGTATTAAATTATATATTTAAATGAACAATTCTTGTTAGGTAAGGTTAGGATAGAGTGGCAGTCTTGGAGTGGGACACACTTAGACCATACAGTCCGTTGTGATACCGAAAAAGGTTTAGCCCATCCCTGGCCACTACTCCATGAACCATTTGGACCACTACTCCATGAACCAACTGTTTAAGAAAAATAGGAGTGCTTTGACGTCGACGGACTTTAGCATCTCTTAATGGCAAGAGCTTCGCAGTGTCAGAGAAGATGAGACATTGTCTCCTCCTCCTCACCCCTGAGACAGCTTCTGGAAGCAATTATTTGTATATATGTATATATTTCGAATCTCGAAAACAGCCCAAAGGATTTTTAGCCAGATTTATTTTTGAAAACTTTGTTATCTCGAAAACGCAACGATTTTCATGAAATTTATTATGCAGGTGGCTTCAAGAAGAATCTCGTTTTATCCCGGAAGGCTCGAACGATTTTCATGAAATTTTGTAGGGCGAAAAATTGTTAAAAAAAACACGATTACCAAAAAAAAAATTATAATAATAACGAGCAACGTCATCTAGGTACTGTATATTCTTCATTTTAAATTATAAGAGCATCTTTCTCTACAAAATTTACACTGCACTTGTAAAATCCGCACACTAAATTAAGGAAAAAGATATTTACGCACATAAGGTTCACTTTTATTGAATTTGATATTGTTCATATATACCTACATGGTATTTGCTGACTTTTCTAAACCTACATCAAGATGTTTTAGACAGGCGTACAAACCATACATGATGATACATTCGATAATACATATTTTCTGTACTAACGACCTCAAATTATGTTATTCATTTGGAACCTTAGAACTACAAAAATAAATGAGTTTTCTCTTATTCAATAAACAAATTTCCACAAATAACTTTCTTAAACCATAAAATTTTTGCGTAAGCTCATGTGCTTATTTTAAACCTATACTTAGTTTAACTTATGTGTGAAGTTTGAATAACCTCGGTCGTATATTTTAAATAATATATTTTAAACAAAAGCTTTCTAAACAGAGATATAGAAATTGAAAGTTCAACCTTATTCTACTAAAACTATTTTGACATCAGTGCGATGATGTTAAAATATTCAGTAAACAAATCACAAATGTACGTACAGATTTCTTTCATCCTAAAGATTTTCAATCCAACAAAACATTCTACTTACGTGATTGCTAATGATAAACTACTGAAAACAGTCAATAAAATACAATGAAGCCAAAATTCGCATCTCAATATTTTCACTAGTTTTTACATTTTACGATTTTATTTATATACTAGCAGATGCCCGTCCGTTTTCCTGGGCAATAACTTTCTACAGGCTAAATAATTCATAAATCGGTAAGTCACCCCCAAAATATCTTTCTACCCTTTTTTAACCCCGTTAGGCGATGAGTTTCAATAAAATACGAAACATGTCTTCCATCAATGCTGTTAAAGAATATTTATGCAAAATTTGATGTAGATTGGACCATGAAATCATGTTGTTCCATTCAAACTCTGCCCTCGTTTTTCAATCTTTTAGGGATAGAATTTCGGAAAATTTTTCTAATCGTATGCCTACATCATACAAGGAACACATTCTCTTAGTTTCAGGTCTCTACGACCAGTAGTTAGGGCTTTGCTTTGATCCGTCAGTCAGCCAATCAGTTATTCAGGACTAAGTATTTTAAAGAAACACAAATATTAAAATACTTCTTTTAACATTCAAATTAAAATTGTTTAAGAACACTTTACACTCACAAAATTACAATTATTCCACCTTTTATTTACATTTTATTAGAAAATAGAATTTGTAGGTTTAGATATGTATGTATCTACCTGCTATATCAAAAACAGTTCCTCATGTATTCAAAAAGTTTCTTTGTTTACAAGAACAATTTTCATGTTCTTTACAACAAAGTCAACGTAAAAGTAACATAATAAACTATTGTATATTATATAGAAAATACTATTTACAGCGTGATACAAAAAAGCACACGATTACACTATAGCAACATGCTATTCTTTTAAATTTTTGAGTTTCTGTGCTTTCATTAACAAGTGTTGACGGGTGTATTTAATAAAATTGACTTTAATAACTATCTGAATATCTGCTATCATTTTTTTCTCTTAAGCAAATACTCATTGATATTTAGAGTAATTTGTGGAGCCAAAATGTTTTTTTTTTTATTAAAAGCCAAATATCCAGCGGATAAAAGTTTAGGAGTTTTAAAAGAAAAATGAACATCATATTTTTATTTTTACGCACAAATATATCTGTTACCAAGTTCATCTGTATTGCTGATACACACTGTCTTAAGATGTTATATACAACATCTTGTTACTTAGTAGAAAATAAACTATCAGTTTTATGAAATAATCCTGAGGCTGACACATCTTTTTATCCAAGTTAGTAAGTAATAAGTTATTGATATTTGCTTGTTAGCATTATTTGAGATTTTTTTTCACATAAACAATATCAAATACTCTAATAAGCCAGTCAAATTCGACATTAAAATCGCAAAATGCGATATAAAGCTGCTTCTTTGGTATGTTATTCGAATTTGTAGGTAGTACAACTTTTTTGTTTGCATAACGCAGTTTCCACTATAAAGGGGTTCAAAAAAACAAACCAAAAAAGCTGTTTAACGTCACCTTCCGGTCGCCATTTGTTATAGTTTTCGAAAATTTTTTCAAGCATTTTCCAGATATTATTTCAAAAATTTCTATTTTCAAAAGTTTTTCATAAGGATCACTAGTTGAAACTACCTATCCCTTAAAAAAATTTTTAAAAATCGAGAAAATTTTGTTATCTCCAATTTCGATAAAACTCAGTATATAAGGTAATTTTGATCCAAAAAGTGCATTTGATGACTGGTCGAATAGTTTTTGAGATACGAGCTAAAATGGATAAAAATATTTTATGCTCTTTATATCAAAATTACCCCACCCACTGAAACTGGACAGGTATTGTGTTTTATTCACTAACAGTTATTATAAACGATATAGCTGAAATATTTAAGTTGGTAAACTTTTTCTTCGAATTACACCTTTAAAATAATAATTTAAACTATTTCTGTAGTATTTCTATTTTTTATGTTAGGAAGAATTTTAATTAAAACGCATAATCAACATTTTAATGAAATCTTATTTGAACTAACACAATCTTTATAACAAATGCTAATCGAATTTATACTCGCTCATTATCCAGCAATTAACTATCGATAAAATAATAGTTTTATTAAAGAAACACGTAAATTAAACTCATAAAATGATTAAATGTTTGATTAGTGAAGTTTATATAAACCTACGATGCTAAAAGAAAAAAAAACAAGAAAAAAAGTTATTTATGAAGACATAACATTTTTCTGCACAAACGGGAAAGTTTTCAAGAAGAAATTAACACTAAGGTTGTTGGCTATAAAATTTTTAATTAAGTAAACTCCAGTCAGCAACACCAAATCAGCACACCAAACGATGCAAGAAGCACATACACTAACGTAATACAAAGAATTCGTAAAACAATGAGAGTATCATTGTATTTCGACGAATATGACTTTTGAATGATACTTGGCTACAGAAATATTTTAATATAATCAAGAATTGTAAAGATTAAAATATAATCGATACAGCTTGAATCCTATTTTTAATCATAACTGATCGAATATTACCCATTATGCAGAATTTTCAGTTTTATTGAATAAACTGAGAGAGATACAAAGCTTCAGCCGAGTAAGTTACACTTACATGACGCTAAAACTAACGCTCGTTTATTGAGTTTGGTGAAATAATTCGAATTATTGATTTTAACTGAATATAATTCTTGGTATTTTTGTAAGATTTCTAAAACAATATCTGCTTATGTTTTAAAACTCAAAACGAATCAAACATTTTTTTCTTTGATTTCGAGAAGAACATACGTCTTCCTACATCGGTTACAAGTTGGTGCATACCACAATAAATACTGATATGAATATAAATATTATCCAAGATAATAAATGAGATTTCTAGGATATTTTGAAATAAATTTCGATTTTTGCCCCAATTTCCTAGATTTGGTGCAGTCCGCCACCAAATTAGCAACGAGTAATATAAGAGTAATTACGATTGGCTAATTCATACCGATGATGACTACTTGGTAGTCGAAATACGTATTATACGTATCTAGGAAACTGGGACAAAAATCGAAATTTATACTGATATGAATATTACAAGAGCGAAAAAAGGTTACATATGATAATTCTGGCTTCAATTTTTCTTAAATACTCTGTATTAGAAGTAACGTATACCAACCGCTTGAACAAACTTACATTGACGGACAGACATACAACGCGTTTCGTTGTTGTTTATTAGTGTTTGTGTATCATGTGAATGTATATGTAAGATGGATAATATCCGTGGATAAGTGGATAAAAAAAAATGAGCGTAACTGTCGTAAAAGTAACACAAAACTTGTTTAATGATTGTTTGTGGATCAGTTAAATGAGAGCGAATTTACTACACTTAGTTAGGGTGAAAAAAAACCTGATGACGAAAGTTAGAGACTTTCTAAAAGAAATATCTTTCAACGGAGTTTTTTTTTACTTCTCTTCTTTTTATTTATATACAACGAAAAACGAAACGCATTTAAGAAATAGATTAATGTATTCACATAGATACTGTGCATTTAGAAAGTGACCTCTTGGTATCCAATTTTAATATGAGGGTGGCCAAGTAAAACATTCAATCAATTACACAAAGTAACGATGATTCCCTATTTTCGCAGAAACGAAACACTAAAAACGGTCAAGGTTCGAAAAATTTTAACAGTAGATCGGATTTGAATGTGGTTTTTGGCATTCGATTCGTTAGAGCGTCAGGAAATTTTGTGACTTAAATTGATTTATAAGAAATTAAAAATATGCCATTTGCATAAATAGCATTTTATAATTGAAATTTGAATTAATAATTCGGATAATAGTGATGCAAATGATTTCAAACTTGTTACCCGGGAAATGGTCTCCGAGGTACCTGGTGTCCAGGGTAAACGGTACCCTAGAACTAAATGTGCTTAAAGTTGTTTGACCTCAGTAATCGGGCAAGAACCGTTGTTTTCAATGTGGTATGTTATGGAGCATTACGATGACGCGAGTTCCATGATTTTTCTTCACCTAAAAAGTGCTCAATGTGCCTTAAAAAGTTTTCACTTCAAACAATACATATTTCATGTTGGCTGAAGAAACATGATTTATATTTGAATATGCTGAACAATTCATGGACTAATAAAAGTTGCGGTAAACAAATTAATCTATTTATTTTCAAAATCTTGCAAAATATGACCGGAGGTTCAGATGGTTATTAGAATCAAATTCGTCGGGCTTACCAAACTTACGAGGTATTCGCGAAAAGCATTTTTTAATTTAAAACCAGTTTTATTATATGAAATAGTTATGGAAGTCTATCCTTTTTGAACACTCAGTTTTAGAAGCTTCTAAGGAAATAATGCAATAAGAAAACTTTTCTTTTTTCGTATTTTTAATAGAATTAATATACATTTGCTTGTATTTTGAATTTGATCAGAACTCAAGAATGTGTATATCTTCATTTTCTTTAGGTTAAGTATCAAAGGAAATTTATAGCAGATATTCAATGAAAAATAACAAAACTACTCATTTGTAATTAACTATGGTTTCTAACATATGGGTAAATACAACTTTGGTAATGTAAGAGCCAATAAGTTTTCTATTCTCATAAGTAGTAAAGTTTCACTGGGCACTTTATAGCGTACACAGCTTAATATTTGTAATATGTATTATACATATATTTTTTTCATACAACAATCATCTTCCTCGTGAAAGATATATAACATCAAATTTTAATTTTGGTGAAACCATACTAGTGACTTCCAAGTTGCGCAAACTTAGATAAATTACAATAGCCTTCCCTCACTTTTGCAAAGTAACGCGAAGTCGGTCAACGTATGTGGATGTGACACTTGTGATGTCTCTCCTGGCATCACATTCTCCGACTTCGATAAAAAATTAATTTTTGGCAACCGAGTCAAAGTCATAATATGAGGCACTCAGACGAGAGCAGACAAGCTGCATTACCACATTCAAAAGTTCTAGTTATTGATTTCAGTAAATTTCTTAAGAAATGTTTTTTTAAGCAAACAATACAATTAACGCTGTTAATTTAATTGTAATAAACATGGATATAATTGTAATAGCACAGAGCTATCGCAGCAGTTTTTAATTTGATGTCAGCCATAACAATGAGATACTCGCGTAGTGAGTTCTTTAATTCAGCCAACTTTTGTGAGTATACTCTCCGAAAGTGTGGATCAGGGGTATGATTCGGCTAAATATTGTAGAATTCATAATTTTTACACCTTTATACAAAGAAAATGAAACATTAAAATCACGAAAATATCAACCAAAATATCCACTTGAACTATCCCTGAATTTATCATTAGGTTACAACGAAGTCTTATTGTGCTCAGAAAAAGTTTATTTGTTCGAATTCATAGCATAATTAAAAACATTAATGTAAATTCAGTCCTCAACATGTCTTTCTCTCGATAAGTTACTAAATACCGAACATCTTAACAATACTTAATTTTCTTTAGTTGAAAAGCTGTACATGAGTAATTATTTTTACTTAAAAACCGCAACATTTTGTAATTTTGTGTCTTTTTTTTCGAACCGTATAACATGATTAATTTATCAAAATTCTAGCACTACAACTCACAAAAAGAAGGTGGGAGTAGTTGTATGTTTTTAAAAGACTTGCAGATTGCTGTGAGAGAAAAACTTTTTAAAAACATATGTTTTGTAGTACTTCTCTGTAAATTTTGGTTATAACACATGGATATAACTACTAACTGTGTGAAATTTGAGTGCGAAATAAAACAACAGAAATAAATAAAATCTTTACAAATTAAAATTTTATAAAAATCCCCTTTGACTTTTCGTCGTAGCTTTTAGATAGCGTCGTTAAAATTATAGCATCATTTATGAGTATAATAAATTGAATTTTTTCCAGTTGAGCGAATTGATTAACGATATATGATTTGAGATTTTTTGAAATTTTAATACTTTCAAATTTAGTAGGTAAAAAAAAACTTATATATTTATTTTATGAAGATTGCCTAGCGGTTTTAAATTATCAACAAGGGAAAAAAAGTTAAATTAATTTTAAATCAATTTAAACAAGAATATTGCAAAGATAATAATCATTAAAGTCCAGTCCTGGATTGCGATATTATTGTCGTAAAATTAATAGTAATTTTTTCCGCGTACATTTCATAAATATCGGAAAAATAAAGCCACTTCTTTTTTAAATCGAGACACTTTATTTTGCGTAAGTCTTAACCTACTATTTGGACAATTCAATTTTGTGTTTAGGCATTATACAAAAAATGTTTGTCAGAAATTATAAAATCATAAAATCATACCTTAAATACCTAACGTATATTAAACAATTCTTTGACAACCTCAACCATATGATAGTAGTTGAGGGTTAAAAAAATATGTTAATTTGGTCCTGATAGAATTTTTGTAGATATAAATTGATGATACGCGAGTAATATAATATCGAAGTATTTGGATACATTTCAAACTCCATGAATGCAATTTACAATACCCTAGAGATAAATATATTATATCATTGTCACAATTTACCCAATTATTGCTTTTAGAATGTTTAAAATTGAATTTTTAAATTGGAACTAATCAATCAATTTTTTTCAATGGCCTGTTTAAAAATAATTAATTTTTAAATTTTTTAAATCCATATTATTAATAATAATAATTCGAAAAAGGAAATTTAATTGATGTAGTTAATTGTTTTTGAATCAATTGAATTTAAGACTGAAAAAGCTGTCCCTTCCCTTCAAAACTATGGCTAAAGAACTTTTAACCAATATATTGCATAAATTATTTACAGACTGAACTAAACGGTAAAGTAAGAAAATATTTTATAATAACTTTCACCTTTAATATGGAAAATATAGAGGAATATTTGACTCTCCTGATAAAAACACGTATTTTATTTAAAAAACAGAAAATTATTCATAAAAATGACAAATACATTATCAACTTTGTAGATTAAGAAATGAAAGATTTCCACCAATTTGAACCGAAACACTTCAAATGAAAGAAAACTTTTTTCAATGAACCAGACATATTATTTGACAGATGTTTTTTTTAACGGAAAATAAATACAAGCACTTTTTATATAAATGACATGTTTGTTTTTCGTCTTCCTCTCTTGTATGTATAATAAAATCTAAAAGAAAAAAAGTGGTAAAATTACATTTTTTTAAATAAATGTTTAAAAGAGTAAAAAAAAAAAACAATTTAGCAGGAACAAAATGATTATGTTTTTACACATAAAAATCTTGATTTTATTGCACAACGGGTAAAAAGTAAATACATAACAACGTGCCTTTTTTCAATTTTCCTAAAAAAAAAATTTAGTAGGTATAGGTGAAAGTGTTTCTTGTATGTGTGTTGTTCGTCTATAAAAACACGACTAATATGTAAAAGCGGAAAATATGGAGAAGAAAAAGTAAAGAAAAGGTAAGCGAAGGTGGTAATAAGATATTTTTTCCGTGGTGCTGTAATGTGAGTTTTTATGTATTACTTCCATACTACCTATAGAGTGTACAGAACTACTAAACAGCGGGTTGGAAAAAATGTAAGCCCAAAGATTATATTGGACAATCGTGGTTGCTTTAAGCATACAATTTTCGCCAAATAGAAGTTTATTTCAGTAAATCTACAAACTTTTCCACTAGAATACTTATCCTTAATTAAGGCGGTTTTAGCTACATCAGTCTTCAAATAAAATTTCTTTGGAAGTTACGATGCGGAATAGACAGAAACACAAATGCTCAAACTTAAACAAGCACTCCAGTAAATTTTTTTATTCCACTATCAAGGACAGGTTATGTTTTTTGTGTTTTAAGATAAAAGAAATTAAAAGGAGGGCAAAAATAAATCATAGTGATGATTGATGTTCAAAGTTAATTAGAAATAATAAATTGGTAGAGATGCCAGGACAATAAAAGGTCTAAAATACAATAAAAAATTTAAAATAATATAAACCCGACAATACAATATGGAATAAAAATAGTGTCAAAGTATAGGTCAATGATACTGCAACAAAAGATCATACTCTCATAGCATACATCCACAGTTGTTTCCGGTACAGTAAAATTTTATTTGGAACTTCTTATAGTTCAGGCTATTCAGGCTCAACAGATTTTCAAGGACCAGCCTATACATAATAATACTAAAAGCTGCTTTGAACAACATTCTCATAAAAATAAAAAATGAATTTGTACTAGTTTCTTCCGTTAGTGTAAGAAGTATGGGACTTTCTTATTCGTTAACTTCATGGTTAGGTAGATTCCTACTGGTGTTTGAATGTAGTAATAGCATATTCCTACTTTTTGTAAAGGTATAGGTACACACAACATATACATGAACAATTCATATAATTTTAGTTATGTGAAGAGAAACATTCCAACCACATGGTCGTGCCTGGATTACACTTTTAACTGCTTTTAGTGCCATACTAAGCGGTTATTAAGTAATCTTGAGAGTAAATGAATATACCACTTCGTTCTTACGTACCGACTACTTCCTTATATTATAACACTTTTTACATTTCATTTCTTCCCTTACCCAACGAGCAACCAAACAATATTCGTGAGTGTGGTGTTTGTAATCGTTTACAAATGAAAATGTGGAAAATTAAATATCGTATATACGCCTGCATACACAATTTACACAAAAAATTTTTTCTTTATTAACCATATCGGAAGATATATATTCATTTTTTTTTTTTTTTTCATTAAGTATTCGTAAAGTTTATAAAAAGCACACCTTTTGAAAAGTTGCGTACGAAAATGATGCTTTACGTTCGTATGCGGTCAATAATTCTTTATTGTTTATTTATCGAGACGGAAAAACTGTTGAAAAATAAAATTATGTCATATTTATATTTAGAAGCTGATTGCCAGAGAAACTAAACTTGAAATATAATGGGGCTTCAGGTTAATGAAACTCATAACTCATGTGTAAAATTTAATTGATCCAGGTTTAGTTTTTTCAATTTTTTTTTTCAACTAGAGAAATTTTAAACAAATTTTAAATAATGGGGCTTTCGGCTAATTTTCGTTAGACATCGGTTATGTAATATGAAAGCCGATATTAAAATATTGATATTAATGTCTCAATAAATAAATATATGAAAAAATAAATTAGGTCATGTATCTAGACGGAATTTTAGTTTTGTTGAAACTTTTACCATCGCCAAGGACATTATAAAACCGAACGGAGCGGATAAAATCACAATGGAAAATTGCCGATTCTTACATATACTTATATGATTTTACGGGGATGGGGCCAAAAGTTTTGTATTGCAGTGATTTTCTTATTATTAAACCATCGAAAATTTTTGATTTCCTTCATTTGTATGATTTTACAAAAACGATTATATTGAAAACCATTTTAGCTTATTGTTTGAAGCTATAAGATCTTGTGCTTAATTATATTATTTAAGCTTTATGTTATTTTTTAATTTATCTTTCAGAAAACATTACCCTAGAATAACATTTAATAATATTGTTACTTTTCTTCAAAAATTTTTTTTATTGAAGTGCTTATAAAATGCATTAAAATTTCACATTATTTTTATTTTTCTTATAGCATTGTAACGAAACGACAATTCATATGCAGCTACGAAAGGATGTTATAAAGATTAGGTTTATAATTAAAGTATAAAAATTAGAGATGTAGTTGATATGACTTGACGTCCGTATGTACTAATTATCTTCAGATACATCCATAATACCAAAGTAGTCTGATTGTTTGACGTCTTTTACACAAAGTTATTTTTGAAAATTCAAATCTGGTATAAAGAAAAGAAAATTGAATACTTCAGTTGATATTTATACATCTTCAAAGAACTCATGGAAAACACCGTATAATTGAAGTACTTTTTTAATTATAATTAATTCTTATTTGATTAAAAACACACAATGAAGAAAGTCCGGACAAGAAAACTTTGAAAGTGAAAACGTTTGAAGAAGAACTGCAACCACATTTTGACTACTATAAAAAACCCGACTGTGTTTAATAAAAACTGAAAAGAAAGAAACAAGTCCAGTAGTTTACATAGATTTAACAGGCGGGGCTGGATTGGAAAGATTTGAGTCGGAATAGGTTTTAATGGGCTCATGGGTTCAATGATTGAAATCCTTCCTCTTTACGAATAAAATATACCCACTGAGGAAGTGAGAAGAAAGAAATTCTAATTTTTTTGTGAGTAAGAGTGGCTATCTTTCTGAACTTACATGACATAAAAAACAAACGAGTGCGTAATTAACACTATCCATACATGATATTTCAACAATTTACTCAGTCAATTGTTTGCTTTCACTTGTTTAATATTTTGAATGTTATTTGCACTTAAATCATCAAAGATTTTTTAAATTTTCGTTAATCTTGAAGATCTTAATCAGGATCATCGGAGACAATTAAACTAACGTATATACCTTGATAAGTGTACGAAGTTTCAATTTAATCCGACTCTTCAAAGGAGGTGAAAATCATGTTTAAAGATTCCGTTACATAAATACATACCAAGGTAATAAAAGCGTGTTAATAAGATTTTTTTAAATAATTTTTCCCACAAAACATCCATAACTTAGATGTTTTGCATTTGGTAAACTATTTTTATTGTTAAAAACTTATTATCTTTTATAATAATAGCATACAGGAGAAGAGTTTTTCTGACGGTTTTTAATTATAAGGATAATTTTAATGTAAAAAAAAAATGTTTCATTTAACAACAAAAATTTCACATATATTCTTTGGCCATTTTTAAACAAAGTTGTAAGTGAGAAACAACGTTAAACACATACAATATCTAAGCTTTAGGTAAGTAAGTAACGCTCCATACATATAGTTTTTAAGAAGCTTCTGGACTGAGACACTTCTACCATTCTTCTCTAATAATGTGTTTCTTCATTGAAAAAGAGTATTAAAAAGTTTCTAGAATATTCGTTCACAAAAAAAAAAAAAAAAAAAATACGTTGTGGATATGACCTACAGGCACCAGACCATAATTCTTGACATAAATAAGTTAATTATCGTAAATTCCAAAATAGTATGTGGCCATATGGACGCTTTTTTTACCTATTTTCATATTTAAAAATTGTTATAAAGATTTGTGGCTGCAAACTTTAAAAAAATAGCATTCTAAATTCTTAATCGGCGGATCAAAATAGGTACTGGGAAAATGCTTGGCTGGCAAAAGTACATTGAATATGGCGCGAGCCGCCCTTGAACGTTGTATTAGGTCGTAAGTGTTTTGATAGTGTCAATACAAATTGTGGCCCTATTAGCTCGATAGCGAATTCGATTCCCGCCGTCGCACAAAATTAATTTAATTAATAGTTGTGATGGGCTGATGTAGTGCATAGTATATGCATGAAGAAGGTGCACTCAGCCTCTGAAATTGAGGTGCTGATAAATGAAATTATCAGCGGAAAGGTGGTAAAACACATATATGGTATCACAATGGGCTCTATAGCCTAAATGTGTTCTTCGTGGACAACGAATATAACCTAACCTAACCTATCAA
This sequence comes from Chrysoperla carnea, assembly GCF_905475395.1. Lineage (NCBI taxonomy): Eukaryota > Metazoa > Arthropoda > Insecta > Neuroptera > Chrysopidae > Chrysoperla > Chrysoperla carnea. The sequence continues at coordinate 35,047,102 of NC_058338.1, read as the reverse complement.
TACAAATTAATACATCCAATCAATACTTCAACATTCAATAATTTTAAAATTGTACAAATCTTTGGAAACAGAATGACATTTTATGATAAATTTTAAACTTTGTGATTTGCTCTCTCTTATCGTTTTCTACGCCCAACGACTACAAATCTAACAAAATGGGAACTCAAAGTTTCATTCTTATTTTATACGGTTTAATGTTGTTAATGTTGTTTAAATTGATCAGCCTGCCCTTTTAAAAACTTTTTGTTTTTATATACATATTCTATGTAAATCTTCCGAACCAAATAGGTAAAGATAAAATTGTCTAAAATGGTAAAGATTCGATTTTGTATTTCAGTTTTTGAGGTGAATACAACAATTTTCTATAAGAGAAATAAAAAAGAGAACATGGCATATAAAGATCGTTGATGGTTGGGTTGAAACCAATTTAACGTTCCTACATGACATATAACAATGTTTATTAAAAGTTATGATCCCATTATGAAGAATAGAAGGATACCAAACGATGTATAATATGGGCCCTAGTGCTGCTTGCTAATGCTGTTGCAACTTTATTCTGAACAGTCTCTGTATGCTCAATATTTTTACTACCAGAATTCATGTTACTTATTTTAATAATGTTTTTCGCTTAATGTTTAAGAGAAAACGAATAAAGAGAACTTATAAATTTCGATTTAGTGTGTACGTACCAACAGGTGTTAAAGAATTATGAACATTTTGTGTATTTTTTTTTATTTCATAGAATACAGCTTCTATTAAATTAGTCGTTATGTACTTTTTAAATTATTTCAGTATAAAATGTGTAATACCAATTTTTAAATAAAGAAAAAAGTTTGTTTTGAAAACTTTTTAATTTGGAACTTGTATCCGATAGGTAACTTAGTCTAAATTCCCAAAAATCAACGACTGAATAGTTTGAAGGATAGTCGTCCAAAACACCAATCATATAAGATACAGTTATTTTAATATATCCACCAAAATTTCGAGTCACATGTTTAAAAATACATTTTTTCTTAAATAAATGTAACAAACAGATAATAATGACGTTTCTGCGTGCAATTATTTTCTCTAAAACTCAAAAAAGGAATCAAGTGGTTAGTTTTTATACTCTGTATGTATAAAATATATATCAAGGTGTACTAGTTATAGTCCCCAGTAAAAAATATTGGTTAAAGTGTTCATAGAATCAGTTAGTATAGTTCATTTACAACTGTCTGTCCGCCCGTCCATCATCACGATAACTCAAAAACGAAAAGAGATATCAACCTGAGATTTTTATAACGTTTGAATTCGTAAATGAGCAACATAGGGTAACAGGGTCTTGTTTATATTCTCTAACAACATCATAATTTTCAGTTTGATATCATTGGCCCATAGCCTAATAAACCAGTGATGAAAATTAATCTTATACACTTATTCACCCATGTTCCTTTTTATTCTTATATCAATATTTTAACTTCCTTCCACAAATAATCAATAATTCTTAGGGACTCATATGGTTAATTTATATCAATTTAAAGGATTGGATAGGTAGTTTAATTTAATTTTTTAATTTAATTCAAAATCATTTAAATTGGACGTTGAATTAATTGTTTGTTCCATCATGAATTCAAATAATATATAAGTGGAGCAAATGTATATTTTAAAGGAGCATTTAAGGAGCAATTTTTTGATATATAATTTTTTTTTAAATATTTATATGTGGCGCTAACTAGTTTATGGTCTTAAAACGATTTTGAGAAAAAATTAGTAATACTGTAATTATTGAAAACAAGTTTTAAAAGAATGTTTGAAAGGTGATATGATATGCCTTCTAAAATTGTAATTTCTTAAACAGCAAACTAAAATATTTGCCTACAATATGATTAAGGTATAAATTATGTATTTTGTTATATAGAACATGTCCTTAAACACACCAAAATTAAATTAGATTTTAAAATTATAGGGTACACCAGTTTAAACTCAAGTACCTTTTATTCTGATAATAATGACTATATGTCTATTAACACCTTTTGTAAAATTTTATAACAAAAGACCAAAAGGATATGCTTTAATTTCTGAACTGTAACCTAGCAATTTAAATACTTCATAGTATTTTGATTCTTTGTTGAAAGAAATGCATTATAAATAATTTATATATGAACGATACTGTAAATAGATGTTTTACAACATATAATTAAACAATTATGTACAAAGTGTCATAGAAACAACGTACAATTTAGCTAGAGATAGTTCTATTACGCTTTCAGACAAAAAATTTGTGCTGCAGTTTTTAAACGTTGGACCCAAATCAAACAAATGTTATAAAACAAAACAAAACGCTGTTTTGTTACAGGACAAACATTTTTGCAGTGTGAAATATCAGAATAAAGTTTCATTAATAACGTCTTACCAACATGCGATAATATAATTTTTGTCACAGCTTGTGCATGCAAATCAGTTGCCTATATTAACACATTTCTTGCTGATAAAAGTTTAGTGCATCAGTTCATTGTAAGTTGGAATATCTGGAGCGCTATTATGCATAAACATGGAAGTGATCAGCGTTTAGGTACGGAATTATTGTCTGAGACGTCCAAATAATCATGTCCAACACTGTCATTAAGTGTTAGATGAATATTTTATGGCTGATCTAGTGAAAATTGACTCAATTGACTTACCTGTTTTTCCTGAATAATGGCGACATTATTTTAATTCGAAATTCACAGACACCATTCGCTTGAGTTTCTATTTGAGATATTGATTGTCCTGTTACATATTGTTTTGTAATTTATATTCGATAACAAGAATTTTATTGAATTGTTTTTTTCAACTACAAGAACTACCAAATTTACGTAGTTGAATTATTTTTTTCAATATGATTAGCTGAGGTATTCGATTTAATTTTGATTACAGGTTATAAATAAAATCAATTTAGTTAAATCATAAATCAATTTCATATTAAATTTTGATAAATCAATTTCCAATTAATTATATCAGGCATACAGAATTAATTATATCTCACTGGCATACAGGTACAAAAATACATTTTTATCTTCCACATAAATAGATGAAAAGTAAGAGAAGAGTTATTTATTGAAAATTTTAAGTGACAGAAAAACAATTATCATAACTATATCTTAATCAAGCAATCTTTCAATACAAAAATAAGTATTTGAAACAAAAAACCGCCAATGACAATAATTATTCCAAAATTCCAAATGATCATCTAAATAATTCCACAATTCTATTCCAAATAGGGAAAATTGAGATGTTAAGATTAGTCTACAGTTCAGGATACAATTTTTTAGTTTTTCTATTTGCAATTGTGAAATTCGTATGTTTATTTAATATCCTAGTGCCATTGTAACTTGGTACAGATCGAAAATAACGTGAAATTTACTTAACTCATAAAACATTTTAACGGTTTATTTGATTTCGGCTTTCATGTCTATATGAATAACACCACATAATAATCAAGAAAATTCAAATCATTTTATCACTTTTGCAACAATGTTGAAAATTATTCTTATCATCTTAAAGGGATGTTTAAGACACAAGTGCAAAGTATGGCCTTGTAAAACTTAGTATTTTACAAAATTAGAATTCAAAAATTTTGCAAAGGTTCATTATAATGATAAATGAATTGATATGATTGAAAATACTAATTCATATATAATAATTTTGGTTATTTGTAATAGATATATATTATCAAATTACATATTTAAATAATATAATATGTATGTATATGATTGGTTATAGGAAGAGTATGACTACAATTTTGTGAAATTTTTATCCAAAACTGAAATAAATACGAACACACAATAATCATACCAATTTATTTATATTAATTTTGGTAATTTGATAGGATATATTATAAAAATTACATATTTAAATCATATAATACGGATACCTACATATGGTTGGTTGGAGAGTATGTATGACTCCTAAATGTTATTTATAATTATAATATCATTCAAATAGCCACCTAGCTAATATTTTATTATTTTCAAAACAATATTGTATAATTTAATAAACCGGTACTTAGCCAGAAAAATTTGTTGAGACTCCGATTCTGACGCAACTCACGTAAACTGTTGATGTTCTGTCAAAAAACAATTATGGCCTACTTTGACTACGAAAAGTAACGATTAAACAATTTTTTAGGATATTAATGCCATTTATTCAAATATAAGCAGAATCAGATATTATTCGAAAGTAAAGTGACTAGCCATTGCGGAATTTATCACTTTAATTTTACTCTCAGAAAAAAAAAATAAAAATTATTGAAGAATACTAGAATTATGTTACTGAAAGGTCTCCCAAAAAGTGATGAGAGTTGCATGTGAATCAGGGTTTTGATCCATTATTTGGGGCTACATACCGGTCTATGGATACCTAAATACAATATCTATTAATGATATTCAAAACAAATCCTGTGGTTTGCTAAACATACAAGTACCTGCATTTGTATAGGTGTACATACATAAATATTTTATCTATTATATACAATCATGTATGCAAATATATAATGCATTCAGGTAATTTTAAATAATATAAATAAATTTAATATGGCTGATCTACAACATGGACAGAGCTAGAGTATTGTTATGCATAGTTCTAGAAGAATCCAGATCTAGATCGAGAATCCAGAAATCAGATCTACCATAATTTGACGTCGCCTATAAGCTTTCATTACATTAGTTTTAAAAACGATAAGGACGTTCAATTTAATGAAAGGCGCTTAAGTTATGATTTTCTCTCTCCAGTTATGACTTTCTCTCTCAAACGCGAAACATTAAAAACCTAAGCACACACTGATAGACATTTTTAGGTAGGTGTTTTAGGCATTCTGAAAATTCGTCAGATACCTCTCCCATAATATCCTAATACAAAAATGCAGACCAGGATGGAGGGTAGCGGTATCTTTAGAATCCCTATATTATCAAACATATAAAATTTTTTGTTACCAAAAATATCTTTGATGAAACTTAATTTTTTTAAAAGTAGAATTAAATATATAGAAATGAAGAAAATAAACAAGTCAAACCCATTGTGAGGGATTTTAGCCCTGCAGAATGCTTGCAAAGTACTTTGCAAATAAAAACAAAAAATATCTTTGAGGTAAGTTGCAATATTTATAGGATATTGTTTAGTATTAAAAATATCAATCGATCAAGAAAATTACAAGAAAAGTAGTTTTGCAAGAATCAGGGTTACCATCCCCCGCAAATGGCCTGGCTTGTTTACTTTCTTCAATTTTTCAATATTTAAATTAACTACACTAATATAAGGGTTCAAAAGATACCGCTGTTCTCTAGCCTCCAAGCCAAGTGCTAGTGTCATTTTTCGTTAGATGTCCTTATCTTGAGCATTTTACCCTAGTTCATTTACATGATATCAAATTTTATTTGCGGATATAGACTATTTCTGAAAAGTACCCCCAAATTTTATAAATTTACTGTGACCTTGATAATTAAAAAAGTAATTTAGCATCATTATTTCTAAATTCCATAAAGGCAATGTCAACAACTCTAGGTTATCAAACTCAGAAGTCCACCGGAGTCGAGCAAGAAATATTAATAAATTACTGAAAAGCGAAAGAAAGTGACAGTCAGAAATTTGGACATATAAAGAGTTTCATTATTTAGATTAAGCCCCTACCACGCATTGCCGGATGAAGAATGCGTGGGGCCCATAACAAACATATCAGTCGACTATTTTGTTTGTTAAAAAACTTACCTACATCCTTTTTTTTAACCCGTCATTAATATGTTTTTCCTTTAAATCTTCCTTCATTCACCACCGACTCCCGTTGTTGTTACCCTTAACCAATTTTATTTCGCTGGATATGTGCAACCCATCATGACGAAATGCTTACACGCTTGTAGAATTATTTCTTATTACTGATGCTCCTTTCTTTCGCTATCCCCTATTCTTATTTTCGGTTCCATATATCCCTGTCTCTTTGAAAGGGACCTTTGAGGGAGTCGAAATAGAACACTTTTTGAATGACTCGCTGTTGATCTTAAAACTGGAATTTGAATGTAAAGGCCATAACTTAACGAACCAAACGGGTTTTAATATTTACATGAACGTAAGACCGCTAACATTTGACTTAATATAAAATAGACATCGTATATTTTTGAGAATAACAAAATAATATATGAATTATCAATGGACATAATAATGTATTATGTATATAAATTATATACGTATACAGGTAAACAACGTTTATCACTCATCTGAATAATGTTAATGACTTTGTGTTGATGTCAGTATATAATTTATTAGCTTACAAATATATTTATATTTTGGTTACAAAAATGATATGTTTTATTTAATTGAAAATATAAGTTTGTGGTATTAAAATAAATAAAATGAACAGCATATCTAATTTTGTCTTTATATTTTATTTATACATTTGTGTGATTTGTTATAAAATTTATATATTTTTAATCAATACTTTATTATAATGAATTTTGTTTATTTTTTAAAAGTAAATAATTAATAATCCAATCAATGATAATTATATTGATTACAGCTCACACTTTAAGCTTTGTATCGGCAAGATTAATCAAAAAAGCATATTTTAAAGATTTGTCTGTGGATAACGGAACATTTAAAGCGTTGGCGTAAACATTAAAAATGGCGTGTTTAAAAAAATAACACAAAAAGAGGTTGCATTTGTAAACTTTATAAACCAATCAAATTAAGCATTGAACAAATCAACAAATGAGGTATTTTTGTTTTTTTGATATGTTGTTTGCAACGTAAACGCAATATTAAATCCAAGTTTTCGACTTTAAAAAACGACCGAGTCATGCCGAAAAATAAGTAATACGTCGAAAACTTTGACCTTATTTAAGTTTTTGTCGATTTCTTCTTCGAAACCTTTGTGACATAATAGCTTGTGTCAATTTAAGTTGTTATATTAAAACTGTCTGAACTTTGTACTTTAATTAACGGAATTTCCTTTGTTTGAGATTACTCAAAAAAAATCTGTGGTTGACATTTGACTAGTATTTTAAAACATATACATATCTCAATTTATGCTATCCCCATTTACGAGAGTTCAAAGTAAAGCAGTTTCTAAATTTCCATGTTCTATACTTTAATTAGAAAAAAACTTAACTGATATCTCATAAACTTATAAACTTATGTTAAGTTCGAGCATTCTTGATAGAAAACCGTTTACAATAGCTACTTTTTCTCCTTCAGATAAACGGTATGGGTTTTCAATCGATACTAAGGCGAAAGATATAAAAACTTTGCAAAATTAGTATTACAACTAAGACAAATACAGCTACTGTTATCTGACACATTAAGAAGATAGTTATTAGACCAACAGTGATTGATGGAAGAGGATTGTAATGAGACATGTTTTAAAAGATTTTGATGTATTGTTTTTTTTTTCATCAGCGTCAACGCTATTGCAATGTAAACGGCAAAAACTTTGAGCTTAATCATATTACTTGTACTAAAAACGATTCCGATTTACTTAGAGAATAAAAAAATGATTTAAATAAAATAGAAAAATTTAACAAAAAATAAATTCTTAAAAGATAACACAACATAAAGAAAAGACGATGAACTTTTTTAATTTTAATTTTCCGTTAATTAAGAGCGAACAAAGAAATTAAAATACTGTTCATTTTAACACATTATGTTTTATAACATCATGATCCATCATTAACACCACCATATCACCCTGCCTCCTTTTTTTTTGCCTATAGTCCTCTCGCCATCTTATTCATCGTCATCTTATTATATTCGTAATAATATAAATTAAAACAGTGTGCGCGAGCTAACATTCTAAAACATGAACATAATTTTATATAAAAATTACACAAAACTTTTGTATATGATCGACACACAATAAAACGTGTAGCAACAAACATTAAAACAACCCGTGGTGAATATGATTACTAGAAAACAAACTTGTATTATCTCTTTTTGAAAATATTGAAACCGGCTTTGTTTAAGGGAAAAAGTAAACAGAAAGAAATTTGAAAAGCTACACAATTGAGTTTCGTAATATTTTCAGAAAGAGAGATCACAAAAACTGTATTTCACAAACCATTCATCCTATGTAAAAAAGTTTTTACCGACTTGCAATGATTTTTTGATCATGTCAAAAAGATAAGGGGATATAAGCTAAAAACTTATTATCTTCTACACAAGGGTAGTGACACGTGAGGTGTGTCAGACCAAATATTGAATTTTTTCCGCTCTAATTCATGATAGAAGAGACAATACTTTGAGTCTTTAAGTACATTGTTTTAACGAATCTTTAAAGTCTTTGTTCTTGAAATGGGCCCTGGCAGAACCCAAAAGACCTATATGCCTGAAAATATTGTGTATTTCTAAGGAGAAAAAAAATGTTTCCTTTTTTTACTATAAATATAATAAAAAAGGCCACAACCCTAAATAGGGTTAAATAATTTTTTAAACATAGTTCAATTTATAGCGTGTTTGAAGCTAGTGTAGGAAAATGAGGAAAATGAGACAATGCCAATTTAAGGCAAAGTTGGTACATCCGTTATGGATCATACAAAATCTCGATATGGGCAAATTGTAAAATTTGATTAAAATAAACGATAAATAATCTTACAGTTTTTTCGTTGGCTTTTTATTCATTTTAGTGAAATTTTTAGGAACAATCAAGACGATCGGACCATTGGTCTATAAAAGATGAATTCCTCCTTGATATTTGAAGATATATATGACGACTGCCTTCTCTCAAATTGTAATTAAAGAGATGGAAGAGTAATAATTAAGCAGAAAAAATTTTCAAATTAAGTTTTTTATTTGATTGAATGCATTTATAATGTTCCATCATATCAATATACATTTCATCAATTTTTAGCGATGGACCAATGTAGTACGGGACAGTCCAGCGTAAATTTATTTAAAAGCCTGTGTTAATATTTTTTAAATGGCTATTTTTCAAACCCTGCTTGCGTTTCACAAATTTTATAAACGAATGCCGTAATCAAAATTCAACCAAATTCCATCACGATCAATAAGTAGGTTTATATTTTCAAATAACCAAACTATAAAAAAAAGAATTCAAATTGACAGTTATCAACAGACGTCGAGTCAATCGACCAGGGTGATAAGTTCTCTCTTTCTTCAATGTTTTCCGTTCGACAAATAGTTAATTGCCACTCAATTGGTCCAGTTTTGGTAATTAGTAACTAGGTTGGTAATTAGTTATTTTTCCTTTGAACGAAAACTTGTGAAACAGAGCATTCATAAAGAAAAACAGCGTATACAATTCGTGCGAATTTTCTATTACTCTCGAGTGGTCAAACTTTTCACATTAATCGTACTTTTAATTACACTTTAGTATACATTTTCATAAAATCACAGTTTCGAGATGAATACAATAATTTTGTATTAGGAAATTAATAAAATTATTGTGATGATGGTGGCGAAACCTTTTACTCTCTGACTTTGTTTTTTATTACAAAAGTTTTATAAAAGTTTAATAATCAGAATCACAAAAATAAACAAGTTTTATTTTACAGTGAAAAAAATAAAACACCCATCATTATATTAATATCTGGTTGGTCTATCCTTTTAGTAAGTCTGTCTATTTGTTCATCATCATATACCCATCGTACACGTACGGTAGAAAAGATGAGAAACGGGTAACCATGAAAGGCAGTAATATATTTTTTCTTTTTTATAAAAACCTCATTTCCTTCTATTGTGTATGTAATGTTTACATGTAAAACTAATTAGAATAAAATGAAAAATGATGTAGTTGTGTTGCCGCTGTTGTTAACCTTAAAAAAATTTTTTATTCTCTGAAATATAAAAATGATGGAATTTCACTTTTCTTTAAAGTTTTTTATGTTCATGGTAAAGAATGTAATCAGGACTCATATCAAATGGTTGAATATAACAGTGATAAAAACTAACATTATATAAAATGTATTTTGTCTAGACAAAATTAAAAATTCTGTGTACATTTACATTTAACATTACAATACAATTATAATTATTTGTTGAATATTCTTCCGAAATAATGGTTCATTTAAAAAGAAACGTTTTCGAATATGAAACATGCTTGAACGTTCGACAAAAATTCAATAATATTAATCTCAAGTTTATTAAAATAATAGCACTAGTATAGTTGTTTATATGCTACTAGTGTCTTTTTGTTATAGCATTTACCCGTCTCGTGGTTATAGAAAGAAATAAAGAAGCTATTTTTCATAAAATGAATAACGAACATAGAACATAGCAATTTCTAATTGTTTATTTGCAATTATTCTGTTTGCGGGCACCGCTTCTCTACTCAAACAATTCAATTTTTGAAGATTCACTTGAATTTGGGAATGTTTTAGAAAATACGCTCCCCTTAAAATACTCTCTCTTGACCAAAAAGGATTTCTAAATACGATCAGTTATCGGTAAAATCGGTAATTTATTTTAAACGGAAATTCTTTTCTATTTAAAGTGGTCTTCTATTTCTCCTCAGTTTAAAGTGGTCTTCAGTTTCTCCTTCTATCCAAAGTGATTATGTGATGCCCGTTTTTTAATACGAGTAAGCTTCTTCTGAAATATTTGTCTGTATTTCAGTTAACTTAAAACAAATTTCATATTAACCGGTGACACTGGCTCATATTGTATAAAGTTGTATGTCTATCAATGACAAATCAAAAGCAGTTCATCAAAGCAAATTCATTACATATTAATATTTTGGGCATTTTATAAAATTCCTCTCTTTCAGTACTAATATAAACAATTTTGTTTGCACTTTGATTATACTACAGTTTACTAATAAATAGAAAAAGAAGGACAAATAATAAAGAAAGATTATATCATAACTCAGCATAAAAAATAATACTGTCAAGAAAAAATAAACATATATATATACATAAAAACGCATATATATATATATATATATATATATATATATATATATATATATATATATATATATATATATATGCGTTTTTATGTAAACTTCCTATTAGAAACATATTGTTCTTACTCCGAAAAAAGAAATTGAAAATATTGTAATCACTTCAGGTTTTCGGAGTGAAGCACGTTGGCGCTATGTAATATATGTATAATAAATAATATTTGGTAGAATTCTTAAATCTCAATATTTTTTGTCATCAACATGCTATGAATATAGCTACAGATAAAAGAAAGTAATCTAGAAAACTCTAACTTTTTTGCAATCGAAAAAACGACACCTATATAAGAAAGACCAAAGCTGTAAAAATTATTAAGTGATTCTGATCTTTCGTAACATCTAATCACTGTTCATAGATGCCGTTTGATATAAAATTTGAAAAATATGATAGTTTTCTATATATACTCTAATAATTTCAATGTACTACAAATTATGAAATTTTAATAATTCATACTACAATTAATTTTAAAATAAATAAATAAGAAAATGCAGTTTTTCAAAAGTTTTCAGTTTGCACTTTTGTCAACAGTACCCTGTTTTGGAACGAAAACAGTTATTAGATATTTCAGAAAGCAATAGAGGCGCTCGATGAAAACCATATCTATACGGCTTTTTTATTTTTGTTGTTGTGTTAGATGTGAACGGTTAATGGTTGATTTTTGTGTATGGAAGTTCTTGTTGTATTCACAGAAAACTTAACTAATGTAAAAAAGTGAATTATTAAAGTTTGTGTATGAGTTTTTTTTGAGATTTTGTTCCATATTTTCGTTTTTTTTTTATTGTTGTTTTGTTTGTGTCAGGAGGTTTGTTTCCTGTTTTATATATTGTTGACATGTATGTAGTGAACTTAAAAAACGTATATAGAAGTTCTATTACCTTCATAACTAAGTTATTAGAAGGCAGTGTGTTTCAATAGTAAATTTACAGTTACCTACTACGCAAACAAAAAAACCATCAACAGCTCACAAACAGCTTGAGCGGAAGAATTTTAAACATATCAACAACAAAATTTTTACAAGCAAAAAATGAGATCATATGCAAAGAAGACGAAAAGGAAAAAGAAAACTTTATACTCAAGTCGAATATGCCTTTTCTTTTTCTAATTTAATATTATGTAAATATTTCCATTCTAAAATTAAAATTTTGAATTTTTTTAAGAGAGTATTATAGATCTTGTTCTTATTTATTAATGTATTTCCACCGATTGTTCTTATAGATTTAAGTTTTTCATAGAATGTATCATTTTAAGCTTTTGATGTAATCTGATTTTCAGGATTACGCTGAATATGTTCCACCATTAAAAATCACCCGCGAAAGATGTCTTATATCAGGTTCATATTCTAGTCAGGTAAAATTAACATTGCCGTGAACTTTAGCCAAGCTCATTCATTATTTATTATCTACTGATTTTTCGCCCTATTAATTCAGTTGGTTAAGGCGTAACCAATTCCGTCCGCGTTATGCTTAGGGTAGCGGGTTCGATTCCCGCCGTCGCAACAAAATTAACTTAATTAATAGTTGTGATGAGCTGGTGTAGTGCATGGTAAATGCATGAAGGAGGTGTACTCAGCCGCTAAAATTGAGGAGCTGAAAAATGAAATTTCAGCGGAAAGGTGGTAAAACACATGTATGGTATCACAATGGGCTCTATAGCCTGAGTGTGTCCTTCATTGACAGCCAATATAACCTAACCTAACCTACTGATTTTTCCTACCAATTATTTAAAAAAAATTATAGAAGATTTTCTTTGGAGCTTAAATCCCTTGATTACGTTCTTTCGACCTTATTAAGTTTTGGTTGGACTTACGCTATTTCATAGGAGATATGATACCTAGCTACACTACTGTGCCTCTAAGATACATAGCACGGGGAACTTAGCACATTCTGTATGTACCAGATTATATCTAAGAAAATATTATGTTTCTTTACAAACGATAGATAATTAATTACTTTTTACTCAAGTTTTATCATTTTTTAGTTATTTTTCCACATCATCAATATTTTGTACAAGTATTACTTTTCAATTTTTTTTTTTTCATATAAGTATAAAAAAATTTTTACACAAGTAATTTTTTCATTCAAAATTTATTTTGCGTAACTTTTTTTTTATTATTTTTGATCATACAAACAGTATATTTATAATTAATTGCCATTTAAAAAGGGAAACAATTTTTTTTATATAAAATGTTTTGATAATCAAAAGATACTTTTAAAAGCTCTTGATGAAATCTTCTGAAATTAACAGAATTTCTTTTATATAAATTGATAATTAATTTTTTTTTATGTTTATGTAAATCAACTTTATGAAAACTTTAATAATTTGTTCATGAAAAAGATGTATTTTAAAATTATTATTTTTTAATTTTTCATAAATTCTTTAAACTAGATTAACTTAAAAGAATAGGAAATAGGATCACACTGCTGCGTTTGACACATACGTTTCTTCGGGATAAACTTGATAAATTTGAACTGAAGAGAAAGAGCTTATGAGTGGCTAGGCTCATATCTTTAACAGCAAATCATTATCGTTAATATTCTTGACCTGATGTGATTATTTTTTGAGTGAAAACACATTATTTGAGATATCGAAGGGGAATTTAAAAAATAGCAAGTAGAGATTTCATTTCTTCACCCCCAGCCACCTTTACTTTGAAATATCAAATGGCACCCCCAACCATATGGCACCTCATTTGAAAGAGCAAAAAATTCTTTATTCAACTATGACAAAAAATAAATATAATCGATCGAATGGTTCATCACATCAGGTTAAGAATTAGTAGGGGGGATGAGACCTTCCATCCTCTGTGTGGTGTATCTTAAAACCAATCGATCGATTTCAATTTTTTTTTTTTGCCATGATTGAATAGAGAATTTTTGATCTCTTCAAAAGATGTATCACAAAGGACCATTTTTTAACTTCCCTTTCGATATCTGAATCGATGTGTTTTCACTCAAGAGAATAATTACATCAGATCAACAGTTGGATTCCAAGGATGGATACCTTCTTTCCTCTGTGTAGTGTACCTTAGCAATTAATCAATCGATTTCAATTTTTTTCATAATCATTGAAGAGAAAATTTTGTGTCCTTTACAATGATATATCGCAAGGTAGGGGTGCCATTTGAAATTACATACTTAGGGTGGCAAAAAAATATCAATTTTTACAGCGTACTCAGGATGTAAAAAGTGAGGTTGAGTTCGTAAATGAACAACATAGATCAATTGGGTCTAGGGTCTGTAGGACCCATCTTGTAAACCGTTAGAGATAGAACAAAAGTTCAAATGTAAAAAATGTTCCTTATCAAAAAAGTTCCTTTTGCTTGAAACATTTTTTCGTAATAATCACTGTTCACCCGTGAGGGCACAAATTAGGCTTAAATTGTATAGTATGTATTATATGGGAATATTAGTTATGTATGTGTGACATTAATGTATGTGTAATGTGACAAGAGTCATCAACACTGTCTATGCATGGTATTTCAACAATTAACTCAGTCAATTGGTTGTTTTCATTTGTTTCTTCTAAAATTTTAATATTTATCTAAATAAATTTAGGACACTAATTATTTCGAATATTTTGATTATAATAAAAATAGTGTAGGTATTTTAGATAAAAAGAGGTAAGGTTAGATCAATTATAGATGAGAAGAGACACATATAAAAACAAAACGTGTTATTATTATTATATGTTGTTGATTTAATTAAACACAGGATATGTAAATTTTATCCTGATGGTCATCATTTTTTTTTAAACACTCCGAAAAATATAAACTGTCATTTCCTTTGTGCAATTATATATAATGGGACAATTGTGTATACCATCCCACTGAACATAGGTTATACATATAAATGCATATATAGTATATGTGTTAAATATTCATGAAAATTAACTATATAATAAATATGTATATCGGGTGACTTTTGTCATAACTGAAACGTTTCGTAAAAATACTAAATTATTTTACACAGGACCTCGCAAGTTTTAATCGGAAAATGGTTTTAACAACCTTACCTTCTCAAATTTTTGGTTCGATTTTAGTTCGTATCTCAAAAACTATTCGACGAGTCATCAAACGGCACCGATTTTTGTACTTTATAGTCAAAATTACCTTATATACTAAGTTTCATCAAAATTGGAAATACAAAAATCTCGATTTTTTGCAATTTTCTTAAGATGTTCCCCTTTAAAAAATCGAAAAAAAAAATTGTTTTGGAATTTGATGAAACTCGGTGGATAGGGCTATTTTGATCCAAAAAGTATAAAAATCAGGTTAATTTAATGATTTGATGCATGGTTTCTGAGATATCGCAATATTTGGATCGATTTTGGTCCGTATCTCAAAAACTATTCGACCAATCGCCAAATGCACCCGATTTTTGTACTTTTTGAGTCAAAACTACCTTATATATAGAGTTTTATCAAAATTGGAAGTGCAAACGATTCCTCGATTTTTTGCAATTTTTTTAAGGGGTACCCCTTTGATAAAATCGAGAAAATCGCAAAAAAAATTTTTGTTTTGGAATTTGATGAAACTTGGTGGATAGGGTCATTTTATTCCAAAAAGCTTAAAAATCAGGTTAATTTAATGATTTGATGCAGGGTTTCTGAGATATCGCAATATTTGGATCGATTTTGGTCCGTATCTCAAAAACTATTCGACCAATCGCCAAATGCACCCCATTTTTGCACTTTTTGGGTCAAAATTACCTAATATAATGAGTTTTATCAAAATTGGAAGTACAAAAAATTCCTCGATTTTTTGCAATTTTTTAAGGGGTACCCCTTTGATAAAATCGAGAAAATCGCAAAAAAAAAATTGGTTTTGGAATTTGATGAAACTTGGTGGATAGGGTCATTTTGATCCAAAAAGTATAAAAATCAGGTTAATTAAATGATTTGATGCAGGGTTTCTGAGATATCGCAATATTTGGATCGATTTTGGTCCGTATCTCAAAAACTATTCGACCAATCGCCAAATGCACCCGATTTTTGTACTTTTTGGGTCAAAATTACCTTATATAATCAGTTTTATCAAAATTGAAAGTACAAAAAATTTCTCGATTTTTTGCAATTTTTTAAGGGGTACCCCTTTGATAAAATCGAGAAAATCGCAAAAAAAATTTGGTTTTGGAATTTGATGAAACTTGGTAGATAGGGTCATTTTGATCCAAAAAGTAAAAAAATCAGGTTAATTAAATGATTGGACCAATAGAAAGTTACAATGTCAGCGAGTATCATGGGCAAAACTTTATTTTCAAAAAAGCAAGAGTTCTCCACCAAAAAATTGAAATCTATAAAATTGTGAACAAAAGAGTGGATAAGTAAGGTCTATAACATGATAGTCTAAAGGAGAAATTTCCCAGCCAAGTGGGAGGGTATCTGCTAGTCATAAATAAGTATGATAGAAAATATTTTCAAAATAAACCATTCCTCATTTCGACAAGAAACTTTCTATCTTCATAAAAAAAACCTTGATATCCGGAACACCCCAAAATAGCACCCAAATTGCCTACATTTCAAAATACATATTATGACTTGGACAGTGGACGAAAAATAAACTAAACTATACCTACCTTCTTTAAAAAAATAAATTCCTGGCAAGGTAAGTGACTGGTTTGTTTAAAAGAGCACACCCAGTATATTTATATTTATTTGTATTTTATAATATCGTATCAAAATCCCCTTGTTTGTTATTTTAAATTAAACAGACACAAAATAATCTTTTTGTTAATATTATTATTCGTGTAATTTAGAGAAAACAGCATGTATGTATATATATATTTATTTATAAACAAAAGGTGTATTCCACACACATTAATATTATAAAGTGATACATTAGGTTTGAGAAAAATTTAAAAAAGGAAGAAATCAGTGAAATTAACTAAATTTAAAAAACCCCCGACAAATGCTATTTATTCCTCACAAACCGTTTTTTTGAAACTTAGCTATAAAATGTTCTCAATCAAGGCGCTTCCACCGTATATGCCACTTAGTAACACATAGACGCACAGCTAAACCCTTTAAACTTATTACACTCCTTCTTTTGTCATTATAAAAGTGATGGTCAAGGACATCGGATGAGATGAAAAGGATACTTACAAAGAGCTATCATTTTTTGGGACAAATTTTAATTGAAATTGAAATATTTGAGTTGGTTCTTTTGAATTATTGTTTTGAATTAGGTACCCAATTATTATCAAATTTCACTTTTTGAAATGAATTGAGCCATTTTATTTGACCTTCATTTCCATAGTAATTATTTATATGTTAAAATTATATGTCATGCCCTTTCCAAACTGAATCGATTTTTAAAATCAATTTTTTATTTTAATTTTTCAAGAACTCTAAGCTCGCACTGGAAACATAGCTAAGAACACTCTCCGTTAAATTACCTTTGAAATGAAACCAAAATAATTAAAATCGGTTCATCCGTTAAAGCGCTACAATGTCACAGACAGGCAAACACACAGACACACACATAGCGGTCAAACTTATAACACCCCCCTTCATCCGCTTTTCCACCACCTTGAGCTAAATTTTCAAAAATGCTTCCTTAATTCTCATCTACAGTTGAAAAAAAAAACCTATATGAAAATTTACATATAGTCTTAGCCCCGAGAGTTTTGGATGTGCGTTCATATCAGTCAGTCTGTTATTAATTTATTTATTATAATAAAATTTTCACATCCGCTACTACACTGGACGACGTGCCGTGCAGATATAATCAGTGATTGAATTTTTCCTTTCTTGATTATTGTAATATATATTTTTATGAACAGAACTTAGATGGCAATTTTAATGCATAAAATATGAATTTTCTGCCAACTTTACAATCACAAAATTAAATTCACAGATTCATTAAATTGTATAGACCATGTTACAAACACAAATAAACATTTTAGTCATGTAGTATTAAAACAACTACTATTCAGAACAATTGGGCTATCAATTAAAGTTAGTAAAGTCATTTTATTGTAAATACACTTCCAAAACTTACTAATCCTACATAACATTTTATAGCAGACAAAGAAGAAGATGTAGCCTATATTACATAAGGTAGAAATAGGTATAATATATAAATATATAACAACAACCAAGATTATTTACAATGCTTTAAGGGTTTTGTATTTTGTACTTCTATTAAAAAGGTGTTTGGAATACACTCGATTTTAAATTATATACATTATATATTCATACACACTTACGCCTCATACACAAATTACAACCTCATCAACACTTAACAATGTTAAGCGTTGTGTTATTTTATTTCGAATCGCTAGTATAATTAAATGTATTTTATGTGTTTTAGGAGATAATTTTACAAGAAAATTGGAAAATGGTTGGAAACTGTAATTGACATCATTATAAAGTGGGTAATTGGATACAATTGTATAGATATTGGTATTTTATGGATTTGGTAATGGATTAATACAGTTGAATATTAAATTTATATAATTTTCGGCAGAAAAAAATTATTTTCTATCTGAATTTTTTTTAAACAATCAAATTTTACTGATTATTAAGGATCCACGGAACTTTTAGGGTATCATTTTCTTCTCGACTTTCCTCATATGATGGAAAACTTGCGCCGTTCGATTTGTACATACTTTTCAATAATTCAGAAATAATTTTCGACCATTAGTTGGCTTTCAGCGATAAAGCTAATTTATCCAATCACAAAAATTTGAGCAATCATACCATTTTCTTGGATTTCCCAAATTGCTTAAATCCTCCAAAATGGAATTCATGGCCAAGAGAAAAAAAGGCAGATCATAATAGTATCATATCATAGTTTTCTTAAAGTAAGTACTTTAGTTTCTCACAGTTGTAAAAATCTTAAGAGAGCACTTCATATATCACAAATATCGATCATAACACTTTTATATCTAGTCCGGGGGTTAAAAATTGATTTATCATACCATTAGCAAGATGTCTCAGTTGTATGAATTTTGTTACCTGTAACAGAAAAAAAATATATGACTAATTTTTATATTCAATTTTAATTCCTACTTTTTTGTCTTAAATTGTAAAGTTATAGCATAATTCACAGTCACAATTGAGAAAATATATTTTTTAAATTTGTGGTCTCACTACCGTGCTAGCTCATACATTTTTAATTAATCAAGCACTACGTTTTTTTGTTTTCTTCAATAACTTATTAAGGTTTATTAACTTTTGTTAAAATTGTTTTTTAAACTTCCCACGATAGAAATTAATGTAATGTAATGGGTACGATTTTTAGAATCGAAATTTTCAATTTTCTTTGTATTGAGCCTTAATTTGTGGAATTCCACGATGATTCATAATAAAAACACAATTTTTATTTGCATTCCGCTTTTTTAATTATTTATTTATTGAAAATAACTGTTAACGATCGTTTCATCTTCTTATAAAGACATTATCAAAATAATACTTATATTTAAAAAAAAAAAAACAAAAAAAAAAAACAGCAGTATTTATACCTACAAAAATAGTTTGCTTTTACGTAATAAAAATCAGGTGATGTTATATTTAACCGACTTCAAAAAAAGGAGGAGGTTATCAATTCGATTGTATTTTTTTATGTGTGTTACTTCAGAACTTTCGACTGGGTGAACCGATTTTGATGATTCTTTATCTATTTGAAAGCTGGTGCTTCCCGTGTGATCCCATTTCATTTTGGTCCAGTTCTGACAGTTGCATTTATGAGAAAACTATTAAAGTCTTAAATTTGCATTAAGTATGCACGACGAGAGGACGAATAACTCAATATCACGCCAACCGATTTCTATAATTCTTGTTTTAGTGTCAAATTAGTAAGTGCACTTCAGATTCACTAAAAATCACAAAATAAAAAAAAAACTTTTAACAAAAAGAAAACCTACTTCAAAAGAAAAACTTTTCCAAAATACATTAATATGCACTAAAAAATAAAAAAAATAACCATAATATAATGTAGTTAAAATTATTGTTATTTTTGGAGTCGGTGTCAGCCAAGCTAATGTAGCAAACTGTTCTGTCCGAGTTGTTTCCTTGGCTGACACCGACTCTAAAAATAACAATAATTTTAACTACATTATATTATTATTATTATTTATTTTTTTTTTTTAGTGCATATTAGTTTATTTTGGAAAAGTTTTTCTTTTGAAGTAGGTTTTCTTTTTGTTAAAAGTTTTTTTTATTGATGAAAACTTCACATTTTATCATTTCAAGTTATATCTAGTGAAAATAAGGTATCAAAATTATATTGAATTAATTTAAAGTACCGCCTCTGGTTATTTATATATTATGTTGTAATGGATTACAGAATGGATGATGGAATGGAACATACATATATATTATATATATATGGGAATAGATTTTTTGCTAAACCATATATAAATACAGTTCAGTGATTTTACCACCAACATAAATTATAAGCATCATATTATATATATGAACAATTTGTTGACATTTCATAGCAAGCAAATCGACCAAGAAAATTCGATGTATTCACTGAATATCAATTTAAATTGTAATTTATACATGCAGTGCTTGTCAACAATATTCATAATTGATAATGTAGTATATCGAATCAAACAAAATATTATCCAATTTTAAGTTAATTGAACGTATCTTTCTATATTATATAGGTTAATATTACAAAGGTTTCGACCCACACAAAGAAACGAATAATTAATTTCAAAATTATTTTATAACTAGAGTGATACCACCCGCTTTGCTGGGTTTGAAAGTAAAGATTGATAAAGAGCGCTCTCGCTTATCCCCTTTCTATAAGACTCGAAATAATAGTAAGGATTGTTTTACACAGGTAAAATATATGTATGGTTTTCTATTTTTTTAAATTTATAATGGTCGTAATTATTCATTGAGTATATCAAAGTATATAAAAAGATGGCCGTGAAATATTTTTTATTGACTATTATTACAGAAGTCTGTATTTTATGTTAATGTCACTTAATGACTACTTTTACAGAAAACTGCAATTTATGATAATGTCAAGTTAAATTAATTTTTAAATTTTTTTATTTATTTTTATTAATATAACTTTATAAATTATATCTCATTTGTTAAATACAAAAAAATGTTCCTTATAACATGTGAAATTTAAAAAAATTTAAAAAAACCCTGACTAATTTTTCGGTTACGGAACCCTAAACTCGCACTTGAAATATATATAATAGAACTATCCATTATATTACCTTTTTCTTAAAATATTTTGAATATCGTCGCTACTTTTTTTAATTTTTTCCGGGTACGGAACATTAAACTCACGCTTAAACATAGCTAAAAACACTCCGGTTCATCCGTTTAGGCGCGGTGTCACGCTACGATGTCACAGACAGACACAAACACAGAGACAGAGTAAAAACAGAAATAAAAAATATAAAAGTATAAATGACTTTTATTATTTTATTAAATATAGTTTTATCGAATTAATTTCGTTGAACTTTAAGTTTAAAAAGTGACAAAAAGCAAGGTTTTACATGGGACTAAACAGAAAACATAAATCGATATTACACAAAAATAATAACTAAAACTACAATTGAAAGTTTTACCAGTGAATAATTATTATCTCAATTTTCACAACTTCACATAATTTTTCAATTTTCAATTCACACATATGTATTTCTATTATATAAAATTGATCCAGGAAATTGGATAAAAAATCGAAGTTTAATTCGAAATATCTAAGACTTCTCATTTATTATGTTGGATAATACTTATTTATATATTGTATGATTTATTAAGGTCATTATGTTTAAAATACCTAAGAAGAAATTTGTATGCAAGTAGTTTGAGATTTATTGATCAATCTGACTTGTTTTATGTATTATGCATCAATTGCAAATAATATTATCCGAATCCGAAATTCAAGATCCTTACATTAACCTCAATCAGTGGAATACAAATAGTACTTGATTGAAGACCACTGTTATGAAACATCCTTCCGATAGAGAAGAGGACACAAATACAACTTTCTACACATTTTCTATATATACAGTGTGTCCCCGGGTGGAGGTATCTATATTTATAAATTTTCTTATTTTCCATTTTAAGAAAAGAAAGTCATTCTTTATAACAATTTGGTTATTCTGAAAAGTATGTAAGAATATTTAAAACTTAAAAAAGAAAAGTATATTATTTTTTGCAAAAATTTTAACGACTTTTTCAAACTTAGGAGAAAATTTACAAAGCACTAAAAGTATATTAACATTTACAACGCCTCTTAAACTTTTTAATAAAGGCAGTTTAAAAAAAAGGTAAAACCTAGAAACACTCTGTATATGTGAATAATAATTTTAGAATTTCACATCAAATAATAATATATATTCCATAGAATCATAATAATCATCACTCGCACAGAGGTTATTCAACAGTATATTCGAATAACATTAAAATAGGAAAGTTCTAACGTTGTTTTATAGATGAGTGATGATGTAATAATATATGTGTGAGAAAATACACTTGAGTTCAACGAAAACCAGGCAGGGTCTTATTAACTGCGAACAAGTGAAATCAATTTGTAGAAAATTTTTTATGTGTGACTTTGAAGTTATTGTTTCCTACACTTATTGAATGCTGAAGAACTTCTATTCTAATGAATTTTTGATTAAAATGGCGGCCATTGTGTTCGGTTTTATTATTATATATCTTTTTGCGAGCCTTTCATATAGTTTTTTGAAAAATCAAGATTTTGTACTACCAATGGTAGTATAAAAACTTATTCAAGGGCAGTAAACTTCACTTAAATAATCCCCTTTTCAATTAAGAAAATTGAAAGGGGAATACAAAAATATAAAGTTACAAGTTAAAATTTAATTCGGAATAATAAATTGATTTAAAAATTTAAAATATATTATAATAAGAGGCTTGTTTCAGTGCTGGGACACTAAAAAGGATAAAATAAAATTAGTTATTAAAAAATAGAAACCAGACTGTGTTAAATAAAACCTGAAAAGAAAGAAACAAGTCCAGTTGTTTACATGGCGACTTTAACAGTCGGGGCCAATTAAAATTTGGACTTGTTTATTCTTTTAAATTTGTTAACTACAGGACTTGTTTCTTTCTTTTCAGATTTTATCTAACACAGTCTTGTTTTTTATTTATTTTTTTCATGATTTATTTTTTAACATTTAAAACTATTACATTTTTTTCACATTTTTTGTTTCAATTTATTTTGGTACACAGTTTACAAAAAGAAATGAACAAATATAAAAAATTGAAAATGTTGTAGTCAATTTTCTTATATTTAACTGTACGTAACTTGAATATATTTGTATATTTGTATATGTGGGAGTTGAAACAAGACTCTATGTCGTTGCCTTTGTTGTTAAGACCGACAAGACTTTATATATATACTAGTTTTACCTCTACATATATATTCCCAATACTCCTTTTATGATATTACTATTACATTACCATATAAATTGTGTGCGTATCGAGAGTGACGATGTCACCATAGAACTTCTGACTAGTGACTGACATAAGAGTAATTGTATATGAAACTAGAAAATTATTATAACATGTTCATATCATTTATTTGCTTTCCTTGAAAAACTGTAAGGACTGTAATATCAGACCACAAGACATAAGAATTGTGAAAATTCAAAAGTATCGCAGGTCCAAAATTCTACCTACTTGAAAACATTTAACAAACTTTTGAATTTTGTTAAAATTAGTCACTCATAACGTCTCTGAGGTTCAATTTACAATTTTTAATTTCCCAGAGGAAGTTAATGTAACGGGGCCGGTTTTGAAAATTTCCAGTTTTACATATTTTCGCGGTTTCTAGGAATT
This sequence comes from Chrysoperla carnea, assembly GCF_905475395.1. Classification (NCBI taxonomy): domain Eukaryota; kingdom Metazoa; phylum Arthropoda; class Insecta; order Neuroptera; family Chrysopidae; genus Chrysoperla; species Chrysoperla carnea. The sequence goes on along the minus strand of NC_058338.1, from coordinate 35,023,406 downwards.
AAAATCCGAATCAAACCTTTTCAATGTGATGTCTGTGTGTGTGTGTGTGTGTGTACGTATGTGCGTTTGTTCGTTCGGATTCTTTCGATTCGATTATCTCGCGAACCAATTATAACATTAACACGTGACTGGCGTAGCTTATTCGACGCATAATTGTGTATTTAAGAACTGTAAGAGTTGTCAGCAGAATTGGTTAAGCCGTTTTTAATGGTGATAAAAAAACTGGAAAAAACTCGATAAACAGAATTTGAAAAGTGGATGAAACTCATCATTTATCTATGGAGATAATGATCATTCCAGCATAAACTGCAAAACATATTCGAAACATGATCTATAAATGTTACAAATACCTTTTTATAATTTTTAATTATACTGGAAAGTTTTTCGTGTGGACCTCGAGGGTCGCATCAGACACAATTTCTTTTTTTTGGAACTATTTTTACCTCCCACCCCTTAATTTTCAGAATTTATTTAGACTTAGTTCAACTTCATATTAAAAAAAATCAAGCCTATTATCCCAGATTGCCCTGGTGCTCATTCATCCTTAATAAGCTTGTTCTCTCGAACTGTTTGTGTTCGCTATGTGATAATCTTGGTGGCTGGCTGCAGGTATAAAACGGCTACTGATGCCTAGTTGCATGGCACAACACTTTTAGGAGTAATATAGATTCGTTCTGAGAATGAACAACCATTTCTAGTTCAGTAAATCTGGTTTGTAATTGCTGGTTTATATTTTTCAATTTCACGCATAATTTTACTCTCAGTGCTCTCAAATCTTTCATTGAAAGATTTAGTTATTGCTTCCAATAGAATTCGGTTATTCCCAGTTAATGTTGAGGCCATTGTCGATCAAATAAATGCGTATTATAGCTTATACATTGGATTAATATTTCAAATAAATGTGCATACACTCTAGCAAGCACACGATTTTAGAAAAATTATACAAGCTAAATAAATGTAATTGACACCTGTACTCAGATTCGAACTCAGGTCCTCTGTTTTTTCAGCGCGCACACAGACAGCTTGGTTCCTAGTTGTAGTTTAAATAGTCTCAAAAAATCATTTAAATATATTTCTCTACTCTTTTACAATATGGAACAATGTTGAATACCACTTTAATGTTTGACCTAACGTAATAATAATAATAACATCAAAAAGGCATAGCTACACTCTTTCTAGAACATTATTATTTTTCTATGACTTTTAAGTTCTTTTAACATAGAAAGTAGACAATTTAACATTTTAATTAAAATGTTGAAATAGTTTATATAATGTACACTCACACAGATATATATCCCTATATATTATAAATGTGAAAGTAAGGATATTTGTTTGTTTGTTTGTTTATTACGCTTTCACGTCAAAACTAGCGAATGGGTTTTATGAAACTGTACAGCAATATAGCTCATACATCAGAATAACACATGAGCTATAAATTATAAAGATATGGATATTAAAAAAAAAAAATTAAATTTAATCTGACATTTACTATTTTAAATTTGATCATTATGTTTATTTTTAACTATAAATTAAAGATTATATTTTTATTTTTAACTATAAATTAAAGATTTCTGTAAAAATTTAATATAGTAAATGTCACAATTCAGGGCTAGCTTTTCTGATATACTCAATGAATTATGCCTTCTTAACGATTTAAAAAATTGAAAACTGTGCAAATCTATTAGCTGCGTAAAACAATCCTCTCAAGTGTTATGGAACGTTAATAAGTGAGATCAAAAGAGGTGGAGGCTATAAAGCGGTGGTTTTTACTTTTAAGCCTAGCGAAGCGGGCGGGTATCAAGCTAGTATTATATAAATGAGAAACATATACTTTTAAAATAATATTATTAAAAACATAATTATTGAATATGAGCAGTTTTTAAACTATCTTATGAATTATTTTTTAATCATGTGTTTTCAATTTCATCTTCGACATTATAAAATTTAATTTGCCTCTTTTCGTTTACGGTACTTCAACAAAACCTTTCCTTTGTTATGTACGCTGGTAGAAAGGTAATCATTTTGATTCTTTTTGATATTCTATTTTTTATTATAATAAATAGATAATGAAGTCACAAACAATAATACTCGGAAATATAGCAGTTTCAAGATTATTAAAATTAAAAATGAGATGATGATATTCCTGACTTATTCGACAACTACCATCAACGGTGATTTGAGGTATCATCTTTGAATAAAAAATAAATATGAATATTTTAAATTAAAGTATTTGTTACATTCACTATTTTTCATCGGGAGCTTTATAGGCGTCTTCAAATATAAAGTATTGTGACCAATGATGGCCCGCTTCCTAATCCACATTTAAAAATAATAATCATTCAATCACTAATTCATTTCAAATATTGGACATGCGTAAAAATTATCTCAGTAAAAAATGCAACCCCACCTGGACGCCAATTCACCGCCGTTTGAACGTTGAGTTTCAGTTTTTAGTGACATAACAAAGTGATGTTTTATAACTTCAAATGTGAAATAATTAAAGAAAAATACTAAGAATAGTTAAAACTATTTTATATAAGCAGAACATTTTCATAACAAAACATTTTCATAGAATGAAAGTTAAGTTTCTGTATTTTATCAAATTATACAGGGTTGGTCATTTTAATCTACAATGGCTAATAGCTCTTTTTGTTAGCCAACCAAAAAAAAATAACTTCGACAAAAGTTGCTGAGTTTGATAAGGGACATCATGTTCTGACATCAGATTTGACTTGACAGATCAGGGTTTCTTTATTAGTCAATTTAGATTCCAAATGAAAAGATATAGAAACGGTTCGGAGGGAATGCGACTTAAAAATATGTCATTATTGCATTTAATACAAAAAAAATACGCTTTAAGTTTCTCATTTTTATTTCAAATAGAATTATTGTATGCATATGGAATAGATTTAAGTCAGTAAATTTTTTAAAACTACCTGTATTAAAAATTATAAAACCTAGAAATTAATACACTGCAATGTAGTTTGAAATTAAATGGAACAAAAATTGAGTGACCCAGACAAAAACTTCCAATCAGCTATATTATGTATGCATTCAATAAGTCGTCAATAAATTACACGAAGTAGCAACATTGAAATAAATTGCTTCAGGTGATCACGAGGTGGTTCTTCAAATATTCTGCCAAAAATACTGGTTCTAAGATAACTTTCTATTCTTGAAAATATGAGTTTGAAATCGTCGAGTGAAATCTGTCACCATCTCTCAGTGTATATCTTGACGTTAAGAGGTACTGGAAGCGTGAAACTCCTTTCTGCGTTTTTACCTTTTAAAAAACCTTTGCATTATCCCACTATTTTCCGAATTGATTATCAAAATCAAGTGCACTTACTCCAATATAGAATATTTCTTAACTGTTTTTACATTATAAGATTAAAAACCGAACGATAAATTTTTTCCATTTGAAATCATCCATTTGAATCACTTAGCCCGCATATAATGAAACTCCAAAGTACGGCAGAAAACAAATTAGAAATTTGTAATTGAATTAACCCTTTTTAGGCATATTTAAAAAACTAACCATTCCGATTTTTTATATTAAGAAAAAATTCAATATTTATTTATCCCGGCCTGTTTTGATTTGGTATCGCTTCCAAAAACTTGTTTATTACCAAACAAAACAATAAAAGGTTGGAAAATTTTGTACCAGATGCAATTTATTATTTGTAAATAATAAAACTACAATAGAGATTTAGAATATATAAATGGTATACCCGGAGCTAGTTTCATGCTGGGATGCATTTAACGTAGTATCGAGTCAATCCGAATTCCAATTAAGTACTTTGAGATATTTCCAATTATTTTTACCATGTAATATCACATGCAATAATATATACCATACTATATACACCTTTATACGTATACGTTACAAAATAGATTTATGTGAACACTTTTTCAATTCAAAGTTTTAGGATTCATTACCAAATTAATGTTAACAAACACGTGATTAATCTTTCCAGAATGGTTCGGAGTACAATAGAACAATCTTAAATATTTTGCACAATGAAATTATTATGCTTACTAAAAATAAAGAAATTGTTTAATATTTGTTTGTACATAACATATACATATTTTTAAATTGACGCCTAAATGAGAAAAAGATTTTCATGAAAATTCCACGATTTTGGTTTCAATAATTTAGAGATACATGATAAATTTTGTTATTTGTGTCACGATTATGGTATATTAACTTTGTTGCTTATCTTGTCGAATAAACAATAGCATAGCATATCAATTTTTTTTTACTTAATTTTTCTTTCTAATTCGACCAATCGTTGCTTATTATTCTGCTTATTATTGCTTATTATCAAAACAAATTTGTTTATAGTTGTCATTCCTCGGCTATGTTAAGTGCTTTTATTTTTTGCGGATAACATTGCGCCATACTACTTTGACCATTGGGGGAATAGTTACATTAGCATTAGGTAGATCGCACGAATTAATGCGATATAGGCGTCAGGCTCATACTGTTTAGCGATATCGCAATAATTCTGGCGATAGTTCCATTCAATACTGTAATATTAATTATGCTCACATAGATACAATAAAATCTGTCTCTGTACCATTCCATACTCATTGTAGTTAATGCCATTCTTTTCTTAATCGTGTATGCTGTCAATGATAATAATATTAAGCTACAAACATTTTCTAAAGGGAAAATTCACAGGTTAGTTCTAAATTATTCATAAATATTATTTTAACTTTCACGTAGTTTAGTCAAATGTGCTAATTTTAATTCAGTTCATAGTAAGATGATAGCTTAAATAATTTAAATCATGTATTTTTGACGATTTTTTTTTTGACGAATTCTATGTATACATTGTATATCGAAAGAGAACGAATAAAATATTATTATTATTATTATTATTATAAATCACCAAAAATATTTGGAAGCATAAAAGATAGTAAATAATAAACAAACAGTTTTAGTAGTATTTTTGTACATTGTGTTTGATAAGATAATTTTAATAGGTATATTATCTTGAAAAACTGATTTTTCTGATGTTTGATCTTAAATAACTTACCACGCAGAAACGAGATTTTATGAGACTTTTGAAACAAATTTTAGAACACCAAGATGAAGCTGCAAACAAAAATTTGCTTATTATCTCTCATTCCGAGGTTGATTCTTAATTTGTCTGGACCAATATCAGAAGAAACATGTGATTATTATTCACCCTATTATTCTATTCTACATGGTATGCATCATTAATGAAATATTATTTTAATAGTTTGACTTTATACCTACCGAACTCTGACGCATTACAAGTGCATCCTGTAGATTTCATTGAATTTTAACCATTTTATTTTGATTTTTGTTATTTGTTTCAATTACGTTTTTCAATTGTATTTTGCATTCTCGTTCTGTTTTTGACAGGTAGCATATATATAATATTTAATTTACCAATTTGAAGAAATGAGAAACACAATTCCCGTTTTAAGATAGCAAAATATGTAAGTTCTCCTACATATAGTACTTAATCTTGTTAACGACTCGGTATTGAATAATTAATTTTCTCGTTTAACCATATACTCTTAAGCAGATTATCCCATCCTAATTGACGAATTGAGTTAAATGTTAATCAACTTAAGTATCGAATACGAAAATTCATTCACCATTAAATTTACGTAATATAATTAAAAAATGTTTTTAAACTTCTAATAAAATGTTTTCTCTTAGCTGCAGACTTTATTTTGGTATATAATGTTTTTAAAACATCAAAGGGCGAATAAGAAAATATTTTTCTGCAGTAATTTCTTGTCAGGATATTTCAGATAAATTAGAATATGTTCTTTCATAATAGTATTGACTTAAATTTTTTTTAAATTTTGGGGATTGAGTTTTTGATGTAATAGTTATGATTGTTTGTGCTAATTAAAAGATTGAAAGTGCTAATGAAATTATTTTGATACCGTAATTATGTTGGTTGCTATCGACAAAAATATTTTCAAGAAACACAAGTGCTATTTACAAGTACAGATGGTACCAAAAATTACTAATTTTGTTTTAGAAATCTGTTAAAAAATTCAAGTTTCTATCTTCAATAGTTTGCCAATTTCTGTCGGTTCGACCTTTACATGCATAGCTTTATAACCATTGTTTCAAACTTTTCGTACAATTAATAAAATATAATTTTAGATTTCCATTCTTCAAGGAGACCTTCCTAACATACTGCTTGTGAGAATAGTAACTAGAATTATCTTTTATAAATATTATCAATCTGTATTTCTCACATCCACCCCCTCCCCAACTCTTCTACACCTTGGGAGTTATATATAGATAAAACCATTCTCGAAGCAGGTTGTATATCGTTAAAAAATTTGAGCTTAATCGATATTATATCAGCCTACCCGAAAAACAAAACTTATTGTAATCTTTTGCTTTGATGGTAAGAGAAATGTTTTTGATGGGAGAGAAATGTAAGAAGGTAAAATAGTTTTGAAATTTTCCATTATATTTTTAACGTATCTTGTACGTAATATGATGCTAATAATAGTAATAATAATAATCATTTAGCAATAGTTTCTCCATTAAAAGAAATTCATTACGCTAAATTTGCACAACAACACCAATAAAATCTCTAACCTATAAATATTACGTATCTACCTATAGGTATTAAATTAAAGAACCGAAAATTAAAAGGTCCGTATCCCTATATAATAGAGTAGTTTATTGTCTAAATTTTTACCGTAATTACTCGTACATTTTCACAAGTAATTAAATTTTTGTGTGCTATGCTTTTATAATCTTTATTAGTGCATGATGGTTTGTTTTCCTGTACCAAGTAGGTAAATTCAATTTTAAAACATAAAGACAGTATTTTATATGGGAAAACTTTTCAATGGTACAGTTTATGTACAAGCTGAGAATTATTTTTTATGTACAGTACTCTTCAAAAATGTATTTAGTTTAGCGTAGTATAATAGGATCAAAACAATACTACTCAGTCAAATCAGCAATAAATGTTTTTTTTCAAATTTATTATATAAATTTTATCATAACACTTTGAAATACAAGCTTTTATTGTACAAAAGGTAGAAAACAATTTTGTTGGATTCACTTATACATAACACTTTATAAAAGCTCAAGCTTATTTTTAGTCACAACAAGATTGAAATCTTTCTTGATTCTTCTTATTGACTACTCTATATAAACATTAAAAATATGGAAATATAATACACCCGTAGCGATATAAATAATATAAGGCGAATTACACTTTTTACATTTGTAATTTGTTCCCAAGGCTAAAAGTTAGGAACGTTAATTTTTATACCATGTATATGAAATATACTAAGGTATACTAAGTTTAGTCCTAAGTTAGGTGTTCATAAAATCAGCAAATTAATCTGTCTGTCATCACGATTACTCAAAAACGAAAAGAGATATCAAGCTGAAATTTTGGAAATGGAAAATAAAAAAATGGAAATATCAGTTATATATGTGTGCCATGTATGTATGTGTAATGTGTCAGAGTCAATCAACACTATCTATATATGTTATTTCAACAATAAACTCAGTCAATTGTTTGTTTTCACTTGTATTTTCTAAATTTAACATAAGAGTTTGTTTCATAGTAGCTTGGCATACGAAAGTAACTTCTACATTCATACCCTTGAAGCTTATAAAATTGTTTTGCGGAAGTGTATTATAGTAATAAATATATATATTTACCTCTTTAGGTTTAGAACTATGGTAGAATTTCAACGAAAAAAGTATGTATTTATTTCACTTCTAAGCCTACATGATTACATTAACACAACAATATCCTTTATATATTATAAAATATGCATAGTGTTCCGGTTTGCTTTTATTATGTTCATCTATTTCCATTATTTTGTCGAAAAATTTATCTAAACTTATGTTAATAAAACAAAAATTTCGTGTATCATGTTTTTTTTTTTTTTTGCTGTATTAAGTTTATATTAAAAGATCAGCATGTTAATATGATTTTGCGAAAAGATTTTCTGTTTTAAAACAGGATTTAAAGAAAATGTGTGTAAAACAGTACTTTTTACGAACTAAAAGTACAATTTAAATACTTTATGTTAAATTAAAAAAATGTTAAATTAAGTTTTGTGCTATCCACGCACAAAATAATATTGTACAGAGTCAGTTTAAAATACTTTCCATTTTTATTTCACAAATGGTAACCTTTCAAAAAAAAAAAAAATCGGTGCCATAGTGAGATGGCTACACAGATAAATAATCAAATTCATAACACCCCTTTTTTGAATTAAATAAAACGCATTCAAATTACTTCACCTGATTGAAAGCTGCGGAGCCACAGACAGAGACACACACACATAGCGGTCAAACTTAAAACATCCTTCCTTTTTTGCGTCGGTGGTTAAAAATCGATATGTAAATATAGCAAAAGCAGTATTTGATTTTTATCACAAAATTTTTTTTCTTGAAGTACAGTGTGCATATGGTTATATAGCTATTCGAAATCGACAGTCGAAATTATCGATTTTCGTCAAAAAATTTATGAAGCCAGTTTATTCATTTCGTCAAAATCAAGGCATAATTGCGCACAAGAAAATTTTTGATTGAAAGTGGTACTTAGGCAATAAATTATTTTTTACTTTTTTGTATACATTTTTTAAGAGCCAGTTCAATTCTTTTACAAAATATTTTTACTAAATAATTTGTTATCCTATGTAGTTTAATTCTATATAAACTTTTAAACTTCCATATTATGATTCCGGAAATATTCTTACAAGTAGCTCATGAAGTTTCACCACATGCCGCAACATTACGAGTGACATTTAAACCACATTTTGTCGGACTTGTACGTTCAGTGCTTCAATTTTGTTAAGATAAATCGTATTTATAGCGTATGCGATACAACCGCTTCATTATAACTGAAAAATCACAAAAATTTATGAAATTAAGAACATTTATTTAAAAGTATAATACAACTTCCCTAGAAAAACAATTAATTCAGGTGGTAAAGAAATTAATTAGAAAATATTGATGAAATTGCTTCTTACAGGATTTTCAAATTGCATACATATCTGTCTCTCTACGTATATAAAAAACATGTGTAACACTCTTTGTACCATGTATATATGAAAAATATCAAGGTATACTGAATTTAGTCCTCACTTTTGCCCTAAGTTTAAAGTGCCTAGAAATATTGTTGCTACAAACAAAATTTTAGTATAGGTGTTCATAAAATCACCTAATTAGTTCATTTCCAGATGTCTATCCGTCTGTCCGCCCGCCCGCCAACACGATAACTCAAAAACGAAAAAAGATACCAAGCTTAATTTTTTATAGCTTGCTCAGGACATAAAAAGTGAGGTCGAATTCGTAAATGAGCAGCAAAGATCTATTGGATCTTCCGTGGATCCATCTTGTTAAACCGTTATTGATAAAACAAAAGTTTAAATGGAAAAAAATGTTCCCTATAAAAAATTAAACCACTTTTGTTTGAAACATTTATTCGTAAACATCACCATTTACCGGTGAGGGTGCAAATAAGATTAGAACATCATAGTATGTATTATAGTGGAATATCAGTTATGTGTGTCACTAAGAGTGATCTTTTTTTACTTTCATGATATAAAAAACACAGTCTATACATGGTGTTTCAACATTCAACTCAGTTAATTGTTTGTTTTCATTTCATTATTTTAGTTATAGTTAACGGTGATGGAAGAGCTGTTGGCAATTTAATAAAATGATAAATTGACATTTTAAAGGTTTGCATAAAGTAGCTGCTTTTATGAAACATTGGTGGTTAAATTTTTCATGTTTCATTTTTCATCACTTTAATAAACATTTGGCTCACCTAGGGGACTTTCCCAGAAATTCATTTAATTGAAGTACTACAAAGGATATTAATAAAAACCTAATAACATCATCTTTTTATTTAACCATTACATGGTACCCAATATTTGTATTACAACATGTAAAAAACAAGTAACCTATTCTATGCATGCATCGGTACCTCTCTTCTATATGTGACACATTTATTAAGCATAAAACATCAAAAAAAAAAGAGAAAAAATGTGAAAATATAATTGTTATGTTTCGTCGGTGATGTGGATGATGTCATATTACATACATGCACGTTCTTTATCTAATACACTATCATGTACAAATAAGAGTGAGTGAATACGAAATTTATATGTAAACCAAAAATAATGTAGCATACTACACTTTAATACAATAATGCAGTAAAAAACATCCGTGTCATGTAAATATCACCATCACATGGAAATATTGTTGTTGTTTTAGTTGTTTACTCACTTACTTTTTATTGAATATCAGATGAAACCCATTGAAAATTCCCCGAGATTTTAGACTGTTAGCTCAAAATGGAACCAGAATTGTATTCTTCATAAAATCCATAGACAATTTCATATGTAAAGAACATGGCGAACAGTTTACAAGTGTTGAAGTTATTGAAAACTGCATATGTTGAAGCGTTCACTTGTGTATAAAAAACTTCATTTTTGAAAACTTTCCCCTATTTTTACGTAATGTGTTGTCAATAACTTAGCAGCTATATCTTTGCGAAAAGTAATCGAATTGGAAAACTTCTTGTCACGAACTATTTATAGCTTCATTTCAAGGAAAATAAACAAACTCTCGAGTGGTCTTGACAGACATCTTCCAACCCTCTGTACAATGCGGTAGGGAGTGATAAAAATTTAGAAGCAATAACTTTCAAAACTTCGTGCAAAATGGCAAGCGGTATTAAAATTATTGGATTGATAGATTCCAAGAAATTATGTTTTCAAAAAAACTGTTACGGTTTCGAATTCGATGATTTTTCGAAGAGATGAAGCTGTTTGAAATGTAAGTAAAATTTTTGTTCCTTGCCAATACTTTAGATCCAAAATAATACTCTGGTTGAGTATAATTTCTATTTTCTCAAACGCGAGACTCGATTAAAACTTCAAATGTCAATTTATACTAGATAAATTATATTTTGTTTCAAAGGATTACATAATTTTTAGTTCAATTTGGCTTAAAGAGATCATGTATATCAGTGCGTATGAACATTTATAATTCGCTAGTATATCTCCATTCTTGCATGAGCAATTAATTAATTATCTAAGAGTTTAATCATTCTCAGATCAAATTTTGAGATACTTGTAGTCCTAGTTTGATTTAATCCAATTTATTTTAGAAGAAATATACGAAAACATACTTAATCGAAGCCTCTGTACGAAAACAAACGAAATATGAAGATCGTGTATACATTTTCAATTAAATTCCTTTTCCTTGCCCAAGTTAAGCCGAGAACATGCCTTCATCTGTTGTTAATTTGTGACAATGGACAGAATATTCTCTTTCAGTTACCTTACACCTTGCCTTGTTTGTTTTTTATCCTTAAGTGTTTCTCACCACTGTTAAATCAACAACACAGAAAGTTCTATACAATATACGAAAATTTTTTAATATAATTAAATTATTTATAAGGTCTACAATTTTAATTATTCCGTTTCTGTTTTAATTATTTGCATTTAAGGCGGGCTTCAAACAGACTTAAAAATATTGGATCGAGCTAAATTTTCTCATTCACTTAATTTTCACATCACGAAAAGAAAAGTTTTAAAAATATTTACTGGTATGCAAGATATGAACGTTTAAAATTCCTAATTAAACAAGGAGGAAGATACGCACTAGTGACATCGTACGTGGCTATTGCCATAGATATTACATATAAAACTTGGTTTTGTGAAAAAGAGATGGGCCATGCTTGAAAGCAATCGTTGATTGCTTATAACTTCTTCGTTTTTTAATTTCACTTTCAAATTCTGTCATGGTATCAAGTCTAGTTTTACATTTTTATGGGTAATATGATCAATCCAACATCAGGATTATCCCCTGTTCAAGTACTTACTTTACAACTTACTCTAAAACAAGATTTTTCCAACTTTTGGCTTCTTTACGGTTCACTTTTTCTTATCGTGTCCAATAGGTTTGGACTATTCCTGTAAATCTGTGCATCTCTTATTATGGAAGGTTGACTCATTGTACAAAGCAAAAACTACGCTTATTTTGTGTATAGGACCGGCATAGTTATTATGAATGAGTGAGATGGATATATGCATTGACGCTATGTACTTGCATGTAGGTTCTATGCTAGCACGATACTTTGTATACAATAATAGATGCACATAAATATGACTAATATTAAATACATGACAATTCGGAAAAGTGTGAAAATATACGATAATTATATGGTTGAGTATTGTTGCAAATTGAGATTAAGAGGGTATTGTTGGAGATTTGCCTTAAGAACATAATAGAACTAGTAAAATAAGAATTGACTGTATTTATTGTTTTAGTACTCTGTATTTAAAGGAGTTTTTAAACTTGACCCATATGACCCCTTTTAATATTGTCCGATAAAATTGGAATAAAGCGATCGATAGTTTTGGAGAAATTAGATATTGAATATATGCCCCTAATTTACTTTTTTACTTTGTTTGAGTTATAAAAGGTCTATTGTAAGCCTTGGAGTATATAGCCTATAAGTTTTGGACTGATAGTTTAATGTTTGATACCTTATACTCTGTCAAAGCTTTTTATTAAATTATTTTTTACTATTCTCGTATAGCTTAGAAGGTAATTTAACATACAAACATTATTTTGTGTGACAAAATAGATTAACCTCGAAATTTTCAGGTAAAAGATGCTTGAGTGTCAGTCAAGTTTTTTAATAATACAGCCCAAATTAGACTAAGAAAAACAAATCAAATTTGGTGTTTTTTTTTTTTTTTCTTAATTTTACCATATATGAAGATTCTAAACACTAGGATGGATTACTGAATAAAACTAACTCTTACTATTCTTCTTTTTTTTGTAACAATACTTTCCATTTGAATTGTTCTTTCTATTTGTATTGAACGATTTAAAAATATATTGTCACGTCCGATTTTTTATATAAAAATTGGATTATAGCCTACGATATCAAGTGTAAAATCTAACTATAATTTTAATAGCGCAGGAGCTGCGTTGGCTAAGCGACTGCCCTCAAGATTGAAAAAATTACGCATTTTTCTAAAAATTGAATATTGCATTTTTTTTTTCAATAAATTTTATTTCGAAAACTAAGCGCTTCAAACAAAAATCACAAGAGTACTTTTTTGATTCAACCTGATCAGAAAATACAAAAAAACTTTTGTACCTTGCGGACCCCCCACCTCTTGTTTATCGGACGATTTTTATCATTAACGCATTTGACCTTTCAAATACCAAAACCTTTGTTGATTCCAAATTTTATTCAAATGGGACTTATCTTAATATATATATTTCTTGTGTGCGTGTGTATGTGACTGAACTCCTCCTAGACGGCTGGACCGATTTTGATGAAATTTTTTGTGTGTGTTCGTGGAGATTCGAGAATGGTTTAGATTTACAATTTGGTCCAGTACAACTGTTTTTGAGGGCTCCGTACCAAAAAAATGAAATTTCATTAAATGGTGGGAGCGCATATAAATCATATCACATTATGTATACTATGTGTACTATGTATTTTAATAGTATTCAGGTATTGTCAATAGGCATTTATTAGAGCCATATGCGAGCGCAGCGAGCTCTACTATCAAAGGTCAGGCCAAAGGTCGAAGGTCAGGCCACTCCAATAAATAGGAGTTAAATTGGGGTTTAGCGGGATGGGTTTAGCGGACAGGCTAAACGTAGTATAGGTATTCATGAATTGGAGTTACGTTTTTACGGAACAACGTCCGTCGGGGCCGCTAGTACATATATAAATTTTAACGATGGTTATTTTTGACATTTAGTAAGTAGGAGCGATGAACATTTGAAACAATTTTTCCAAAATAACACCATCAATACAAAAGCAATAGCTCCATTTCCTTCGGAAATTCGCTAAAAATAACAAAAATTTCAATAATAATTATCTATAACTATCTAGTTTTCACAAATTTTTTTAATGATCATCATACTTTAGTTTTAAATAAAACACAATTTTTTTTATGTACTATACACCTTTAGGCTTAATTAAATTCATAAATATATTTGAACTATACTCAGTTTTTTCATAAAAACTCATTCCAATCAGATTTTCGAATAGAAAAAAACAAGCGCATTTGGTAATTTTACCTTTTAAAAATTTACCACATAATTTTATGCAACTCATTGTATGAACCATTCCGGTGTCTCGTATTGTATGGATACAACGAAAAAATTTAAAGTAAGCTATATAACTTTGGGTACGTTTATGTTCTTTGATTGCTGAAATCTGGTCTAGTTTATTGTTATGATTAATTTCATGTAGTAAAGTCTTCTTTGCTTGTAATTGACAAAATTTCTTCTGAAGGAACTTGAAATTCCTTGAAAACGAGCCTTTTTTATACTTTCGAAGTCGTTTCTAACGATATTATATCCAATGGTGTGTGTTTTAAAGAAAATTTCAAAACAGTTTTCTAGATATAATTAATACGAATGATGAGAATTTGAACTTAATTTAATTTATTATCATATGCTTGCTAATTTTTAACATCCGAATTAATAAGAATTATGTTTTAAATTTGACCCCTTTGTGTGTCTGTGGCTTCGTAGCTCCTGAGTGCATCACTAGTTTTTGATTTTTTTTCACCCGAACCAAAAAGAGGAGTGTTATAAGTTTGACTGCTGCGCGTGCCTTTGTGTATGTCGCACTGTAGCTTCAGAACGGAATACTAGATTTTGATTGATTTAAAGGTAATTTAATGTAATGTTTTTTTAGCTTGTTTCCATGCCATGTTTTAAGAAAACCATTTTAGTTTGGAGAGAGCTACAAGAAAAAACCGCATTTGTTAAGGTTTTATAAATATTGTAAATTTTATTTGTTGTAATTTTTTGAAACATTCATACGATTGTGTATGGTTCAAAACACGTTTAAACGTATAATATTTTGTCAAATGCAAGCAAAAAATCTTATTTTGCCACGTTAACATAACATATATAGGACAATTGACAGACGGACAAAAATTTTTCTTTAAATTTTGAGTTGAATATTAAACTACCCGATAATTTTAAAGGTTAAAAATAAAGTTAACCTAGTAGTTTTTCAAAATTTCCCATTCATGGCACATAAAATATCATGGTTTTTGATTTTTCGTCATTTAAAATTAAAAGTGAATGTCCTATATTTGGGACAAAAGTTATCAAGTGATGAAAAAATGAACTCAGTGACTGGTTACCATGATGTTAAAGTGCAGTTTTTCAAACAGGACTGATTAACTTAAGCCTTCGAAACATCGCTCCTATACATTCTACTTTCTCTCTAGGTATGGAGTGTTCAGTCAGTGTAACAACAACTTTCAGTGTAACTGCAATTTAAACGAGTATAAGAAAACTAAAGTCGTCAATATCTTCATAATCTTTGGGCATAAATTATAAATTATACATTTTTATGCTTTACAATTTTTCTCATTATGAATATTTTAAATTACAATAGCAAATATCTGTATGATAATTTTTTTTAATCTTTGAAACGGCATATACCAGGCAGATAATTATTAACATAATGAATAAACAAATAATATATACTTATACAATTTTAATCACATTATTTGCATAGTTTTTAGAAATATTAGCGAACACCCGGTATACAAAATTATGCTTGTATAGTAACCATTAAAATTATACAGTATCAAAACAATATAAACAACATATTTAACACAATATACGCTACGAACCAGCCAACTAGCTAGTAGTAGTATGGTAGCTACGGTAGTGAATGGTAACCATTTGGTTGCTTGCAGTGCTACTGCTACCACATAGCAGACATGTCAAGTATTGGATAAATTATTGGCGGTTTTATATTACAGTTAAACATATCTTATTAAAATATTTATTATTATATATTACATGCATTAGATGTATTTATTATATTGCTAATATCATAAATTTATTTTGTGTAAAATGGATTATTGTTATTTTTATTTGTTTTTTTAGGACCATTACATTACCCTTCTACAAATGCAGTCTCCATTTTATTTAATTTTTTTATTTTGCTTTTGGTTTGAGTTCTTATTTAGTTATGATATTTTTTAGTGTTAAAAATTATTTTGTGCATGCAAGTATAAGCTGGTGTAATCAAAGTACGTGCTTCGTTCTATTAAAATGTTCTGTTTCGCCATGGGGTGATGTAATACTTTCAATACTTTCTGATTGATTTTTGCTGTCACGTGAATGAATACCTAATTTTACTAAAATTATTTTATAAAAATAATAACAATCCTCATTTTTATGAAAAATAATTTTGTGTTTTGTTTTCTACTTATCATGATTAGAAACTTTTATAGAACCGATTTATTCTTAGCGGGCAAAAGCCTATTATTCGAACTATTCGTTACGGTTATAAAGGCTTGTATTTTATGTGGAAGTTTTAGGCTCTGACGGGAAGGGGAACAAAAAATTATTTAATTAAAAATGGTTTTTAGGTTATGGATGTTTAAGTTATCGAGATTCTACTGTATATCAAATTAATTGTGTTACTTTGCTGCTTAAATACTTCGCTTCGCTCTTCCAGAAAAACAAGAATAAATTCATATTTTTATACATATCAAAATTATATTCATGAATATAAATGATTTTGCAAACACTTCCGTCTTTAGTTTTCCATAATTCCCTAGAAATATATAAACATTTGTTACACAGCTGCTTTAGGAATCCGAATAACTTGCAAAAAGCTAAAGGTTTGACTGTATTATAATAATGACTACACACACAATAAAACATACTGCATTAAACTTAATTAATACAATCCAATTTTTTTCCATAATAATTGGTTTTTCACTTGGACACAATTTTAATACATGTTGTTTATTTATTATTAAACTTTCATTGAACATATTCGGGTGCATTCAGCAAAATTATAAGTAATATCAATATATAATACAAATTATATAAAAAATGTAGGTACCCTGCAAATTTTTAATGGATAATGTCTCTTCTTAGTTTACCTAGTTCATTTTTCTATGTTGTTTTACGTCTGTGTGTATTGAACAAATTTCGCGTATACAACAAGGCTTTAAAATACTTGCTAAGATGTTTAAAAAAAACAGCCCACACTTAATAATCATAAAAGTTTTCGACATCGTTTCTACCACGAATACTGTCTAAATTACCAACAGCTGACGTTTTACTTTTAATCCGAACATCTAATAATGATAATATCATGGGTTTGTTGAGGCAGTTTTAATTATGCGCTCTATATTTGTTACTTTTTAAATTTCATATTATCTTAAATTGTATGGATAAAAGGTTTAAGGATCAAACAAATAGGAAAAAGTGTCATTTACAATGTTTCTTTATTTAACTTCATAGACTCTCTCTGTGTGTAAAGTAAATAAGTCAATTTTGTCATCTTTGGTTATTGAATAGGTACGATCTATATTGCATTACAAAACGATAGATATAAGGATTGTGAGTGGCTAACGGCCACTTTATTACAGGTTTTTTAAACAAAATATGACTATTTTGTTCGTTTAAAAAGTATTTTGAAAGAATTTCCAATCAAAAGTATAAAAAGGCATAATGGGAAGTCTAATAAAAATGTTAGCATAAGATCTGCGAATGACTAAGTAAGATTCACTACTTACAAAAAGAAAAGCTAACTTTTCAATATGTTTTCTACACGGTACACGGTAAGAAATGCATGGCGTTAACTACAATGCCGGTATGGTATAGCTACCGATACTGTAGTATCTTTGTTAGCATCAGTAATATTACAGTATTGAATAGGGATATCCACCAGAAGTACTATTAGCATCGCCAACCATTACCGGCCTGACGCCCATACCGCATTGAATTGCTAATGTTACTATTCTCTCAATAAAGTATGTGCTACTAACATACTCCGATACTGACATAGTCAAAAAATTACTTATCGTGTAGCTCACTCAAAAATTCCCTTCATTACCTTGAAGGGAAGAAATCTGTCATCATTTTTGGACAGTTAAATGTTTGAAAAAACGGAATAATAGCTACATAGCCTTTACAAGGCTGACAAACAGCAATCAAGAATGGAATTTATCAAAAAAACAAATTAAAAATAAATAAAATTCATGAGAAAAAAACTTAAAACTGAAAAGAATAGTTCATTATATTACTTTGTTCACATATCGTTTTAATAATATTGAGTCCAGAAGTCTACATAAATTCATTGATTTCACGCTTTTTTTTGAACTTAATTTACTCGAGTAGAATCGTAAAAGACTTTTGAAATAAAAAACATACAACATAAAAATGAATTAATGTTATTGCATGTTAGTAAAAATTTAAATGAAAGAATAATTCATGTCTCATATAAATAAATTGAACAGTATTTTTTTTTATTCATTACATAATGAATGTTCCAGAATTATATAAAATGTATATTACTTAATATAAAATAATGAATAATGAATTCATATAACTTTTGTATATAAAATTTAATTATTCATATTCTTTACAAAAAAGTAAATAGTAAAAAAATTGCAACTTAAAAGTAATTCATTTATGTAGGTGCATTATAATTCAACAAAAAGTACACTTTTTACCATTATACCTAAGATTGTTAAATGCGGTTGTGTTATCAGAGTATTAATTTCTTCGTAACATATAATCCGTAGTAAACCTTAAAAATTTACAAAAAAAAAACTTGAAGGGCCATAAAGATTGTTTCGAAAGTATTAAATGAGAGCTTCCATTCTTGTGGTGATATGTATAAAGAACATCATTTCGTCTTTTTTGCACACCACTCTCCGCCCATGACATAGTGAGTCACATTTTCTGCAGTCTTCTGCGATAGATAACTTCCTTAAAGTTATAATTTCTAGACTCACAATAAATAAATAAAATGATACACACAAGAAACGTACAAGCTAAAACGTAAATTAAAATGATGGTCAACGCACTGTAAATTTCAGGTTTTGTAGAATTCCGAATTCTGTCAAAAAAATGCATGTTTATTAGTTGTAACAGAAGGGTATAAAATACTTATTAAGTAAAATCGTTGACTGAATCGTGTAGGTACGTCCATCAACGAATAATTTATGAAAATATGGTGATGTTTTGGAAAACAAATTAATCACAATTTGTACGCAGGAAATCAGTCAAATCAGTAACAACAATGTCTCGAAAATTGCACTTTGCTGTAATGGAATGCAATTTGTAATGATCTTTTAAGATTAGTTTTTGTGTTGTTTACTTTTAATCATGTATACGATATTTATTTACATCAAAGTTTCTCGATTATAATTTACAATTTTAATATGATACATACAGATCTTTTAAGATGTGAAAATCTTGCTGACTAACTCGAAGTGAGTACGCAGTAGCTAATAATATCAAGCATGCAAACCATCCGAATTATCTTGTATTTCATCATCAATTATTTTATTGAATTTTTCTTGTCACTTTTCTTATATAAAATTACAAAAATTAATATTAATTTTGTCGAATAATAACTTCTGACATTCTTAATATGCAAAGAACTATACATAGTGTATTAAATTCATATACAAAATATGAATGAATTTGTATTATGAAATGTTTTTATTTGAGTTATCATTTATGTAAAGTAATATTTACATAAATATGTAATTTTATGTGAAATAATATTAAAAGAACTAACTATACCTATATAAGAGTTTATTTAACTAATAAATATTCAATGCACACACATGTGTTTCCATTTTAATTTTATTAACAAAGATAAATTATAAGAACAAATATAAGGAAATGAAAAGCACTACGGATGAGAAAATATGTAAAATATAATCTATAAAGTCAGGTATATCAAATGTTTCCTTCTCATATTTATATTATATATTAGGGCAAAATGAAGTACCTGGCGTTAAATGTACCTTTAAGCATTCTGTGTTTTGGTTAGCTATTGATATTGAACTTGTCGCCCTATTCGATTCCCGTCGTCGCAACAAAATAACTTTAATTAATAGTTGTGATTGGCTGGTGTAGTGCATATAGTATATGCATGAAGGAGGTGCACTCAGCCTCTGAAATTGAGGAGCTGATAAATGATATTATCAGCGGAAAGGTGGTAAAGCACATATATGGTATCACAATGGGCTCTATAGCCTTAGTGTGATTGCCAAGATAACTTAACCTAACCTAAAATGATTTTGAACTTAAGGTAATTTGAGCACCAAGGTATCAACGAATAGGGTTTTTAAGGATTCAAAGATACATTCTATAATATTGTTCTTTAGACTAGACTGTAACATTTACATGTTGAAAGAGTGCCTTCAGGTTATGTGTTTATATATATATATATATATATCTATAACCATCTACAAGTTATGATTTTGTAATGTGGTTCATACATATAATCCATGCCGTTCATACCCTATATGTAAATTTTGATTCTAGGTACTATACCTTCCCCTATATTATATTTGCATAATGTGTATGTGGTATATACCTACATTTATAAACTCCTGTTCAAAAGTTTAAAAGTCATTTGAACAAAAAATTTTATTATCTTTGATTTCATGGCATTTCAATGATACTGTATAAGATATTACTGAATCAATAAAACAAAATTATAATTATATATTCATTCATTGTGTTGAGATTTACTTTGTGGAATTCCATATTCAAATTAAAACAATAAATGTTTTGTTTACTTTTATTTATTTTTGCATAATCTACTTTTTTTTTTTAATTTTTCCACAGGACATTAATTGTTGTACATGTATTTGATCTATTTGATCATTTTCAGGTCATATTGAACATATTGGTAAACGACCAAACTGACCTAATCTCATCTTCTTTGTTTCAGCTATTCAAATAAAGAAGAAATTTACATTTCAATATCAGGATCATTGGAAGTTATACATGTTTAAATCTTAACATTATAATGTTATTAACTTTTCACATATGACTTACATTTTACATGTATTTAATTAATCTGACAATATTCACTTATAATAGCTATTTATACAAATTACACCTGATATATTTACATATTTTTGAAATACAAAAAACAAATTTATTAAATAATTCGAATAATTTTTATCCACTTGACCTTCTATGTAAATAGAAATAATTTTAGTAAAATAATATATATTTGTAACAAATTTTGAACAAGTTGTTAACTTGTTTTTAATTGCCTGTAATTACATAATAAGCAAACAATATATAAACCTGTTAAATTTTTAATTTTAACTTTATGTTCTGAAGATGATCAAATAGATCGAATACGTGTACAAAAATTTATTTTTCTTTTGAAAATTTTTTAAAAAAGTGGATTATGCAAAAATAAATAAAAGTGATACAAAATATAACATTTGTTGTTTTAATTTATATAAGTATTTGTATTAGTATTTCTCCAAAATATTTTTCTGTCTCATCGTGAGATCTTCTTTATTCCTTTATCAATTCCCATGATTAACCCCCTAATTTTAAAGCTTATCGTGCTGGTTAATGACGAAAAATGATGTACCGCTCACGATCTAAAAATGTACCGCTTAGAAAAAAAACAGTATATTTATTTTTGTACAATATAGAATTTGTATATCATATCTGTTATAAAATTGCCTATAAATAGATTTATATACTATTCTTACATTTTTAACCTTAAAAAATATTTGAGCCAGTGAAAGAGCAAAAGTTGTAGCAGCGTGTTAGATCTTTGTATAAGTGCTTCAAGTTGTGAACAAAATCAGACATGATCCAACTTTTAAACTGAAAAAGCTGTCTTAATACCAAAAAATGTTTTTTAAAAGCAATCAACTCTGATTTTAGTTGTGTTACGATACTCTGTTTTGTACTTGAAAAATATATTTGGTCCATCTAAACAAAAACACACCATGAATGCGGTTTTACATACCGCCAATTTTTATTGTAGGCTGGAGTGATACTCCCCCGCTTCGATGGGTTTAAAAGTAAAGATTGATTAAGATTGCTCCCATACATTGGGAGCAATCAATAGTAATTATTCATTGAGTATATCAGAGAAGATGGCCGTGAAATATTTTATATTGGCTATTTTTACAGAAATCTGTAATTTTTGGTAATGTCAAATGACTTCTTTTAATTTTTAATTGTTTTTTTTTTTTGTTTTGTTTTGTTTTTTTTTGTTTTTTTTATTCATATATCTTTATAAATTATATCTTATGTGTTATTCTGAAGTATGAACTATATTGCTGTACAGTTTCATTAAAACCCATTCGCTAGTTTTAGCGTGAAAGCTTTAGAAACAAACAAACAAACAAAGACACATGCTTACTTTTGCATTTATAATATATAGAGATTAAAATCGTAGAATTACTTCATACGGCTTTCTCAGCAATAATAACGAACGATAATAAATCAAATTGACATGAAAAGAAACTTTCTAAGCATTTTACTTAATTTTTCATCGATATACTCTTAAAATTTGACAATGTTAAAGATCACAGAGTAGATATATTATTTTTGCAATTAAAAAAAAAAAAAAAACTTCAATTCATAATTCGTAACTTACCTTTTTATATGTGACACATATCAAACTTTCCGATCATAGTGTAGTAGTATTGTAAAAACAGTACAGCCAACGTTCTATATAACCAAAAGTCTATTTTTCATCATTTGATATATATTTTTCGATGATAAATGATGTCAACAAGTTCATTACTGAAAGTTTGAATGTACAAATATTGTAGAAATAAATGTATTTCCATTACGAACCATGAGCGATGGACACTTTTATATTTTGTTTCCAAAAATTTGACATGAATAATATTTTATTTTATTGACGAATTTTGTTGTTTAGAAAATTGTTTGAATAATCAAATTTCTTCAAGGTGTGAGGACACTTATGTCATTTAGGTAACGTTTGTGGATAATTTCATTTGTCGAGTCACAGTGATTTTAACTGTGCGTCCCTCGATCAGTCAATCAATTTTTTACACCCTGTATATAAGTATTATATATCAATTAAGGTAGGTATACTAATACTCCATTAAACGAGGCTTAAACCTTTAAATTCTTTCCTGTTGCACCGGTTTCGATGAAAATTTGGGATTTAGCTTTGTTCCCCCTCTAAATCAAAAAAGAAAATTATTATTTTTCAAGTTACCAAACGATAATAATAAATTTCATTTTTTTCGAAAATTTATTTTACATATAAATTGTAATATATTGAAACCAATATATCCGAAACTGTTAGAACTTTTTGAGCATGTTGTCAGTATCGAAATAAAGTAAATTGGAAATCGAAAAGCATTAATTTTAGTTCCCGCTGTAAATTCATCTCTTTTTGTGCTGAATAAAACATGAAAAAAGGCTATGAGGCACTTTCTTTTTATTATAACTACATTTTTTTTCGTGCAAATGACTTGAAACCTTATTTATCTACAAAGTTTTTTATAGCATCTACTTTAAAAAGTGCACTTTATACTTTTTTCAAAAAACGTCAAATTAATTAGTTATTTAACGTTAATTACTCCGAATTTCAATCGCCAATAACTCGGAGAGAATTGACCTGTTGAAATATACTTGAAGGATATTTTTTTTATAGAATTCATCGTTCTATGCATTCCCATTTTCAACATATATTTTTCTAAAACAAAAACACCACTAGGCACCTTAAAACTCTTGATCTAGATTGTGAACAAGGCTTAATTTCAAATTTTCATCCAAATCGGTGCTATAAGTCAAAATTTGGAGATTTCATCTTTTTTTATTCTCGTTTATTGGACTATAAGTTTTGTTCCAAGTTGGCAACGCTTAAAAATATTGATGTTAAGCACGAAAATTTGGAAAAATCTAATAGTCTAGTACTAATTAGTCCATTTCAAAAACAAAAAGAGACACCCAGCTGACTTTTTGCGAGAAGCAAATAGAATACTGATATAATAATTATATTTATTAATTATTATTTATATAAATTAATAATATTTACATGCAATTGGTTTGTTAATTATAAACTAAATATAAAGGTTGTTTCTTAAGACTTTATCTAAATATTAAACCTCATACAGAATTATTCACTTGGAATACGAAATACCAATTATTATTCATAGACTTGTACAATTGTTGGTTGTATATGACTAATGCATAATTAATAATTTAACAAGAGAACAGTGGGTATGTATGTACAAGAGCAGAGAGAGAGCTATATAATATTATAACAAGCTAACACAATCTATTCGACAAATATTTATAGGTCTACAGTACGTTACATCAGATTTGTCTACGGAAAATTTAATGAAATAAGAGAGAAATGTGGTCCTTCACCAGGTGTATGAATAGAGTATATATATTTTGAAATTTCTGCCTTTATTTCTAAATGCCTAAGCTTAATTTCACTGGATGAATGAAATTATATTTATTCCAATAATTTAATATCTGCTTTTCTTGTATATCTTTACGCATATATTTAACACTTTCTTAAAGTCTTTTCAAAATTAAAAATAAATGAAAAAATGTTTACGATTGCCCTTAATTAGTATCGAATCGAAATGGGATTTTAAAACAGATGATATTATTAAAAATTAGCCAACTTTAAAGTAACAAAAAACAATTGGTTTCGATACTTAAAAGAATACCTAACTTTATTTTAGAATACTTTTGTTTAAATATCTAAGCTTTTTACCTGCTGAGGCCATAAAAAATATTCATATCACTGAAAACACTTTTGCCATCTTTTCACTTTTCGTCTCAACACCTCTTAAAAGTAAATCACACAAAACGTAAAAACTAAATCACACTCTAAATCATAAAAACAATAGCATTACACTTGTTGTTATAACGAAATTCTATGTCAAAAATTGGTCTATGTAGTGAAATTATTGATGTTTGATCTTCTATGGTGTATATCTATGGTCTTATAATTGCTGTATGTAATGAAAAAATTTATATTTGATGAATTTTCAGCTATTTATGAAATTTTAAATGCTTTCTGCATGTATGAAATTTTATATAGTTAAAAGAAATTTAATACACAGTAATATTATACTCAAACACTAACTTTTTAATCCATCAGCACTCTCGTTATGAGCATTTTGCTTACGCACGATTTATAACATAAATTACTTTTATTTTTCAAATGGAACGTGTGATTAAAAGAAAGTTTTTCTATTTTTATATAATTTTATCTATTTTCGCATTATGCATTTTTCAACTAACTACAGCTTTTAAAAATATATTTCTTTCAAGTCCTTCAAAAATTGTTGAATTGAATGTCTCTCTTTTTCCAAGTCCTTCAGAAATTTTCGAATTAAATGTTTCTCATCACGAGACTAAAAAGGTGTAAAGTAAGGTGTAATTATTACTAAAAAACCCAATCTTTTTTCTTTAAAACTTTTCTTTTTCCAAAAAGACAATATTATTAAACTTATATTTTAATAATAAAGAAGTTCCCTAAAAATTTCCAAATATACGATAGGTAGCCTGGAAGTAAAAGTACTGTATTTCAACCAGAAAACATTACATAATCTATGAACCAAATTACTATGAGTTAAAAGTACTTACCTACAGGTCGATTCAGAATCCATTTGGTTTTAAGATTTAATACAATTAAATAAAACACAAGAGTTGCGTATGCTCAGCTAATTTTCTCCTTCGATTAATTCGAAAAACGAAGGTTTCTTTAACTATGGTAACATGTATTAAAAACAGGCCGAGTAACACATTTTAGTATTATTTATTTTGTAGTAGATATAATTTATTTTGTAGAAGACTCATCTCGTTAAAACTATGTCGAATCGAAAAACGTGGGTCTTTTGAATGAGAATAATGTCGTTCAGCACTCGAAGTAAACTCTTTTTCTTTTTCAATTTTAAATCAACTTAAGTTAGTAGGAAAACATAGTAAAAACTAAAAAAAAAAATTCGTGAATGTTTCTTCATTGTATTCACGAAATATTGCAAAAACTAAAAGTTAAGTTTTCCTTTGCTGTTTATCTATATCGATTGTCATAAAAAACTCATTCATTGAAAATTAGAATGCTTACTTTTGAGAAAATACTCAATTATCTAATTCAAATTCGGATTTGATTTTATATTGTACTTATAATATTTCTCAACAGAAATTAAATTAAATAATTTTAAAATTATTAATACCTACATCGTAACTTACTTAATCTAGAAATTACCCAGTATAATTATGTATCTTCGAAGCAACATCTCTAAAGGTTATAATTTTACAAGCTACGAACGAGGTATGTTTATTATTTGCAACAATGTTTCTCTTATATATTATTAGTGTAAAACAATTATAAAATATATGGCACAGAGGAAGGCTGAGTATGCTCGCTAATATTTGGTATACTCGCTAAGTTTAAGAGAAATTCTAAATAATAACTTTGAAGGTGTTGTGTGTTGTAGAGAATAGAATATTGTAGAGGAACCTAGAATAAAATCTTATACCTGAAAATAAAAATAACTAATCAGCAAGTTTTTTACGGTCCTTATCCGACAATGTAGTAATTTATTTATGTTTGTCTTTATTTGCAACAAATTTAATCTAGATAAAAAATACTCCGTTTAAGTTAAAGTAATTTAAACCAAGGAAGAGGCTCCAAAAGTTTTCAAAGTAACTAAGAAAACTTAGAAACGCGTATTTGCAACTCAGTTTAATGAATATGGTGGAAGCGCAAATAAATATATATTATACGAAGAATAAGTATAGACAATATTATTTAATTGCTCTTCTACCACTTATGTATCAAACTTTTTCAACATCAAGTCAATCCATCAATTAGATGAAATTTAAAAAGGTTTTGGAGACAGTAATGCCACCTATGCTAATTTTAAATTTTTAACCTGTAAAATAAAAATTTTCACATGTACACAAAAAAAGAATGATATTGGAAAAGTAACAATTGTCCAAAATTTTTATGCAATTTAGTCGAAAACTATTCATTTAAGAAAAATAATAGATCAGTCCAAAACAAGATAAAACCTGTTAGTACGCAAACAGATTGATGTTTTCAAATGGCGGCACACTTGTGTTTTTTTATTAAAAAATTTTTTGTTCTTCAAATTACACGGGTATGCATGAGTGAAATTAGCTGACAATGAATAATGGTTTTTATAGGTTTTGAGGTGGTTATCGGAAAATAATCCCAATTCCATCACGTTAGGCTTTGCATAAATCTTCATAAAAACTACCCTGATACAAATATGCTATGGTAGCAATTCTACCTCCACTCCATATAAAACTTGGACTTATGAAACAATTTGTAAAACCACTATCAAAGCAAGGAGAGTGTTTCAAATATCTATGCGATAAATTTCCATCACTTTTAGAAGCCAAAATTAAAGATAGGATATCTGTTGTTTCTTTCAAAAAAATTGTTCAAAATCTATATAATTGTTCACTATGTCCAATTAGTGGAAAACATTTAGGATAAATTCAAGAATGCAACTTAAAAATCCAATTCCTAAAATCTCACCTGGGCTTATTTCGTCAATATGTAAACAATTTTCAAAGAGGTCAATTTTCCATACCTGTGTTATTAGTAAATTTACAAATTTTTCTCACAATTATTCTGGGGAATATTGATCCGATAGCTCCTGAAATTATCCGTCAAAAATACCAATTTTACAAAACTGTCGAATGAAATCTGTAATCATTTTCTAGTCAAACTGGCATAACAATATTAACTTTAAAACTATCTACAGCCGTGCGTCTAATTAATAATTTTATACAAACTAAATTTGCTTGCCTCTACGGCAAACTGACCATATTTCCCCTATACAGTATTCCGCTTAGCTTTTCAAGTCATAACTGAACAACAGTTACTATACACATAACATGGACCCACCAACTATGGTGCTCTACTATAGCACTCTATCTATTTGTGTTATAATACAAATGTAAATTATACTTACAACATAAGATAATATTTTGAAATGGTATAAAACAATAAGACCAAATATCTAAGAAACAAACTACATCTATTTACTACCATCATATAGTTAATTTTCTAACCAAAATTGAATAAAATTATGTATACAGTTTGTGTTTTAGTTTATATTTATGTTTTTCTTAAGTCATTGACATACAAATTGGTATTAGATCTGACAATGTTATGGAAAAGTTAATTTTAAAATAGCTGAATTTTGCGCTTGGCGCGTGATATGTACTTAGCACGTGAGATCAGTTGCCTTTACTACTTATTGGGCTACGATGCCACTGAGAAACACACAGACGCACAGATAAACACTTTAAACTTATTTATACTCCTTCTTAAATCATTATCAAAGTGATGGTCAAGGATACTTAGAATGGTATCATTTTTTTGGACGATTTTTGGGAATATTTTTATTGAAATTGAAATATTTGAGTTGATTTTGTTCTTTTGAATTGTTTTGAATTACCTAATTATTTTACCATTTCACTTTTCAAAATGAACCGAGCCAGGTTTATTCGACAATTCATTTCCATAGTATTTATTTATATGTTTAAATTATATGACATACCTTTTCCCAACTGAATCGATTTTGAAGATCATCGCCAATTTCAGTTTTTTCGGATACGGAAACCTTAGCTCGCCCTTGAAACATAGCTAAGAACACTCTCCGTTAAATTATCTTTCAAATGAAAAAAAAAAATTCTGTGGCGCTACGATGGCAGAGACAGACACACACACGCGGTTAAACTTAAAACACCCCTTTGTTTAGTTCGGGGGTTAAAAATAAAAAGTGTCATTCCATTTAGAACACAAATTACAATATTATAGAAATTAAGAGATTTTTCATTACCAAACGATCTGCAAGTTGAAAACTATCTCACAAGTTCACACAATCAAAATCTAATCAGCTACTTACTTTGAAAAAAGTTAAAATTTATGGAAAAATATACTTCAATATTCTGATTTCGAGTCATAAAAGCACATTTTTCTTTTAAAATATTAAAATTAAAAATAGTAATTTTTAAAATGTATATCACGTGTATATCACGTATTTATATTTATTTTAATCAGATATCTATAAATATATCTGTCAAACTTATTTGTGTTATTTCGTATAATGATACCGATATTACGGACAGTTTACAAAAGGATTAAAATTTAATTAAAGTTTTTGGCAAGAAAGCGTGTGTATTTTTCCGAAATAAATTTTTTGTGGCTTTTTATTAGCAAAATCAACGTTTTGAGGTACTTTTTCAAAAATAGTAGAATACCCTATTGTAAATCGCATATCTCAGATTACTGCATTTACATATATCGTTTTATTTTATTGTGCTTTGTATTTATTTTAACAATTTCAAACATTAGCATTTATGTTTGCATCTTATTCTGATTCTGTTATTTCTGTTATTTTAGAAGAAAAGTTTAACACATTCGTTATAATATTAATTTGAATAACATTGACAGTAACAAAACCCATAATTGTTTGTAATAAATGTTAACTATACAAACGTCTTGCATTTTGATTACAAAACAAACCATATGTCATTAAGTGTTGATGTGTTATGATGGTTTTGTATGTACATAAAATACATACACTTGGTTAACACTTTTATTGTTTGTCATTTATAAATGACTGTCAAAAAGGGTTGTCACTTGGGTAAAGATATTTGTATATTCATATTTATATTTAAATATAATAAACAGAAATTTCACCAAGTTGGAATTCGAGCAAATAAGGATGGAGCAGAATAAATCAATACTTTCTTACTATTTAAAAAATGATTCTAGATAATTAAATAAATTATATGTTTAAGCAAAGAACAAAATAAACGTTGCTCGGTAAAAATGGATGTCACTTACAAGACTGCTTTGAATCCTCGTACCCTCTTGAAAAAGGTATGGTGCTTAAAATGGGAATTTAATAAGTTTAAGTGTTAAAGTTTTATACATTTAAATTTTTATATTTTTTACATCAAGTTTTTTCGTTCATGATTTCTGTAAATAATCAAAATAATATCACAAATTAAACTAAAATATTGTTCGAATTAGGAAACCAGATACTTAAATAAAGCTAAAAAAATAAATATATAATAAATATTGTTAAAGAATTTATCATCAATAAAATATATTATATTCTATTCTATTATAAAAATGGCAGTCCATCTGGATCTAGGGTCCAAATGTTGGACTATATAGAAGACACATGTTCAAAGTTACAAAGCTCGCCAACAATGTTTGCTAGTCTAGTCGTGGGTGTACAAGATTCATCATAAAATCTACAAGCCTGGCATTATTTTGAGTCATTTGCCGTTTTCCAAAAGTTTAATTATCTATTTACATTAGTATGTCGGATTCAGTCTTTAAAACATTTTATCAATTTTTCGAGGAACACCCCTTTTAAAAATCCGAAAAAATCGAAAATAAGTTTTGTCAGCGATTTTCATAAAAGTCAATTTTCATTTTTACTCAAAAATTACAAAAGCTACTGTAATGGACTTAATACGTAGCCGAATCCATATTTGCCTACCTTAACAAGGATATACAAGGTTTATCTTAAAAACTATGAGCTGGGCATTATTTTCGAGGGAATTTTCATTTAAATTGTGTTCAAATTACCTACTAAAATGATTATTGTCCGATTCAAAGTTAAAAATTCGAGATTTCTTAATGCCGGTTTTCCACTAAACGGACAGTTGAGTTTTTGTTGAAAAATAAAATTAAAACTGGAACGAAACTGAAACTGTAATGGCCATCACATTACCAGTTTTTAAAAAAAGTTTGTAAAAAGTTGAAGTTTTTTTCGAGACATTTTTCTGTTTTGTTTTTGTTTGTCTATTTAGTAGAAAACCGGCAAAAATTGTAAAAAATCGAAAGAGAATAACTTTTTTCGATTTTAATAATAATAAATTCAAATCGCCTTTTCGGCATTTTCAGTTTGCTTTTTAATCATTTATATATTCTTTCACACACAAAATTAACTCAAAAATGTTTGCTGGACTTCACTTTTTCATTATTATTTTTTTATTATTTATTAGGTTCTGATTTTAAAGGAGTTATTAAAGATTTTTTGCTTCTCAGATTTATTCAAATGTTTGGACTATAATAAGCTTAATTATTTAATCAATCACCATGAATTTTACTACCTACTTATTTATACCTAAAATTACAACATCATTTTAAGGTTATATAACGTTTTGGTACATTTTAATGTGAAAATAACCTAGTTTTCAAAATAAGACCATTAAAATTATATCAACTATCGTTATAACCCAACGCAACGATACTGATACTACCATAATACTAGACATATATCAATTGTTTTCGTTAATACAAATGTTAATTCTCAACAGTAAACATAGGTTACTAACATAAAACATACATTATATGCTAGTGCTATGTAAAACAAGCTTTTAAGAGTATTATCTGTAGACAACAGACCACCAATTTTTTATGCCTATTACTAAATAGGTTAGATCATATCCTAAGGTTTTTCATATCCTAGGTTACTTTTAAGAAATTGAGAATTGATCATGAAATTTGTAAGCATGTAATATTATGCTAGATGGTAACCGCTGGTTTTCTGAGTGCTACGTAATTATGCTCGAACACTTAATTCGCCTCGTTTTCATCGAAAGTATGGATAGTTTTATTTAAAGTCTTATTAAAAATGTATATTGTATTACATATTGGTCAATATAGGCTTGTAAAGAATTCATTGTCGCATGCAATGTGTGTTATAACAACTCCAAGAGTGATATTCGTATTTTTCATATTAAGTTATTTTGTTTTTCAACTACTTCAAGCTGTTGCTTGAAGGTAGGAAGGTTAAGCCCGTTTGTTTGTTTGTTTGTTACACTTTCACGCAAAGACTTCCGAATAGATTTGAATGAAACTGTAGAACAATATAGCCCTTACATCAGAATAAAACATAGGCCATTATATTTAACTCATAGGCTATAATTTATAAGTATATATTTAAAAAAATAAATAAATTTAATCCGACATTTTACTGCTCCATCTGTGATCAATATTTTTTGACAATAAATTAAAGATTTTTGTTAAAAATTTTAAATAGTAAATGTCAAACAATTCGTGGCCTTCTTTTCTGATATACTCAAAGGAGACTATTTTACAGTTTGAAAAAAATTAAACTCTGCATATGTTTTAGCTGCGTAAAACAATCTTTTGAGTGTTATGAAAGAGGAATAAGCGAGATCAAGAAAGTTGGAGGCTAAAAAGCGATGGCTTTTACTTTTAAACTCAGTGAAGGAGGCGGGTATCAAGCGCGTTTTAAATAAAATGCTTGATTTTTTATATGAAGTTGAACTAAGTTTAAATCAATTCTGAAAATTGTAGAGGAGGTTGTCCGATTATTTAAATAAATAAATAACTTCAAAAGTAGGCATATGTAACATTAGTTTTATAGTAAAACGGTAGATGGATGCTATGTTTTCATAGATTTCTTGAAAACTTATCGGTAGAAATTAAAAAAAAAAAAAAATAATTACTAATTAAGGATAAAAATTACTAATTAAGGATAAAAATTGAGGTTGGAGTAAGTATTTGCTGACTCCTATATTGATGTACTTATGCCAGTAAAATTAGCAAAATTGTACAAGATCGAGAACTATATCGTGCACAACAAAAGCTTTTTTGTATTAATATTAATTACAATAGTTATCGACAGCTCACAACATAAAATGATCACCAAATTTTAATTTTCGGGGTAAGTACAATTATTTTCTAGCAGGAAGTAAATATAATATGTTATAGAATCAATAGTACTAGTGATGTATGGGAAATGAAATATATTTACATTCTAAAATAACTTAATAGTTTGAAGGCATATCAACCAACTACATCCCTTGGAACACCAAAATCTATCAACTAGTGTACTATATTCTAGTATACACTTACATCGGGTATCAAAAAGAGCTTTCAATAATAATGGAGCTCAGTTTATGAACACAGAGCCCCTCCTTCCTCCAACTAATGTTCGAGATTTGTGTACACAGTATGATTTCGCATCGCTGATTTCTTGGAACTCAAAGGTTAATCGAAACTTACCCATTCAAGTGCTTAGAATTGATTGTTTGTTTACCGGTAATTTTTGTCTGCTCGAGATTTACAAAGGCTCAGATATACCTACATAAGCTGTCTTATAAAGAGCAATTTACACAAAGGAGTGTCCGGTTTTAATTTGGTGGTTATATGGCCACCTAGATCTCTAATATCAACGTTGAAGCGGGGTAACGATGTGCGCTACTCAACTAAAGTTGAAAAATATTGTAATTGAAAGTATTGAAGGCAATAATTTTTGAATGAAATAGTATTCCAATTAATCCGAAAGTTTGGAAATAGTTGTTACTTTTTGTATAATATTTTCAATCCTTTTTTACCCTTTTTTAGACTGTAGAAATTAATTCGAATGTAAGCAAAGTTTTGTTTTTCATTATTATTTAAAACAAATTATTTTTATGAGTTTATTTAAATTAATCACCTTGTATAATTTTACAAAATAACAACATTCACATGTTATGCTAATGGTTAAGGTTCTGTTCCCTCTTGGTAACGAGTTTTGAAGTTTTGTGGTATACAAAATCTATGAATACATCATTATCCTTGTATATGAACGATCCTGTCATCAACTAATTCACAAGTAAATTTTACACCACAAATACAGTTGTAATTAATATAGTTTGACCATATACGTATACGCAGTATATATATATATATATTTTACGATTTTACGATGTTTATTTTTTGTATTTATCGAATTCCAATCTCTAAATATAATGTAAAATTATTATGTTCTAAGCTATAAATGATTGAGAAGGACAATTTTATTTATGATAAGAAAATACTTCAATAAAAAAAATTTATTTAAATAGCAAAGAATCCCACTGGATATAAAATTTTTATCGTTTCCTCGAATTTACTTCAGCGAGATTTGCTTTTCTTCAATATCTCTAAAACAGTTATACTTAAAACAAATCAGAAGGACATTTTCGATTTTCGAAGATACCAAAAATTTTTCCTTGCTTATTTATAACATTTTATTGGTATATTCATTTACTTTGTACTTACTTTTTTTTATTATATTATACTGCGTTTATAACATCTAGGTCATTACGCAGTGGGAGTAAGAGTGCAATATTAGAATAGAGATTTTAGATTTTGAATAGTTATTTGGTTTCTAATAGGTATTCGAAAAGTTTATGCAGATCTTTTTGGTCATTTCCAAGGACAACTTGAATGTCTGGAGTGATGTGTAGTTTATTTTTTAATGTTTTCAAATTTTTTGCAAGAGAGTAGATGAATTGTTGTTACAGTGACTTTGCAGAAAGAACAAGTTGGTGGTCTTGATTTGTCAATTAAATATGAAGGGTTGCTTTACAGTGACCAGTGCCCTGCAGTGACCGAAGCCTTGCTAGGGCTACTTCAAATAAACGATTAGAGCTTTAAGCTGCTGTAAATGGGTTTGTGGATTTGAAGTGAACCATATCAGTATAAGTCAAAAACGGTTAGTGTTACAAAAAAAGCATTGTTTTACAAAAAATGTAGGTAATTTAATAAAGATTATTACCATTTTTGGTCTAAGGTGCACGGTTATGGAGAAATAGATTAAAATGGTTTTCCTTAAAATGGAGGCACTTACCCCGCCTATTTTTGTAAGAATTTTGTGCATTTACATTCAGTACGTGATACTGAACTAATTTAAATAATAAAATAACTCCTGTAATTTAGTACATTATGGAGAAGAATAACTAGCTTCTATATAACTTATTATATTCATATATTCATTTTTTTTTTTTAATTCGGAATTTTACGAATACTAAAAATAAATCGTATGCATTAAATATGTTATATACACACTTCCTCTTGAATGTATAATATTATTTACGTTATTCATTAACTTACCATTTTAACATCAATTTTACATTTAAATTATCATTTATAAATGTTCAATATATTATTAAAACAAAATGTTTCAATTCACGCAAATCAAAATTTCATAGTTGAGGATATTTATTCGGCACTCTGGGATTTCACCCATGTACATTGTTTTTAATATGGTTTAACCGTCACGCAACATATGTTAATTTGAAATAAATCTGCATAGAAATTTAATGTTTTATAGAAGATATTCTTTTTAATGGTTTATATAACTATGTTAATTTTATAAAACCAACAAAAAGTATGATTTATCAGGGCTAAAAGGTACAAAATAATTTAAATTTTTATTGAAAAAAAAAAAAATTAAAAGCGTGAGCACTTTTATCTTTATTATATTTAATTGGTATCTAATACATTAAGTTTTGGCTTCGAATTTCGATTTAGAAAATTTGATTGTTTTAAATAACTCGTGTAGATTTTTGACTAAGGAATTATTGAACAAAAATAAAATGATCTTAATAAAGTTTTAAAAGCTGAATTTTTTTCTATTTTTCATAAGTTACTTGCAGTTTAAAAAGTCGTAAACACGAAATAATTTATATTTATCACAATGTTACTTATAATAAAGAATGTAAAAATGAAAAATTATGATAATTTTGTATTCAACACTAAATTACTAGTATTTATGAAATTGATTTGTTCATGAAGCTTACCAAATACACCAGGTTATCAATTGTTTTCTTACCTGTAATAAAAAATTATAAATTCAATTAAAAAAATTAACTATTATGTAATAAAAATAATAACATATTCAATCTATAGAAATATAAACATATTTGAAAAATAAAAATATAAAATATAAAAAATTTTTTTGTATTGATTTGCGAGTTTAATTTTAATTGATTTGACCTCAAACCACATAGTCAAACCAATACTATATTTTTAAGTAGAAAAAAATTATTGGTCACCAATTTTAGTGATCAAACTGAATAAAAACGATGGCAGTTACAGAAAAATTGGTTTTGGCATTCTAGTAATTTTCACATATAACTAAATATTTCACTTTAACTAAATTACGAATGTTCAAAATACAACATACGGCATATCACTAGCAAGTATAAAGGATGCAATCAAAATTAAAAAACCACCGACAAATTCCTTGTAAACCGGTCTTTGGAAACTTAGCTACAAAATGTTCTTAATCAAGGCGGTTCGACCGTTTAGGGGCTACGCTGCCACTGAGAAACACACAGACGCACAGATAAACATTTTAAGCTTATAAGACTTCTTCCTAAATCGTTATCAAAGTGATGGCCAAGGACATCAGATGAGATAAAAAAGATATCTACTTGGAGAGCTATCATTTTTTGAGACAAATTTTTGTAAATATTTTAATTGAGATTGAAATATTTGAGTTGAGTTTATTCTTTTGAATTATTGTTTTGAATTTCCTCATTATTTTACCATTTCATTTTTCAAAATAAATTGAGACAGGTTTATTTGACAATTCATTTCCAAAGGAATTATTTATTTGTTAAAATTATACCTTTCCAAACTGAATCAATTTTGAAGATCATTGCCAATTTTTAGTTTTTTCTAGACCGAAACTCTAAGCTTGCACTTGAAATTTTAAAGCATAAAATACTCTCCGTTAACTAACCTTTCAAATGAAAATAAAAAATTTAAAATCGGTTCATTCGTTTAGGCGCTATGTGGCCACAGACTGACAAACTCACAGACACACACACATAGCGGTCGAATTTATAACACCCCTTTTTTATTTCGGGGTTTAAAAATTAGGTAAAGATATTTTCAGGAAATATGACAATTTTTCGGTTTTTAAGAAGTACATATGTTTGAAGTGTTTTGCCAATGGAAAGTATGAATGCGGATATCTCGCTGCCGACCAGGTGCATAGAGATTAGGCTCCTGATTAGGCCAACTGAGATTAAGCTTCTCGAATTGAAAATGAATTTTTCAATATGTTATCTATTATTATAGCCACATTGAATATTTCCTTTAATATTAGCCAATAAGGAAAAACTTTCCAGGCATCTCCGAGACAAAAAAATGTTAGTCCAAAAATCTATTATACACCCGTAATCATAACACAAACATACAATCTGATTTTACATAATGTTTAGTGTCCGACTGAAGGTTCGGTTTCGGTTTCAGCAAGTTTCAAACAAAAAATCTAGCTTTGGTAGAGCTTTCGGTCGCACCGAAACTCTGCGTTCGTGAATTACAGCACGTCATTCGGCTAACTTTGAGTGAGTTCGTGTCTAGTGAGTTTGCCGACCAGTCCGGTGTAATTTTGTTGTGTCTTTATGTGTTGTGTTGTGTATTAATTTTAACCACCCAAACATTGAAACAACTGCCTGCTATCGCTATGATTTAATTGTGTGTGATCTTCAGATACTTGTTTGTTGATTTTACCTGTGAGAAAACATAGTATGTAAACAATATTCATTTAATTCAAACTCTATTATTGTTTTTTATTTGATTTAATACGTGTTAACTGTCTGTATAAGTATAAAAAAAAAGCCAAATTTCAGTAAACAATCAATTTTTAACAGGTCTAAAAAAGTTTCAGTTTCGGCTGATACTGAGACAGATATCGTAGATTCGGATTCGGTTTCGGTAGAAATTCCAGTATCGGTCGGACACTAATAATGTTTACATACAAAAATATGTTGCAAATTATTTCTACTACTTATATGGGTACTGTAAATAACTAGAATGCAACACATTGTTGTGTGCGAGAGAAAGACAGACAATCTGTACTTATTTATTATACATGCATAATTGTATACGTAGTGCATGATCTATCTCACTCACACTATTGAGTATTCACTCATGTTTCATTAATTAGAATTGTATTGTTATCCAACATATTCTATATATTAATGACAACCATTAATTATCACTGTTATTAGGTTTGTATAGATATAGGACATTATGCGGCTACTATATACAAAGTGGGGGAAAGTATGCGATTATGAAAACTCGATCAAAAGAAATGCCTTCTATTTTTATACCATGTAAATATGAAATATACCAGGTATACTAAGTTTACTCCCAAGTTTTTAACGCTTAAAAATATTGATGCTACCAACAAAATTACGGTAAAGGTGTTCATAAAATCACCTAATAAGTCAATTTTCGGTTGTCCATTCGTCCGCCCGTCCGTCTGTCAAACTCAAAAATGAAAAAAGATATCAAGCTGAAATTTTTACCGCGTACTCAGGACGTGAAAAGAGAGGTCGAGTTTGTAAATGAGCAACATAGGTTAATTGGGTCTTGGGTCCGTAGGACCACTCTTGTAAAACGTTAGAGACAGAACAAAAGTTTAAATGTAAGAAATGTTCCTTATCAAAAATTAAAAACGATTTTATCCGCGAGGGTGCAAATTAAAAAATCGAGAAATTTTTTGTAGGTCCAATTTTGCTAAGCTCAGTATAAAAGGTAATTTTGACCCATAAGTACAAAAATCGGATGCATTTGATGACTGGCCGAATAGTTTTTGAGATTCGAACTAAAATCGATCCAAATATTGCGATAACTCAGAAACTCTGCATCCAACCATTAAATTAACCTGTTTTTTTATACATTTTGGCTCCAAATTACCCCATCCACCGACTTTCATCAAATTCCGAAACAAAATTTTTTGCGTTTTTTTCGAATTTTTCGAAGGGATACGAAATTTTTCGATTTTTCTAAAGGGGTGCCCTTTAAAAAATTGAAAAAATCGAGAAATTTTTTGTATCTCCAATTTCGATAAAATCCAGTATATAAGGTAATTTAGACGCATAAAATACAAAAATCGGGTACATTTAATGACTGGCCGAATAGTTTTTGAGATACGGACTAAAATCGATTCAAAAAATGCGATAACTCAGAAACTCTCTATCCAATCATTAAATTAACGTTGATCTGTATTTGTCAAAAAAAATTATTTACATGCGGTTTTCACACACAAAATTTCATCCCCACTTCCACCCTCACTCTTCCACTCTTTGGGAGAGTTAAATATAGATAAAAACTTTCCTCGAAGCAGGTAGTAAGTATATCGTGTAAAAATTTGAGGTGAATAGATGGAGAACTTTAAAAGTATGTAATCCTACTAAATTTGGGCCATACTTTTCAAATTTGTGGTCAAAATTAACCTAGCACTAATAGATTTCAATAATGTGGAGTTCTGGTTTCGGAATTAAGCACATAAGTGATAACTAGCGAAAAACTGACATCACAGCTGAAAAGAATGACCCAAAATTAGTGGGTCTCAAAAAAATTCCAATAAGATCGGATCAAAATTGTCTGTGTTATTAAAACAATAGAATTTTTGAACTTGATGACGTCATCAAAATTCAAAATGTTTAATTTTGCTCTATTACATCGAAATTTTATCCAATTTTGATAAACAAAGTATGTAAAGTTTACTGTATAAATAACATTATCTGTTGAAAATACAGTATAATAAATATATTTAAAAAAAAAAAGTATGTAATCCAACTAAATTTGGGCCATACTTTTCAAATTTGTGGTCAAAATTAACCTGGCTCTGATAGATTTCAAGAATGTGGAGATCTGGTCTCGGAATTAAGCATATAAGTGATAACTAGCGAAAAACTGACATCACAGCTGAATAGAATGACCCAAAATTAGTGGGTTTCAAAAAAATTCCAATAAGATCGGATCAAAATTGCCTGTGTTATTTAAAACAATCGAATTTTTGAACTTGATGACGTCATCAAAATTCAAAATATTTAATTTTGCTCTATTACATCGAAGTTTTATCCAATTTTGATAAACAAAGTATGTAATCCTACTAAATTTGGGCCATACTTTTCAAATTTGTGGGCAAAATTAACCTAGCACTAATAGATTTCAAGAATGTGGAGGTCTGGTCTCGGAATTAAGCACATAAGTGATAACTAGCGAAAAACTGACATCACAGCTGAAAAGAATGACCCAAAATTAGTGGGTCTCAAAAAAATTCCAATAAGATCGGATCAAAATTGCCTGTGTTATTAAAAAAATGGAATTTTTGAACTTGATGACGTCATCAAAATTCAAAATATTTAATTTTGCTCTATTACATCGAAGTTTTATCCAATTTTGATAAACAAAGTATGTAATCCTACGAAATTTGGGCCATACTTTTCAAATTTGTGGGCAAAATTAACCTAGCACTAATAGATTTCAAGAATGTGGAGGTCTGGTCTCGGAATTAAGCACATAAGTGATAACTAGCGAAAAACTGACATCACAGCTGAAAAGAATGACCCAAAATTAGTGGGTTTCAAAAAAAATTCCAATAAGATCGGATCAAAATTGCCTGTGTTATTAAAAAAATGGAATTTTTGAACTTGATGACGTCATCAAAATTCAAAATATTTAATTTTGTTCTATTACATCGAAATTTTATCCAATTTTGATAAACAAAGTATGTAATCCTACTAAATTTGGGCCATACTTTTCAAATTTGTGGTCAAAATTAACCTGGCTCTATTACATTTCAAGAATGTGGAGGTCTAGTCTCGGAATTAAGCACATAAGTGATAACTAGCGAAAAACTGGCATCACAGCTGAAAAGAATGAACCAAAATTAGTGGGTTTCAAAAAAAATTCCAATAAGATCGGATCAAAATTGCCTGTGTTATTAAAAAAATGGAATTTTTGAACTTGATGACGTCATCAAAATTCAAAATATTTAATTTTGTTCTATTACATCGAAATTTTATCCAATTTTGATAAACAAAGTATGTAATCCTACTAAATTTGGGCCATACTTTTCAAATTTGTGGTCAAAATTAACCTGGCTCTATTACATTTCAAGAATGTGGAGGTCTAGTCTCGGAATTAAGCACATAAGTGATAACTAGCGAAAAACTGGCATCACAGCTGAAAAGAATGAACCAAAATTAGTGGGTTTCAAAAAAAATTCCAATAAGATCGGATCAAAATTGCCTGTGTTAT
Organism: Chrysoperla carnea; assembly: GCF_905475395.1. Lineage (NCBI taxonomy): Eukaryota > Metazoa > Arthropoda > Insecta > Neuroptera > Chrysopidae > Chrysoperla > Chrysoperla carnea. The sequence goes on along the minus strand of NC_058338.1, from coordinate 34,982,691 downwards.
TAAAAAAATGGAATTTTTGAACTTGATGACGTCATCAAAATTCAAAATATTTAATTTTGTTCTATTACATCGAAATTTTATCCAATTTTGATAAACAAAGTATGTAATCCTACTAAATTTGGGCCATACTTTTCAAATTTGTGGTCAAAATTAACCTGGCTCTATTACATTTCAAGAATGTGGAGGTCTAGTCTCGGAATTAAGCACATAAGTGATAACTAGCGAAAAACTGGCATCACAGCTGAAAAGAATGAACCAAAATTAGTGGGTTTCAAAAAAAATTCCAATTAGATCGGATCAAAATTGCCTGTGTTATTTAAAAAAATCAAATTTTTGAACTTGATGACGTCATCAAAATTCCAAATATTTAATTTAGCTCTATTACATCGAAATTTTATCCAATTTTCATGAACAAAGTAATACTTTTCCAAGTGCATAAGCAACACACAAATTGGTGCAGAAATTGAATAAAGAAATGTAATTTGCTTAAGAATACAGTAAAATTTGGTTAAAAATTCAAAAAAATGTACAAACAGTTAACTATATATAACAGTTAACATACAATTAATATATGATTTTTTTAAATTTAATTTAAGGTGAAAAAGAGATAACTTGGAAAAATATATTAAATTTCTTTTAAAAGCATTTTCGAAATCGCATACTTCTCTGATCTAACCTGTATATTGTCATACTATTTCCACTACAGAATATATAAGGTCTACACCACAGTATTCTATCTATCTACTTTAGTATTAGATCAGTAGATGCGATATTTACCATTATACCTAAATGTATTTACGGATGTATGTATACATAATATATATTGTATATATTTATTTATATATCTAATATCATAATATATAACACAAAGACAAATATCGTAATACATATATCAGAGGGGATGGGAAGGCATAAGAAGGTATACAAAATATAAGATATCAGTTAATTTTTATTTCATACGAAAAAGTAATCCAAAAACACCTTTTCAGGTAACCGGTTTTCTTAAGTAACACATATCTATACCACTATTTCTAATTATCAGGTTAATTTTTGTACAAAGAAATAATTGGGGTTTTACAGAGCAATATCTACATTTCATTTCAAAAATGTATCTCATTCCAGCATAATGGTTATCAGATTTTGCAAAAGTATAAAGAATTAGAAAAGATTTATATTAATATTTCCCGATGTCCCTTTGTTTCGATGCCTTACTTTCATGCCAAAACGTAACTTTTGACTGACGTAATTTTTGTGTATAGAAATAATTATTGGACTAAGATAAAAACTACTGGGGAGTAATTGTTTTCTATCCTGGGAAAATATGACAATCATAATGAATGCTTCTTTTTTTGAATAAATAATTTTTTAAAATAAGCCCTTATATATTTTTAAGAAAGCATGAAAACGAAATTATTTGTCGAAAAAAGCTTATATTAAATAGAATATATTGGACGCGATAGGAAGAAAAAAGGCCAAAAAATTTATATTATTTTTATAGCTTAATATTGTATTTTCACTGAATTCACAAATATCTTACGATTTTTGGCTGTCTGTCTAATCTCTATCCAATATCATGATGTATGTCAAAAAATGAAAAAAAGTTGCTTTTAATTTAATTCACATTTAGAAATTTCTAGTTGTGGAAGCAAAGAAAAGAAATATTCATATCCTTATTTTCGAAATTCTTTATGGGTGTTCTATGGGTGATTTTTGCACTCCTAAGAACTATTAGTATGTGAAAATATTTCAGTATTTTTTATCATTAATAATAGTTATTTGTTAATAAGTTTAGATGACCGTTATTCCCCCAGTTTGTATGCTACGAAAAACTCACGTGGTGGCGTAGCCGCTTAACACATTTCTCATCATGCAATACAGGGGTGACCTAGTATTATTTGATAAAATATTTTTTTTTTAAAACATACAACTAGCTTTTTCCTGAACTTTAGTATTCATGTTGTTTTAACATATGAAACAAACTTGTTTAAGTTTATCGTGCACGACGATTGTCAAAACCTCTTCACTGCATATCTGAATGGGAATTGTTAGTAGGTTTTCCGTACACTTACAAATATTTTTAACAAGTAAAAATAAACAATTGACTGAGTTAGTTGTTGAAATACCATGTGTAGACAGTGTTGTTCAAGAAATAGTTAGAAAGCGAATGTTGTTCACGAATAGCAAGAAAGATATTGATATTGATATTGATATTGAAGTGATATTGAGTTATTCGTCCATTTGTCGCGCACATACTTAAGACTTATATGATTTTCTCATAGATGCCATTATCAGAACTGGACCAAACTGAAATGGAACCACACGGGAAGCAGCAGCTTTCAAATAAAAAAAATTCATCAAAATAGGTTTACCCAGTCAAAAGTTCTGAGGAAACAAACATAAAAAAAAAAATACAGTCGAATTGATAACCTCCTCCTTTTTGGTTTGAAGTCGGATAATTAAACAATACATTCAAAATTTGCATCAGGGAAATTCACCAGGGAAGTGATAGAAATTGAAATCCGCCAGAAATTCCCACACTAGAACCAACTGTATGGCTACATTAATTGAAAAATGATGCACAACGAACATCATTACCAATTTCCAGGTAAATATGTTCGTTTTAAAGAATTTTGTATTGCAAAAATCCGCCTAACCTCCATATCAGGATTTTGTTTTCCCATATCTCCGTAACCGAGCAAGCGAGACAAAAAATGGTAATAACCTCTATTGTAGATAATTAAAAGTCCTATTTTTTTGTGTCACTAACCGTTAAGCCTTATACGACTACGACGAAAAATTTTTTCCCAAAAAAAAGAAAGTTTAATTATCTACAATAAAGGCTATTACCATTTTTACAAGTGCACGACTACGGTGATATAGCCCAAAACGGTTTTCCTTCAAATGAAAGCACTTCCCTCCTCCTTTTTTTGTACGAATTTGATGCATTTACATTCAGTACGTGATACTGAACTTATTTAAAGAAAATAAATAGCTCCTCTAATTTAATGCAGAAAAGAATTCTCTGTAGTCTGATGTAATAAATAAAATTTTATTGAAGCTACACACTTGCAATAAAATTTTACTTATTCATCGCTATTAGGATTCCTTACGATATTATTTGAATTTAGGTATTCTGAAGTACAGTGGGTAAGCATATTTACAAGTCATGTTACGAAAATTATCATATTTAATCTAACAAAATGTATAAGCAATTAGTGAAGAGATCCAAATATTAAGGTTGCTACATCTGTAATGTCAAACATAAAACCATGTGTATTTGCGCAACGATTGTCCCTTATTTAAACAATTTTAAAGATTTCATAGCATTGACTTTATAAAAACAAACCCTTATAGTGGTTTCGGTATTTTAAATTGTAGAAAAGTCCTTCAAGCATGTCAAGTATCATTTTATACAACGTATAACCAGAAACATCATATGGGAATAAATGAATTCGAATAAGGAGTGTAGTATATTAAAACTATGAATTTTATACTATATTATTTTCATTGACTAGAGACTGGAATAGTTTCTTCTACTCATATAGGGATTGTAATATTCCCGTAGGAGTAAACAGGGACTTGAGTATGGTAAAGGAACAGTTGTATTGAAAGATATAAATCGTATATATACAGGGTGGGCCACTTTAATTTATACACCTTAATATCTCTTTTTGTAGTTAACCAATAAAAAATTAACAAAAGTGGCAGAGATTGATGGTGGACATCATGTTCTGACGTGTGACTGGACCTAGTTCGTCACGTTGCTTTCACAGCCAACATTGATTCTAAGCGGTAAGAGATAGAATAATACTCTAAATTAGAAAGTTGGCTCTCACAAAAAAGTAACAATTATTGGAGGAAAGGCGCCTTAAAAATATGATATTATTGCATTTAATCAAAAGAAAACATGCTAAATATGGAAAAATTCTTTGGCCATAAGTTGTCAAAGGTAGTAGAGGACATTCGCCTGTATCCATGTCCATTTTTAATCAAAAATTTATACTTTCTATAGTTATTCCTTCTAATTTAAAATGTTTTTAACTTAAAGTGTTATTTTCTACTTAAATGATATACTATTTTTTACCGTTTAGGATCTAAATTAGCTATAAAACAAACTAAAAGAATTAGGTCCAATCTGATGTCAGAACATGATGTTCTCCATCAAACTCTGGAGATATATATATATATATATATATATATATATATATATATATATATATATATATATATATATATATATATATATGTTTGAATCTGAATGTTTGTATTCGAATTTTGAAACCAATGTGCAATGTTGATGAAAGCCGCCAAATAATTTAAAAAAACTATTTCTCTTCCATGGTAGTATGTAGACAAACACTTATAACTTAAATGAGTTTTTGGCAAATACCAATAAACCTATTTGTGGTAATGAAATTTATTTACATTCCCGGGACTTATAAGAATAATGTGCTCTCCAGAAGTGGCATAGAACTTTGTGCACCAAAGTCCAGAAGTACCTGTGTAACTTGCCAACCGCTTCTGACTGGTACCATATTGAAAATACCCAAATTTAAAAGAAGGTGGAAACTAGTTCTAGTAGGTACTTCAAGGCGAATATATGGACATAATACTATCCAAATAGTTCAATACCATTGTATCCTTAGAATATTGTAGGAATTGGTAGAAAGGTAAACAAACTGATCGTTTGGCCCTATTTTTCATTGTGGAAGTTCATTCAAATGGGGAGGATATCTTTTCTGAGGAAGAAGAAACAATGACTCATAGTTTTTAAAAGCTTTTTTTGAAACTTTTTTCCGCTATAATCAAACCTTGCTTTAGTGTATAAATGCTGTAATTAAAGTTTAAAAAATTCAATACTAACAACCACTTAAATATTATTAAAATTTGGATTACGAAATAAAGTGAGAATAATTTCACAAATTATTGCTATTTTATATGAAAAAAAAAAAAAAAAAAAAACATTTAAATAAAGAAAAATAAAGTGTTAACAAAAGACCGTGAACCAAAAATATATACATTTAACAAAATAAAAAAAACTTTTAACAAAAAGGAAACCGACTTCAAAAGAAAAACTTTTCTAAATATATGCACTAAAAAGTAAAAAAATAACGATAATATAATGTAGTTAAAATTATTGTTATTTTTGGAGTCGGTGTCAGCTAAGGAAACAACTCTGATAGAACAGTTTGCTACATTAGCTTGGCTGACACCGACTCCAAAAATAACAATAATTTTGACTACATTTTATTGTCGTTACTTTTTTACTTTTTAGTTCTTATTAATTTGTTTTGGAAAAGTTTTTCTTTTGAAGTCGGTTTCCTTTTTGTTAAAAGTTTTCTTATTTTTTGATTTATAGTTAATCTGAAGTACACTTACTAATTTGTCACTAAAAAAAGAATCATCGAAATCGGTCGGCGTGGTATTGAGTTATTCGTCCTCTTTGTCGTAAATACTTAATGCAAATTTAAGACTTTAATGGTTTTCTCATGGATGTCGTTGTCAAAACTGGACAAAAATGAAATGGGACCACACGAAAAACACCAGCTCAAGGAGATAAAGAATCATCAAAATCGGTTCACCCAGTCGAAAGTTCTGAGGTCAGACACATTAATAAAAAAAAAAAAAAAAAAAAATACAGTCGAATTGATAACCTGCTCCATTTTCGGTTGAAGTCGGTTAAAAAATATAAACCAAGCTAAAATAAATGTAAAAAACGAACAAGTATATAACTAAAAACGTAGTTAGTTTGAGAGACCACAATGAAATGGTTGAAGAAAACTGGAATATTATAATATTTCTCTGCCTATGTGTGTGTGTTTGTTTATATTCTTCTTTGGAAAGATAAACGAAGCATGTAAATACAGTTTAAAATGTTTGTTTATATTAACAGTTATGCACTTAACTGTTTTAATTAAAAACACAATAACATAACAATGGTTATACCATATTAGGAGGAAAACTCTCTTTCGTCTTGCAGATTTGGCCCGTTTGGATAATGATTCTGTTTGTTTATATAGTAAATTTTATAAAGTGGTCAAGAAAATGTGTACAATTTAAATTAAAGAAAAAATAGTAAAAAACAAGTGAAAAAAAACAATTGACTGAGTTAATTGTTGAAATACCATTCATAGACGGTGTTGATTTCTCTATCACATTACATATATACCTATACATGTCACATATACATAACTGATATTCTCATATAATACATACTATACAATTCACGCCTAATTTGTGACCTCACGGATAAACAGTGATGTTTACGAAAAAATGTTTCAAACAAAAAGTTATTTATTTTTTTTAAAAGGAATATTTTTTACATTTAAACTTTTGTTCTACTTCTAACGGTTTACACAATAGGTCCTACTAACCCAAAACAAAATTGGCCAATGTTGCTTATTTACGAACTTGGCCTCACTTTTTACATCCTCAGCACGCTATAAATTTCATTTCGATTTTGAGTAATCGTGATGACAGACGGACAGACAGACGACGACAGACAGGCACCGGAAATGTACTAATTAGGCGATTTTATGAACACCTATACCAAAATTTTGTTGGTAGAATCAATATTTTTAAGCGTTAAAAACTTGGGACTAAACTTAATATACTATGTATATTTCATATATACATTACATAATTGTGGTACATAATTGTACCTACCACAGTAGAGCGTCGATAAAATTTTTTCTTTTAACTTTTATTGTTCACTAATTTTCACAAAAATATTTTGTGCCAATCAGTATATTTATACTTATTTAAGAAAATGGAAAACATTATGTAACAATATAATATGTATTTATACAAACAAAAAACACATATAGGATCATGAGAAATATTTAAAATAAACAAAACATTTCCCGGTTTGTATTTTATATACATAAATTTTGGTCAAACATAATTTCAATTTTTCCAAAAATATTTAAATATTTTACCTCGAACAAAATACATACACAAAAATTGCTTTACATAAATTTAAATTGAAGATAGTATAATAAGGGATTTTTTTGCAGTTTTGCCGTTTTTCAGTACGAGTGCGTTGGTACAATCTGAGCACGTTTTTATCACTTTACGCCAAAGATATTAACTATTATTTTGGATTCAACATGAGTATTATAAATATACGTGTAATAAACTTTAATTAAATTATATGGGTAATTTGAATTACTAGGTTGCATTTATCGAAAATTTCGTTTTATCTGGAAAAACTGAAACATCAACTGAAAAATATGACTCTTCCTGATATCTTATGGCGAGTATATACATTGTACGTGGCTAGCTTCGTATGGATTGTATAGTATGAAGTCCGTGTGACCTCAGTCAGTTTTGGTTGATAGAAGCTTTTGTGATATATACGTGTATCGTAAAACGAAATAAAGTACATTACCGGGATATTCAACTTGGTATTTATCTGAAGACATTGTAAATGGTTCTTATATTTTAATTAAAGTTTGAGAGTGTTAATTTGTGGAAGTTTTTAACATGAATAAAATAAATTTTTAATATATATATATATATATATATACATATATATATATATATATATATATATATATATATATATATATATATATATATATATATATATATATATATATATATATATACATATATATATATATATAATAAAGTGGATTTTAGGCAAATAAAAATGTGTTTAGTTAAAGTTCTTATATTAGTGATAAAATTTGTGTCTTTTAAACTGAAAAAATAACGAGCAAAGCTGGGCCATCCAGATATTAGATAAATTATAACGCGCTAAGTTGTGATCATAGTCTTGTATCATGGTTTAACCTTCTGCCAGAATTAGAAATCATAAACAACCCTAAGCAACCTGACGAAAAAGACGAGGTGACAAGTCATATTATGTGGCCTTTATTAGAATGCTCACTGAAGTCATGTATAATTTAAAGCTTTTTAGAAATCAGCTACAGACAAATAAAATCCAATACTGACTGATTGAACTATTAGATTAAGTGAACAAGGGCTATAAAAGTTAACTACAGATCACATTTTCATTTAATAAGCACATCAAGACTGCTGGCAGCTATTCGACTGTTATTCTTGGGTATTTTACACAAAATATATGTAATAAAAATTCTAATCACATTCTGTCAGTTTTTTGAACCACAATAATATACTTTTTGAATGTGTGCGCTATTATCATACTGGAAAATGGAAAAGATTTAAATTTTATTGAAAAGAAACGAAAAACAACAACAGTGTAAGTTCACTGACTTTATTATACAATTCCAATAGCTAGATAGTTTTCCAACTAACTTTCATTTACACGTGGAAAAAGTAACAAGCCGTGCGCCGTGGTTAAAACTTTTTAAGGCAGATTGATAACTTTCAAATTATGAAAATTTTTTTAAATGATTTAACTAATTATTTTAAATGATTGAAAAAATCCAGGTTTATAATCTCTTTCAATTGAAGCTTCGCAGCATCAACGAGGTTTATTTTCCAAAACTAATGTATTTTTTTTTCATTGCGTTGAAGACCCAAAAAAGGCTTTTTTCCACTTTTTTCTAGGCATCAAACGAGGGTTAATCAGGTGAACAAATCCTTTTTAATGTGAATAAAATCAATATTTTGAAGTTAGTCTAGAACAACGGAAATAAATTTTCTTGCTGTATCGATTTATGCATTTATTCAAATGATTTCAATGATTATTCAAGAGAATGGATGTGCCAAGTTATTGGCACACGAAGAAGTTCGTTGGAATATTTGTTTATATTTTCGTTCTGAAACGAGTACGCTGCATGAAAAACTTTCATGCTTGCAAGTGGATTTTATAAAAAAAAGTTTCTAATTCGAAACAATTATTCAACAAATGAATTAAAAAGATATTAATAATTTGATATCAGTTATTTTCTACATTTGAGCTGGTTAAAAACAAATTTATTCTGTTAACATACACTGAAAATTGTTTTAACATTTTCCATATCAAATGATAAATTATAGCGAAGAGTCTCACGAGAATTTCAACATAAAAATCCTAAGATGCATGTCTTGCTAAAAATAAATTTTTACAAAATTATAAGTAATCATAAGAAGTATTTTTCTTTTTACTCCTATGTATTTTGATTTTTGAGACGAACAGAGTAACTTTTTATCAGAAAGTAAAAATCTTTGGTAGTAAAGAAAATCAGGTATAAAAAACATTTGTAGCGTATTTGATGTAAACAAATAAATAAATCACTTTCATAAAATAAAGCTAAGAATTTTGGTCGTTTTTTCTATGTGTTTACTTTTATTACATAATATCTGTTTATATATTACCTTACCCGTTGAGTACGAAATAGAACGAAATATCTGTAGAAGGTTGATGAAAAAACTTTATTCGAAGTCCGAAATAACTTTTTTTTTTAAATTAAAGTTTGGTATACATACTATTCGAAATTTAAAAAAGTGAAATGATCATAGATTGTAAAAGATAAATTTTTCTATTACGTGAATATGTGGAATACGTGAATTTATAAATTGAATTTTCGATAAACTACTAGAAAGTAAGTTTTTAAAGTAAGAAAAATTGTAAATGTCGAATACAGTGAATCTTGATATTTCTTTCTGTAAAATAGCATATCTCATATTACAAGTGATTAAGCAATTAAAATAATCGACTGTTTAAATACTCTGTTTATGGTGAATTTTATTGATTTTAAGAAAATAGTTATTTGGCCTAATTTTTGCGTCCTTGCAATTTTCGTTCTTCCCCTTATCGTCCAAAATATAGACTTTTATAGTCAAATTGACGCATTTTTTTCACTTGCCAACAAACCATAATATCAAACCCAAGAATCTCTAAAACAAAACAGAAAGAGAAAGAGCCAGAAAACAAAAAGAGTAGATCGAAAAAAGGATACAAATGAATGCAAAGAAAATGTGATTTCGGTTTCGTAGAAATTGCTGCTTGGTTTGGTTGATTGTTTATGAAATTTTTCACTGGTTGCATGTTGTTGATTGATCTGTACGTCTTGTGATATCGCTACGTCATTTGCAACCTCAAGAAATTGCAATTATTCCATGTTTACTTTCATCGTGATAATGTTCTTTCCCACTTATTGGCTTTACTTCATTGGTGCTAGACCACCCTTCGTATACTGTTGACTTTGTGCGACACGATTTTGACTTGTCTCACTTATCAAGAGCCACCTAAGATCAAAGATTTGCTATTGTGTGCCACAAATGAAAGGGAGTGTATCTTATATTTGCCTGTATGAGAACACAGGCTGTGTTAGATGTAATTTGGTAAATGAATGAACTATTATTTGAAAAGAAGTTTAACTATACCAATAATACCTAATCGATAAATTTTTATTTAAAATCTAACAAATTTAATCAATTTATTTGTGTCAAATATTGTCTAAATTTTGTCTAAGTGGAAAGTCCAAACCGAAAAGTATCAATTTAGTAGAGATATGGTTTACCAAAATAAATGAGTAAACGTGTTTTTAGAGACAAAAATATATACGAGTTGTACAAATACATAGAGTTTATAATGAAAGTTTATAGTTGAACATTTAAATGTGTTGCATAAATTGGTTTCAATATGGTTGAATTTTTTTGTTTGTTGTTGTTACGTATCAATAAAGATGTCTGCACTTTGATAATAAATTGAATTCAATTGAAGCTATTTTAGAAAATAGTTTTTATTTTTGATTTTATTTTAATCTGATAGGATTTTATCTATATTAGTAATGCTGCAAATATGATTAGAAATGAATACCCTGAGTTTCTTGAAACCGATTTAGTTTGCTTATCTTCACAGACAAAACTGTCCAACTTTTTTGAAAAGTAAACCACAAAAAATAAAATTTAGTACGATAAATATGAAAAGTTTCTTAAAAGATGAAATTTATTGAAAAAACGAGATCCGGTCGTATCAAGACCCAGTAACTAGCACTATATTTTTCAATTTTTCAGGTTTTTGCATAATGTAGAACTTATCCGAAGTAATAAAAAAGGATCCACAAAACTAGTTTAAAAATGATAAGTATATAAGGAAAAATTACCTAAGAACATGACAGGAGCTCTTCCGCTCATATTTCATAACCTAACTTTTCTATGATCCTTATCTAAGTAAACAAAGTTATACCAAAAATGAAAGACACAAGCTTTTGTTTCAAATATATATTCCTTAATTTTTTTTTTAAAATTATTAATTATTATTTAATAATTAAGAAAATTGTGCTTACTATTTTTCTCAACGATTGAAATTTTTCTCAAAGCTTTTCTTGTAAACGGTCACAACAGCTGAAATATATAAGCCACAGTTTTTATGCTTTCTTTAATTTGAACAAAATTTTTTTTACTACATTTTACTAATGCAGTCCTTTCATGAAATGCAGCATGATAATTGATGATAGACAGAGAAAAATATTGAAAAGAAGCCAATACTACATTCAATTAAATACTTGATTTTGCTTTATTGATTTCATAAAATAACTACGGATTCTGAATAATATATTCCATTTTTCACATTTTAATTAACGTACTTTTTTTTCTAAAAGTGTAAAACATAAAATAAAAAGATAATTGAGTTAAAAAAGAATCTGTTTTCAAATCATAAATATATTAAATCGAACAAAAAAAAATTTTATTTTTGTTAGATTTAAAATGCATTATGTAAAAATATTTGAATAAAATATAATGTTTATTGAATTAAAGTTTTTAAAACTACTAAACATTTTCTCTTGCAATCACTAGATATATATAAAACTAGATTTTATATATTTACAGAATGTATCAATATATCTAATACCTAGTTATTGGGGACTTCATATCAAAATATCGATAAAAGTTTGTACACTCTGTCAAATAGGTTCAATTACACAAATCGCCCACGTGCATTGTGTTTCAATAAAGTAATATTGCTACTATGACTCATTTTAATGAACTATGATACTGAGTTTAAATACAGTCTGTCATTTGGAAAATTCCTGACTCTGAATGTTATCTAGAAGAAAAACTAATGAAAGGCAAAATATTTTTCCGATTGTCGTAAAGCTGCAATAAAGATATATCTGAAATAAGAAGTGAATTGTCAATAAAATAAAGAAACCTTCTGCTAGATAATTATTGTGTTTGACTCAAAAAGTTATTTGTTTAACTCAATTTATCTTTCATCCGAATTCAGGAGCAAGAGACGCGAGCTAAATTGCGACAGTCCCAACAAAATTAAAAATAATATTGTAATTTTTGATCAGTTTTAAGCAAAAAAGTACTTCTGTGATTTTTTGTCTAGACGAGAGAAAATGCAATATTCGATTTCAAGAAAAGTGTGTTATTATTTTTAATATCTGAGGGAATTCGTTTAGCTAACGCAGCTCGTGCGCAACGGATTCATTCATCTTGAATCGTTTGAAAGTAATTTGAAGGTTTCCCAACTTTTTCCCATTACTGTTTATTTTTACATGGAAAGTCAAATATATTTGACATGTACCAATATTTCGCTATTACACACTCTGTAAACTTGACTGTTACTTTAAAAGTAACAACTTTCACAGTATTTTTATAGTTTTGTTGACCATCATTCGCATTCATGTCACATTTAAAATCTCGTCATTTCTTCTACCTTAAATATAACAAGATCTATATGTAGGTATGAAGCTATCTCTCTTTCCCTCTCTCTTTACAATACTGTGACTATTGTCTGTTATACACAAAACTTAAGAATTATTATTTTGTATACAATAAAATAAAAATGTTATGTTTATTACTCTAAATTCTTTTCATATCCTTTATAGAAGTAGTTTTGAATACAATTTACTTCAAATAAAAGTATCCATCGTAGACCAGCATATAACATCATGGTAATATAATAAAATAAACTTTAAGTGTATTGTTGGTCATCAAATAGAAAATTATTTTTGTAGTTTTTTAAAATTGTTTTCACATTACTGGAATGAACAAATTACTCTAGTTTAATGCTTGCTAATGAAATCTAATTTCAAAATTGTACGGAAATTTAACAGGGAGTCCTTTTTAATGAAACATTTTTCTACCAAAAGATTATTATAGCTCTAGAAAATTATTTTAAATCTTTAACAAAAATTCTTCGCAATCTGAAGTAGATAATCAATCCTTAATAGAGTAAAAATATTTTTCCACTGATATTTTCAATAATTTATCACTTTGTAAATATTTCACACAATTTTTGTAAATATTTCATTAATCTAAAATTTTATAATTATTAAATCCAAGATTCTAGAAAAGTTATAAATATAGGAGAAGAAGTTTACTAGAAAATAACTTAATTTTCACATGAATGTTCACCAAAAAGCTTAGTGCGGAATAATGTACAGCGAATTTTTGTATCTTTGGATGGAGAAGTGAGCAATTAAAGCTAAAGATAAACAACGTTTCATTGTTGTCCTGCACTTTGTAGCTTTGTAGAAAATAAATTTTTCTCATAAACTGACAGCATGAATACTTTTTAGTCAGTTAAGAAAAGACAAACTTTTGTAGAAAAATCCTTTCAAATCCTAGTGTGCCATTTTGTGCATTTTCTAAAGAGTGTGCATAAAATAATCAAAAGACCACTTTGACTACCAATTTTACGGAATGTTGTTTTTACTACTAATTTCAAGTATAACGTGCATTTTTCTGACATAACTAAGTTACTTATCGAAATTCTTTCATGTGTTTTTTTCTTTCTTTACTCTCAAATTTTCGGGGGGAAAAACCTTCAAATTGCGAAATTGCTCTTCAAATAATGTCATTTTTAACCCCTAAATTAAAAAAAGGGGTGTTATAAGTTTGACCGCTATGTGCGTGTGTCTGGTCTGTGTGTTTGTTTGTCTGTGGCATCGTAGCGCATCGTAGGCATAGGATGAACCGATTTTAATTTTTTTAGTTTCGTTTGAAAGGTCATTTACCGGATAATGTTCTTAGCTACGTTTTAAGTGCTAGCTTAGCGTTACATACCCAAAAAAACTAAAAAATTGGCGATAATCATCAAAATCAATTCCGTTGAGAAAAGGCATGACATATAATTTTAACATATACATAATTACTATGGAAATGAATAGTCAAATAAACTTGGCTCAATTCATTTCGGAAAATGAAATGGTAAAATAATTAGGTAATTCAAAACACTCGTAATTCAAAAGAACAAAGTCAACTCAAATATTTCAATTTTAATTAAAACATTTCCAAAAATTGGTCCCAAAAACTGATAGCTCTCTAAGTGTTCTTTTCATCTCATCTTATGTCCTTGACCATTGACCATGATATTGATTTAAGAAGGAGTGTTATAAGTTTAAAGTGTTTATCTGTGCGTCTATGTGTTTCTCATTGGCATCGTAGCCCCTAAACGGTCTAACCGACTTGATTGAGAATATTTTATAGCTAAGTTTCCCAAAATCAGTTTACAAGAATTAAATCGCATTTGGCGGGGGTTTTTTAAGTTTTGTTAATTTTACGTGTATTTATTCGCATTCAATTATATTTATTTTTTAATTCACTGAATATCTAATCCAAAAAAAAACCAAAATCCAAATGTGACTTCTTCCTTGCGTATAATTTAGGATTGATAATAGCAGTAACTTGCAAACAATTTATACGATATACAAAACTGAAATAAAGAATTCCCTTTATTTCTTGAAGTAGTAGGTATAGGTTTTAAAAACAGATTTAAGTGTAATCTTTTAGATAGTCGTTGGATTTTATCAGTATTTTTCCTATTTTAAATATTATTATTTTCTTTGTAATATGGTAACCAGCTAAACTGTATATAGTATTGTAGGTATGATAATAATATGCTAATATAATTGTTTTTTGGCTTCCGTTCAACTTATTCACAAGTAATTCTTATTCCTCTGAATGTATTCAAAAAATATTGAATAATAACATAAACTGAAACAGTATATTTATTTTTTATCTTTAAAATAAAGATAAAATGTTTGTGTTAGTACTGTGAATTTCTTAGTTTCTCAATTTAATTTAATGATTTTGTTTACGGAGATATACGGGAAAAATACATGCCAGATAGTTGCGTGGTGATTATCAAAGCAGTTATATAATTCTTCTCATCTGAGTTTTTACTCTAGGGCTTGATCTCTTAGCCTCAATAGGGGATAAAATATATTCCCTTAAAATGCAAATAGTTACTGGATTACTTTTTCGCCACTGTTGCGATGTATGGTCACTCAGTTAGTGATTGGTTAACAACTTTTCGTCTACCTATTCGTATGAGATTTACGGCTTCTTTAAAACTGTTTTGGGCTTATGTATTCCCTCTTAATGAAGGCGGATGGGTTTAGTGGTACATTTTTTTTTTTTGGGTGTACATATTTCTCATAATTGGACCTACGAGATCGAATAGCTACAATTCAGTAGATTGATTGACATCTGTAACTGGTACTATAACCTTCACCCAGTCACCTTGCACGGTGTTTTCCCTTTTTTTCCAACTATTAATTTTTTTAGATATTAAATATTTTCTTGTTTGATTTTTTCGTTATCAAAAATGAAAAAAACTTATCGCAGTTATTTATTCCTTAACCTAAAACTTGTCGAAACGTAAGAAGTTATAAAAAACTTTTTGTCAAGCATTTATCAAGTTATAAAAGACTGGCAGTAACCGACGGAATTTTAGCTGCGATTGCGATTTTTTCTAGGATTTGCAATATTTGCAAAATATAGATGAATATGATTGAATTTAAAGTAGGACTAATTAATAAACGTACTAAACTAATTAAGGTCGAGTTTAGCATCTTACTAGCAGCTTGAATCGTAAATAGCAATTCCAAGGGTATCAATTCTTTAAACCCACGGAAAAAATAATAATTAAAAAATAGTTTTTTTTTAAATCTTATTTTAAGCTCTTCGTATCTTAGGTCTAAGAAATTTCTAAAAAAGTAATGAAAACAACATTTAACGAAATCTTTTGTGAGTTTCACAGGAAGCCTCCGGTAGAATAGTTTCAAGTAATTATGGCATATACTAACAATACCACATAAAAAACTTGCGGATATTAGTTTTCGGTTCACTTAATATATATAAGATTATTCACTGAATAACAAAACCATTATATTTGACAACAGCTTAAACGAGACAACATTCTCAAGTCCATACATATTTATTTAAAGTATAAAATTATAATGACTCAAAATAAATTATGAAAAAAAAAAATAAAATACAAAAATCATTTATTGAATTTGAAGGTCAGAAACGAAACTAATAATTTAAGAAAAATATTTTCATCTAAAAAGTTTCGCCATTAACCTACTATACAAAAAAATATTTAATCGCCAATATTAACTACCTAAGAATTAATGATAATGTGTACTAAGTTGATATTTCGATACAGTGCCGATAGTAGGACTCTCAAAAGTCTCATTAAAAAAAAAAAAAAAAAAAATATATATATATATATATATATATATATATTTTTTTTTTTTTTTCTGTCTAAGGCGCAAAAACGGCTTAATTGATTTAAATAAATCCTTTTGTAATATTTCGATAATACCAAGAAGGTTTAGCAACCATACTATTAGAAAAAACTAAAAAAAAAAAACGCCCGGAAATAAATTAAATCAAAATTTAAAAAATGCTCAAACATTTCAGCTGCCTGAGTGAAAAATGTGACCTTTCAAAATAATGTTTTGCTGCTGTGAACATTTTCTCAATGAGTTTCTGAGAACTTTTAATGGGACTAGCTACTTACATGCAATACAATAAGAAAAACTTTTAATGGGACTAGCTACTTACATGCAATACAATAAGAAAAATAAATTAAAGTTAAACTAAAACCCCGACTCCCTTACAAAATGTTGCGCTTAAAAGTATAAAAACAAGAAAATATTTGCATGTGAATTTCTTACGATCAGAAAAATCGTCTTTACAGTCGGGGGACTACTAATATTATACAGTTTTCCAACTGAAGAGATCCCCGACTTTAATGACGATTATAGTGATCATAAGAAATTCAGATGATTATATTTTCTTGATTTAATACTTTTAAGAGGAAGATTTTGTAACATAGTCGGGGTTTTAGATTTCGAATTTTATTTTGTATAGACTATTTTGAGGGTAATAGTTTTGTGATAAAGTATTACAATAGAAGGCTAAAGTGCTAATTACGCCTTTTCATTTGTACCGAACGCGGTATCATTTTTTCATTTGTTACTAGTTCGCGATTTTATGTCCTCTAGAGGGTGCCATATTCAATTTAATGTAACCTCCATAGGCTTTAACCAGCGGACGGTCAAGACGCTTTTAGCGATACCTCATTTGTCAAATTAGGATAAGTGGCTTAGAAATTCGGAAGGATCAGACAATAATTAATACATTTTAAATGATTTTGCGCGTATAATTTCATGATTAAGTATAATAATATATTTATTTTTGAAAAGTGCTAATTGCGCCCTTTAACTAGATACCAAATATGCTATCATTAAATTGAAATTGGTTTTTCAAGCATAACTCAACTCCT
This sequence comes from Chrysoperla carnea, assembly GCF_905475395.1. NCBI lineage: Eukaryota > Metazoa > Arthropoda > Insecta > Neuroptera > Chrysopidae > Chrysoperla > Chrysoperla carnea. The sequence goes on along the minus strand of NC_058338.1, from coordinate 34,965,245 downwards.
CCAGATGGCGCCATATTCAATTAAATGTGACACTACATATCCAGTGGACGATCAAAACGCTTTTAACGAAATTCATTTGTCAAATTGTGATAAGTAGCTTAGAAGCTAATTGCGAACAGAAGAACATACATACATACCGGTCAAACACATAACCTTTACCATTTTATAGTCGGGGTGAAAACGTAGCTATCTGCACACAAGTCACATAAAATTGTGTTTTTCTAATATAATATAGTTCCCACTGGACAATATATATGTATTAAATAAAAAAAGTAGTCTCTGTTTGTACAAACGTTGTTAAAAACTCTATTTATTTATTTTCATTTTGCAAAAGGTATGTATGGTGTTTGTTTGTCTTTTTCTCATCCTTTGGTACATAACATTAGACTAAAATATATTAGATTCGTTTACATCCAATATACAAACCAAATTATTGCTGGAAATGGTTTTACTTTTATGTGTAGTTTCTTTGATCATTTTTTATCGAAAATACAATCAATAAAATAAGTAATATACTGACTTCTGTATAACCTTCAATTTTAATAACCTCCAGAATTGACTTTTTCTAAAAGAAGATTTTTTCTAAACTAAAAATAATTTCAGAAACTTTAGTTCCAGGATCAGCCTCGAAAAACTAAGGATCACATATGATTATAACTCCAGGAACGCGGCGAGGAAAAACGATAGGGTATCTGGTGTTTTGATATCCAGTACACGAAAACGTATTAAAATTTAAAGCCAAAGCTAAGAAATTAAACGAAGAAAACGATTAGTACCTAAAAGTATGAGAGATGGCCTTTGTCAGCAAACAGCTTGAATTTTTTCAAGAAAATATACGTCTTAATAAATATTAACATCATTTTTGCTGCCTAACCTTAAAATTAAAATTTGTGAATATGAGTTTTTTGCTAGACAAATAATTTTGAAAATAAATACACATTATTTTTAACACAATAAGAATACCTAATGCAAAATATAGAAGTGAGAGAAAGTTATAAATATATTGGATAAGGAAAATATACGAACGAAACAAATACCACTACGGTTTTTTTTCTATTCGTAACGAAAACCAACGTATAGTTTATACAATTTAGTTGGCTACTGTCCAGTCAACATAAACACGTAAAATATAAACGAAACGATACGAGATATATAGAGCTGTTCTTCTTAAACCGATAATGGCACAATCAATTAGATCTAAAAAGACTATGTTTTTAATCCATACACTTTTCGGGGTTCAGTAAATTGACAAATGTATTATTCATGTCATAAATTTATGTACATGCTTAACCTTTCAATATAGTTTTACTTTCTACCGCTAGATTGCATAATTATTTAGGGTCTATAATTTATTATTATACTAGAGTGATACTCGCCCGCTTCGCTGGGTTTAAAAGTAAAGATTGATTAAGATTACTCTCGCTTATGCCCTTTCTATAACACTCGAAATAATGATAAGGATTGTTTTACACAGGTAAAATATATGTATGGTTTTCTGTTTTTTAAATGTGTAATAGTAATTATTCATTGAGTATATCAGAGAAGATGGCCGTGAAATATTTTATATTGACTATTTTTACAGAAATCTGTAATTTATGGTAATGTCAAATTTTTTATTTTTTTTTATTTTTATTTATATATCTTTATAAATTATACCTCATGTGTTATTCTGATACATCAGCTATATTGCTGTTCTGGTTTCATTAAAAACCATTCGCTAGTTTTAGCGTGAAAGAGTAACAAACAAACAAACAAACAAACAAACAAACAAACAAACAAACATGCTTACTTTCGCATTTATAATAATATATAGAGATACATACGATACTAGCTGTGAATCACCTGCTTCCCTGGAATACTTCAATTTTAAATACAAAGATTATTATCTTTTCTTGAAAATATTATACAGCCGTCACAACATATATTCTGTCATATAAAAATTTTTGTTGGAAACCTACATCATCATTAAACTATTACTATTTTTCACCACTCATTCGATGTTTCATTTAATGCACTAGAAATACACACTCACAAACATAATATATAGAAAACTAAGTCGGTAATATTGATTTTCTTTTATTTTTATTATCACTTTTTTTTTTGTCATGTTTAGTTTACGTTTTACCATTTTTTGTTTGTTTGTTTTTAAGTTTATTGTTTGCATTTATATTGTGTATTTTGGTTCTTAAAATTGTCTAGATTCTGAAAATATATTCAGATAACATCTAATTACCACATTTGTATATCTAGTTGGATAGGTACAAGTGACTGATCAGAGGTCAACCACAATAATTAATCTGGATTACATATTGTCTTGATTAATTAATATTGATGAATCGATTTGTACATATACAATATACATATAAACAACAAATTACATATAATCAGTTTAATAATGTGTACTATCTGAAAAGTACAACAAATGCGGGATTTAATTGAACAAAGGGTTTTAGTAAAAAGTTTGACTCGAATTAAACCTTACCAAATCTCTATACCCGCATAAGTTTTCGATTCTAGACACTATACATATCTTGAGTGGTAAAAGAAAACTTGAAGCATTATATTTATCAAAATGTAGATGTCTAGAAGACAGGATAATCGGACAAACTTATTAAATTATTGTCTACGGTCTTACGGTGATAAATGTGTGTTTCAATTCAATACGAAGTTTTAAAATGGGTGAAAATCACTATCAAAGATTCCGTTACACAGATACATCGATACATACCAAGCTAATAAACGCGTGGTTTTTACTATGGATAAGTTATATTTACCAAAAAGATTGCGACTTTTTTAAGGCAATGAATAAATATGGATAGGTAATATTACAAATATTGGGCCCTTTGAGTCAGATTGTAATTTTTTAGGTAGAGTGTGATTTAAAACACAAAATAATATAGTGAACTTGTAAAAAGAAAATCATTAGCATTAGTTTATTTGAAAACAGAACTACTTCCCAATCACTCTGTCGGGATAGTAAGGTTTGTGTATGATGAGATGTCTATGACAGAAGCGAGTAATATTTTCAATGTTTTCAATGTTCAAGCACATAAAAAACGCGCTTTTAGCGCTTTATTCGCAATGGCACTTTTCATTTGTTGCAACAAGCTCCAAATTTCAGGTAAAAAAAGTTTTAATAAAATAATTATAAGCTTTAAAAGCATACAAATTAAAAGCGGTTTTTTTCTAGGCCCAAATTTTACAAAAGAAACAAAATGCAGGAAATATATTATATTTTTCAAACACTGCACAAGAAAGTAATAACCGTTTGTAATGCATTAAACAAGAAGGTGTACACTGCATTAAATAAGAGGGTGTACCAAAAGTAGTACACTAGTATGTATAGGGTTTTCCATTAAAAGATGTCATTTTAAATTTTGCACCATTTTTTGTACTTAGAAAGATCTGAAGAGTTTCTGACACTTGTGAAGTAAAAACTGTAGGAGAAAGATAAATAAAACTAGTTAACATTCATTACAAATATGGTCATGTGAATAAAGTAATGAAGCAGAGTGAAGCAACACTTATTAGAAAAAGTGTTTGGAAATTTCAACGCATAGAATTTTGGAACCGCTTAAAAATAGAAATTTGTAATTGTAGCCAAGTGATATTGTGTTCCAAAGTAAACAGAGTTTTTCTACTTGAAATTGAATTACAAATACAGTTACGTTTTAGGAAATGTGTTTTTCTTTTTATGAATTTAAAGTGACAACCCTTAATAGAAAACCCTTTGCTTTATTTCTGATAATTTATTGTAACTACATAAATCTCTTTAACAAGTTGGTGGTGGTTCGACTCACTATTCTCTCTCCGTACTTCAATGATGGGTAGTGTAACTAAGCGTAGATGTATGTGGCTGGTGGACAGGAAATATTTACAATTGCTGAGTTTTATCTTTTATTTTTGTAGTTTATTGTTCACAATAGTTGTAGTCAGTCGTAGAGCATAGAGAGATATACGATATACGATATTATTTGTAAAAAGAATATATTCTCGTTAATACAAACAAAATGAATTGTAGTCTAGTAGGTACTACATTTTAAAGGTAATATGAATCTGAAACATTCATATTGACTTTCCAATATATATATTCTTTTTGTTTCAGTTGTTTCTTCTATTCTGTTTTTTTACAGGATGTCATGAAACTCTGATTAGAAGTTTGAAGTCCAAGTTATGCTGAAAGCCTAGTTTTTTGTTTTGATTTATTTATAACCAGCTTGATACCCACCCGCTTTGCTGGGTCTAAAAGAAAGACCACCGTGTTATAGCCTTCCCATCCATAACACTGGGAATAGGAATAGGGATTGTTTATTTTACACAGGTAAAATAAATGTACAGTTTTAATTTTTTTTTTTTTTTTTTAAATAGTCATAATTCATTAAGTATATCTTTAGTTTAGCTTTAAAATGATATTCCTAGATGTCGCAGTGAAAATGTCATAATTTAATTTGGTTTTAAATGTATCTTATAAATTATATCTCATATTAACACCCAAAAATAAAAAATATGTACACTATTATATTTGTTTAACCAAATTTAAGTTAAATCTGTTTTCTTTTTTCTAAACTCAATAAACAAAGTCTACCTTCGTACGCCATTCTCAACTCATTGATGTAGTCAAGTTTGATGTATGAGCTATATAGTTTCTTTCAAATCCATCCAGTGGTTTTTCATGAAACAAACAACCTTACTGTCATTACTGTCATTACTGGCACATTTATATATTTATATTAGCTGCATTTCATTTTCTCACTTTTCTCTCTCCGAAAATAAAGTATGCATACATCTGTTTCATGAGTACGACGGACAAATCGTTTTTCAATTTCTGACATTACATTTCTGACATATATCTTCTCCTATCTTGCGTGAAATGATCGTTTGCACAAATGTTCTGTATCAAAGATAAACTTACATATGTATAATTATTGTAAACTTGCTTTCAGACAGTGGTTCCACCCGGTATATATATTGTTACAAACATACTAACTTGAGGGCAGATAGTTATTGAAAAACATACCTAATGGTATTATTGTTATAGAAATGTACTTGATTTTGTGTAATTGTTTCATGAGTCTCGAACAGTAACGATTCGGTTAAGTGAATATAAAGGTCTGCATTTGACTAAACTTTAAAATTAAGTTGCTTCAGTTAAGTCTTATGGTGGATAAACAAACACACTTAAAAGATGTATCACATAATGAACTCAAGTTGAAAAAGTACTCTTTAAAACCACAGTAATTTTTGCAGCAAAATACTAAATATTCACTGAATCGACGGGGAAGGTGGTGGTATGTTATACATCTAGGGCTATGTTAGTGTTCTTTCACTCTTGTTTGGAATACTTTTCCTATTTTACTATAATTCCAAGAATTTTCCATGGCATTATTACTTTCAAAACCATATTCAATTTCAAAAATTTTGACACATAAATTCGATTTAAAACGCTAAGATGTCAGCGCCACGAATAAAAATATATGTAAGCCGTACGAAACAATCATCTGATTTTTTCATAGAATAAAAAGACTGAAGATGTCTACTTCATTATATATCTTAATGTGCTGTAACATATTGGTTCCCCGAGTCTTCTAATATTGCGATTACTTTTTTATATAAACTTTGTAGTAGTATAAAATAAAATTTCCAAAAGCTTATTTCTCTGAAATATGTATAAATGTAAGGGTGTCTTTGCGTCGCTCTGAAATAATTATCTTATGCTTTTTCAATCATAATAATGTCGTAACAACTAATATTGTTCTGAATATCATTCTGAATTGTATTATTACTCAATCAAATGAGTACTTCCGATACAACATGGTTTATTAATTTCCTGGAACGCCATGCAAGCAAGGTTTGCTGTGTAGTATTCATTATTATTGATCAAAACAGTCACTGACAAACACCCACTTACCTTCATGTCAAAAATATTATTAGAAAACTTTCTTATATTAAAATTGTAAAAGATTTTGAAGAAACTATCATATACTTTCTGTCTATTTTGTTTCTTGATTAATCAAAAATAATATTCGTTGAAGGATATACGAGCATGAAAGATATTTTCTGATTGACTGTAATTAAAATACGTTTTAATGAATTCTGAAAATTTGAGGAAGAATCATCCAATTTCGAAAAAATGAAATAATGAAATTAAAAGTTATGACCTTAATAAAGAGAAAAACTACAGTTTCGACCGACTTCATTAAGAATATCTAAAAGGTCATTTGATTGCAAATGTTTTGATTTATGTTTCAAGAAAATCTGAGGGAGAAAGGTCAGAGGTACTTTAAATTTTGGGAATTTCACTTGTTAAAATATGTAATACTAAAAATTTAGTTTAGGTACTAACCATTGGGTATTACAAAAACTAAACTAGTCATCGAAAAATTTTGTACTTTTAGTCCAAATTCTTCAAGTTTATCATCAAAGTTGAAAATTTGATTAAAAAAATTTTAGTTCTTTTATTACCCTGTCCATATATCCAACACATACATATTTTTTCAACACCCCAAGTAAAATTATAAATTAAATATGTATGAAAGCAGGCACATATCTTCCTTAATGGTGACAATTTTCGGAACTAAAATGATGTATGGGTTGCTTGCTTATATTTAAGGAAAATTATTCATCATCTATTCTAACTATAAATTCACTAGCATTTTCGTTACATCATTAATTCTGCAATATAAATTCAGTACATTCAGAATCACAAAAATATTCTCAATCCACTTTCCTGCCTTTATATGGAAGGCAATCAAAGTATACTTTTTTTTTTTATAAATTCATTAATGAAAGAGACTTCTATTTTGAAAAATATGGATTCGATCGACATATAAATTCGGTTTTTAGAAATGTGAATAATTTAATTAGGAACGACTTGCGAGAAATTTTGATTATTACATTTAAATTTTCTAAAATAATAAATTTCTAAAATTAAAAATTAATTATTTATACCAAAAATATAATAGATCATACCGGGTGTACTACGACTACTGTCGCTCTTTTTTCTTTTTGAATTTAAATTATTACTTTTATATTTTTATTTTATAGTATATTGTATGGCAAGGGGTGTAAAATAAAACAATTTTTGACGCGAGATCGCATCATCCAAATTCTGAAATCATGTTTCATGTCGTGCAGTTGCTTTAGTTTTCATAAAACCTGTATTGAAATTTCCAGTTTCAATGCCTGTGAGCCAATTGTAGACCGTAATCTTTTTTTTTCAAGAAGAAAGGTGAAATACCATAAAAGTGTCAAAGGTGAAACATTTGATTGGATGTTATTATGGCATGGGAAATCAAAGGTACAATATCCTTTCTCGAAGAAGAATGAAATTTGCGGAGCTCCATACTGACTATAAACTGTTTTTTATGTATCGCATGTTGTTAAAAATAGAATGAAATTTTGATTTTGTTTTTAGGGATGAAAACAATAAAGCCCTAGCCGATCATATTGGAAATTCCGTATCGCCCTTGTGGAATTTATTAGTAGTGTATATCCATACATCATATTATATTTGCATACTAATAAAAAGGACTACTGGTGATGTTGTTGTCCAGTTAGTTGCTATCATCAAAAGTCTCTGCTTATATAAATTGTGAATAGTGAAACAGGTCTGACATTTTGTTGAATTTTCTTATAGATGGGTAGGTACTATATACGATGTTTGTTGTGACATACAGATTTCATTCAAATTGAATACATTTCACAATACATAAATATATCTTTTCACACACACAAATCATAATAATAATAGTATTCACACCAATTTAACAAAGGTATTTTGTTTGCTACGATGATGGTGAAAATCAAATAACACTGGTTATCATGAAAAGTGAGACATATAGTCAAACAAAATGATAATGGAAGAGCCAGACCAAAAGAATTCTTTGAATTTACTGAAGCTAAAAATTGTTATACTGATTGTATTTATTTATTTATGGCATAAATAACAGTTAAATGAATCAGTCAGCTAAATGTGAAAACAGAGCTGGTCAGTCAGTATGTACAATAAATAAATAAGTACAATAAATAATGTATGTACAATAAATAAATAAGATTAAGTAGGTACTTAATTGTATATTAACCATAAATAAGATGGTCAGACAACCATATTGTGGAACAACTGCCATCAGTTAGTGAAAATCAAAAAAAATATTTTATTTATATATTGTACATACATTGAGGAGGGCTGACCAGCTCTGTTCAAAAATTTCACTGACAAACTAACATAACTGTTATTTATATGCAACATGCAATCTGTATAACAATTTTCAGCTTAATAGATTCATTCAAATACTAAGGCAATCTTAACCGATTTGATAGCATATATGTGACACCTGTTCTACCGTTCGCTTGACTGGCTGTAGTAGGTATATGGGTGTACAAAACTACTATAACCAATCGTCAAATGATCAACTTTAGTAAATACAGAGAATTTATTCAGAAGAAGACAGCTATGTATACTTCTTAACCGTTATTTCAGAATTTTTCAGAATAATTGCGCAGCAAGCCTAAAATGGATGAATTTTTATAGAAAATGGTATTCAAATAAGAATATAATTGATTAACAAATAAATAATTATTTGCTTCGACACGACACTGAAAAAAGCAGGAACCTATTTTCTTTAAGACTAAAATAGGTCTCATCACTACATAAAAATGTACAGATGATGCTGTAAAATTTCATTTAAAATTCTGTTCGTATCTGTCTGCTACTTTGTGTACATAATACACTATTTATTTACTTAATAAATACATGATGAACGTTGCATAAATAGCTTTAGTTTAAATTCATAACCCATAGAATTCACTTCGGTGATTCGTCCTTTTGCAATAATTGTTTACATAAACTGCTTGACTATCAAATTGTTATTACTATTATTTTTATTTTGCGAAATATTTAGGTTCACTATGTAAAAAAACCGTTACAAATGCTTTCATCAAGATTTATTTTAAAATAAATGTATTTTCCTAGATAACATGTAGCACTAGTTTTGAGCCAATGATGGAACTACTAGTGTTTGCGAATGTTATATTCCAAAGTTCGTGAATGTACAGAATTAGAGCGTATATAAAAGGCGTTAAAAATGGTTGAAAATTAATGAAAAAAGAAAGGGGTCAAATCAACATGGATAACAGATAATATCAACAATTTGTGGTTAGCGTTACAACCATGAATATAATTTTTTTTTTTTGGTAAATATTGTAGTAGTGTTTTTTTAATTAATGTTTCTAAGTTTTTAATAAACATTCTTCAGTCCACGGCTTTCTAAACTATAATTCACTGAAAATGTGATAAATTTTATGAGGGTGCATCCCCCAATAATAAATATTGTGTACGGTTTTAAAAAATTAAATCAGATCTACATTAGTTCCTTAAGTTAGGTAAGTGTGCACTAAGAAAGGATTTTCGGAAATTAATCCATCAAGGAGTTAAAATTGAGTCGTTTTTTGTACTTTTTGGGTCAAAATTACCTTATATACTGAGTTTTATCGAAATTGGAGATTTAAAAAAATTCTCGATTTTTTGCAATTTTTTTAAGGGGTACCCTTTGAAACATCGAGAAAATCGCAAAAAAATTTTTGTCTTGGAATTTGATGAAACTTGGTGGATGGGGTAATTTTGATCCAAAAAGTATAAAAGTTCGGTTAATTTTACGATTGGATGCAGAGTTTCTAAGATATCGCCATATTTGGATCGATTTTAGTCCGTATCTCAAAAACTATTCGGCCAGTCATCAAATGCACCCGATTTTTGTACTTTTTGGGTCAAAATTACCTTATATACTAATTTTTATCAAAATTGAAGATACAAAAATTTTTTCGATTTTTTGCGATTTTTTTAAGGGTGTACCCCTTTGAAAAATCGAGAAAATCGCAAAACAAATTTTTTGTCTTGGAATTTGATGAAACTTGGTGGATGGGGTAATTTTGATCCAAAAAGTATAAAAATCCGGTTAATTTTACGATTGGATGCAGAGTTTCTAAGATATCGCAATATTTTGATCGATTTTAGTCCGTATCTCAAAAACTATTCGACCAGTCATTAAATGCATCCGATTTTTGTACTTTTTGGGTCAAAATTACCTTATATACTAATTTTTATCAAAATTGAAGATACAAAAATTTTGTCGATTTTTTGCGATTTTTTTAAGGGTGTACCCCTTTGAAAAATCGAGAAAATCGCAAAACAAATTTTTTGTCTTGGAATTTGATGAAACTTGGTGGATGGGGTAATTTTGATCCAAAAAGTATAAAAATCCGCTTAATTTTACGATTGGATGCAGAGTTTCTAAGATATCGCAATATTTTGATCGATTTTAGTCCGTATCTCAAAAACTATTCGACCAGTCATTAAATGCATCCGATTTTTGTACTTTTTGGGTCAAAATTACCTTATATACTAAGTTTTATCAAAATTGAAGATACAAAACATTTCTCGATTTTTTGCAGTTTTTTTAAGGGATAATTAAAAACTTTATTTTCAAAAATAAAAAAATATTTTTTTTATTTTCAAAAAAGAGTATATTTACGAAAAAAAGTTTTAAATCAAAGTTGTTTATTTTTTTATATGAAACATTTTTTATGTTACTCATTTATGAACTTTATCTCACTTTTTATATCTCATTTCGTTTTTGAGTTATCATGATCACAGACAGACAAACAGAGGGACAGACAGAAATGGATTCATTCTTTGTTTAAATCAACACCTATACCAAGATTTTGTTCGCAGCATCAATATTTTTAAGCGTTACAACTTTGGGATTAAACTTAGAATACCTTAATTTATTTCATATATCGATGCTGCTTAAATTTTATACATGGTTTAAAATTAAAACGCAGTAGCATTTTTTACGAAATTTTCTACTGCTAACACAACACATACAGCTCACTCGAAAAGTAAACGAAATGAAATATAAAGTTTAAATATAAAAACGATAATAATTAATTTCATATTTAGATATAACATTTACTAATTGTTTTGGTGTTATGACATAAGACCTAATTAAAGTTTTAATTAATATAATTGAAAATAAATTAAGAAATGATTGAAATATTATTATTATTATTATATAAGTCATTATACCTACAACTAACATTTGATGCCGTGTGGGGTATGGTATACGTTCAAAACTGGAAGTTCCTATTTATATAAAATAATAAATTTAAAATTAATTTTATGAGTTGAAGTGATATCATTTTAATTGAGAAAACTGTCAAAGATATTATATATAATAATATACTTACTTTTCCCAGTATTTCCTTCAACCATAACATACATATATCTCTATATATTATAAATGCGAAAGTAAGCATGTTTGTTTGTTTGTTTGTTACGCTTTAACGCTAAAACTAGCGAATGGTTTCGAATGAAACTGTACAGCAATATAGCTCATACCTCAAAATAACACATGAGATATAATTTATAAAGATATTTAATAAAAAATAAAAAAAAAATTAAAAAATTATTTTATTTTACATTACCATAAATTACAGATTTCTATAAAAATAGTCCATATAAAATATTTCACGGCCATCTTTTCTGATATACTCAATGAAAAATTACATTACATTACATTATACATTTAAAAAAATAGAAAACCATACATATATTTTACCTGTGTAAAACAATCCTTATCATTATTTCGAGTGTTATGGAAAGGGCATAAGTGAGAGCAATTTTTATCAATCTTTGCTTTTAAGCCCAGCAAAGCGGGTGGGTGTCACTCTAGTATATTATAAGTGCGAAAGTAAACATGTTTGTTTGTTTGTTTGTTTGTTTGTTTGTTTTTTTTTTTTGTTATAACGCTTTCACGCTAACACTAGCATCCGAATAATACATGAACTATAATTTATAAAGATATATTAAAAAAATAAAAAATAGAAAAATAAAATTTAATCTGACATTTACTATTTAAAATTTTTACAGAAATCTGTAAGTTATGGTTTAAAATGAGGATTGTAGATGGAAAGATCTATAATCATCATTTTGAACTATAAATTAAGGTATTATGTAAAAATTTAAAAAAAGTAAATGTCAAACCAAATTCATGTTCAATGAATTATGACTATTTTGCATTTAATAAAATTGAAAACTGTGCACATCAAGAGAGGTGGAGACTATAAAGCGATGTTTTTTACTTTAAAGCCCAGTGAAACTGGCGGGTATCATTCTAGTAATAATATACTTTTCTCCAGTATTTCTTTCAACCATAACATCGAATAATAATAATAACGAAGAATTGTAGTTGCAAAAGCACAAAACTTTTTATTAAAATTAATTAAAATATGAATGGCATACTTATGGAGAGAGGCAAGTCATATTTCTTTCTGTGTGATTTCCACACAAACAACTAAGTTTTCATCCTCATTTCTCAATTGATTTCAAATTCAACAAGTGAAAACAAACAATTGACTGAGTTAATTGTTGAAATACCATGTATAGGCAGTGTTGATAAGTCACATTTCACATACATACATATCTGACATATTTAACTGATATTCTCATATAATGCGCAAGTGTTGATGCGCAATCGTTTTTTTTGACGTCATGTAAATAACAAAAGATATTCATTCACTTTGATATTCCTATATTAATACATACTATAAAATTTGTACCTAATTAACGCCCTCGTGGGTAAACAGTGATGTTTACAAAAAAATGTTTCAAACAAAAGTTGTTTATTTTTTTGTAAGGAACATTTTTTAGATTTAAACTTTTATTCTATCTCTAACGGTTTACAAGATGGGTACTACGGACCCATGACCCAATTGACCCATGTTGCTCATTTACGAACTTGACCTCACTTTTTACGTCCTAAGCACGCTGTAAAAATTTCAGCTTGATATCTCTTTTCGTTTTTGAGTAATCGTGACCACAGACGGACGGCCGGACGGCCGGACGGACGGACAACCGGAAATGGATTAATTAGGTGATTTTATGAACACCTATACCAATTTTTTTTTTGTAGCATCAGTATTTTTAGGCGTTACAAACTTGGGACTAAACTTATAATACTATGTATATTTCATATATACATGGTATAAAAATTAAGTAGGTATTATTTGTAGGTATTTACTATGTAGGACATACTATTATTATATATGTATGAAATTATAAAAGTTTAAAAAATATATTTAAATATTTAATCAAATTTATACGATCACATCCAAAGTCATTTTTCTTTTTCGTGGCTCATAATTTTCCAAGTCTCTGTTAAAGCATTGTCCAGTAAAATTTTGATATCGTTCCTTAGTATGAAATTGGGATAGAGCTATCCGAGGGAGAGTTAGACCAATCAATAACGTGTTTTTTAGGTAATCACTACATTGTATAAAACAAAGTCGCTTCTCACTATCTGTACCTATTATTTCCCCATTTATTCTTAGATCTTTAAAACTACGCAACGGATTTTGGTTTTTCTAATACATAGAGTGATTTAAGAGAAAGTTTTTATGTATAACTCATGCATAATCTGGTAGAGGGTTTGAAATAGGGGTTAAAAGGGATGTGCTTCAAAAACTTTCAACAATCGCTTTTAAAATCCAAAATCTTTAACGATGGGAGTAGTAATGACCTTATTTTTCACAATTTCAAATAGCCTATAGTAATTTGATTTGAGATTTTATTAATTCATTTTTTTGAGCTAGTTTTCTAACTTTCTAGACAGAAACCCTGCAATAAATTAGTAATGTCCTTGAATAGAACTTTAAAATCATCGAAGTATTTTAATGCAATATAAGGGTATGATAGATGTTAGGTAGATACATTTACCTTCTTTCTATACCTTCACTAATACTTTATACCTTTACAAAAGTTATCTCTACCGAGTAACTCAACATGGGTATATATTATACATAATCGGATCTCCATTTAAAATGATAGAGTTTAAAAAATAAATTAAACAACTTGTGTCTAAGACATCAGGATTTTTGTAAAGAATATTTTATGTCAATTTGTATGATATTTGATACCAGTTAAATACAATCTACAGCATTATTGGGAGGCTCATGTGCGAAACACAATTTTACCATACTCGACAACATAAAGGTGTTTTAAGATTTTTTAACATTACTTTTATCAATGAAATATTTATCTACGCCCGTGAGATAAGAGGTAGTTTCCTCACTCAGTTTGCACAGGAAAAAAAGTTCATTACCCCCCTAGTGCAGCAATGAATTCATTACCACACTCAAAATTACTGATGTAAACTAACAACAAGCTACTATAGTAACTTTTTTAATTTCTATTTTTCTCAATAAGTTATGACAAATTTTTAACCCTTGCACTGCAAAATGAGGTGTTAAGTTTGACTGCTATGTGTGTGTGTCTGTCTGTAGCATCGTAGCGCCCAAACGAATGAACCGATTTTAATTTTTTTTGGTTTCGTTTGAAAGGTAATTTAACGGTGAGTGTTCCCTAGCTAAGTGCGAGCTTAGGGTTTCGTACCCGAAAAAACTAAAAAATTGGCAACGATCTTCAAAATGCTTTAAGGAAAAACGAAATTTAATGAAGAGAGTGTTCTTTTATACGTTTCAAGTGCGAGTTTAGGGTTCTATACCTGAAAAATTTGTCGGGGGTTTTTTAAATTTTGTAAAGTTAACTTGTAAATAATAATCATTGTTCATTTTCACATTTTAGAGGCGCAGATAATGTTTCGTGCGATATACGTGTGATAACGCATTATTAACGTACTTATGCGATTGTGTTGCTAATTTCGCAGCAAATTTTACCTTAAAATGAATTTTTTTTTTTACTCAATTCTTTTTGCATGACTACTATCTACAATACTTTACCTATATAATTTGAATATGAAAAAATAAAACAGTTTATGTATCTTATGTATCGAGTTTAAGTTCGATCATTTTAAATGGCATACCCGATACATACAAAGCTGTAGTTGCCTAGTCACTACTACCCATATAACTTACGTTCGAATACAGACCACTATTATTATTGGGTAAGAAAGTAATAATATCTGCTACACAAACATAGTAAAAGGATGCTGGTTTGAACCCAACTAATTTATGATATAACTTTCTATAAAGTTTTAGGGTCCACTACCTTATACTTTACTATTATACATTTACTTGTGTTATAGAGGTACCTACCGTTCGAGTTCGTTCCTATATATAAATAGCATTATGATGATATAAAGTCAGTTATACTTCTTTCTTCTTATACTTGTTATGTTTCCTTTCATATGTGAGTTTAGTTAGTTCTTACTTTACCTTATATAGGGTACACAGAGTTCATCAAACATTACAAATAAAACACGAAGTTTTTCTTACGTGCGACTTCAGATACGGAACTACAGAAGAGAGATTGATTGATAACTGAATATTTTTATCTTATCGGTAACACAATGTCTAGAAAATATGACAGGAAAAAAATTAATTTCTGTGTCTCATATTCAATACTAATTTTATAATAATGGATCTTATATGGTCACTATTCGTTGTGTGCGTAGTCATGGTAGGGGCAATAAAATCGATGCCAGCGCTTCCAGTGAACAACTTTGGCGTTAAAGGAGGCTGTTATGACTAATTTTCAGTTCTTTACATGTTAATGTTATAGAAATGTCAAATTAAAATTATTGAAAAACACGAATTAATTAAACTTAATTCATTAAAAATTGTGAAAATAAGAAATCAAATTGCACAAATATTATTTTTCAAATGTAAATTATTGTAATTACTTATTTAAATTTGTGAGACAATAATATTAAATTTTCAATGTAAGTCTTAAATGCAATCTATACAATTATATATGCATCCATACAATTCTATAATTAAAGTAGTTTATCGTTACCATGGAAACGAAACTCACACACGGAGCGAATATATAAAAGACAAACGTAAAGGCTTTTCATTGCAAAATCATATTCCTATCTCATTTTAGTGTAAGGTATTTAAATCCGTTTTTATCATGAAATTGGCAAAATCTCTTTGATTTAAATCACAGGTTTCTATTTTTATGAGAAGAAAGGAAGCAAAATAGGTTTCCTCATAGTAACCAGATATTATGAATTTTTCGAAGTAAATACTAGTTACCTGTTAAATAGACTGCGGGATGAAAGATGGATACGTGCGTGCAATATCGCAAGGAATCCCGCTCAATCGAAAAAGAAAATAAGGGAGACACAGATACGGTGGCGAGATGATTTTGACAATTTTGCGGGCAAGTTTTGGACGATGGCCTGTCAAAATCGGAAATGGAAAATTTTGGACAGGCCTATTTATGGGAGGCCTATGGAAATAACTTTGAAGCAAATAAACGGCTTATTATTATTAAAATTATAGATATAATATGGCTCTTATTTATTTTTTAATCGATCCTTCCTCCAAACAATAAAAAATCTCACTTCAACTCCGACCCTAAAGTCGATTTTTGAAATTTACTTCACGTAGGTATTTGGCTCTCGTAGGTATTATTAGCTCAATTAATGCGTAACAAATAAATCTTCCAATACTACGAAAACTAACCAAGATATATGTGGGCTTAACAAAATTCATAATCAAAAGTGAAACAAACAAGGACTTTTCATCAGTGCGATAGATATAATACCCAAAAAAAATTTGAAAACTATATTAAAATTGGTTGAAATTGGATAAGTTATAAGCATTCAAAGATTGTTGCCCGCCTCTTTCTTGCAAAACAGAGTTTTATATGTAATCTCTATGCCGATACCGTGCAATGACGTTACTATTCTATATCTTATATTTTGCATGTTTCGAAAGATTTTCAAAAATCAACTTTACTTTTCTCCGTGCAGTGAAAATTCTTTACATGATGTTATAAAATAAATTTAGGCATCATCCCCATTATAAATAAATTCCCTGTATCTTTTCTGTACAATAATAGTTGTAGTACCATACGTAATTTTTAAACCACTTGCATATTATATCTACCTAAGAAACCTATGTAGGATATTATTATTTTAACCTTCTTGTAATAAATAACCAAATATTATTTTGGTCTAGCATTTATTTAGTGCAGGAAGGGGAAACTATTTGGTCCACATACCAAATTGATTTTATATGATAATATCAGCCTTGAAAATATTAGCATGTATTGTTATAGAAAATTTTTTACAAATGGAAGCACATTTTCAATATTGATGGTCTAAATACTTTTTTTAAATACAGCTTACATTGGTATTGAATGTATCATATATGGTTGCCTGATGTTGACTTTGCCTTATTACGTATTAAAATGTAAAACTTGATACCATGACAAAATTTTAAAGTGAAATTAAAATTGATTGAAAAACGAAGAAATTATATACATTTAAATATTGTTCTTTTAGCAAAACAAATTTTTGTATGTATTTTATATTTATCTCTATGATGATATCGGACAATGACGTCTCTAAACTATATCTTCTTCTTCTTGGTGTAGTGAAAAATCTTCACCTGAGGTGATAAAAAACTTTTAAATAATTAACTGTAAATTAATTATTTTCTTAGCTATAAAGTAACGGTTCTGGATTTCCATTTATTTTCTTCATTGGCGCAATACTATCATCTGAAGTTTTGCGAATTATCACATTATAAAAGTGAAAATTACTGAAAAATATTTGGCAACTAGGAATTCCAGGTTAAAAAAGATTATTTTTTTATAACTTACGCAGATAAATATTGATTTTGGAATATTTCAATAGTGATCATTTTTCTATTCTACTGGGATTGTTGCTTACCTGAAACAAAAATTATAATTAATAATAAATGAATAGTATGTTACAGTCAAATTATAAATAAAATTATTTATTGGATTTTCCAGCTTATGAAAGACTTATTGCATACAATAAGGGGAGTTCGGGATACTCTACCAGGATACAGAAAATAGCTACTGTTCATGAAATTTTTCTGTATTAGTAGTCCCTCCCCACACGAGTTTTCTCGAAAATTGTAAATTTTGCCTAAGTTCCTGTATTTTCTACATTTTTACAATAGTTGTTGAGAAAGTTTATCCTAATTGAAAACTTTTGAATAATTTTTCGCTGCCTTTGTAGCTGAATTTGTCTTGAGCATTCTAGATTAAATGTCAATCTGTAGACATAAACTAGCAATGCTTACAGAGAAGAGTAAGAGAAAAATAACAAAACCTGGTTTTCATAGAAAATGGATAATATTGTCCATCTGACTGTTGTTTTCAATTCGCTCTAAGTTTTCTCAAGAAATATTATCGATATTATAAAACATAAGGATATTTTAACCTTGGGAAAAATTTAAAATTTTCGGCAAACCTTGTATATGATTCCAAAAAATTGATCTGCTTATTTCATATTGTGTTCAAGACCATGCAGGAATTTTTATCAAGAATACCTTTTTTCCATAAAAATATAATAAAAAAGTTTTCTTTTATTTTATCGACTTAATTGGACACTCTATATGCAACTTTTTTTGCTCAAAAAAAGTCACCATCGGATAAACTAGAAAGTATAAACAGAACCGTTTTCAGGAAACGAAACGAAAACTATTAAAATCAATAATAGTATACAAGGTCGTAAGTATGGGGCGATATACGATACAGTCTTTGAAAGACGATATGAACATAACATTTAAAGATAAAAAGTTTTCATCATTATCAAAAGCCACAGAAACGATTTCTAAGTGAACAATTATTGTTGAATGATCGGTCAAAAGTCACCATATTTTTTGTTTGTTTGGGTAAGTACAGTTTCATTCAATTTAATCAAAGAAAGCTTATGATATAGGTGTAGCCATGATTTGCTTCTCATAGAACATGATATTAATTAGTTCCCGTCCTGATGTACAATATGGATATTTTTACTTATGGTCCATTGAAATGCTTTTTTTGCTTAATAACTTTTTTTCTTGTCATTTTATCATAAAATTAGGTCAGAGCAATATTATACAGAATACGTTTATGAACAGTTCCCGCAAATTTTATTAATTTTTGTTAATTCTTAACGTAGATACAGCGATCCAATATCTTCGACTTAATCATATTATTAATCAGTTATTAAATAGAATAGCTCTAGCTATCCCATTCTACTCTTCTTCGATGGTCCAGGTTGTCGTTCAGATTCTCCAAGTTGTGGCTCAGATTCCCCAGGTTGTGGCTCAGATTGTAATTCAACATCGAATATGTAGGTTTGAGGAATGACAGGAGTTAAAGTCGGAAACCAAAGAAACAATCGTTTTGCTTTTTGTTTGATTTCAGAAAGCTCGCTAAGAATTTGCAACGCCTGTTTTGAATTGCACTGTACTCACTACTATACAAGTATTTTTACCTACATATGTACAAATTTAATATTATATTATATTACTCTACCTCGAGAACTTTCAACTTACCAAAATTCTTGCCAATACAAATAAAAATCATTCTTTGAAAAAGAAAAAGGTATAGAAGAATAAAAGATCAGAGTAAAAAAATACTTTCTTTTATTCTGATATTATATACATTTGTTGATATGTTATTGGAAATTTGGAGTGTTTTCTTCTTACAATTGTATACGGGAAAATATTAAGAATTTACAAAGACTTTTTTTTCTTTCAACATGAAAATGTTATTACAATTCAGAGAAAAGGAATGGAAAAAATGTTTTTTATTAAATACTTTAAAACATATCATATGGGAGTTTTAAGAAGCTAAAGAAATTAACAGCCTTTCTTTTATCAGAATTTTTTAAACTAGATTGGGAATATGATACTTACGGATTATTTCATCATGTTTTAATCACTTTTAAAAAATATATTTTCAGTTTTATATCGTTAAAGCCAAAAGTAAGTTTTTTAATTAACATGAAATATTAAAGTAATTATTTTTATAATACGACGTAAAAACGTATTCGAACAAAATTTTATTACAAATTATTTAAAAAATCAATATTGAAGGTTTCTCATTAATATTGCAAAATAATTTAAGGTCTGATTTCTTTTCTAAAAATAAGGATTTTTGGAATTGCTATTTCGAATTTTTGATTACATCTTTCGTATTCGTAATTTTACTAACAATTGTTTATATGAATTTTTTATCATTATCTCTTTGAGAGGCTCTCGCTTTAAATTATTTTAGCACTGTAATATCCAAAGAATGGTAACGATAATTGCTGTTGCTATAAAAAAAAATCCAAAAACCAATTTAATTTATACTAAAAATACATAGCCAAACATCTGTTATTGAAATGGGACGTCAATCAAATCATTTACTAGAACTCCTTCAAACAATAGTTTGAGCATACTCCGATTTATATACCCGGGGCACCACTAAATTATTTTTAAAAAATTTTATAAAAAAACAAATGATAAATGGCCATTTGTGATAAAACTGTGCTTTAATTATTTGCGAAAGAGGCACTCCGATATACACACTTAAAAATAGTTTGTAACTATGTTTTTGGATTTAAGGCTCTTAAAACGTAAAACATAAAATATCGAAGAATAACAAAATATTCAAGAATAACATGCTTCATCTGATAGAGAGATAAACGGTCTCGAAATGTCTTAAACAATAATACAATCCTTCCCAAAAATATAGATAAAAAAATTTTGAATCCCATGTTGGTGTTAGGTTTATAATCTTAAATAATAACATAACAAATATACACATGTAACGAGCAAATTAATTAAAGTGTTTAGAAATAAACTGACTCTATATGTGTCTAATAATTATCATTGCTGGTAGAGAAAGGTAAATGTTTAAATTCCAAAGTAGATAGATATTATCTAAAATATTAAATTTACTGTTAAGTAATCCAAAAGGAAATTTTACATTGCACAACAATATTCAAAATATAATATTTGTCATTTAAAGTTAATTAACTTATATCACTATCAGCCATTCCTACAACTGAACAAATTGTTGAAATTGTAGGTATTAAAGTACAGACCTGTCACATGTAATAATTAGATCTACAAAATGCTCCAGAAGATTATGGACACATTGTAGGTAAGAACAAAAGATTTTTAACCCAAAGTGGGCATCTTTAAGAGACCTTACATTAGACTATACCATCCAGGGTCATCTAAAAGCCAACTTGAGTATGTGACTGATAAGAAAAAGAAAATCATTTTCAGAGGAAAAAAACTTTTCTTTTAAAATGATCAAAAATTTTTGTGTAAATTATTGTTTCAAAAAGCAAAAAGGATTTAATTAAAATCGAAATAAGTTCGTATAAAATGTTGGTTATTTTAGAAAGAACAACTTTCAAACTTTTCTTAATGAGATTTTTTATAAATCGTCATTTTGAACTAGAGTTGATCTATCATTGACGTTGAAGATCAAATTCAAGCTGTTTTTGTGATACCTTACTTTAAGCCTAAAAAGTTTTCTGCATTTTACTTATCCGACATATTTATTATTAGAGGGTGGCTAAAGATATATAGAGCTCACTGTATAGTACCCTACCTCTATTGTATTAATTGTTTTGGTAGGTATTCTCTCTATGTAGACATTTATGAAAATTAAATATAAGATGGTTTTGGAAATGTTGAATTTTCATGGCCATAATGTCCTGCTTTTAGATATACAGAAGGGAGAATATACATAATTATTATTTTACACGATGTTATTATAATGAGAATTCTTCAGTTGAAGTCATAAAAAATCTAGCCCTCCTTTGTAGTAAGCACAGCTAAAATAATAAAATGGTTACATGTCTTTAATAATAAGTAAGTTTTAATAAATTTTTTTAAACAATACACCCACAGAATGAATACTTTTATATTTCAATAGTTATTTCGAAATATTTCATTATATATTAAATGAACCTCCTTGATGCAAAGCTTCAGGAAAATTATCGATAATTCGATTATAACAAATTTAAATTAAACACAATGTACAACAAATTAAAACTGCATACCTATTATATGGAATTAACAGTAGAATTTATAGTTTTTGGCTTATCAAGCACCAATTCTTCAAGTGATATAATGCTTGTTAAATTTGAATTATTTGATATAGCAATATCTCTTTCTCTCTCTTTGTTTTAATTACTATTTTAGTAAAATTAGTTTATGCTATGTTCAGAATAAATCTGTTTATTCGTAATTTCCAAATAACCTGCACGAATAATTTGATCGCGGAGGGTAATCGCTGTTATTTTGATATGTTGAGTTTAAGGTTCGCTGATCAATTTTTCAAACGGTGTCAACTCTTTTCCATTGTGTAACTGAATGACTTCGTCCTAAATGGATTTCTATTTTTGTGTTTGACGTCGTTTATTGTAGCCATCATATTACTGTTTTCTATACATGCTAGATACTTATGGTTTTAAATATACAAACCGCTATATCCAACACAACAAAAAACGAATGGTTTGATGTTTCAAAACTTCTAATTTTCCAAAAAACATATCCTCAAAAACTCATTTTTAAACATGCCCGGGGAAAGTAGGTTTTTAAGTAGATATTTTGTATAAAAATCTACTGATTTTTCACATTGACTTTTAGATCTTGGAGCAAGGTTAAATTCAAGATACTTAAAAAAACTCTCTCTGTGGCCATAAGGATTTTTGTTTGAAAATTTCTTAAAGATTTTTCAAATTATCGATTAAAATTATTTTTAAAATGAAACTTTCTAGTTTAAAGTATTCGTCATTTCAAAATTTAGATTTGAGAGCAAGGTGAGCTTCAAGGTGCTTAAAAAAAGTCTCATTGTGTGCATAAGGATTATGCTTGAAAATTTTTATGAATTTTAGTTAATTTTACAAATTTTTCACTTTATGCTCTTGATGTATTATAATGGCAACATTTCGAAATGAAATGAATAAAGTAATCAATAGAAGCCAAAAAAGCTAATTATCTTGTTGTACCTTGTATTCAACAGCATAATATAATATGGAAATGTTTACCTGACCGGAGCCGGCAACTAATATTTTCAAGTAGTATTTCCGATATTCTGAAATTTCGAGATGTCGAAATTCCGGTAACACCAGAGATTTGAATCATTACCAGCAGATTGGCTGTGGTAGTAAAAGTAGTCATATATATTCTTAGATATATTCTTTGTGACTTATACTTAGATATATTAGGTTAGGTTATATTGGCTGTCCACGAAGGACAAACTTAGGCTATAGAGCACCTTGTGATACCATATATGTGTTTTACCACCTTTCCGCTGATAATTTCATTTATCAGCTCCTCAATTTCAGAGTCTAAGTGCACCTCCTTCATGCATATAACATACACTACACCAGCTCATATTTCACTAACACATATAATATGATCATATACCTCGAGAAAGGCTGATCGAAACCTAATTTTATGCATTTCAAATATCGATTACATTAAGTACATACAAATATTGCGTGTATTTTTTTCTATGAATTAATAAAACTAATAGATTTAGGTTAAAAATAAATATTAAATAATAAAACAAGCAGCAATTTTACATTATTTTGGAGCATAAATATTAATCCGCTTGTTAGAATTGCCGGCACTAACATTAGTACTTAAACTTAAGTATTCCCGTAGTAACAACACTACTTGAAAATAAATATTCCTGGCGCTGGCTACGTAGATATTTCTATATATTGTTGTTATCTACCTGTATGCAATGCATATGTACTACATAATATAGAAACTAAAATTATTAATAATTAAAACCATTACAATTAAGAGTTTATTAATAATATTCGTAGTAATTATTTTAATTCGAATTTTAACATTTGGTATATATAATTATTTTCAAATTATACATATTTCAAATATTTCCGCCAGTTAATACGTTCATATACTAATGAATTAATTTACAAACTAACTAACTAACGTTTTAATAACCACTGTTTGTTCACACGTTAATGAAACAACATTTTGGACAGCATACTTATAATTGAGTTTGGAAAGTCAAGATGAATTCAAATTGGTCTAATTATTTCAAAGTTATTATTTAGGAGCGGTAGAACCTAGTGATTCAAGTTACATTTTGATGTTGGTGAGACAATAAAGAAAATACGTTTAAAATTCTAAGGAATGTACTATTTTTCACAGGTTTATATTTATGAAAATCTTTATGTGAATCTAAACTCAATCGCTTTCATTATGATCCGCAAATGTTACAGTAACACCGACTGATTGCATAAAGGCGTCTGTCTTGTCCTTGATTTGTTTCTTAGAGTCTTCCAGAATCAAAACGTATTAATCTTTGAAAATTCACGTTTCTGAATCAATTCCATTAGCCACTAGTCCTTCCCGCAATAGTTCAGCCAATGCACTTTTCCTTCCGGAGATATTAAGCTCCCTAATATCCAACTCATTTCTAAGTTGGACAACATTGAGGAGGTTCAAACTAGTCTATTTTTAGTTCACCTCACACTTCGATACCAAACTAAAACCCCTTGTTGGTTGTAGATTTGTTGCAATAAAAACACCACTAAGTGAATTCCATTAAAAGTTTGATATTCTTGATTTTTATTGCAAAGGTTTATTAGTTATTCCACACAAAATCAATTCACAATCTTGATTTCCAAATATAAAAAACTATTCAAAAACTATTCAGCACTGCCCTGTAGTATCCATCGCTTACATCAGTTTAAAGATGACCAGATTTTGAATTATAACTAAATTCGATGCATTTAACAGATATTATTGAAAGTGCATTTAAAATATTTTTGAAGCAATCGAATAACTTAAAAAACCAGTTTGGAAGTCAAGTTAAATTAAACTTGTTTGGGTACTTTTTTTCAATAATTTTTTTAGTTTAAGAACTTAAGAAAAGTGGCATGAATTCGAATACCTTCTCCTTCTTCGCTGATAAAGTGAATACATATTAAAATTTTTCATAATTTCATAAGTTTTTATGCTCACGACTCCAATAAAGCTATATTTTACTAAGCCTTGGAATTTAAACCAGACACAACTCGGGCCAAGTGGCTCATGTTACTTTATAGTTGTTCCAATATAACGTAAGGTTGATGAGTTATTATCAAAAATCGTTCAAAACCATGTATTTTATATAATACTACTCAAAATTAAAAATTCTTGAAAAAATTGCCCTGATTAAAGAAAATCATTCAAAATGAAAACTGTAACAAAATAATATTGATAAATAAGCGTAGGTAGACTTAAAATCACAAGAAAATTAAAATTAATAAAAAAAGATTAATTAAAGATTAACTAATTTTCCTCTTCTTTCTTGCTAACTTTCTAAATATTGTCAAAAACAAACTTCGCTTTGTTTTTTGTGTAAAATTTTTTTTTCTAGGTCATGTTTGACTCCTAGAAAGTAGGACATACATCGTTGCCATTGCATACAGCTCACGAAACAATAATATTAACCGCTAACGTATAAATAAACGTTTTCTTTAATTATACCAAATACAGATTATCAATCAATTATGAAAACATGTTATTAATTAAACTTACATTTCAATGAAATTGATTCTAAAATCTATAATGAAAATAATTATATTAATAATTTAATGATAAATTTTTGTTTAAGTGTTTAATACGATTTTCATGAATATTAAATCTAATATAAATGCATATTTGTTAATGGTACATAGCCAATGTTAATTATTTAGAAAAAGTCAAAAAGTACGCTTTATGACGCCCGAAAAATCATTTATTGTATTACGAGCTTAAAAATAACAGCGTTTTTGGTTATTATACGAAGAAAAAAAAAACTTTTAACAAAAAGAAAACCGATTTCAAAAGAAAAACTTTTTCAAAACAAGTTAATATGCACTCAAAGTAAAAAAATAACGATAATTTATTGTACTTAAAATTATTGTTATTTTTGTAGTCGGTATCAGCCAAAGAAACAACTCTGACAGAACAGTATGCTACATTAGCTTTTCTGACACCAACTCCAAAAATAACAATAATTTTAACTACATTAAATTATCGTTATTTTTTACTTATTAGTGCATATTAGTTTGTTTTGGAAAAGTTTTTCATTTGAAGTCGGTTTTCTTTTTGTTAAATGCTTTTTTTTTTATTTTGCGATTTTTAGTGAATCTGAAGTACACTAACTAATTTGTCACTAAAAAAAGAATAATCGAAATCGGTTGTGCGTGATATTGAGTTATTCGTCCTCTTGTCGTGCATATTTAATGCAAATTTATGATTTTCATGGTTTTCTCATGAATGCCGTTGTCAGAACTGGACCAAAATAAAATAGGACCACACGGGGAGCATCATCTTTCAAATAGATAAAGAATTATCAAAATCGGTTCACCCAGTCGAAAGTTCTGAGGTAACACACATAAATAAAATTTAAAAAAATAAAAAATAGTCGAATTGATAACCTCCGTTTTTGATCCGGTTAACGATTTATTTAAAAACGCAAAACTATTGTTTTCTGACAATTAAAAAAAAGTGTTTCACTGGTAACAAAATGGTGGTGATTTATCTATAGTTCAAAAATGCAAGTCTCAGGGTATTTAACAATAAAAATTTATTTATTCAGGTTACGGGGAATGGAACCCAATACTTTCATTTTTTCAAGTGTTCAATTTATACTTGACTTACAAATTTTATAATACATTACAAAATAAAATAATACAGAGCGCATAAAGGTCTCTGTAAGATGGAATATTTTATAATTTCGGTGTTGTTTGTAGTCGGTGTTAAAAGTGTTTGTATTAAAATGGGTAAGTAAGTAAGATTTAAGTTTTATTAAAGGTGTTATAGTCAAGTTTTCATATAAACACGCCGCTTACATACTAATATGTAATTAGGATAATTATTCAAAATGGATTTATGAATAGTCGAGGTGTATATAATAAAACCCCTTCATATTAAAATATGTATGTTTTGAATTTAATATACTTGGGTAGGTAAAGGTATGCCTCTTATAACATATTAAAATACATACCTACAGCGTATTTCGTGATTAATGAGGGGTTGAGGCAACAAAAAAAACTTAAAACTTGTTAGAGCATCGTTTAAAACTTGCTCTCTAGAAACCTTCAGTACCCTAAAAAAAAGTTTGATTGTACAATTTTGGATCGCTATATAGAATATTTATTTCTATTGTTAAGATACAATAAGATACATTTTCTTCATATTATCATACTGAGGCAAGAACAGTGCAATCCTTTTGGACCATGCCCATTAAGGTGAGTTATAGGTGAACTAATTTTTGAACTGGTGAAGACATAGAGGACCACCGTGAATTAAAAAGGTTTTCTTTATAAAAACACGAACATAGAAATCTACAAAAACTGTTGATAAATTTTGACCCCCAATTTTAATTATTAGTTATTTTATAAGGAAAAACTATCTAATATTAATTGTGCCTGAATGTTTGAGGTGCCTATGACATGTCTCCCTTTGACAAAGACAATTTTTAAGTTTATAAAAATCCATACCAAAATGTTCAACTTACGTTTCATAATCAAAACAATGTATAAAACACCACTTTTAAGTTGTTGTCTCTGTGAACGCAGGCTGTCTGTGGGTCGTTCCTTCGTAGGCAGTTTTATTTACCAAATAAAAGATGAAAACGATATCGAATTATCATCAATTACTGCGTAATAATGTACAGAAGTGTCGAAAAAACTGGCAAAAGCAGTGGGAAGAAATTGCGACGTTTCGGAATAAATGAAATATAAAACATAAAACTTTTCTTTTATTGTAACTGAAAATTTTTTGGTAAGTAATTACCCATCATCCACTAAATAGAAATATTTGTAAATATTGAATTTCATGAATTTTTATAGAAGTCGTGAATAATTAAGTAATATTGTAATGTTTAAGGTAGTTATGAAAAGTTATTTTCATAATTTTTACTGTGGGTCCTCAAGGGGATATATTTTAACAAAATGCATAATAAAGCCCACAAAAAAGCTTATCTTAATTTTAATCATATAAACTTGTTTTTTAATAATTTATTCACAGAAGTGAACTTTACTGCAGTTACAATTATTTATTACTAATGAAAAATATTTGTATTGTATTGTGAATGGCATACAATGTTTCGAAAAAGTAAATTTTAACATCAAGACAAACACAATGAGTTAGTTTTAGTAAAAATATTTTTAATTTAAACATAAAATTTTGAGTTTTTCATTGTAAGGATCGCCTAATGGCTGAAAGCAAAACAACGCTAAAGAATTATTTCATCTGGCACATCTAAAATAAGGATTGAATGATGAAACCTTTGGACGAAACATATTTTTTTGAAATACACCACTTGGATACAACATGCCTAACTCGAATGTATCTAAATGTAGAATAAATATGTTAAAGCTTGTATTAAACAAATGAAAACAAACAATTGACTGAGTTAATAGTTGAAATACCAATTAAAGACAGTCATGTAAGTAAAGAAAGATACAAAAATGATATTCCCATATAATACATACTATATAATGTTATTACCTTATTTGCGCCCTCACGGGTAAACAATGATGTTTGTGAAAAAGAATTTCAAACAAAAGTTGTTAATTTTTTTATAAGAAACATTTTTTAGATACAAAAAACTTTTTTTCTATCTCTAACGGTTTACAAGATGGGTTCTACGGATCCAAGACTCAATTGACCTATATTGCTCATTTACGAACTCAAATTCACTTTGTACGTTTTTGAGTTATCGCGTTAACGGACGGACAAACAACCGAAAATAGACTATTAAAGTGATTTTATGAACACCCATACCAAAATTTTGTTCGCACCATCAATATTTTAAAACGTGACATACTTGGGAATAAATTTAGTATACTTTGATATATTTCATATATACATGGTATAAAAATATATGTAAACCACTATAACCATAACGTAATTATAATTAAAGTCCTGGAAAAATTTTAAATTAAAAACTTATAAATATAATCCACGGTGTAGAAAGTATTAGTGAAGATACAAAAGTATTAAAATTGAAAAATAAAAATAACTGAATAGAATCTTCATTTTTTCAAAAAGACGGTTGGAGTAAACCAATACAGTTACAAATTCAGTATATTTTTAACGATGACATTTTTGACATAATAATAGGGTATTCCACTATTTTTGAAAAACTTCAAAATGTTGATTTTGCTAATATAAGGCGACCAAAAATTTATTTTGGAAAAATACACACGCTTTCTTGTCAAAAACTTATTATTAAATTTTAAACCTTTTTAAACTGTCAAATACGCGGGCATCCAATTTGATGACGTAATATGGGTATCACTATACGAAATAACACAAAAAAGTTTGACAGATATATTCATAGACATCTGATTATAATAAATATAAATACTTATTATCAATGTATATATTATACCCAGCTGTCTACACTCAACTAACTGATGATCTATGACTCATAATACCTTATTGGTCTAATATTCAAACGATTAACGAAAGTCATTTTGAAAATCTTACAAAATGTCCTTAGAAAGCTTTGAAACTAGCTCCGGCTATATCTAGCAGTATTTATATGACGTATGACTACAAGTAGAAGATAACAGATAAGTTATGTTATTAATATAAAATAAATAACCATATTTATTTTGATTCGCAAGATTGTGTGGGTTTGTGTGTGCACTGGTTATTGTGTCATGTAGGTAGTTAAGTATATCTACAAATAGATGTATACTTAGGTATATATGAGATTTAATAACCTACCGCAAGAGCTGTGGTAAACGCTTTGAGGTTTTGAATCAAGGTTTGTAACAGTATAGCCACGAGCCCACGTACTACACATTGTAGTAGGTTGTTTGGTATAGTTTTAGATATGTCTATATGTGTGTAGTCACATGAATAAATAGGGTTATATGAGAAATAATATACCATTTCTGAATATATTTCGATAAATTCAATTCATATACATACTGCTCTACCAAGTTTTCTACAGAAATTTGAAACCAAAGCACCTAAAGCTTTATTTTGGGAAACCTTTCATGCTTACGTCTTTCTCATACAGGCTGATCCAAAAATTAGTTGCGACTTTTATCTTAACGGCATTCAAATTAATAGTTGCAATTTTCTTGAGAGTTCTAGCCTATTCCAATTATAATATGCATTCAAGTTTATCTAGGAAAATAAAAAATTAAAAAAATTAAAGACCCATCTGCGTTAAATAAAATTTGAAAGGAAAGAAAATAGTCTAGTAGTTAACAATAATAATAATAATAATAATAATAATAATACTTTATTATTTCATAGAAAAATATACAAAATTTGTACATGAAAATTGTCAAAAAAAAAGAAAGAAAAGAACAGAGTAGATTTACATGTCCAAAAATTCACTGACACTATAATTGCATCTCTCCAGTAACAGCTGCTTGAGACTTACCTTGAACTTATGTTCGTCGCGGACTTGACGAATTTCAACTGGGATTTTGTTGTAAATTCTTATCGTATTGTTGTATGGCCCTTTTAATATCGTGCTCAATCTCGTTTGCTGAATCTTGTATTCCCAGGTGGATCTAGTGATACGCGCTCTCATATTTTCCTTACACTCGAAAAGTTTTGGGTTTCTCTTTACGAATAGGGAACTTTCTAGAATGTAGATGTCGTATACTGTCAGAAGTTTATGCTTATTGAAGTAAGGTCTACAGTGCTCCTGTTGTTTTAAGGTGAACATTACACGAAGGCATCTTTTCTGGCATTTAAATATTTTTTCAGCATATCCCGCATTTCCCCAGAAGATTATTCCATACCTCAATATAGCAACATAGCAACTTTTACAGACGAGGACCTTTAAAATCTAGATCGACTAAAATCTAACCAAAAATGGGTATAACTATTTGACTCATTTTTTTTCAGATTTTATTTAAAGCAGTCGGGTTTGTGATTTTTTTAATTTTTTTTATTTCAGACCATTTCACAGCCCTCCTACCTTCAAAAAATCTTATTTTACTATATTAAATCTTTTATTATCTGCCGGATGAAGGTAGTAGGTTTATAAACTGATAGTTAGCTATGCCAGCAATTTTATTGTTTGTTCACAATATATCGAGCTTATAATGTAGCTTTTGTTTTATAAAGTATCAATTCTTACGATAATCTGATGACATATATAAACAAAATGGTCATATAAATAATAACCTGTGCAAATAAGTCAGTTCACGTAGATGTATATGTTTTCATATTTACATTGTTATGTCACATTAAGATTTTAGTGGTGCTCCATGTCAACCTAAAAGCACAAACTCTGTTGAGGTACAAATATAGGTACATACCATACGTATGGCTTAGTGACCATATTCATCATGAACTAAGTAGCAGTATTTACATTCTACGGTAATGATACAAAATGTTTTATGTATGATGCTTGTTGAGATTGCGTACTTGAATATGTTATAGAATGTTCATAGTTTGCTTGGATTTTGAAGCTCAATTTTCAAAGCTTCAAAGAATCTCAAGAAATCAAATAATTATTTGATTATAATCTTTATTGGTGGTCAGCATAAATAATTTTTAGAAAATCAGCACTGAACTAATACTTTAGTATCGCTTTATTTGTTTGATTATTGTTTGTTTTAGCAGAAAAAATTCTAAATTCTCTCAAAATATTTTGTAGGAGTTTGTTACATTCAAGCTTTGGCTTTATCTTTAATGGCTTACAAGATGGATTTTATGGAATCAAGACCCAAATGACTCATGTTGCTCATTTACGAACTCGATCTCAATTTTTACGTCCTCAGCACGAGATAAAAATTTCAGACGGACAATCGGATATGAGAACTTTAGATGATTTTATGAAAACATACCAAAAATTTGTTTCATCAATATAATAGGGAATATTCATGTATTTTTTGTTATATTTTTAATTCATTGTTTACACCGTTATAACAAAGTAAAAATATAAATATACTGCTTAAAAATGCTATATTTAAGTGAATAAAAATATTTAAAATACATTATAAAATAATTAATAATAAAATATATTTAAACGCAATTTTTTGGCGTTCTCTGTTGATGACGTATAAGTACGTGATCTGTCAATTGGTGACAGTTCAATGTATGATTTACACTTTAAAAAAATGAATTTACAACACAGAATTTACTCTCGTTATTATTAAGTTTTCTAATAAAAAGCCGTAGAATAGTATAATTTAATGAAATACCATATAAAATGTAAGTAATTAATATCATACAGTATGTCAACAAACTTGACAAGCCCGTACTATGATGTCACGTCCGTTTAAAAATTTGAATTTCCGTTTTAGAAATTTTTAAATGCCCCCACTAAATTTGTACTTTTATTAATTAATTTCAAGTTATTAAAAAGATATTAATTACTTAAATAATGGTTTAGTTGAAATGTCCAGTCATTAAAGTTACGGAAGAAAAATATTTGAACCAAATTTAAATTTCATGAATATTCCCTATTTTAAGCGTTAGAAACTTGGGCCCTAACTAAGTCTATACCTTGCTATATTTCATATTTATATGGTATTAGTTGTGAACAACCCACTCCATACAATAAATGGCTTGGCTATAAAATATAAGTCCAACAAGTAATTTGCAAAAATATTTGTACATCTAAAAAAATGTTGCAAGTGATACATATATTTCATACTTGAAAATTATACGAACATTGTTTTG
Source organism: Chrysoperla carnea (assembly GCF_905475395.1). Taxonomy (NCBI): domain Eukaryota; kingdom Metazoa; phylum Arthropoda; class Insecta; order Neuroptera; family Chrysopidae; genus Chrysoperla; species Chrysoperla carnea. The sequence goes on along the minus strand of NC_058338.1, from coordinate 34,932,800 downwards.
TTTTTTTTGTTTTTTTTTTTTTGTTTTTTTTTTTTGAAATGTAAAATTCATGACTAAAACTCGTACAAAAAGTCGTTGATGGCAAACGAAAGGATGGATACGGATAAATATTATTTATAACAATGATATAAATCGTTGGAGTGTTCATATTTTATACATTATTTTATTCAAATGGGCATTACAGTTGAATAGAGATAATGTTCATTTACTCGTTTTAATGTACATTATACTCACAAAAGTGTATCATGATGGCTCGAACATTCGATAATATAAAACCGTAGATGTGTGTACAATATACATTGTGTAAATATTATAATATATGCACACGTTGTTCCAAACCATTCTCTAGATAAATTTGCTTTTACTTTTTTTTCTATCATAAACTGTTTTCCTTATACAAACTAATCGTTATGGACTTATCTCTTTCGATTTGATTTGTATTATTTACGTATACCTACTACAGACAGTCTTTAAAATAGATTATTTTACCTACCAAATTAAGGTCACCTCTGGTATAATCACCACTCAATAAGGTAGTGTGGTTCTAATGTGAAATCTAGTGATTCTAATGTGGTTCTAATGTTTTGGAATTTGTGAAACACGAGTTAATTTAATGATTGGATGCAGAGTTTCTGAGATATCGCAATATTTGGATCGATTTTAGTCCGTACCTTTTTTTGGGTCAAAATTACCTTATAAACTGAGTTTTATCCAAATTGGAGATTAAAAAAATTTCTCGATTATTTGCAAATTTTTTAAAAAAATTTTTTGAAAAAATCGAGAAAATCGCAAAAAAAAATTGCGTGGATGGGGTAATTTTTATCCAAAAAGTATAAAAATCAGGTTAATTCAATGATTGCACCTATAGAAAGTTACAATGTTAGCAAGTATCATGGGCAAAACTTCAAAAAAGTTCCCAAAAAATGAAAATTCATAAAATTGTGAACAAAAGTGAGGATAATGGAGGGCTATAACGTGATTTTCTTTGTTTTTAAAGGAGAAAGTGCCCAGCAAAGTGTTCGGGTATCTGCTAGTTTATTTCATAAAATTGAAAATGTTACAAGAAATCAAAAGCTTTAATATAAATCAAAAGAACAAGCACTCCTACTTTATTCTTGAATTTGGTTAATAATTTATTTCCGTAAAATTTTCCATTTTGAAAATAAGAGCATTTTTGAAGACCACAGTATAAAACATACACAAACACTTACGATGCTTCATCGTATTTTCTTCATTTAGTGTGAAAATACGAAAATTTAAAAAAATCAAATTAATTATATATTTTCAACAAAATTTATTGATAGAATAAAAATAAATTTTTGCATTCGTTTGTGAATGAATTTATCTAAAAAGCACTTTTAAATCGAAATATAAATTAATAAAATTGTCGGTAATGGATTTTGTTATTAGTTTTTTAATTAATTTTATTTATATTCTCTACAATATTTCTTTAATTAAGTTTGCAATTTTTAGTTATGAAATTTTTATTTTTAATAAAAATTATTGATATAAAACTAACGGAATTTTTGGATTCACTAATTTTATAGTAATTCCATGAAATACTAGCTGTACCCTGCCACACTTCCCTGTGGGACATGATGGTTGCATGGATATAGATGAGCAATATCTAGTAAATTTTATGAACTCTCGATAAAAGAGTTGAGAATTTTTAAATGCCTGAACTGATTTTCATGTAACTTACAGTTTTTTATTGTAAACATCTTCCCTTTTATTTCATACCCGATTTAGTTAATTTTAATATTTATCGTCCATTTCCATGTATGCTTCTCGTTCTATATCCCCTTGCGTTGGGCTTACAGTTTTGTAATGTACTTGTATGCCCTTTTATTTGATACCACGATTGAGTGTAATTGAAAATATTCGATTTTTCATCCATAATTTTAAAGGTTGCATATCGTTTAAAAATTTGAGCTCAATCAATGCAGAACTTTTTGAGTCCATAAGCAATACTCAAACGAACAAAACATTTATAAATAGATAAAGCATAATATAAAACTTCAATGAATAACCATTTTATAAGGTTAATTCATGGTGCATTTTCTTTAGTAGAACTTTGTAAACAAATATTAAATTATTAGCGTCATAGCCACCCACTTCGCTGGATTTAAAAGAAAAGATTGATAAAGACCACCGTGTTAAAGTCTTCACCTTTCTTGCTCTCACTTATCTCTTCTGTAACACTCGAAATAATGGTAGGGATTGTTTTACACAGGTAAAATATATGTACGGTTTTCTATTTTTTTTAAATGTGTCATACTTCATTTTTTTTACAGAAATTTGTAATTTAATGGTAATGTCAAATTAAATTAAATTTGAACATTTTTTTGTTTGTTTTTAATATATCTTTTTAAATTAAAGCTCATATATATTTTTGGACATTCCAATTAATTTTAGAACATTCAAAGGCAAGACTTGAAATGGAGATAGCAAAATGAGAGAAAGAATCTGATTGAATACCATCTTTCTTCGAAGTGTCATCTTGCTGTTTTCATAACTGTTTTACTGGAGTTAATGATGAGGACGAAAAAAAAACTTGCAAACATTCACTGGCCAACGGAGTGACTTATGTCCTTGATCTCATAATTCTCAATAAATTATCACATACCAAATAACTGAATAAAATCAAACATCATGCAGATATCTCAAAAACAATTCAATTCATGTAATACATTTTCGCAATAGAATTTACAAATAATATGAAATAATCTACAAATATAGGATTATAATTAATTATTTCATGTGTCGTTGAATATATAAGAAATTGAAAATGTTATCCCTGGAGCTTAAAACAATGTATTCTATTTATATACATGTACATATGAGATATGGATATGCATATTTTAGTTGTCAAAATGCAAAACAGTGCCAAATGTCAATTCAATGATGTAATTTAGTCCACATATGCATTGAACCGAGAATCTATATTATGTCCATATATATACAATACACTATGCATCTATGTTGTATATACGTTCGAAATAAATATATGTAACATATTGAATCGCAATCGAAAATTAATACTGGGGTGATTTTATAAAGGAAACGGTATTTTTAAATGATGTTGAGATAAGTGTTTTTCTATATACCTCAATTAGAATAAGAAAGCTAAGAAAGCTAAGTAATCGGTCATTCAGGACAACCAATATATGTCACCAAACTAATATATGTCACTTATGTTGTTCCAAAATAGGGAATATTCATGTACTTTTTTTATATTTTTAATTCATTGTTTACACCGTTATAACAAAGTAAAAAATATAAATACTGTTTAAAAAAGCTGTAATTAAGTGAAAAGAAATTTAAAAAAAAAAAGTATAATTTTGAGATGCTTAAACGCAGTCTTTTGGCGCGTTAGAACGTGGTCTGTCAATTGGTGACAGTTCAATGTATAATTTACACTTTAAAAAAATGAATTTACAACACAGAATTTACTCTCGTTATTATTAAGTTTTCTAATAAAAAGCCGTAGAATAAAATAACTCAATGAAATTCCATATAAAATGTAAGTTATTAATACCATACAATATGTCAACAAATTTGACAAGCCAGTATTATGATGTCACGTCCGTATAAAAATTTGAATTTCCGATTTAGCAATTTTTAAATGCCCTCACTGAATTTGTACTTTTATTAATTAATTTTAAGTAATTAAAAATATATTAATTTCTAAAATAATGGTTTAGTTGAAATGTCCAGTCAATAAAGTTACGGAAGAAAAATATTTGAACCAAATTTAAATTTCATGAATATTCCCTATTAAAGTGAAACTTAGATCATGTAGTGGTTCAAAAAAAAAACAATTCCGTCGGACATTATTCACTCCGAAGTCAACACTAAAAAATTAAAAAGAAGGATTTGAAAGATTCAATAGTGGAAAGGTTTGCAGCTGGGTTCTGGAGAAGGATCACATTTAGTGAAGACAGTTCGTGCTTTCGCAGTCTAGACAACAAATTTCTTCAACTTTCCAAAAAAACTATTTACTATAAACTAAAAACTACTTCAGTATATTTCAATCAAGGTACAAGTCAAATTAAATTCTTCAAACCATAATTTACCATCTTGGTATGATAATTGAATAAATTTGAAGAATGTTTATTTAAGATGATGATATAGAGTTAAAGTATTAAACAAAGTTTGTGTTTGTTTGCAAGTAAAATAGTAACTCTTTTAAATAAATATTAAATTAAATGATGGTCATGAACCATTTCGCCAAACAACAATATAAATTAAGCAAAGCATAAAACACTATTCGAAGTTGACAAAAGGATTATTAGGTCAAAAGTTAAACTTAATTATGAATAATTAGTCAATTATTACAATAAAACTATAAACATCAACATTGTAGCTTATATTATAGTTTGTTGTTTGTGTATCCTGTGTTTCCTTATATTCATAAATTCTCATCCCATTTTCATTGGTTTATTCCAAGGATTTTAAATAATTATTATTAGTTGATAGTTCCTTCTTCTTCATTTCATATTTTAGTATTTAAATCACGTGAAATTATTATTTTATGGTTATGCTTATAATAAAATTATTATAACTTATAAACTTTATAGAAGTAGTGGTAGTGTGTTTATACATAAAACAATCAATACAAACTAGCAAATATTTTCAACTTAAAATTATTTGGTTGGAAATTTTATTTATATACGTTTCAATGTTAATATTGAAGAAATAAATTATAGGTTAAAAAACCTAAAAAAGCATAACAATTATAATAAAAATTATTATCTACTTTTTAGTGAAATAAAGTGTGTTTTAATGTTTTTAAACGTTTGATAATTTATTTTCTTATTTTCAGTCTAGGTAAATTAAATCTTGTGTACTGTTTGGATAAAAAGTTAAAAAAACACTTTATGATCTTGGATGTGTTGTGACATTAAGTTAAAGTTACAAAAAATTAAAAATTTTGGAGCTAATTGTTTAAGTAAATCATTTTGTATCACTACATCACTTAAAATTAACAATTAACTCAATATGAAGTAGTTTGATGATCGCCAAGGGTTTTGTAAGTCGGGTAAGTCGGGTGTAAGACTATTGAGAATTGGGTAGAACAAAACCGGCTCAGTAGCCGAGCGAGTTAAGACGTCTTTAATTGCTCTGAATATTGGCTGGGGGGTTTTGGGCTCGAATACAGGCAGCGGAAGTGTGAACAAAAATAGTTAATGGGTGGTAAATTGATCACACTGTCGTCGCTTGGATAAGAACGAAGTAACCAACTACACCCAAAATAAATAATAATCGTAATAAAATTAATCGTATATTCGGATGTAGTTTATCAAATATAAATAAATAAATAAATATTTTATTTGCCTTGAGACCCTTACAGGTAAATAAAGATTAAAAATAATGATGTGGGTGGCCCATTAATATTATTATTATTTAAGTTTGAAATATTAACAAATTAATATGCAAAGGGGGAGGGGATACAGTATATACACCCAGGAACCACTCATCTCCTTGAGAGGCATAAATCTTCACAAGGCAGGTACCTTTTTTGAAGAAAGTTCACTGACGTGTAGCCGTGTAGCCTGTGTGTCCGTCAGTCCACGGTACGTCCGTAAGTCCGTCTATTTTTCGAGTCGGGGGTAAGTAAATCTGTCTGGTGTCCTTGTCAAGCAGGCTCCGTCCCTGCATCGCAGCGATGTGGAACCTACTAAAAGAAAAAAATAACAAATAAACAAACTTCAAGGGCTGTTACTTGAAGACAGTCTGATGCGATCTCAATGTAAGAAAGGTGCCTATGATGACAACCGTCTGCATGGCAGAGAAAAGGTGACAAAGATGAGACCCGCAGACCGGAATTTGAGAAAGATTTGTCTCGATTATTATTATAATTATAATTCTAATTATAAATAATTGACTACCGTCCTATCGAAATTTCTACCGCCTTGCCTTAACTACCGTTCTATCGAAATTTCTACCGTCTCGCGTTAACTACCGTCTTCAAAATAAAAATATGATGAATACAATTGGCGGGATTTATATGAAAAATGTAACTTCGATATGATGAGTAAATTTTAGGTAGGACCCGTGTTTGTTGCGCTAAATAAACTTAGTTTAAGAGATCTTGAAACAGACGTTCTACACGCTGTAAAAAATACATTTGCTTAAACGCTATAAAAATCATATCCGAAAATGCATTTACACATAAAAACTAATTTTTAAGAATCCAATACTCGATCATAAAAAGTCAAAATGTTTAGATTGAAAAACTTTTTAATTGCATATGAAATAAGTTGATAATATTGCAGTCGAATGGTTGTTGGTTCTCTTCAGTTCGGATGGTATTAATTTAAAGTATATAAGAGTATAACTAAAAAGTTTTGTACTTCGTTATATTTAAAGACCGCATCTCTTATTAAGATAAATACAAAGTAATTTATCAAAGTTTAAATTCAAAAAGGGAAGACGGCGGGTGAACGACGCATCATCGTTTATAATATATCAGGCCATCAACAAGAAACACAACATATTAACCGTTTAATAAAACATGATTTACTTCTCTTATATCTTACTGCTGCACCACAATAAAACTATCTCATCATTTTTAGTATAAAAAAAATATTAAAGGGCAAGATTTAATACCTTGAAGTATTCATAGATTCTCTCGGCATATATTGATGTTCAGGTACTGCACAGTATTTATATTGACACTAGCTGTACTCGGCCACATCTCACTGTGGGACGTTATGGTTGCATGGAAATAAAGGAGAAGTATCTAGTAAATTTTATAAAATCTGAGAAACATTCGATAAAAAAATTCACAGCTTTTAAACGGCTGAACTGATTTTCATGAAACAGTTTTTTAATGTACACATAATGCCCTTTTATTTGGTACTAGGCTTGGGTATATTTGAAAATATTTGATCATTCATCCCCTCTTCTTTCACTCCTCCCCCGTTTTCCCCTTGCGCCGGGAAAATAGTATCCATTGTTTAAAATTTTTCATACAACGATAAAATAGAGTTTCAGATTTTCGAAAAATTTCGAGTTAATCTGACGTTTTGATGGAGGTCAAACAGATGTTCAAATTTTCCGTTACATACTAACATATTAACATACGTATGAAGCTAATGAAAGCATGTTAAAAATGCTTTTAAAAACACATAAATGTAATTTTGATTCTAGGTACTACACTTTCTCCTACTGTTAATCAAACATCAAAGTTTGATTTATTTTATATAATGACCACAACACACGTTCCATCATTTTTTGATGATGAGTGATTGAAGATTAATTTTGTTTTTTGTAAAGTTTTTACTTTTACGATTTGTTGCTAGTTTTAGAAAATAACTAAAACTTTCTGTAGATAAATTAACGATATTTCTCAAAAATAAACTTGTACAAAAACTAACAAATCCATGATTCAAATGATTTCAATATTGTGTTTTTTCGGAAGTTTAAGAGGAGGCCTAAACAAAATAGTTTTTAATTAACTTGTTTAAAAGCTAATGGCCACTAGGATTACGGTACATACGTCTGCAAACCAAATCTGTATTTTTGACACTTACTGTCCCTATCTGCCGTGTATGAAATCATGTATTAATCTGTTTGGCTTTATTCCATAAACTTACTCAACCAAGAAAAGTGAAAAATCATGCTACAAAACGAAAATAACGTAAAATTAAATTATGTTAAACAATTAAAGTCATTGTTTGCTTTTGTTCGTCTGATTTTTTTTTTTTTTTTTTTCATTTACAGTACATTTCAAAATTAACAATAACGTCAATTGGATTCGCGCAAATTTGGTGATTGAAATCTCATCCATAAAAGACAGAAGAGTCACGGATAGATCTTAAATTATATTCTATACAATTCATTTTTTACACCAATTATTGCAGCGTATATTTTTCAATTTCCTTTGGGTCAACATTGACTTTTTATTCAAATGTAGCCTAATAGATATTAATCAGATCATACCATGCAGAACGTAGCTCTTTGAACTAAAATAGAATGATGATTCTTAGTAAAAAAACAGAGGACCATTATTGTAGATAATTTTAAGATATACAATTTTTGTCTGAGGAACCTCAAATTTTTACCTTTGACCCCCAATAATTTTTTTAGCGCAAAGGGGATCGATGGGAACTTACACATTATTCTTAATGGTGTACCCAAGGTCTTCAGCAATATTTGGCTCTGCGTGAATTTTTATCTATTTTAACCGGATTAAATGTACAATCTTGGTTATATATTTATTTGACAAAGATTACTTTATATAACATAAGGTAATGGAATCTTCTTTATAATGCATGTAAAAACGTGTCTACAAAATTAGTTTGGTGAAAAATTAACTAATTATTATCATAAAAACAAACATGAATTAATGTACTAAAGCACTTAAACAAATTAACCACTGTTTTCGTCCATTACGTATACATACTCGGCTAGAAAATATACAGGTAGGTGTAAAAATAGCCTTTTTTTGGTTCTAAAATTCATAGATTCTTTTAACGAAATAAAAGTTTTTAATATAATTATTGTATGAACCGTGGGTAAATGCAGTCTCTTAAAAGAAACATTAACATACACCAATAAACTAATGATCTATCATCCACACCAGTTACTAAAAAAAGAACTAAAACGTACATTACTCTAATTATTATTATTCAACAAATTATTTTAATTGCTTCAAATACAAATGACTTACTCTAAATGAAGCTAACTAAATAACTACTAAGTATTCAAAAAACACTAATTATATTATATTACAACAAATATATTCTAAAGAAATTCTCTTCTATAATATTTTAATGACCATTATACCACTTACTGGATACTAACTAATATACAAAATGAGTAAGTTTTAAATATACATAATTTTTTTCAAATACATTTGCTATAAAAGTCTATTCAGAAAAAAGTAATTTAGTTGGTAGCGAGACATTTTATTTTGACAACTAATTTTATCCAGATTGATTTAAAATCCACTCAAGTACTAAGCCGGGAAGAATATTTTAATTTGGAAAGTTGTTGGTCATGAAAACGCATATTTTTTTACTTGTAAAATTTATTGAGAATCTGAACCCATTAATAATCAAAAAAATAATTTTTAAAATTGACTTTAAAGCCATTGTCACGGATGGATGTCCTTCATTGTCCTTTTCAACTTTCATAAAAAATACTTTTTAAAGGAAAAGCTTTCATTGTATCTTCTAAAAAATAAAAAATGATTTTATCTATGAATCACTCATTCCCGACTATTTATAATAGCCTGAGGCGCTCAATTCAAGACATCAAAAAAGAATCTGAACGCCTCATCTACTCCACATTCCTGGCAAGAAAGCGCCTCTTGATATTAAGTGCCTTTACAAATCGTCGGGTATGAGTGACTCATAGATAAAATTATTTTCTTCTTTTAAGTACAATAAAAGCATGTCCCTTAAAAAGTATTTTTTATTAAAATTATTAATTTAAGCCCAAAAAATGTATATATATCGAATATGGTGTAGGCGATGGAAAAATTAAGATGCCATAACCATACCATGCATTAGTATCCAAACTAAATGTGCATGCAAAATTTTAACTCAATCAGAAACCGAAATGTGAATCAAATTTGACTTGCAAGATTTGATTAAAAAAAGACAACGGGACGGGTGAAACTAAATAAAAGCTTGTTAAAAGTTTCAAATAAAAAATGTTTCGATGATGCGCATTCGATGATGTTACGATTCAAATGGCTCTCTTTGTACATATAATTAGATACGTTATTATAAGTGTCTAAGCTGTTTGTATGTAGTAATACTTTAAACGTATACAGGAGTACCAGTAGTTAAATAATTTTAGTATGTGTTAAATTTAGATGTGGTAAATACTTGTTTGTTGTCAAATTTCCTTTTTGGTGCGAAAACAACTGTTAGTTCAGTTTTTTCACATATGAGTCATCATCGAAATTAAATACAGACTCTAGAAAATGAAATCTAAAAACAAATATGAAATTTAGAAATTAAAAAAAAAATTCGACTTAAAACAATCCAATTATTTGTGCTGGGGATTAAAATTTTTAAAGGACCTCAAAATGGTGCTAAGAATATTTGTCGTTCGATGTTTTTACTCATTTTGATTAGAAAGTATAATATTGTAAATAGAATATAAGCTTGAACTGTTCTAACTATTGTTTGGAAAACATTAGTTAGAACAGCTTAACGATTTTAATGATTATGTTTAATTTTGAATATGCTATCGCATAGAGTTTATTAAAATTTCAGCCTTTAGTGGGAGAACTTAAAAGTTAAATGATAAATTATTTTGAAAGTTATTTAGTTTAGTGACTTTTGGTTGTTCTGGATGTTTCTCCTTAAAATTAAAAAAAATCCACCATTAAGTAGGTTGAGAGTACAAAAATTGAGACATGAAATTTTCTTGAGAAGTAAAAAAAAAGGTGATTTTAGTCATAAAGATGTACACTATGAGTCATAAAAAATGCAGGTGATTTACCATCCTAATTGTTATAGCTATAACATTCTATGTGAATTACAAGTACTATTATAGTAATATCACTTAGAATGGTTCACTTTTTGCATTTCTTTGACTTCGAATGTAAGATACTAGACTTCTTAAATCACTTAAAATTATTTATAAAAAAAAAAAAATGCAAAAAACCCGACCCGATTTCAAAAAATATAGAGCCCATTGTGATACCTTATATGTATTTCACCACCTTTCCGCTGATTATTTAATTTATCAGCTCCTCAATTTCATAGGATGAGTGAACTTCCTTCATGCCTATACCAACCCATCACAACTATTAATTAAATTAATTTTGTTGCGACAGCGGGAATCGAACACGCTACCCTAAGCATATCGCGGACGGAATTGGTTACGCCTTAACCAACTGAGCTTATAATAGGGCGACACAAAAAGTTTTGGCGTCGCTTTCAAGCCGTTATTGTTCACGAAGGAATTGTTAATAGGATTAGTTTCTTTGTGAATTTTTTTGCTTTCGGTTCTATTATGCGCTAAATTTTTTTAATAAGCACATTTTTAAATTTTAGAACTTTTTTACTATAATTATTTATACCTTAACAGCTGAAACTTGGTGATTAGTGAGGACTATAACACTACAATTGCAAAGTAGAACGTACTAAAAAAAAAAAAAATTTCAACCATAATTGGTAGGTTCTTCTTGTTAAAGACGAAACATAATTATATTATTTAATTTTATGGCGACTAACTACTTAGAACTACATCAAAATGTTAAGTAAATATCTCTATGTGAGATAATAATAATAATTATTATTATTATAAACGAGGGATATTTCGTTGTAGAAAATATCTTACCTACAAAAACGACACAATTTTAGTATCATAATTTTATTACGTATAATTTGAATTGTTCAAAAGCGGTAGGTCCTCATCCGCGTTTAACATATTTATATGAAATAATTAAAAAATAATATTCATTAGTTTTCATAGTTCATCTTATGTTGTAAGTACCATAAAATGGGTGCAATATAATAGATAAACTAGGGCTTTCAAGTAAAAGTCTGATAATGCGGACAAGAAAAAGCATGAAGATAGTTAAATCAGGCATGGGCAAACGGGACTTCTATAACTAAAATACGAGTAAGACAGTTTTAACCTGACCAATGACAATCAAAAATAAGAGTAGAGAGATAGCATTTTTTTCTATCTATCTCATTACTAATTACTATTAAAGAAACTTAGATAAGTAGAAGAGTCGTATACCCGTCTCGCTTCCTGCTCTAAGAGCAATGCGGACTTGGATAAAGAGACGCACAATAAAGTTTATGCCACACAATAAAGTTATAACAATGATGACTTCGGCTTAAAATAACTCGCCCATGCCTGAGTTACATATTAAATATATTATATAATATCTAGCAAGTAAGAAACATTTTCGAAATATTTGTCCAAAAACAAGTTTTAACCAAAAATTTTAGCGCATAATAAAAAGTTTTACTGGATTCGCGCTTTGAGGAACGCTTGGGCTAGCGATATAAAATTTATGTTCCAAAAGTTTCTTCGAAAAATGAACACATTCAGTAGAAACCTAAAACAAAATTTGCTTTTTATTTTTATTTGGCTTCAAATATTGGAATATTTGAAGAAAAATTTGGTTTCCCTACTAAAGTAAGATAGTTTACCATTAATAACCTCAAGGATTTTCCTTTAGTTTTCAGTCAAATATACCCTGTAAAAAAGTTATGGCCTCATAGGTCCAATACAAAATAAAAGTGCTGACTTAGTACAACTATTAATGCTCTACAAATTTTGTGGAAAAATTCTTTTCTCGTAACACCTCATTAACAATTTCAATGGGACAACCTGTAAAATGATTTAAATACGTTACTTTTTGGATGGTCAAAGATAATAACTTGGCGGATAGAAAAGGTATTTTCGAATCTAAATTGAAATTGCCTATCATAAGCGAAAGTTAAATATAAAGGAAATTCTACTCTCTAAAATAAATTTAGTGAAATTTCACTAATTCACAGTGAAATTTCACTAATTTTTTTAGTTGAAATCCAGCAACTTAGAATTAGTGAAAATTCACTGAATGATTCAGTGAAAAAAGAAATCACTAATTCATCAGTGAAAATAAGATTCACTAATTGATAAATGGAAATATATTTCACTAATTTATAAGTGAAAATTTAAATCACTAATTTGTGAGTGAAAATAACTAATTTAATGGTGACAGTACTTTTCACTAATCCATTAGTTACATCAAACGGTCTATTAGTGAAAATCGTCAATTAAATTAACAGAATTTACTAATTCTTTTATTGTTGTGAATTGGCAAAATTCACTAATTTATCAGTTAAAAATACTATTCTATTCAATTGGGTACTTGTAAGTAAAATAATTTTTTATTAGGAAAAGGAAAAAATATGTTCGATTAATAAAAATTTTATTGTCTTTGTTCATCATATATTATAAATTTTCTAGTTGAAGCACTAGAAAGTTATCGGTTAAAACTATTATGAATTTCATTATTGATTTTAATGAATTACATAGTTATATGAATAGCTGATACATTTTTTTTGGGTTTTACTCCCATTTTAAAAATAAAATAATCGATTAAATTATAAAAATTCATTAATTCCTTTGGATACTACAAATTTAATACATAATCTGTATAGTCAATCAAATGCAAATATTGGTTCCAGTTTTTTGCCTACTCCCATCGCCTTGAATAAATGAACTGTTTCCAGATTGTCCCGATTCTATTATTATGTAGGGTTGAATGCTTTCTTTGGAGTTCGCAGTTACTTCTTCGGGAAATTGTTTCAAATTCCTCTCTTCGTAGAAACATATAAAATAACTATTGGATTTAAAAATTTTGTGTGCCGGTGCTATGATTAAAACATTGCAAGGTAACTGATTACAAGAGAAAAAACTTCACTTACTCTGGATCAAAATTTGACAGTCTTCTTTGCACGAAAGATCATTTGAAACTGTTTAAGTAATGAAAGAATCATAGGTCATAAAACTAAAATATTCTTTTATTATACTGTTATGTCTTGATTCATACAAGTATGTTATATGTCTCCGTTCGTACAAGTAAATAAAGAGCATACTTTAAATAAAAAGGGGGAAACAATCACTGATAAATTAGTGAAAATCAAAGCCATCAATGCAATTAGTTATAAAATCACTGATAACCAAGTAAAAATAACTGCATAATTAGTGAATTCTAAACTGACTAATACAATTAGTGACAAAGCAACTGCTAATTGATGAAAACTACTGTTGAATTAGTGAAAATTGAAATCACTAATTGAGATAGTGAATGTTTCACTGATTAATCTAGTAAAATCACTAATTTTACGGTGAAAAAAATTTCACTAGCTGAATTAGTGAAAATTTCACTAATTTAATTTTAGAGGGTAGTAAGACCACAAACCTTTCCGATGATCAACTCGTCATTTGTGAAAATCTGTTATACTTTTAAAATATGAAAAAAGTTTCAAACAAAATTTGTTTGATCAATATTTACGGATATAAATCTGTTATTTTTCAGAAAAATTGTTTTTAAAAATTACGGTGTGTTAAAAATGATTTGTTTTCGTATTCAAAATATTCTAAAAACGCAGTTTTGTTAGAACTGATAACAATTTACATTTATTTTGTCTTAAACAAAATTTTTATTAGCTTTTCGGTGCTATAAATAGGTCAATAAAAGGAATATTTTTGTGAATTTCGTATAATTGTTTTCAAAATGGATTAATTTTAACTTTTTCCTTTTTAAAGTTATTGTTTTTTAATATAATAATTTAGATAAGCGAACGAGCTTCTACGCCAGAAAATTGTTTAAAAGATTTATTTAAATTAAATACCATATTCAAAACCTTTTACCATTATATACAATTTTTATTATATTACGTGTTCGAGAAAATATGATGGAATATTATATTGTACTCTAAAAGAAAGAAAAAATTTACCTGTACTAAAATATATAGCGCAAAATAGACTGGGAGATATTGGTACAAAATTTTTATTTACATACTTGGCACATATTTTCTATTAATATGACGACTTATAGTGTCCCAATTAAAAAAAAAAAATGTTACCTGACCTATTTTATCAGGTAAAGGCTAATTAAATTGATCAGTATCAAACAGTCACGAAAATCATCGTAACATAATTCCATGACGATTTCTAAAAGTAATTCAAAGTGGTATTTTTGGAATTGGAGTTACCTGGAACTGCCGAAAAATTTTGGTACTATGATTTCCATGAACGGGTGTCCGAAAATGATAAGTTAATGAAAAATTAACTGTAACTACAATAATAACTACCATAAATAAGTAAGTTTTGCACCCACTCAAGCATTACACCTTGATTTCCAGCCAGGTACTTGAAATTTTGTAGCAATGTCTCACTATCTGATTTAATATTTGCGTTCATTAAAATTAAAAATATCTTTCCTCGGTAAAGGAAATTCTACATTTCTTCTGCTTTTACTAACGACGAAAGTCAAATTTATGATTTTATCAAACTCTCTTTTTAAGAAAATTTTACTTACTTTGAATGCTTTTTGTTCTATGATTGAGTTCATCATTGGAGCACTGTTGTAATGAAAAGTACGTTTTGTTAGCCTACCCGAACAACGTTTTTCAAATGCACTTGGCTATTCCTTCTCAATAATTTTGCCTCCGTAACTACTAGCAGAAAAAAAGTAATTCCAGCTAAGGCTAAGCACAGACTTGTTGAATTTTTAATTATTTTGATAATAATTTCATTTCCAGAACTAAAAATATTTATTTCTAATTCACACACAAAAATTGATGGAACGCCTGCTTAAAGGTGATTGTAAACCTACAGTATTGTAATAAAGTTTTGGTTTATTGCACGATACATACATATAAACCAAATATATGATTGGTAGTCAAGCAATGAGTTATTTTTGGCTTTAGAATACCACGCAACTATAAAAATATATAATACTAGCGGCCCCGACGGACGTTGTCCCGTAAAAACGTAACTCCAATTCATGAATACCCTATACTACGTTTAGCCTGTCCGCTAAATCCATCCCGCTAAACCCCAATTTAACTCCTATTTATTGGAGTGGCCTGACCTTCGACCTTTGGCCTGACCTTTGATAGTAGAGCTCGCTGCGCTCGCATATGGCTCTAATAAATGCCTATTGACAATACCTGAATACTATTAAAAATACATAGTACACATAGTATACATAATGTGATATGATTTATATGCGCTCCCACCATTTAATGAAATTTCATTTTTTTGGTACGGAGCCCTCAAAAACAGTTGTACTGGACCAAATTGTAAATCTAAACCATCCTCGAATCCCCTTGAACTCACACAAAAAATTTCTTCAAAATCGGTCCAGCCGTCTAGGAGGAGTTCAGTCACATACACACACACACAAGAAATATATATATTAAGATATTATGTGCAAGTGATGCTTATAAATTTGATAACATAGGTATCGCTCTTCAATCATCAATACTCTAACTATATTCGTCTCTATTCATCAAATGATGGATCATCGATAAATTCATAATTAAATTAAAATTTGGTTTTTATATCATCGGCCACCTTATATTTTTATGGTATTATTATAAACTAAAAGATTGTCTAAATATTTTAGATCGATTTTTATCACATTCTCTAGATTTTTTGATATAGAATTATCCAATTGAAAAGGATAACATATATGATTCATCATTTTTTCAGCCAACTTTGAACGATAAAATAATATTAAAAATCCCGGTGACCTAAGAATTTTTTGTGACTTTTGGAAACTTTGTTAATCAAAAAATGTATTTATAAAATTTTATTGAAATCCCTAGTATTATTCAATCCTTACATATCTCCTTAAATCTTGTTACATATGATTCTTTATATCTAAACAGAATTGTACATTTAACGTTGACTTCTATTTTATATAACTTAAGCTTATTAATGTTTATATTAGGATTTTTATTATTGTCTACGTTATTATTATTCGTAACAATAAAAAATAGGTACAGTGTATTATTATTACCTATTTTTATATGTTTTATTATACGAGAATCATAAAACATTAAGTACATGGTTAGTCTGGAGGTAGGCCGTACTCATTTAAAAATCGTTTACTACGCATTTACATATTATTATAAATATTTTGAATGGATATCTTAAATATACTTTTCACCAAGGGATACAATATTTCGAAATATTAAAAATCTTCAATATTTTTTTTTATCTATTACGATAATAATCAGTATTTTTCTACGAAATTACGTTATTTTTTTTACTTGAAATGTAGCTCAAGTTTCAGCATATCTTCGGTCTTTTCGTTTATTTAGCAAAAATAAAAACCTGAGAGAAAAAAATATCTTATATAAAAAGTAGTCCCGATTATATGTGTTCAAAGGAGTATTCTTAAAATTTTAATGGTTCTTATAGACAATTTTTATAATACTTGAAAGTGGCTTGGTGTTGCAAAGTGTAATATTATATAAATTCTATCCAAAAAGTTCGTTCTTTATCATTAAATGTTAACCTCTCTGACCCCTTTGCAATTTGTTAAATAAACTTTTTTTTCAATTGACTTTTAAACATTTCGAGGACGGAAGCCACTAACACCTTTAAAGAGTTCAAGGCAGTTTGAAAAACAATCGGAATAGAAAGAGTAACTTTAAATATCATGTGAAAAATTGCAAGAGCAACATGGTTGCTAATTGAGATCGTCTCCCGGTGTAAGCTGCCGGATTTTGAATAAACTTAATTTATTTTATGACCTGATATAGGAAAAGGGGAAGAAATGTATGTTTTAGTGTCGCGTAGTTCTATCAAGAGTATAAATCAATAAGCTACACGTATGAAGGTACTAGTCCCCAAAAGCATTGCTTTTGAACTACACTATCTTTTCGTTTTTGAACTACACTATCTTTTCGAAAAAAGGAAAACTTGCATGTTCAAAAAGACATCAGCACTCAATAATTATGGAATCCAAAATTTTTTCAATAGTATCGTCTCAATAACTTCTTTAAAAATTTGTTTATTTCCAGGACAAATTCATTTATCAATCAAAAGGATTTCTAAAAAGATTTTATCTAGTATAAATTGAAATAAAATCCTAACTTTTTTGTAAAAATATTTTACTTTAATGATTTATGACATTCTATTCTCATTAAAATATAAATGTAAGAAATATACTAAATTAGAAAATCCGCATTATAAATAAATGACAAATAAGTTGCACAAGATGTTATAGAAATAGTATTGAATTTATGACATTTATACTTTAAAATATAGCAATAATTATAGCTGAACACTCTAACAGCAGTCTCGCTTATGTACACTATACATGCGAATAAGCATAGATTCGTGCTAAACGTGTGATGTTAAATGCGTGCTTTTGACAGCTGATTCCTTTCGTTTTTAAGCATTACATCTGTATAACATTCTGTGTCAATAAAATGACCTGTAAAAAAGGTTCCAATTCAAATTGGTAGATAGAGTCTCCCGTTGCAGGATTGCCGAATAAAGGTGTTGTGAAACAGACAAACGTAATAGTTTCCACACAACCTTGCTTAAATAACTTCATCCATTTATAGCTGCTTAATTATGTAAGCAGTATGTGATACACAGCACTCTTTCAAAACAACGAAATTTTCCGTGTTAATTTTTAGAGAAGCTACTAGGTGATTCAATATTAGCGTCTAGGTTGCGAAAACTAAAACATTCTGTGTGAAACTATACTAAATATTATTTAATTTTGAGTAATTTATTAATTTTAAGTTAAAAAAATGACAAAAAGCAAGCTTTAACTAAGGTTATGAAATTTTTACAGTAAAATTAAATTGAAATTTAATTGTCGGCTGGCTCACTTTCTTTTTTACACCCATTATAGAGAAAACTGTGAATACGCGAACTTTCAAAAAATTGTTAATTGAAACACTGGCTGCAATTTCTATAAAAATGTAATATATATAGTACAGGAACTTATAAAAGAGGAGCCATTAGTCTTTACGTAGCTTCTCTATAGCAAAAAGATAGTGATTAAAGAAAAAATGACATTCGGAATTTTCGGAAAAAAATCAGTCCTCTAAATCAAGCGAGAGTTAAGAAAGGTTAAATTGTCACGTTTGTTACACTCCGTACATAAATACGATAAAGTGAAATGTATTTAGGATGTTTATTTATATATAAATGGAAACGTAATATATAAATAATATTGCCTTTATTACGAATTACGAATTATTATATTACATATAATATCAATATATCGATATCGTTTGTGTATGTAGAAGCTGTAGCTAGCTAGCGTGTCGTACATATATTGTAGCTTTACGTACAAAGATTTATAATTTAATCTTAATTGAATTTCTATCTATTGAATACAAAATTTATTACATACAGTGTATGATTGAAAAGAGTGAATACTTAATCGATGCTTGTAAATTATCTTAGTAGAGTTACCTGACGGTAGTAAAGTAGTAAAAATAGCGCTATTTAATATATGCTTTCATTTTTAACATTAAAAAGCGTTTGTCGATAGGTAAGTTACACGGAAAGGAAATGAGACCCAAATTTTAAATGCACGTCTTATACCATACAATTTTTTTATTTTTCAATCAGTACAAATAGCAAATAGTCGAAAATACTAAATTGCTAAAATAGCTTTTAACTCAAAATGATAGTATTTTCATATACTATAAAGTATCACAATTGTTAGGGATGCTGAATTTCGTTACGCTTGCAGGCTCATCCACAAAGTAAATGTTTGTACCAAACTGTGTGGCACATTTTATCTGAGCCATATTTTATCCATATTATATGTTTATGAAATGTTGATATGTATATGAAATCGTATGTATGAAATTTCTCTCCGTTTCATGAAATTTTCAAAATATAAATAATAAAATATGATAACTTGATGATATACAGGTTGGGGCAGAGTAGTGTGTGAATTTGAAACTTCTATACAAGTGAAACTTTTTCAAATTATCTTCTTACAATTTTATGCCATTTTTCCACTAATGGACTATCAAAACCACACTCAATCTCAATAACTTAACAATAATTGAATTAATATTAGGTTTTTGGGAGTACATACTATATTATAATGAATAATTGAAATAATAAAAATAATTTTCTGTTTATTTGACCTCAAAATTTTCCAAACTTGCTTTCATTCTCAAGAGATTCAATCTCAGATTCAGATAGGTGGGTCATGGTTTCCTTTCCTCTTTCACGTTTTTCGTCCCATTTATTCAATCACAATGGAGCCTTACGCTTATTCGGTGAAAGCGTTTTATAAGAGAAAAACAATAAAAAAGCGGATCCGTCGAGAAGAAACTTAAATCCCACTGAGAATGATTTAACATGTGGTGAAAAACAACAAGACTTACACGCATTAATATAATTAAATTTGCTGAAAAACACAATAAGTTCTCAGCAGGACTTAATTTTTCTAAGTGAATTGTCTTATGTGTTTTAAGGTTGCAATAATTTGGTAAAAATTATTGGATTCGGATAACTACATAGGAAACACTACAGATAACGAGCAACGAGTAACGTCTGTTGCATCGTTATTAAAATCGCACACTTCTCTGCTTCATCTTTTCGAATATTCTAATCAATACAGCAGCTTTCGATAAAATATATAAGATATTGATTGACATGTTATATTTTTGTTCATAATATGTCAAATATTGTTGTTCAATAAAGCAGCCAGTCTGACGAAAGGTGTTCAATTTATTTTTTTTCATGTAAAAAAACTTAATTTGAAAAATTTGATGAATATAAAAATAATTCTTCTGATTTTAAGTTTTACATAATTGTTCTTTTAACTAACATAAGAAAAAGAAGCATCATACAGGAGGTGACACGTACAAAGCACGTTTTTATGCCTTGCCAAATTAAAGTAAAGTCTACAACAGCAAATATAGCGTGACTAGTAAAAAAAGGTATCATTCATCAAAATTCATCGAAAATAAAAGAGAACATAGCCTTTTATATATGATCTTTCTAATGACGAATTTTTAAGCTGTATTTCCAACATTAGCGGTCATAACAGCTATATATGATCATTATATTCATATAAACTAATCGAATAATTAATTACAAATTTGTTTAAGCAACTTAGTGTCTAAGAAAATTTTTGACCATAAAAATTCTCTTATTACTATTTTGTGTATAAGAGTGACTATCTTTCGTTACTTACATGGCGTAAAAGCACAAACGATTGCGAAATCAACACTGTCTATACATGGTATTTCAACAATTAACTATGTCAATTTTTTGTTTGCACAAATATACTTTAAATTAGCCACAATTGTCTTTATTAACGTGGTGAGAAATCCAATAGAATCAATCTTACTCACCTCGTTCGATTTATAGTCATAGTTAGTTTCCAACAAACCATATACACATATATTTCTCGATTTTTCTAAACGTATCAAAACCTTTACCTAGTAACTTATTGAAGTGAAATTTTTTTGAGCATTGACAAAAATTCAATTTCCTTGATTCAAACCTAACACAGATGGCATATTGCGAACACAATGCACCTTTACAGTTTTTCAATACAAATAATTCTGACGTTTGTCATTTTATCCAAGTCGTATCGCTATACTACAATTGTAAAAAAAAAATCAAGAAACTTTCGATATATTTCCTGATTTCATATTTTTTAGAATGAAGAAGTTATAAAATGACTTTTCTTTTTTAAATTTAATTAATAGGTATTTCTAGAAAAATTAAAAGAATATATTTTTGCATATTTTATATTTAAAATTGATTTTCTAGGCTAAATGCATTTGATTGGCTAATTAGAAATGACGTAACAAAACTAGACTTTTATGTGAAAAGGAAACATCGAATTCTATTTCCGTTGAAATCCGAAACGGAAAATTTCGCGAATACATTAGATTTTTTTATGCTCAATTGATTACAATACTTATTCTTATTTATATTCCTATCATAAAATAAAAGATTCTTATTTTTCAAAGAATAAAGTTTAGAAAATATGAGATTTCCCAAAACTATCGTTATACAAGAACAGATTCAATTTTCTAAGAAGAAAGTTTTTTGCAGTTTAGTACTATGCATACTCGGATAAAGCTTTTTTCGAATTTCTCGGTAATAATAATCAAATTGAAATTTTTATAATAAGCTGTAGAGAATAAAACTGTTCTTGAGAATGGATTATTTGCAATTAGTAGGTATTCTTTCTTAAAGAGTTACATATGGGCGAAAATGAAACGAATTTCATATTGGCGAATATAAAGCACATTGGCAAATGGAATTTTAGTAAATTATATTTTCTTTTACTTCGTTTTTTATAAATTTTTAATTTGACAAATAATATAAACACAGCTTAATATCAATAACAGTATCTCAGATTCAAAAACTACGAAGGAAGTTTTTTAATAATCTATTTCACTTTGTTGCGTAGAACTAGAAAACCAACGATATTAAAAATTTGAGTGTTTACTTTAAAAATATTTTCTAAATAAACTAACGTCTAGTATTAAATCATATTATTAAGCAAGCAGGCAATTTTTATTTCTGGATAGGAAAGACTACAAATTATTACAAGGCTTTAAACGTAACTGAAAAAGAAAGATTCCCATTTTATATCGACGTCACCACAAATACTTTCACACACAATTCAAAGTATAAACACACATTCCATAAGAAAAAATACAATTTTTTTAAACAGATTTTAGTCATATTTTCTTTGTATGTAGACATATGCACTTTATCAAAGAACAACGGAGTTTTATAGACCTTGAATTAAAATTTATGATGTTTTGGTTGGAAGTTGATTACGAAAATTTGATAGGATATCGTAGTAAAAGAGTTACGTTTTTTTTAACGTTTTTAGAAATTTGCTCACCTGTATAGCCCCTCGAAATTAAAATAAAGTGTTGAAAATCGTTATTTGGATTTATTATAGCATTAAAAAACTGTTGGTTGGTTCTCTAAACTTTCCAACCTCTGTTAAGTCGAAATATCATGGATCTTTGCGGTTTTTATGGTTTAGGCAACCTCGCGGAAAATCTTAAAAAGTTAATGTTAAGTAGTATTAACTACCTGGCCGCCTTTTTTACTCGACTGTCACTGTTTGTATATATGTACCTATATTTGTTTGTAAATTTCGTTATTACAACGTATCATCCAAACGACTCAATGGATTTCAGCCTTTAATGTAATATTCTTCTCTTAATATTCTTATCCAAGACCCAAGTATTCTTTATAAGGTGTTTGAAAAACAAAACAAAATGTATATAAACTAACAAGTAGGGTAAATTATAAGTTTAAATTTAATTAGCAATATTCAATTGGTTAATTAAGAAGTTTTAATAAAGTATAATCTCGAAGAGGAATTTTTTAGTCCTGGGACACTATAAATAAAATAAATAATAAAAAATAAAAAACCCGACTGCGTTAAATAAAATTTGGAAAAAAAGAAACAAGTCCAGTAGTTTACACAGCGAGTTTAACAATCGGGGCCTATTAAAATCTAGATCAGCTCAAATCTTCCAAATAATGGGCCCGACTGTAAAGTCGCTATTTAAACTACTTGACTTGTTTACTTTTTTTCAGGTTTTATTTAATGTAGTCAAGTTTTTTATTTTTCTGATTATTTATTTTTTATCATATCAATAAAAAGCATCTAATGAAGGGTAAATGTGAACATAATTATGGGGCTCTTTGACTCAGGAATTTTTTTTCACATAGCAGCTAGATCGCTACTTACAACTTACATAAGGAATACATATCGTGTCAATTCCAACAACGAGAGAACGACGACGATGCATTGGATAAAAATTTTTATTGGATTTATGTGAATATGGAGAATAAAAAGAGATGGGTTAAAAGATATCGCTAAAAGATATTTGATTCAATTCAAAATGTGAAAGGAATTCAATATATATATGTAATATCCTTTTTTTTCTTAACACTCTACTACTTTCACATTGATTTCTCTTACAAACACAGAACCGAGGTTTTTTTTTTTATACAATACACTATTTTTTTTTCTACCCTTATTTACTTTGACTAGCTGTTACAAGAAATAGTCGAATTTCATACGTTCATGAATGTACAGTATGGGCCGGAAAAAATTGGTAAGTAACGGCGGATATTTATGGAACTTTGAGATGACTTATTTAGAAACATTATGATTTGGCTTTCAGGAGTCTACATGTAGAAAACTGTATAGTTTCTGTTGGGCAATCATAAGTGAGGAAACTAAAAAAGCCTTCTTTTAAAAGTATTGTCTATTTTATTTTTTTAAAAGGTTACTAAAGTTTTTTAATATCTGTGTTATTTTTCATTACTAGCTGAAACCTAAAGTTAAACCTGAGTTTAAGCCTGTTATTTTAGTTCTGTCCACAATAGAGAAAAATAGAATGTCTCTAACTCGTTTATTTTGCATTTCTCATTGGAATTAGAATCAAACAATGATTTATTCAAAAGGAAAAATAAAGCCTGAAGCAGAAAAACTTAACTAGAGTTATCGTTGACCAATTTTTGAAGTGAATCACGACTCGCTCATCGATATCGATGAAATCAATAAATAGATATTATAGTGGCTAATTGAAAGAATACTAGGAAAAGGAGCTGTATTACGTTATAATTAAAGATACTTATTATGAGTTGACCTTAATAGTCGGCCTTAGTTTAGCAACCCTTAGTTAAATTGTCATTAAAACTAAAAATTGATTTATTTTCGAATATCCGTTGCTTATGAAAACAGCTTCAGAATAATTTGACTCACCTTTTTTATTCTATAAAAAGGATTTACTAGGACCAGACGCAAACAATTTGGTAACTGGTGTTTTTTTTTTTTTTTTTTTTGAAGATTGTGGTTGACATTTGTGACATTGTGACATAATTTGTATTTTCGTTATACAAATTTTAAACCAAGTCTTTTTGTTTTTTTTTTTTTGAAATGTTACTTCATCCGAAGAAAATATATATTTTCTTACCTACCTAGAATTTTATTTACAAATACGATAAATCCAACATACCTGGAACAAGGAAAAATCATTTGTTAAAGAAAATTTTTAAATAAAAATTATAAAAAGTAACAGTATAATTTGACTAGTTTGGCATTTGAAGCTTTTACAAATGTTTTATTAATTTGTATCAATATTTCGTTAGAGACTCATTATTCTCGTTAAGGCATTGCAGTTAATTTCTTTATAACTAATTTGCATTCTCATAAGTTTTTTGTTTGTTTTGTTTTAATAATTATTGATCGTCATTTGTTGTGATTTATGGCTTAATTATGCCAGCACAATATTGACTCCTATATTTATACTAAACAAATAGTGTGAGCAAATAAATTCGTTTTCTTTTTTGACTTTAATAAAAAAACTTATATGTATATAAGACTTTCCAATCAGATCCAAGAGAAATAAAACAAACAAACAAAAAACAAAGCTATAGTTGAACAATTCTGATGAATGGACAAATAAATAATGCAATCGCAACCGTAGATATTTTTATATTTTAGAAAAGGTAACACCAATTGCGACAATTGCAGTCTTTCTATCTTTGGGAGTCGATCACTTTTAGTATTCAAATCATATTGGGAAGAATGTGACAGATAACATCTTATATAGTATTTTTCTAGGCTGAATTTTCCTAGGTACGTGATAACTACCCTCATTTTAAAACTTAGGAAAAAAGCAGGCTAGAGAAATAATATTAAGAGTTAATTTTGTTCTTTATGTAATTTGTATTTTTTATATGTAGTAAAATTGCATATAAATAAAAAGAATGTAAATTACTATCGACATTTTTCGTCACTTATATTTTCTTTTCTGTTCATAGCCCAGGATACTGCACTGGGGAAATCCAATCGGGTCGAGCTAATCCTATTTTATTAGTAATTCAAGACATGGTTTATTTTACCTAATATAAATTTCAAGTTTTTACTATAATTAGACTAGATATCATAAAGTCAAACTGAATGACACTTATCTCAAATTAGTATAGCTTTTGCTCTCAAATTAGGCTTTGGTAAATGACGTCAAATTTTAACAGTCATATTTCAATAGTTATCTGTCATGAAAATTATATTATTAAGTAATGATGTTCCATTTTCTTAAGGCCGGTGGTTATCTTATAAATGTTTTTAACGTAAGAATCCCTTTATATTATAAATGTGAAAGTAAGGATGTTTGGATGTTTGTTTGTTTGTTATGCTTTCATGCCAAAACTGGCCAATGGTTTATAATGAAACTGTACAGAAATATAGCTCGTACATCAGAATAACACATGAGTTATAATCATTAAAATTATTTTTTTTTTAGATTAAAAAAATTAAATTAATTCTGACATATACTATTTTAAATTTTTACAGAAATCTTTAATTTATCAAACAAATCGGTCGAACAATTCAGGGCCATCTTTTCTGATATACTCGATGAACTATGAGTATTTTACAATTAAAAAATTTAAAACTGTGCATATCTTTTAGCTGCGTAAAACAATTCCTTCAAGCGTTATGGAAAGAGAAAATTGAGATCAAGAGAGGTGGAGGCTAAAAAGCGGTGGTTTTTACTTTTAAGCCCAGTGAAGCGGGTGGGTATCAAGCTAGTCTAATATAAACTGAACCTGTGCATACAGATGTTGAAGTTGCACATAGAGGTTGTATGACGTTTTCATAAAACGATTTTAAATAAACCATTTTCATAAATCAGTTAATTAAGTAATTTGTATGAATTCATATTAAATGTTACATACATTTTGTTACACACCATAGGCGCCAATATAATTTATAAAATTGCCTTTATTATTCAGACAGTTGATATGCCAAAACTGCTACCGCCTACATTCAAATTAAATTTATTTGTATGTGTGTGTGTATTTAAAAAAAAACTTGTTGGAACATTTTTTTTTTTTTTTTGTATTTTTTTAACCTATTATTTTATATTTAAATTTATTTGCATATGTAAAAAAGAAACTTTATGCTTGACATTTTATGTAATTAAAAGGATGGACCTCACGCAACAATCTCATTCAAATACAAATGAGTGTTACATATAAAACAAATAGCGACAACAAATTTAGGGACTATGTAATATATTCGGATGTTAGTGGGAGAGATGATTGGAAGATTCTGAACCACAAATATTATTATTAAATGTGGAAGTATACACAATTTTTATTAGTGCTTGGCAAGGAACCATTATAAACAATCGTTAGATACCAGAAATAATTTCCAATTTTTGGCTAAAATTTTTATTATATATAATGGCAACGTTATTACCAGCGGTGATAGAGTAACCATTTCCTTCTCCAAGAAATTTTTACTTTTTATTATAAGTTACTAGCTCGGGAAATTCAAGGAAATTGTGAAGCCGACGAGCCAAAAATGGCACAATGCTGCCGGACACAAGCATCAATAAATATCCGGGAGTTCCATTCGTGAACTGCCACTCAAAAATAATATCTTAAAAAAAGCCAATCTTAGATGGAGGGGGGAACGTACTTGTGGTACTGCAGAAATAAAACACGGAAAGAAAACTAATAATTGAGTCTTTTCGAATAGCCCACTTAAAATTGTAGGAAATTTCTTAATTGACTTTATACTACTTTGTATCAATTAGAATTGTTTACATTATTTTGTATTATTTTTCTTTTTTTTAACTTTTGTATTTTAAAAGATCTATGAACTTTAAGTTTTAGTTCTCTAAGGAGACCAGAGTTGAATGAGGAATTTTCAACCAAAACAAAAGATAATGATACTACCAAAGTTAAAATTCTAGTGACCTTTCTGGTTATTTGATGAAGAAAAGTTTTGAAGTCTATATATTTGCTCGGGACAGTCGTGACATTAGTGTAAAAGCAACTTAAAGATGATGCTATTTCATCTTTCTATTCAAATCACTTCCAAAACTAAGACACACCCTCTTTAACTGTCGCATCTTTTTCGAATGTATTAAATGCAACTTAGCGTTTAATTTTTGCATTTGGCTCCTGTCCTATGCACTGTATATATAAAACATTGACCAAACCGTATATTTAAAAAACGCGTTTATAAATTAAAAAATTCCAATTATAAATGGAGTTTGAATTATATTTAATTAGTGATTTTAGTGACATTTAATGTTCACTTTTAATTTTAACACTCTTGAAATTTAAACATTTCAACTTCATATGAAATTTATTTAAATTCGTATGAAATGATTATACCATCTATATTCTGTTGTATTTTAATACAGAATTTTTGGTAGTTAATAGGTTTATATGTAATATATCTCACGGACTAATCATTGTATGCCTAGATCGTTATCAAAAATATGTATGAAATTTAAGTGGGATTCGAATGGGATTAAACGGAAAACATTTTTACTTACAGGCCTTTTTGAGAATTTGAAAGCATTATTTCAATGGTTAAATGTTTTAATTTTCGGTAAGAAAACGCATTGTGTTTTCAATGGCTTTAGAGCCTTGGCTGTATATAACCTCTATCTGTAACATTACTCTTCTTTCAATGAGCTTCTTTCAATGATGCTCAATGATTATTTGGAAATCTATAAAATTGTATGTTGAACAATGTTTTTTAATCACGAAAGCAACTTTTTAGTTCTAAAATATTAAACTTTGTATAGCTAAAAACTAATATGTATTTGAATGTCTTTGTTTACTTCATGCCATTTGTGTGTAAAACAAGGATAATCGAACCTTGTGAATAATGACACTTGCCACATTTTGAACAAACATCCCTCAAAATCCATGATACTCGATCTGGTATCTGCATATTATTAGAAATTATTTATAGAAATTTCTTGTAAAATTTATGATATCTTGTGCAGATCTAATGTGAAATATATGACACAACGTGACCTCAATCACAAATGATAAAGCCTGATTGTGTGCGACCAATCCAAATCAACATCAACAAGTCTATAACCTTATATTTCATGGTCGAACGTGTTAATTAACGAAGAGAATAATTACATAATATACGATTATATTAGACGTTACAGCTGAATATTATCCGAGCCGCTTGTTGTACCGTTTAGGAAAAAGGGTAGACTTTTAATCGAACAGATAATGAAGATATTTGACTGAGACAAATATATCACGTTGACACAGTTGACAAGTCAACAGTGGTAGATGCATACAAATCGTACCTGATGCAATTTTCTAAACTCTAACAATCGGTCAGCGACTTAGATTCAGCTATACTAATCTATGGCTTACCTACTCTACACATTTAAATAACATCAACTACAACAAAAAAACTTTAATTAAATAAAAGATTTCCATTTTAATATTTTGTAATATTTTGAAATGTTTTAAATGTTTATCTAGATTTTGTGTATATAATATACTTTTTTGTGAATCATGTCTATATTATATACATTAATATATGGGAACGTTACCAGGATCGACTTTATTTTTGGTTAATATCAATAATTTTCGTTTAGGAAAGAGTTTAGAAAATCTAAGCACACTGCTGCAGAGTTCCTGAAATATTTTCCTATATAACACTTAATGTTTGGTCTGAAAAAATCTACAAGATATGTTTTGGAATTAACAAAACTTCCAATAAGAACACCGGTTTTGACTTTAAAATTAAACATATATATTTGTGACATAAGTTTGAAACATTTATTGAATAATGAAATACAGATCATGAGGTTATGAATGGAATAAGACATCGGATAAATGGCCGCTTTGGCTTTGAGGGTACTGCTGTGCTCTTTTCATGAAACTTTCAAGGACCGTTACGCATAAATGTTTCGGTATTTCAGCGATATAGCCTTGAATTTCGTTTTCTAAGGCTTCAATCGTTATGGGTTTGTTCATATAAACTTGTGTCTTTCCTCTCGCCACAACATGTTTCAGAACTAAATTATCGGTTGGCCTATTTGCAAAAAAGAATCTCACTACGTTCCGTACATTTACACCATTTATCACGATAATTCCTTGATTCTGTTTCACTTAAGTATACGGACTGAAAACTTAATCTATATTTGCATGCCATTGACGATGCCACTCAAGACATGACTTGTCAAAACTTTCAATTATTGTTAAAGGTAACTTTTTAACAAATATAGGTGATATTGCAAATGGATTAAGCTAAAACTTCTGGTGGGCTAGCCTTGGTAACTTTCCCCTATATACAAGAATTTATACATAACAAAAAATAATGTTATCTCTGTCATGTTGTATTAAAATTCAGAAAATATTTTAAATCCTCTAATTTTCATCATCAAACATGTTTTCCAGAAATGGTTCATTTTTTCAGTTAGCCAAGAAAATGTAAAACATCAAAATTGAAATATATACAAATGGATCAAATAAAAAAACGTTTTTTAATCCTGTTTTTTTTTGTTGTTGTTGAAAAAGGTTTCGTATTTCTACGTATTCTTCAAATGTAATTAATTTTTCAATTAAACTTTTAAAAAGACTATTTTTATACGCATTTTAGATATGTTTTTATCCCCTGAATAAATTGAAATGTACAAACAGGCGTAACGAACATTAAACACAAAAAAATACATGCTATTTAAAAGAAAAAGAAATATTTGAAGATTACTGCAACCTTTGCTTGCGAGTTGACAGTTACTGTTAATAATTCAATGTCGAAATTAATTTTGCCGACAGCTTCCTTCTTACCAACTCGCATGGTATGATTTTGAAATTCAGTAGACATCGATCGTACTATCTTACTTTGGAATTTTTAAGATAGTACGATGTCTACTGGATTTCAAGATCATATTTTGAGTGGCATAAAAAACAAGTTGTATGATCTTTCGCATTACCTGCATATTTAAAAAACCAAAACATAAAAACTCATACAAAAAATCTCACCAAATCTCACCAAAAAATAAAAATTTTAAAATTACTTTAGATTCAAGAGACTCCGCCATCAAGGTGACAGTATATGATAAATTTTGAATACATAATGAATTTAAAAAAAAATGATTTGAGAAATTTTATAATAAAGAGAAATCGAACATCATTTCAAAGATAATTTGAGAGATTTAAACAAGATAAAAGTAATTAGAATATCAAGTTGGTAGATTAATAAAAGTTTAACAGATATACATTTATATTCACAAAACTGTTTTTTTTTTCACATAAGTTTGTTGTTATTTAATTCTTAGAGAATACCAATTGTGTACAAACAAAATACCAATTGGAAAACTTTTTCTAGTTAATTTTTCTCTTAACCAATTTGATTTATTTAACAAAAATGTTTAAATAAATTAAATTTCATTTAAAAGTTATTTAATTTTTTTGTTGAATACATGATTCAGAAAACAATACTGGAATTTAAAACTTCTAGAAACCATTCTATTTGTAATTTTTTTCTCTATTTTTATTATACGATCCTTCTGAAACACAAATTTTTCTTTAGAGCTTGACTTTGCAGATTAAACAATATTATACGATTGTTATTAGAAAGTTTTCATTTTACTTAATTTTGGATGCCTCAGATAGTTACATCCACAATGAATTTCCAAGAATGTTGTACGTTTTGGTTCCAATGTTCCATTAACGAAATATGGTTTCGTTAATTATCGTGAATAATTTAAAAAATTTCTCGATTAATATCAATCAAATTGAATTTTACAAGATTTTACTCAGTTTCACCTGCCCCATTGTCTAACTGTTATCAAATCTTGCAAGTCCACAATTTTGATTCACTTCCCGGTTTCCGATTGAGCTGCAATTTTGCATACACATATAGTTTGGATAACAATGCATGGCAAGATTGTGGCGTCCTTATTTTCCCATCGATTCCACCATATTTTACAAATACTCGGGTATGACTGACTTAAAGATAAGATTATTTCCTACTTTTTAGCACAATAAAAGCTTTTGCCTTAAAGAGTATTTTTGATTAAAACTTTTTTTATGAGAAGTTCGGCGAAAGAAAATCAAATTTACCAAAAACTATTCCCAATGATTGATTTTAGGGCATCTAGCGTAAATGTTAACTAGATATTTTAATTGATTTCTAGTCGAAAATTCCTGATTTTGTATTTAAAAACTTTGAATAAACCTTTAATATCTCCGAAAATATTAAAGTTGCAGAAACTTTTTTGGAGATCAATTGGATCAATTTTCCGTAGCTTTCTTTATTATACACACTTCAATTTAACTAACATTAAAAGCGAATTTTTTAAAATTACGTTTCAAAATTTTATTAAACACAGTTCGTTTGTTCATTTTTTTAAATTATTTATTTCAGTATTTAAACATGCACTATGGCTGCCATATTAACTGCTTGGTGATTTTTCAAAAGAATGTATTATAATTTTTACCTATTTAAGAACACTTTTCTCATGTTTTATTTATTTATTAGTCCCAATGATCAATAGAAATTTATAATGCCAGGTAGTATCAGAAAGTAGAAGAACACCAAATCCTACAGCGTCAGTTAAGATAATGACAAGTGATTTTAGTTTCGATAAAATTAGACCAAAAAAATTACCCAGAAAAAAGGCATTTGATTTATTATTTAACAAAATTATAAATCTAATAAAACAAAAAAAGTTCAATTATTTTTAGACATTAGTAAGTAGATATATCAAAAGAAAATCTGTGACAAGCCGCCCGTTCTACTGGACTGTGTATAATATGCAATGAATGTTTTTGGTATGTTGGCTCTGTATGGTATTTACAAAAATGTCAAGTGTGTAAAAATCATACTCAGCAATGGTTTCTAACGTTGCAATTTTGCGAAAAGTTTTTCTAAAGTGAGTTGAAATTTTGAAATCATTATATTAAAAAGTATCTCCAAAAATTTAATTTTAATTCTGTATAGGGCCCTTTGTTTCTGGGTTGATCGAAGATCGGAAGAGCAGAAGACCAATTTTTTAAATGTTTAAGACAAAATCACGGGAATTCGCTATTTATGCACAAACGAGGCTATAAAAATTAGTGAAATTTACTTGTTTTTTACTTATTTTTTTCTTGTGAATCTCTCCAAACAAACCTAATTTTATTAAACTTAGCTATAGAACACTCACAAAGAAGTCAGTTCATCCGGTTAGAGGCTATGATGTCATAGACAGACATACAGATACACTGATAAACACGTCAAACTTATAACACCTCTTCTTCAATCAATACCAAAATGATAGTCAAAGACATCAGATGACATTAAAAGGATACTAACTTCAATAGCACTATCATTTTCCAGCACAAACATTTCGAGAGCATTTAGTAATTTCGGGTACAGTACCATAAACTCGAACTCGAAACATAGCTTAGAACACTTTTCATTAAATTACAATTCAAACAAAACAAAAAAAATAAGAAATGGTTCACCCGTTTAGGAATTACGATGCCACAGACAGACACACAAACAGGCAGATACACACACACATAGCAATCAAACGTATGACACCTCTCGTTTTTTGGTTCGAGAGTTACAAATTTTTTTGCAATGGAAAATATCATTTCATTTAAAGCATTCATTTCCATATTTTTCGGTTCAGTGTTTTATAATATTTTATCAACATTTAGCTCATAATGTAAAAGAGAAAATTCTATGATTCCTTTTGTGATTTTTTAGGCGTTAATTTGTTCATGAATAAACGAAAATTTACCAAAAATTGGGAGGTGAATCGTGTTTTGAGTGAGACCTTAACACATATTGGGATAAAACTTTCTAATTCGTATTTCGACCCTCTTTTTTTGTCTGTCGTACATATGAAGTAAATAATAAGTTGTTAAAAATCGAAAAGATTAGGCATGAATTGACAACGAATATTCATTTTGATATGGGCCCCCGGTCTATTGTCTACGGGCCTTACACATAAAATCAAATAAGTAATACGAACACCCCAACAGTTACTGGACATGACATTTGATATATTTATTGTCGATAGAGTATACAGCTCCAAAACTCGTATATACATTTTATGTATATATTACATGTATTAGTAGAGGACACTTCCCATACACTTTTTTTACAACAAGTTCGAATGATTTTACTATACGATTTTCACGTTAAGATCAATAAATATTCGTTGAGGGAAATTGAAGTCATACACTATTATGTATAGAACTTGAACAACTCTAAACTCTTCTAAAGTAACGTAAAAAGATTACTTTTTTTTTAATTTTCTAATAGAGCGAAATATTTTTCACCCTGATATTTGAAATAAAAGTGTTATCTTAGCATATTTTGTAAGGCTTATTGTAAAATGTAAGTAAGCGGTTGGTAGGACATATAAATTACAAATCGTTATTATGCAAAACGTATTGTTGAATCCATTCTTAATTTATGGTTAAAATGATGCTCATAGATGTTCCAGTAAAATATCAGACTAAATTTATTGAATTGATTTAAAAAGTATATATCTTTATAAATAATAGCTCATGTGTTAAAGTATAGTCTGAAGCATGAGCTACATTATTGAAGAATTTCAATCAAATCCATTCAGTAGTTTTTTTGTTAAAGCGTCACAAACAAATAAACAACCTAACTTTCACATTAATAATATATATAGGGATAAGGATTTACCATTTTATTTTTCTGAAATTAAAAACATAGAATTTTTGGCTTGAATTCGATAAATTTAAGGTATATTGAGATTCATCTACTTGTATTTAACAAGTAGGAATGTTAAATCTCTGTTATTTAATTCTGGAGCATATGATTAAAATCACCCAAGAATCTGTCATTTATTCATGGGGTATTTTCAAATTTACTCTTGTTCGCTATCAAAAATTCATGGAAAATGCAAAAGTTTGCTCTTTTACACATTCGGCGCTATGCGCTGGTGGATGCATAAACATTTTTGAGCTTTTGGATTCGCTTTTTTCGCAGACTTCTGACTTTAAATTTATGACCTGAATTCCAGCGTATGATCAAACTTTAACTCTAGTGCATTTTGATAAGGTTAACAATTTATTTATTTATTAGAATAAAATAGAAATTTTTGATATAAGAAAACAATTTGTGCATGGATTAAATAATTCAAATTTATAAATCTGGTTTCAGCAGGTCAAATACACTACAAGTTGTTAAAATACTTTTTCTATAGTTTTTAAACTTTACTACTTAATTTTTTTTATTTATTTTTATTCCTAGATTGTAATAATCTCGAATAGGTATTAAAAAGATTTATATGTACAACAAATTTCAAGTATTGATTTGTAACTTTTCATACGTAGTTGTGGAGGTAGATGATTAGATCTTTAGTGTAATTTTTTATTTAATGTTTTATATAGAAAGAAAAAATGATTTGTCTGTTTTTTTTATATAAAAATTTGTGAAGAATTCGTTTGTCAAATCGTTTATGTAGTAACACGTAAAACATTTATTATTCATACTTGAGGAATAAAAACATGGGCAAACTAATAAATCTTAAAAAAATGTGTGTATTCAAAACGTTTAACTTGTAACAGTAGAATTCACAATATCCGACTTTTTATGTTTATTATTGTAAGGCTAGTTAAAATGTTTTTCATATTTTTGCATGAAATGTAATTAATTATATTTACTAATGATCCTGTTCGCAAAACTCTCCATTAAATTATCATTTTGCTGACAGCCTTTTCCAAATTAAGTCGATTTTGAAGATCATCGCCAATTTTTTAGTCTTTTTCGGGTATGGAACCCTAAACGCGCAATTGAAACATAGCTAAGTCACCGTTAAATTACTTTTCAAAGGACATAAAAAAACCAAAACCGGTTATTATGCTTAGGCACTACGATGCGACAGACAGGCAGGAAGACACACACACAATTAGCGGTCAAACTTATAACAACCCATTTTTTTTAGTTCGGGGGTTAAAAATAGCTCCCAATTGTATATCTACTGATGCTTCACATCAGCTTTTACCACCTGCAAATAGAATCCTCGTTAGTGTAACTACTTCTACATTTAAAGTTCTTATCGAAGTAACTTTTTGAAAGATAATAAAATAATAAAGAATATAAAGCTTTATAAACATAAAGAAAAAGTATTGCCAATAGGTTCATCAATACATAGTATAAAACAAAGTCGCTTTCTCTGTCCCTATGTCCCTATGTCCCTTTGTATGCTTAAATCTTTGAAACTACGGAACGGATTTTGATGCGGTTTTTTTTAATAGGTAGAATGATTCAAGAGGAAATCTTTTTATGTATAATACATCCATATTATAGTAGAGTAAGGGGTTGAAATAGGGGTTGAAAGGGATATGCTTCAAAAACTAAAAAAGTTGTGCATCGATTAAGCTCAAATATTGACACGATATATAACCAGCTTCAAAGATCTATTGTTTTTATCTACTTTTAACCTTCGGAGGGTAGAAAGGTGTAGCGAGAAAGTGGGATGGAATTATCGAATATTTACAAATATACCTAAGTGAGGTATCAAATAAAAGAGCATGACGTGTACATTACAAAACTGTTATCCCACGAAGGAAATGTGGAGGGAGGGTGCAAGTGGGAATGTTGCCTAGCAAAGCGGGTAGTTCACAGCTAGTTTTAATTATAATACAAAGATTTGTGGCAAGTTGGCAAGTATATATCGATTACTGTTGTATCGAATGAAATGTAGAAGTATAATTAACGAAGAACGATAGATGTGGTTGGCCACTTGGTAGGAACTATGTGTGTCGTTCCAAATTATGTATTATTGAATACCAAGAACAATAAAGGAATGGTAATAAATATGTATTTAATTTTTTTCTCAAGTTTTCGTTTAAAAAGTTATGAAAATTATATTCAAAACATAAGGTGTTTTTAAAACTTTATGATAAACGCCATCTATGAACACTAATCAGAAGCTTGATCAGAATCAAAAGTTAAGTTATAAGTGTCGATCAGACACCCTTTTTTTGTCCAGCCCCTATCTACTGAACACACGATGAGGCATATATTACCAAGAGTCTAATTTTTTCATGGACAATACCCACCTATTACTTTACTAACCTATACGAAAATTTAATCGAAAAAATTATAATTTCTAGAACGTTCATGCCATTTATATTCATTTAATACCGAAATAAGTCTTCATGTATAAAAAAATTTTATACCTATATACATTCGCGAATCATTTATTGCACATCGCTGTTATCGGCATACAATGATTATATACATAATATATGTGTTATGTATACTATATTCGTACATTCATATTGCAATAAAGCAAAATCAGAAATGCCAATATCAAAAATTCAGCGCAACACCATGGAGAAAACACAAGCATAAAGCAATACGCACACACACACCACATCCATACATACAAACATACATAAATATATACACACCTACATATCATCGAAATGATAGATATGATATGTACAAAATATATTTATATACGATTTAAACTTATATTTACGAATATTGCATATTCCTCTAATATTGGGTAGATACCTACTATTCAAATATTATTTACAATATAAAATGTGCAAGATGTTCTAGTTATAGCGAATGAAGATCACGGGAAGGTGTAGGAATAATAATAAGAAAGTATAATGGGAGTTATACTGCAACAAGAAAAGAGAAGGTCCATGTATTTGATCTTCCTTAAATGAAAAGGCGAATAAAATTAAAAACAAACCAAGTTAAAAAGGTAAGAACATGATCTGCACTTAATCTTATCCGAGGAAGGGTGCCATTGCGTTTTTGGTGTTTCAATTAAAAAAAAAATCAAATTTAACTTCTGTGTTTTACCAAACACAGGGGGAGGAATTTACCTTAGAAAATTTTGAAAATACAGTCTTTAGTTGTTTTTTATCCGACCGCGACGGTCAAGGACTGGTTTTGTTTTTCGCACGTACTTTGTATGTTTGTATGTATATTTGTACATTTCTTTATCTATGTCCGTGAGAAAAGTACTTTTCTCAGTCAATATGCGTAGGAAAAATTGTTCATAACCTGCCTAGTGTGACATTGAATTCAGTCTCGCACTAGGGCGGTAATGAATTATGTTACTATAGTAACTTTTATAATTTTCTATTTTTCTCAATAAGCCATGACAAGCTTTAAATAAAAATTATCGTTTATTTTCGCATTTATCGCATTTTAGAGACATAGATAAAGTTATGTGCGATATACGTGCGAAAATGCATTGTAAACGTACTTCTGCGATTGTCTAACTTGTGCTATGCACTGGTTGTACAAATTTCGCAGGCGTACGTTAATAGTGCTGTTATCTAGTATCGTAAATAACTATTATTACGTATCTTCCAAACGGCTCCGTGAATTTCAACATTTACGGTATCAAGTAAAGTTATATTTGTCTCAAAAACCCAAGTTTTCTTCGATAGGTGTTTGAAATAACCAAAACGAAATGGAGAATTTTCAGAGTGAAATAAGTTAACAAAAAAAAAAAATTAGCCAAACCTATCGAATAGGGTATCAATATAAGGCATTTAAAGGGTATATTTACAAAAATATACATAAGTTATATATATTTAAATTTAATAAGGAATAATAAATTGGCTTTAAAGTTTTAATATAGTACAATAAGAGTGTTTTTGTGTACTGGGACACTAAAAATCTAAAATAAAATAAATAAACAAAAAAATTAAGAACCCGACTGCATTAAATAAAACCTGATTAGAAACATCGTTATGCAAATTACTGAACTTGTTTTTTCTTTTCAGATTTAACGCAGCCGGGTTTTTGATTTTGCTTATTATTGATTTTTTTATATATAGGCACATCTTCTTGGCGGAACAGAGGCTTACTTTGAAAAATCACAGCTTTTGGAACATACAGATCTGTAACGATACGCAGGGTTCACTCAAAACGCAGGAATTTCTCATTTTAACTTTTCCTCAGATTTTATTAAGTGTAGATTATGTCCTCCCATGTTTTACTTGTTGCCAGAAATTACGCAAAATGTGTGCTAACTTTATACCTATTGATCCCCTAACTAATATTACGATCTTGATTCCAATAAATCGATATCCTGTGAATAAACTATTTTGTTACTGTATTTCATCGTTGTATTAATATATATTTTTCAATGGTACATCCTGTTTATACACAAACATCTATCAAATAAATAGGTAAAATTCAAACTTTGAATTGTATATACGCATCCTGTTAAAACTCCTGTACTATCCATACATATACCGGATGATTCATTTAAACGTTCCTACTCCTTTTTCATTTCGGAAACGGAATGAAAACTCAAAAAACCGAACTATTATCGGATCACTTTGAATAG
This sequence comes from Chrysoperla carnea, assembly GCF_905475395.1. Classification (NCBI taxonomy): domain Eukaryota; kingdom Metazoa; phylum Arthropoda; class Insecta; order Neuroptera; family Chrysopidae; genus Chrysoperla; species Chrysoperla carnea. The sequence continues at coordinate 34,894,182 of NC_058338.1, read as the reverse complement.
CAATGAAAGTACAGAATTCTGTTTTTTTACACTAAGACGTCTTCATGGTCAAATAGACGTAAACTTTCTTTTTGTTTAACAAAATTGATACATGTTTGACCCTGAAGACGTCGCCAAATAGAAAAAAAATACTGTTTTTATATTCGCCCTGAAAATATTCTGATACATTTTTTCGCGTTTTCTGATTTTCCACTCCGTTTTCGAGGGTGGTAAATAAAAATCAGCCTGTACACCTCTCTTTGATATATGCTATTTGTTGAAGATAGACGTAAATAAATTGTAACTAGGTGTAGGAGAGATGATCGGAATTGGCTGTCACATATTTTATTCTATGCATTTTTTATATATCATTTTAAATAATTGAAGATATGTGATTTACTGTGAATGTTTTTCAAAATATTATAAGAAATTTTTTTTGTAACGGTCCTTGAAAAAAAAACTAGCACCTATTTTAGTGTTGAAGGAATGATGAAATATTTTTCTAAAACATTTTCTGCTTTTATTATCCCGGGAGACATGGAGCGCAAAATTTTTGATTGCTTCTTTGATTTTCGGAAGGAAATCAAAGAATTTCGGAAATGTTCGTTGGTAATATTCAGAATAGTCAGATCCATTTTTTATCTGTGATTTTAACCCCCGAACTAAAAAAGGGGTGTTATAAGTTTGATCGCTATGTGTGTGTGTCTGTCTATGGTATCGTAGCTTGTAAACGGATGAACCGATATTAATTTTTTTGTTTTCATTTGAAAGGTAATTTAACGGAGAGTTATCTTAGCTATGTTCAAGTGCGAACATATTCAGATTCAGTTTGGAAAAGGCATGACATGTAATTGTAACATATAAATAAGTGTAGTAATAAGTAACATATGTACCTGGCTCAATTCACTTTGGAAAGTGGAAGGGTAAAATAATTAGGTAATTCAAAACAATAATTCAAAAGAACAAAGTCAATTCAAGTATTTCAATTTCAATTAAAATATTTCCAAAAATTGCTCCCAAAAAATGATAGCTCTCTAAGTATCCTCATCCTCTCATCTAATGCCCTTGACCATCACTTTGATATTTATTTAAGAAGGAGGATTATAAGTTTAAAGTGGCGTCTGTGTGTTTCTCAGTGGCATCGTAGCCCCTGAACGGTCGAACCGACTCGATTGAGAACATTTTATAGCAAAGTTTCGGTTTACAAGGAATAAATCGCATTTGTAGGTGGTTTTTTAAATTTTGTAAATGCCACTTGTTAAATTATCGTCATTACGTAATCTTCTAGCCTAGAACTTTATTCATTCTTGCCGAACTTTTTTTTTTAGTTACGTATTCAATATTAGTTCATATATACCTGCAAACAGACGTATATCTATGTAAATAAAACGTAATTCGATTGATCCTATTGAATCTATTAAATTATATGAAATCTATCATATTTTAAATTTAGAATTTAATGAATTTATTGAGGATTTTATAATAGTGTTTTAATGTAAAATAAACAATTTAAAGCTGGCAAACCATGTGTTATATGTATTTGGGTTTCATTGTAAGAGATATGGTACCCAGCTCCAAAAGCTCTAACTCATAACATTTATTATGGAATTAATAAACAATCCACAAAAATATGTTAGGTATTCGATGGTTGATAAGCTGTGGAAGTTAATAAAATAAAATGTCTTATAAACATTTTGTACCAAATGCATGATACCGAAAAATTTAACTCGTCAGCACTCGCGTTATGAGCATTTGGCTCACGCTCGAATTACAACAAAAATTACTTTTATTTTTGAAGAGGTTTATGTGGAAACTTATTCTATCTTCATTTAATTTTATCTATTCAATCTTTCTACAAGTTCTTCAATTGTGAGAATGTTTCTCATCACGAAAGTAAAGATTTAAAAAAATATTAACTTTGGAGATTTTCGGGCCTGTTCGAGTACTTTCATTAGTTTAACATATGTCTCAGTAAATTTAAAAAACTTGTGATAGAAGTATGGTGAAATTAATTAAAATGAATTGAATTATTTAGATAATGTATTTAGATTATGCCTTTGCTCTAATATGTTACTCTCATTCAATAATGACATAATCAAACCATTTTCAACTAAATAATGCATTAAATATTAAATTTTTATAAAATTATGTAGAGGTTATGATTTTAAAAGTTAAAGAATATTTAACGCGCGAAATATTTGACGCAAAGGCAGAACGCGTCAAAAATCTACCATCACGTGACTAAATATTACCAAACAGTTAACGCGAGTGCTGTAGGAATAGGGAACAAATTCTGAAATGACCAAAATTTGTTATCAGGATTGAAGACCGTAGGCTTTTATACATATCACCACATATTTTTACAATTTCTCTATTCGTTTTTTTTCTTCAAATTTTTCAATTTTGTCGATTTTCGGAGTATGAAATAAAAATAAACTAGATATAAAATTAAAAAAATTCATTTTCACATATCTTCCATCAAGTTTTGTCCAAGAACATTAACACTTAATAATCAGGTTGCTGATTGAAGTACAATTGAAGTAATTTTTTATTAAAACAAAAAATAAGATATATTTATTGAAAGCCTGACAAAGCAGAATAATTTTGTCCTTTTTTTTTCGGATTCAATTCGTACATGAACCGTTTCTGAAATATAGTAGTAATGAAAAATTATGGTAGCTATAAATCAAAAAATCTATGACATTAAATAAATAATATATTTTAAATTTAGAATTTAATGAATTTGTTGAGAATTTCGTAACACCATTATAATTTAAAATATAAAACGATTTTTAAATCTGATAATACATGTAATTTATACTTATCTGTATTTGATTGTGTAATATAACGTAGGTACGTACCTAGAGCTTCATTTTGTTTTATTTTAAGTATAAAATATGGTTTTTGTAAATATATACAAAGAGGAGAGTTGTCTAGATCAGACTTCTGTGTTAGTTCGTAGGGATTCACAACAATATCGTAAATCTCATGACCTACTTGTCGGTTATATTTGATTTTCAGAAATTTTATCGAAATGCTTGGAATCTGAATGAATATTCCATTCTCCAATTATAAATCCCAAATAAAAGAAACAAAATTAATTTTTTTTCATCCAGTCAGTTCATTTGCAATCATTACAACACACATTTCATTGATTTTCAGCTTTTCAGATTTTCACCTTTGATTTTTAGTCATTTAGTGATGTGCTATCCTAGACGGTAATTTTATTCAGATTTATAATTTAAACAAAAGCTTTGTGGGCAAAAAACATGGCCGATTTTGACAACCTTCTCCTACATATGTACTAATTTTAAATGAAGGTGTGTAATATATTTTGATATCGTGACCTAACTTTATTATTATTGTTTAAATAGGTTCCAATTATTATTACAGTTTTATCTAAAGTAATATTTATTTATTTGATTTTGTATTATAATAATTAGTTTCAATTTTTCCCTACAGTTTTTTATTCATTACTTCTAATAGAGACAAATCTTCGAATTGGCTTGGATTTCATAAATTTGAATAGCACTTATTACAAACAATATATAAGACTTTCCACGTTTTTTATGAGCAAAAAAAAATTTAAAAAAAGTACATTACTCTAAGGAAATGTAAATAAACGAAGAAATGACCAGATGTGCATTCCTTTTTTGAAAATATAAATAGGCAATGGAATTTTATAGAGCTAGTGATCGAACGAATTGCATTATTTTAAGAAGTCCCGTAATTAAAAATTACTGTCTTTACTTTCTATCCATGAGATAGGGAGTTTATATTTTTTAAGAGATAATTCCTATCAAATCAGTCACACTTAAAGATGTAAACCTTCAACTGAATGTAATTACGTTATAGTAATCGTGATAAATATAGGTTAAGAAAATTATTATTAACAAAGTATAAAAATTATAAAAAAACTTATAACCTAATTATACCCTAAATAATTTGTCATTTTTCACTAATAATAAGCCTTGTTTCTTCAACCCGGTTAAGCCGAGACAGGCCGTACATTCATGTACTGTCGATATAGGACAGTAATTCACGAAAATATGGCCTTTTTGTTTATTGATTGGGTCGATTTTTAACACATTATTTGATATCTCTCTATCTATCGAAGATTTCTAGATTTACTTACAAACTTTATAGAGTATGCATTGTTATAATCAAATAAGTTTTATACTTTTTGCAGTATCTGGAAAACGAATGAATATTGATAACGGCCAAAATTTCTCTGTTATTCTTCGCTTAATTAAAAACTCACAAGGAAAATATTGATTGAATAATTCATATTAAAATTATTTTTTCCTTTTAGTGTATTTTTTTGAATTTGCAAAAAATGCACGGAATGTTTTATTACTACTTAGAATCAACAAAAAAACACCATTTTGACATAACTTTGAAATGCACTCAGTCGAAAATTGCTTGATTTGGAAACAATCAATTACGAATTTAGTAGAGGAGATTAAGAATACCAAATTCCAGGGCAATGACGATGATTAACGTCTGTTAATTTATTTAAAAATTGCAGGTGGTATTATATTTTGCCATTTACAGCTTAGGCATATTTCGATGACACTCCTGTAACTGACTATATTAAACAATAAAAAATTTCTGCTCATAAATTTTATATTCTTTCAATCCCCCCAACGCCTACACTAGTAGTATAGAACTTATATCCGAGGCAAATAAAAAATATGAGTAGCTAATAATAATAAAAACAGCTTAAATGAAAAAGAATTTTTGTGTATTGATATTCATTTATGTAATATAAGAAAATTTGAGTTTTTTCTTCTTTCGTCTTTGAACAAATGTTATCGAATAATATATATAAGCGTCAGGTATGTAATAACATATTGATTTGAAAACGTACAAAAATTCCATTAAACATATAGAGATATATTCGACATTCAATCGTACAATTCTTGAGAAGAAAGTATTAAATATCTTTCACCTATATATAATATTATTAAATACAATATGGCTCCAAATAACGTATCTATTATTTATGAGCTTTTGTTGTTGAACATCAATAATTAAGAAATTGGCATATTTGTGTAAAAGGTGTAATCCTCTGATTCAATCCCAAAGGAGAAATTAATATTAATACAAATTTATCGTGACCGATATCGCAATATTTGGATCGATTTTAGCCCGTAGCTCAAAAACTCTTCGACCAGTCGTCAAATGCACCCGATTTTTGTACTTTTTGAATCAAAATTACCTTATATTCTGAGTTTTATCAAAATTGGAGATACAAAAAAATTTTCGAACCCCTTAGAAAAAATCGAAAAAAACGCAAAAAAAAATTTGTTTTGGAATTTGATGAAGCTCGGTGGATGGGGTAACTTTGATCCAAAAAGTATAAAAGTCAGGTTAATTTAATGATTGATCCTATATAGAGAGTTACAATGTCAGTGAGTATCATGGAAAAAATATCATTATCAAAAAAGTTAGAGTTCCCCACCAAAAAATTGAAATCCATAAAATTGTAAACAAAAGAGTGAATAAGTGAGGGCTATAACGTGATAGTCTAAAGGAGAAATTGCCCAACAAAGCGAGCGGGTATCTGCTAGTATATATGTATCAATATGCATAGTTAATGTTGAAAGGTCTGTCAATTAAGTCAGAAAGTTAAAACATTTGCCTTTTTTGCGAGTCTCAACAATTATAGTAATGGCGGAAATATATAAGTGCGTTATCCGTTATATTACAAAGGATAGTGCAAAAGCAGAACAGCAAAAAAAATTCATTTGACAAATACATAATAATGTCTATGCATTAATATTTTGACCACACAGTAAACACATTTTTCTTACATTACTTATATACAGAAGATCCCAATACTAAATTCGTGTCTTATGTTATGTTAAGGTTTCTTCCTTTTCATTGTCAATTCCCTTAAATTGTATACATATATACGGGAATTCCAACATTATTATCAGTTTATTTGAAATATAATACATTTTGTTAAACTCATTTATATTTTATATATACAAAAATACGTACATATACGCGCAAATATACAGTTCTTTCCACTGATCATGATTTCAGTACAGGCTCGTTTGGTAGAAATTAGCCAAAATTTTTATTTAATTTATTATAGATTTAAATAAAATAGTTATTTGATTAGTGCAGAAAAATGTGCAATTTAAAATTGGCATATCTCGGTCAATTTTGAAGATAAAAAGTCCAATGAGCAAAATTATTTCAGCTACTTCTTTTATAGCCCAGAGAAATAAGACAATAAAAAGTCGATCTGCTTAAAAAATCCAAGGGAAGTTTTTTCAACGGGATTAACTTTATTCGGATGCCAGAATTGACCTACGAAAATTCCATTGCAAAATAATGTGCGCAAAACAAAATATTCAAGGTCAAAGGTCGCTATAAAATATATGTAACGTATATATTTAAAATTTTGATCTCCCGTCAATATTTATGCAGAGTTAGAATGCAGCAACGCCGTACATATTTGCTCGTGAATGGTTGTGACATTCATATTCTCACCTGTACTCACATGTACCGGGCAAAACTAACGCCATGGAACTTAAACTTACTTTTTCATATAATAGGTTGGCTGATAAGTCCCCGGTCTGACACATAGATGGCGTCGCTAGTATTAAATGCATATTATTTTTATATAGTACCAACCTTCAAATGATTCGTGTCAAAATTTGACGTCTGTAAGTCAATTAGTTTGTGAGATAGAGCGTCTTTTGTGAAGCAACTTTTGTTATTGTGAAAAAAATGGAAAAAATGGAATTTCGTGTTTTGATAAAATACTGTTTTCTGAAGGGAAAAAATACAGAGTCCGGAAACTCATTGTCAAGCCAAGTTTTTGCTTCCACTGTATTTTTTCCCTTCAGAAAACAGTATTTTATCAAAACACGAAATTCCATTTTTTCCATTTTTTTCACAATAACAAAAGTTGCTTCACAAAAGACGCTCTATCTCACAAACTAATTGACTTACAGACGTCAAATTTTGACACGAATCATTTGAAGGTTGGTACTATATAAAAATAATATGCATTTAATACTAGCGACGCCATTTATGTGTCAGACCGGGGACTTATCATGTTAGAAGCATCTTTTTCAACATTATTCTTAGTGGGTCATTTCACCCAAAAAACTATAAAATGGCCTTGTAGTCGTCTATTAGGTTGGTTTATGTTATTTTTAATGCCAGTGAGACATACAAGTGTACCTGAGAAGAATAGAGAAGTGACTTATTTGGTTTGAATTTTTCAAGACACAATTTATTTGGAATTACCTCTGTATGTGATGTGTTTGTAGGTATGATATTATGAAATGTTAAGAATAACACGTATATTATATATGACGTACATGTATGAATGTGTGTAAGTGTGTATTTTGTGACACAGTAAAAAGATATTACGTGTAAATGGAATATTGGATTTGTATTTCATAAATGTTTTTAGATTTTCTGTTATTCGATATTATGATACAAAAACAGAACGCAATATGATTAATAGGTTTATTTGACTGTGATTGAAAAGTATAATGAAATAAATTGTATATATATTTTGTTTACGTCTAATTACAATTCATAAATTTTATTCATGAAATGTTATTCGAAAATTCGATCATTAGAAGCGATTTAATCAGCCTTTAAAGAACATCAGTAATAATTTTATCGAAATTAGATGGAAAAAAAAAAATTTTTTATGTATCCAAAAAGCTATGCAAATTGAAACATAATTTCAAGAATCAATATCTACTTAGTACTAAATGCCATGATGACAGTAAGTTCATTATAGTCTAAGAGAGTTCGACTTTCATCCATAAAGACAAGACATATTTTTTATGAAAGTTTATTGTACGCCTACGATAGCTTAGGCTCTATCAAAAATTAATCAAAAAGTGTTATATGAATGTTACTTGAATATTTTTTCTTATATTAATTTGTATCCATTTTTTTCAAAACGGTTTTTGGCAGGGAAGCCTGTTCATACCATAAGTCGATATAGGTAACTACACCAAAATACCTTTATGAAAAAATTTCTATTAAAAATTAATTTAAATAAAAACTGCCATGAACACTTTTTGATAGATGCAAACTATGTTTCATCAAGTTATCAGATGTAGGTAATGACAGTTAGCTCAATATGAAGCGAAATTTCCACGACAAAAGCAGCTTTTTAATTATTTATAATGAAGTTTAAATGTCGAATTCATGGAAATTATGTTTATTAATTTTCGTATACTTCGTCAATTAATTTTTTGTCTGCTGTACCTACATATCAAATAAATTTACTAATAATACAATCCATGAGAAAAATGATCGTTTTTTTACAATTTTTCCACATATTGTATAAATCACTTCGTTTCAAAACATTACGGCAGACAAAAAATCATAAAAAAACACGAAAATCGAAGTTCTACAGTGGGGCCATCATACATCATTAAAACTTCAAAATCTCGAGTTTCTTCATTATTTTTTTTCTAAGCATCAAGCTCATGAAGTGATTTTATTTTGTGACACAAAAGTGGAAGCTGATGCAAAATTAAAAGTAGAAACACCGTATACCTTTGAAAATAATTTTCAGTGTTTTTTTTTTAAATTTCTTTTATTGTTTGCAACCAAAGAATCATAGTTTTATTGATTCCTTATATAATTGATCCTGCGTATAGACATACTCAGCTCCTTATCACAAATTTTGCGAAAAAAGGGAATTTGCTATTCAAGTCAGCTTTTCGATGATCAACTGCGAAAGGAGGCACAATGTACGATGAAAGGAGGCACATTGCTGGAGAAACTTCTGCAGATAGCATTAAACACAAGGTATGAGAACTATAATTGTGATACTCATTTCGATATTATAAAAGAGTACGTCGTCGACTAAACAAAGTTCAGTTAAAAACTGGTCGGTACAGAGTTTAATTTCCATTTAATTTTTGATATTTCCATCCGGCTTATACTAAAGCTCCATCCTGTATTCTTATACATATTATTGGATGGATGGTACAACTCAAACCATATTTATAAAACAACGTCTATTATTTTTGTTGTTGTTGTTATTTAAAACAACACAAATACATACATTTTGTAATTATGAAATGATTAATAGAATATTCTCGAATGTTTTATATTTTATTATATATATTTTCAAAATAACAATAATAATAATAATAATAATAACTATATACATAAATACGTGTTTGTTGTTGTTCTTGTTATTAACAGCAGTAACACCAACAACAAAAATACAAACAAACCATTTCTGTTGTATAGTAAGTTGTGCTGTTCTATTAAAATTACAACATTGTAAAACATAATGTAATTTGTTTTTGTGGAATTTAATACAACAGTCATTAATTTCAATTTTGTTTTAATTGAGTAGCAGCAAACAAGCAAGCAAAAAAGGGGGGTCAAAAATTCATTTATATATTTTTGTTTGTTCCTCCTTATTTAATTTTAATTCCCTTGTAGGCAATACTAGATGTGTAAGTTATCACATGGGCATATCAATTAAATAATTATCACTGATACTATTGGTATACGTAAAATTACAAATAATGTCTACTGAAAGTTATAGCGCTTTTAATTATCACTCAGGAAATCATTTTGTAATGTGGCTGTTGATGAGCTATAAACATATTTGCCATTCCTAGTCACATATTATATTTATTACATAAATAGACAGGCAACTCTACTGAACATGAAATGTTGTTCAAAAAGCCCCTCGGAGTAAGGCACTTAAAGTGAACTATTTAAAAAACAAAATGGTGGGAATTAAGTATTATTTGAATTATTTCTATTCAATTTGTAATTTTTTAATTTTTTTGTACTTATTTGTCTTTTAATAAAATAAATTGAGATTTTTTAAATAATATAACAAGTAAAATAAATAAAATAATAATTAATTGCAATATTTGTTAAAAAATAGCATTCATTTTATTATTAACATATTTAAAATAATTATTTACTAATTTGGTGTAAGTTAAATGTAATGTCTAACCATTTTAGTTCGTTAATAGTCAATAATAATCCCAAATAAACACGACCTAAAAGCAATCAACACGATTTATGAGACCTAAGCACTAAAATTTATTTAAACAATTATTAAAAAAAGGAAGTACCTAGTTATAAGGTATTTATCTTCCTTAAGCAATTAAAATTTTATATGTATTTTTAATTATAGTGATTTCGAACAATGACGTTCATATTTTGCGTACTTCTAAAGATTTTCATAAACCAACTTCAATTTTATGCCCGTGCAGTGAGAATTATTCACCTGAAGTGATAGAAAAATTTAATTAACAAGCCTATTATAGTAACCCTCGAACAGGTAGTAGACACTCTATTTAAATTTCAACTTTTTATAACACTTCGGAACATACCTTTCTTATTAAAAGCCATAAAGAGCAAACCAGAGTCAAAGCCTGTCCAGCACCGCTCTAAGAAGACATTATTATGTTTTTGATTGTTGTAATTATTATGTTTTTAAAATTCCGCTCATACATTTTTAAGTACGTTATAGGAAGATTTGGTCTAATTACATTCAAATCTACAGCTACGTTTATACTTAATGAACAATGATTAAATACAATTGAAGGATATACGACCCTTTTTTCAAAGTATCGTAACAGTAAGCGCAATTTTTAAATTCCCAATTAAATAATTAAATATTCACAGGAAGGAAAGTTTTTTTTTTATTTTAAAAGTTTGAAATAAACATTCGACAGAATCATCTTAAATTAAGGGGACTGGATTAACAGCATTAGCAAACTGGTGTTTTTCAGATTTAACATTTCTGAGATTGAATTTTGAATATTTCTTTGATTATTGAAACTAGGTAAGGATGAAGGACATCTCGCTCCTGAGCGCGGTTGTATTAACCAATGTGCGATGTGCTACAGTAAACAACCGAATTTTATTTTGGTAAATTAAAATTACATTTTTTGATTATAAAACTAAATTTTATTAAAATGATTGGCACATGAAAATTAATTCAAACAATTATTTTTAATTATTAGAGGAGTATTTGGCATCACCAACAACAAAATTGTCAATAATTAATTAAATTGCCCAAAGGAAATGGGAAATAATTAAAAAAATAGTATTCAAATATTTTAAAATCAATTTGCACTAATTAATCCAGTAAACGCAACCGCTTCAAGCTGCAAGTTGTAATTCATCACTACCTAATTTCAATAAGAAAAAGAGATGTCCAAAATTCATCCGGCCTGAATGCAACTTTAAAGTACGTTCCCAAAAAAATGAGTGTATGAAAATAGTTGAGACTTCGAATTTTATTGAGATTTCGATATATACGATAGCTTTTGAAATATTGATGCCAAGAGATTTAGTGAAAATCACTTATAGAAGAAATAACACACAAATGCCATTCATTTCATCACTTTATATGTTTCGTTGCAAAAATATTGTCAAGCAAACCAATAAATTTGAAGAGTCTCTTTTTGAATAATATCACAAAATTTGCTTAAATAACACTTCAGCGTGTATGGCAATTATTTTGCATAATTCTTCAATTAGAATTAAATAATTATGAAGTCGAAAATATTTTTTAAAGAAGTATTAATATTGGCATGCTCTAAAGACAAAATATAATAGAACGATTATAATCATTATTGCTTATAAAATAATGAAAAATTTTACTACAAAGAAAATTCATTAAAGTTTAATTTTCACAATGAAGAAAATTAATAATTAAATACTTTCTCAAAAACTTTTGAAAACACTTGCGTCACCCGAGGGTATTTAATATTTTTCCTTACAAATCATAAAATATAATAAATAATCCAAAATTTTTATAGACATGAAAGAAATTAATTTTTTACAAGGAAATTTGTATATTTTTTATAAGGGATTTTCTCCAGCCAGTAGTTCAATACTTTTTTATGAAATTCGGCTTATTTTTATAATTGAATGTTGAACAATTGCAATACGCAAATACATTTTATAGATTTAACGCTAGTTAAATAATTTTCATTCAATGAAATTGAAATGTTGCTCGATTTTATATAGTTATGCCCATTATTTTTACTTTTTACGAACTATACTTTAATTAAAATATACTACTAAATAATCCTACTTATAGACCGGGACATAATGACAGAAAACGTTCTTCCATTTTCTACTGCATCCTTTTTTAAGAATTAATAATTATCCCTAAAATATGAAAGATAGAAGAGATATTGCCAGCTACATGCTTGCACGTTATAAGGCTTTTTTGTTAGAAATTTTATTTTTTATCAAGAGTTTTATTTTTTTGGCACCAAAACGTCAAAGTAAATGTTAATAAAAAATAACACGATTTTCAAAAGGCATCATAAATAGATACTTAATTATCCATTTTTGTGCCAAAATGGGAGTTTTAGGTAAAAAATGGAACAACCTTGGAATACAATGGTGGCAGAATATATGTAATCTGACATCGGATTCGTATTCGACGAACAAAAATGTTTTCTAGATGACAATTTGAAGCCAAAATAAGCATTTCAAAAAAACTTGGGCTACATATGCCTCCTTGCTCGGGCCCTATGCCTTTTTCTGACTAGGTTAAGTTGTCTGAATATTTCTTAGAATCTTATAAACACGTTACAAAAAGTTTCAATAAAATCTATGCTGTTTCCTCATATTTACAAATTCAAAACAGTTAGTCTACTTTAACTTAATAATAATTCAAAAGTAATCTCAATTTGTATACCTTTCAGCAGAAACTATTTTTATGTTATATTTTAGAGAGATATAAATATAAATATTATCTATATTATTTATGAATTGCAATAAAAGTCATACAAAATAGTTGTTCCGTTGTATTCGATCTATTAGATGTGCGGTGAACAAATTATATTTTCTGTGTATCGATTTGTTGTTGTACAAACTCAATGAAATTGAAACACATAAACAACGTAGACAATGTACCATTAGTAATAATTATATTTATTTATTTATGAATGATGATGATTGTGTATGATTTTTATCAATAAATAATATATTTATTAAATTTGTCTGATTTTTGTTTTGCTGTTTCATGTTTTTTTCTAATTTTATTTTATGTCGTTAAAAATGGATTATTGAAAATAGGTATGTATTTTACTGATATTAAAAAACAATTTCGATGGGAAAATTTTTTTTCATGAAATACGTTAAAAGTTTTGTACTCAACTAAAAAATATAGTTCAAAAACTAAAACCCGGCTATTATAAAATTACGCTCTAAAAAATCGAAACAAGAAAATATTCTCAATTGAAATTGTTAGAATAAATATAAATTTTCATTACAGCCGGGGATTCGGGGTAACATTTTCATAGGATAATATTTGTTTGTTTGTTACTTTTGGAGCATAATTTGATAGAAGTCAGGTTTTAGTTTCTGGACCAAATTTTTTTTAAAATCATTTTTACAGCATACCCCTTCGCTTCAATTGGCAGCATACCTCTTCGCTTTCTGAATAAGCTAAGAAAAATAAGAAGGACATACTCTTTATCGAATTTGGATCTGAGGCCTAATTTACGAGATAATCAACTAAATCAATTAATAAAAAAGACATTCATCAAATTAAATTAATTCTAAAATAAAGCAACACTTAAACAGAGTAATATTAAATAAAATTTTCTTTTTTTCATGACTCTATGCCCTCTGAAGGGAGCAATTTAATGTGACGTCACATAGGCAATAACCAGTGGACAACCAAGACGCTTCCAATGATACCTGATCTCTCAAATTATGATAAGCAGTTTAAAAGTTATGACGGTACAGATGAGTATACATACATACATAATATACGTACTAGGCAAAATCGTAGCCCTCGATTTAGTCGAGTAAAAAAGACTTATATTCATTTGAGATATGACAGACTATACGCTATATGAACAACATAATAATCACATAAACGTTTGTAAATAATGGAAACATAGAAAATAAATCCATATCTCATAAATTAGTAGTAAAATTTAGTCATTATAGTTTTAATGGTATAAATATTTTCACTTGACTACTAATCGTGACGAAATTTTCTAGAACGTAAATTAAAAATATGTATAAATTTTGGGAATTTATATACTAAATACAGAAAACATAGTCAGAAATTGACTTCGCTGCAAAATTGATTTTGACATCTTATGATAAATACTTCTTATTTGATTATGACCCAGCTAAATAAATATATCAAATCTTGTGTTTCTTCAAACATATTTCTTTAGGTAATTCAATCGCGAAATGGCTTTTCGTAGAAACTCAATAAAATTGAAATATAAGATTAATACTAGTATTCTGTATTTAATAAAAAAAGGAAATTTTTTTCATCGTCTGCGGGTGAAATGAGATATTAATAATCAAAGTGTGCAATACATACATACACACTATAAAAACGACTATAAAATTTATTCCCTATTTATCTTGATACCGGTTCTTACCTTTTTTTAAAAAGCAACATATACAGGCATTAATTTTTGACGAGTTTCTTGGAACCAAAAAAAACGGTTCTTACCCGATTTTTTATAAAATATAAGCAAGGAAATACAACTTATAAATTTGCATTTGTGTTTGTATAAATATAAAGTCTTTGTATTGGACGCTATTGTAACAAATAGAGCACCAATATGAACGAAAGTCTTAGGTTCTTGACTGAAGCGACTGAACTACCTTAATACTAGTTCTATACAAATGGTCAGAAGCAAATTTGAGTTTTCAAGATAAATTTTGACATGATATGTATCCTAAGAATTCACCTAGAGTAGCAAAGATAAAAATACTTGAATGAGAATTCAAATGAAATTTGTTTTATAGACTTAGCGGGATACGATAAATTCTTGCGAAATTGAACATCACAACTATACTTATGATAAATATTTCCATGTTGCTAAGAGAAAATAAAACTTTATTTTTCATTTTCATCCTGTATTTATGTATATAGAGTTGAGTAAGATCCTTCAATAAGCTCCATAGCTACATATAATATCAAATATTCTCCACATCTGTTACAAAAGTTTGACACAGTGAAGCAAAAACATTCATCACTTTAATATTATAACAACATAAAAAATACAAAAGTGTAGGAAAAATTAAATGAATGAAGGAAAAAAAAAAGAAAGATAAAAAATATTATAGCTTAAAAGATATTTATGATTAATTTTCTAAAATATATGAATTAAAGTGTAAAACGTTTTATATAAAGAAAAACGCCAACATATCCACTCTCGCTGTGCGAGCACACAATATCCAAATGATGACATAGAATAAAAGCAATATCATCACAACATTAAGGTTTTATTGTAAGGTCAAATAATGTAAAGGGTAGGTTATAAAATGTGTATGGGGGTGATAAGTTACTCTAGAAACACTGTCGTTGACAAGTCATTAGTAGAAAGTGACAACTGACAAGCCACTAGGATTGCAGAACAGTTCATTTTACTTGAGAAGATTTTCTTCTTTAGATAGAAGAGCATACATAGCACACAGTTAAATAACTCTTTTATACTAAAAGTACAACAGATATTGAAGGTAAAATTATGTTCAATTTGTGGAAGTTGTGCTACAAATACGCAAATTTCACATTACTAAAAATAATCTTAATGAAAATTGGCATATTGTCTAAACAACAAGGTTTTATTAGGTGTAAACATGGGCCAAGGTTCGAAAAACTGTTTACTTTATTCTTACAATTTTACAAATAATTTCAACTTCTTCAATTTTTTGCAGGCAGTAAAGCTTGGTTAAACATATTCCTAAAACTAATCTACTTAGACGAAAAGTAATTCTTTTGAGAAAGTAAATACGGGACAAATAAACCTTCTATCCAATGGGGAATGAAATATTTTTTTAGTTAGTTTTAAATTTAATAGTCCGCGAGACGGCACCCTTTTTGTGAAATGATTGTTATTTACTTGAATTTTGTCTTGCTGTGTTTTGAAATGAGTATGATAAAGTTATATTTAGCTATCTTCTGAAAAAAACGGAGCAGGGAATTTTTAGGACACTATGGTCACTTGATAAAAAAAAGGAAGCCACTCACGAAGTTTCACTATAAATTGTTTAATAAAGATTAAAGCTTCTATGTGAAAATGTGAATTGCATAATGTAAAATCAATTTATATGATTCTACGCAGTTATATGTAGCACTG
Source organism: Chrysoperla carnea (assembly GCF_905475395.1). Taxonomy (NCBI): domain Eukaryota; kingdom Metazoa; phylum Arthropoda; class Insecta; order Neuroptera; family Chrysopidae; genus Chrysoperla; species Chrysoperla carnea. The sequence goes on along the minus strand of NC_058338.1, from coordinate 34,878,094 downwards.
AAATCGATTGTATGTTACCTGTAAGGCTTCCTTATTTTACGACTGCTGTTGGGTGCCAACCTCAAGTACTCAACTACAGATGTGCATATAACAAGCGTTAATTAAGTTTTAGTTATGCTATTATGTATATGAAAAATACTAGCAAAAGCTCAAATTAGGCCATTTCTTAGATTTATTTAAAAATATAAATTCCTATAAGCCAACCAAGTTTTCATATTTGGGGATAATTCTACCTTCAAAGTTAGAAGAATACGGTTTGTACAGCAAACAGTCTATTACAACGTTCATAAGGTAAAATGATAATACAATATGGTGGAGTCTCTTTGACTTACGCTTTACTTTCTTCTTAAAGACATGTACATGTATAGTGAGTGTAACAGTATATGTGTATGTTTAAGATATTAGCTATATCGTCGTGTAAATGACAAAGGTTTAGTTGAATGGTTCATTTGGGTTGATAAGAGTAGTTAAGGAATATAAATCAAAGTAAAATGGTTTGCTTCCTTTTATAAATAATTGACAATGTTAATTACATTACTTAATGTCAAATCGACGTTACTCTTCTTAGTAGGAAGGGTTAGTGCTTTTTGAATTCATATTAAAATATAATTTTTAATATAATGGTAGGTACTTTAAAAAAATATAAACTTAAATTATGGGACGGGAAGAAAGAGACATTTAATATTTTATTTTTAATTAGCTGGTACCCACGCCGCTTCAGGGCATAAGCATATAGGATGTTTAAAATACGCGTGCATACAGTCATCTAGATACTTTTGTTATATTTTTTTAGTGAAACAAAACAGCATTGTATTGATTTTTGAACTCTAAAAACGTTTCTCAATGTCCAACTTATTTCTATATCGGAAGTCATCAAAATTGATTCAGAGGTTTAGGCATAAAATGCAACAGGCAGACTGACAGACAGACAGTTACTATCAGCTTTATAAATAATATTTTTTACGATTTATTAAAGATTTTTTTTTTCAATCATACTTTGGTATTCAAACTAATGAATACTAAAGTCATTTAAAAAGTTTATTTCAACAACAAAAATATGAATACAAGATAAAGTTTTGGTATCATATAGAGTTTTATCAACAAGATCCAACCAAAAAGCTCACTTCTGTAAAGTTGGTCTAACTAAAAAACGATTCCGTCTCTCAAATACAATTGATAATTCAATGGAAAAAATAATTTATTCAATATTCTTAAATGTTTTTTTTTAAATTATTGAAAAAATTGGTGGGCTTTTGTTTTACTGCATTATCAAAACTGCCTTCTTCGCTTTCACACTCTGTATACAGCATCAGCAAAACACGGACAAATGGATGTAATAAATTTCCAATATTTTACCTTATTTCAACCAATTTGTGATTTTTAATAGCAGTTCCCTCCCATTTTCTGACATAAAAACTGTGTAAACCACACTGAGTGTGTTTTTGTTATATTTTTCTCCTTTCTCCAATAACTAAAAAATGTCCTATTCCTAGGACTAAGAAACAGTTTTTCCTTATAAATCGATGAATACAAGCCTTTGTTTGTATTCCTTACCATAATTTTCAGCCTACTGAGTAAAACCCATTATTAGTCCAACATACCTGGAACAAAGAAAGGAAATTAATTTTTAACGAAGAAATTTTTTAACTTAAAATTTTGTTTGACACTTTTGCACAAAACAGCAATTGACTGAAATTGTCTACAATGGTTTTGTGAAAAATATAACGAAAGAATGACACAATTTCCATTTATTTTCAACAATATGGAGTCGGAATCTAACATGTACATTTTATTTTTTCCATTATTGGCCATGTTCATTTCATTTTAGAACATTGAAGTAAAAATATAATTGCGTCATAATGCCCACATTTATACGGATTATAAATATTAACAAGGACTATATTACCAGTATACAAGTTCAACCTCAATTCAAATACCTCAGGTGATCGACAGTGACATATTCGCTGGCAGATATAACATACACAAAAATTATATCAATATCACAAAATTTCATCCAATAATTATCATTTATACGAATTAACTGTCTTCAAAATTTTTTTCAGTTTTTGGAGTTAGTTAAGAAATAATCCTTTTTATTATTTATCTAGTCTTTTTGGGTCACATCATGGTATCTTTCTTAATAATTTATTTATTTCCATTATTTACAACTCATTTTAAAGCTTAAAGAGCTAATTACGAAAAATAGACTCACGATAATAATGTACCGCTTAAGAAAAAACAGGTTAGAAAAATAAAATTAATATCTAATTGTGTTCTGTATGTTATTTTTATATCATGTCTATAATAAAATTGCCTATAAATAAGTAAATTACTTCTCATATATTATTTTTCTAGCCTATTTTGAATCACGGTTACAGCAGTGCGTACCGCAGTGAATAATTTTACAAATTTAAAAAAAATTTAACTATTATAATACCAAAATTGATATTTAGACGTGCACTTACAGAGTTGTTTATCATGTTATTAAATAAATATCATCCGTTATTTCTTGAAAATTAATTAAAATATGATCAGTGAACAATTATCAACCTCCTTGCCATCAACTAAAGCTCCGGAAAGGTTTCTAATAATAAATAAATCTCAGAAGTAAATATTCAAACAATAAACTAATTAATAATAAACAATGATTAAGTAAATAATCAAACAATCAAATTCTATTTAATTAAAAACAAATATCAAGATAAATAAGATAAGATAAAATAAAAAAATTTAAGTAAAGAAGTTATTTTAATTATGTGCTCCCAACTTCATTTCTTTTGGATTGGATGATGACAAGTTTCACTTAAAGATCTTCTAACTAATACATCCATAAATACTTAAAGCAGCCGTACGAGTCCATCATATTCGAAAATTGCTTTTAATTTTAAATTAAATTATGGATGCCCAAACTATTTTAGTGGTGCAACAAACATATTGATTTCTAGCATATAAAAAAACAGAAACCGATTGAAATAAAGGCTAAGGGATGAAACTAGTACGAAACATTCAAAGGTGCACTTTTAATTGAATATTGACATAAATGGCAATCAAATTGGAGAAAAAAAATCTGTAAATCGTTATTTTTCGAAGGTAACATGAATGCAAACGACTCATTTTTTAAGTAAAGACTAGTCTAAGTTTATCGGTTTGCTATATTGGAAATTATATCAGTCAATGTACACAAGAAACAACATCGATTAAATCTAATAGATTTTAAAATTTTGGTGTAAAGTTAGAAACAAAAACTTTTGATTTGATAGTTACGTGGCTCATTTCTTATTTTTTCTGAAAATATCACATATTTATTTACCCATATAAATCTATTTCATTCATTTAAAAATTTAACTAACGATTTCAGATCAGTTTAATAAACATGAGTTATTAAAAACAAAGAAACTAAATTATCTTTAAACCTACGTTGCTCTAGTCACTCCGTATGTGAACAAGTTTTTGGAGACATTCTTTATGAATAAAATATAACCATCAACAAAGTTCAAAAGTTCTTAATTTTTTTAATTTGTACAAAAATATTCTTGATTGGTATTTACATTAAATTCTCTAAAAACTCATTTCAAGATATCTTTCACTTCAATTTGAAGATAGTTTTCAAATAATCCAGTACGTAATAATCCAGTATAATCTACGTTAGCTGTAAACTTAACTTATAAGCTATAAACTTAAGCTATAAAAATATTAAGATACTCATAAAGATTAGAGTGAGACTCAATTTTGCATAGTTAGGTGATTTATTAAGCCCGTAAAAATAGCTTACAGAAAGTCTGGCATAAAATCTTCTTTACGGCCCAAAACTACTTCTCTGAGTAGTAAGTCTAATTAATTTGTGGTACAAAAATCTTAAAAACGTATGTTAGAAAAGTTTGTCTGCATATTTTAAGTGATATTTTAAAAAAGATTTTTTTAAGTTGCGCGTTTTATTATTTTAAATTGGATATTATTCATCAAACATTGTATTTTTCCACAATTTTAACATTTTGTGTGTTTTTTGAGAGGTTTATTGAATAATAAAAAGTTTAAAATAACTGTAGTAGCATATAATGTACGGGGTTTTACCCCACCGCATATAGAACTACTATACTGCTATGTGAGTCTATAATGAATTCAATTATGTGCCTGGAATGACTGACTGGTATCCAATGTAGAATCTATCTACCTACCCTAACTAAAAGCTCTGCAGCATGCATGTTTTAAGCTTGTCGTGTCACAATCAGATTTTAAAATCAAAAATTGATATCACAAAATGAAATCATACAAACAAACGTATAGAACACAAATCGTGCATGTTTTTAACAAGCATTTCAATTTTTATTGTTTATGTTGTGCTATTGGTTTATTTTATTAGTGCAATAAATAAGCCGGAAAATGTGGAAAAGTGGTGGAACAGCTCCGATTTAAAAATTTTTTTGTGTACGTATTCCTTAGACCTCTAGGAACATTCAGCCGCACTAACCTTGGCATTGGAAAAAAAACTGAGAAAGTTAGGGTAGTTTTCCCATCCCCAAAACTCTCTAAATAGTAGCAGTGAAAACAAATCAATATTTTAACTCAAAAATCGTCTTCCGAGGGTTTTTGAGGTCATTGATCATGAATTCAAGGTTAAAAAGCAACTGAATATGGTTTCAACCCCATTAAAATTACCCTTAAAGTGATAGAGACAAAAACTTTATTAAATTCAAAATTTTGCCTCAGAAATCGTGTCTCGTGGAGTTTTTAGGTAAGGTGTTCAAAAATTTAAGGTCAAAAAGCAATTGAGGATTGTTTCAACCCCATCAAAAGTACCCTTAGAAGTGTCAATGATAAAAAAAAAATTGAAAATTCTGAATTTCACCTCAGAAATTGTCTCTCTCTGGTTTTAGAAGTCATTGATAATGAATTTGAGGGCAAGAAGCAACTGAATGTAGTCCCAAGCCACCCCTAAAGGCCACCCCTAGAAGTGACAGAGAAAAAATTTAAAATTGTTCCTCCAATATCGTCTTTCGGGGGGTTTTTGGGGCCGCTGATCGCGAATCCAAGGTCAAAAAGTAACTTGGATGGTTGCAACCCCATTAAAACTACCCCTAGAAATGTCAATGATAAATAAATTTTGAAAATACTGAATTTCACCACAGAAATTGCCTCTCTGCGGTTTTAAGAGTCGCTGATCATGAATTTGAGGTCAAAAAGTAACTGAATGTCACAGCATCCTTATTAAAACCTTCCCTAGAAGTGACAGAGATAAAATTTTAAATTTGAATTCTCTCCTCGAATATCGACTTTCGGGTAATTTTGGGGGCGCTGATTACGAATCCAAGGTCAAAAAGTAGCTGAAGAGGGTTGCAACCCCAAAAAACTACCCCCAGATGTGAAAATGTTAAACATTTAAAAAAATTAAAAATTTTGCCTTGAAAAGCGTCTCTTGAGGGTTTTCGGGGTCGCTGATCACGAATCCGAGGTATAATTTGAAAAATTTCAACGTCCAATATGATTTGCGTGAGATTTTTTGATTCAATGTAGTGTTTTGATTCAACGGACCCGAAAACCAGCAAGACACGATTTTCGAGATGAAATTTAGAATTTTCTAAAATAAATTCATTGTCGCTTCTAGGGTTGGTCTCAATGAAGTTGCAACCCTCTTCAATTACTTTTTATCCCCGAATTCGTGATCAGCGACGCCAAAAATCCCTCAAAAGACGATAACCGAAGAGAAATTTTAAATTAAAAATTTTTTTTCTTTCACTTATAAGGGTGGTTTTAATGGGGATGGAGCGACATTCGGTAGCTTTTTGACTCAAATTCATGATCAGCGACTACGAAAACCACAAAGAGGCCATTTCTGAGGTGAAATTCAGAATTTTCTAAACTTGTTTATCATTGATGATGGGGTTGCAACCATCCAAGTTACTTTTTGACTTTGGATTCGTGATCAGCGACGCCAAAAACCCCCCGAAAGACGATATTCGAGGAAAAATTTTAAATATTTACTCTGTTACTTCTAGGGGTGGCTTTTAGGGGTGGCTTGGAACTACATTCAGTTGCTTCTTGCCATCAGATTCATTATCAACGACTTCAAAAACCACAGAAAAACAATTTCTAAAATAAAATTCAAAGTTTTCAAAATTTTTTAATCATTTACACTTCTAGGGGTAGTTTTAATAGGGTTGCAGCCATCCAAGTTACTTTTTGACCTTGAATTCGTGATCAGCGATGCCAAAACCCCCCGAAAGACGATATTCGATTAAAAATTTAAAATTTTATCTCTGTTTCTTCTAGGGATGGCTTTTAGGGGTGGCTTGGATTTACATTCAGTTGCTTCTTACCCTCAAATTCATTATCAACGACTTCAAAAACCGCAGAAAGACAATTTCTGAGGTCAAATTCAAAATTTTCAAAATTTTTTTAATATTGACACTTCTAGGGGTAGTTTTAATGGGGTTGCAACCATTTTCAGTTGTTTTTAAACCTTGAATTCATGATCAGTGACCTCGAAAACCCTCGGAAGACGATTTTTGAGGTGAAATATTGATTTGTTTTCACTGTTACTATTTGGGGATGGGAAAACTACCCTAACTTTCTCAGTTTTTTTTCCAATGCCAAGGTTAGTGCGGCTGAATGTTCCTAAAGGTCTAAGGAACACGTACACAAAAAATTTTTGAAATCGGAGCTGTTCCACCACTTTTCCACATTTGATGGTATTTTCCGGCTTATTTACTGTAGTATATGGTTTTCAATTCCTGTGATGTCATCATTATTCATATTTACAAATAAATGAAATGAATGAAAATAATGTTGAGGTATCATCATTAACCAAAAACTATTTATAATAATATTTATTTATTCAATCATTTATTTTATCGGTTCTGATTGTTATTACTTCTATGTTAGTAGAATTTTTCAAATAAGCGATTATTTCTTTTAAACAATTACAAATGCATGCAACTTAAATTTATGCAAATAGATAGAATTGAAGTGCCTGTTTGTAATGTTACTCGGTACCTACACCAAGCAACCAATTTTTAAAATTTTTGTTTGTTTCTAACAGTTAATCCCAGAAACGACTGGACTGATTATGACAAAGACTTTCACTGGAATTCAAAGTTCTCGTCGAAAAGCCATAATAAATTTAGATAAACAGAAAAAAAATAGGTAAAATTTTGATAAGGGTTAAACCATTAACTTTTAAACAAGGTTTATGAAATCTGTGAACATACTCTTTAGACTTTTTATATAAATTTAATTTAATTATTAAAGACTAGCAGATACTCGCCCCTTTGCTGAGCAATTCCAACTTTAAAAACAAAGATTACCGTATTATAACCCTCACTTTTCTTGATCTCACTTATCTTCCCGTTTGTTCACAATTTTACTCTACACGATTAATTTACCCTACACGTGAAATAATTTTCGGTTAAGTATTTAATTCAAAAATGACGAATATCAACTTCGATGCAAATCACCCCCAAAATAACTTTCAACCCCCTTTTAAGCCCGTAAAAGGATGAGTTACAATAAAATACGAAACACATCTTCCATCAATTCTGTTAAAGAATGATTGTGCAAAATTTGAAGTAGACTGGACCAAGGGATCATACAAACTTTGCTCATGTTTTTCATTCCCACCCAATCAGTTTTTCCAGACACAGCATTTTATATCTATACAGCATCATAGTGACCATTCGAAAGATCTTGAGAAAAACGTAACCTTTTGAAGAGATTGTTTTCTATACCAAATTTTTCCATACAGGTACCATTTCGATATACTTCAAATACAAATGGGTACATTTTCCTGCTTCAATTAACTCGCAAAAACCGCCTTATGTAGAGAGTATGGTAACATATCTAAAGTATGCCTTTCTTTTGCCGCATGATCGTTGCCACAATGGTCATGGGACATTTCTGTACCATTCCGTTTGATTTTTTTTTTATGGGAAACACAATTTACCAATTTCTTATTATCCCAACAACAATTTTAAACCACAAACAAAAGGTAATGAGAAACAGAACCTAATTTAAGAACTCCAAAAAGTCAGGTTGGCGAAAGCGTGGGTAAATTTTGAGAGAAACAATAAAAGTAAGAATCCAGTATAAATATGAAAATAAAAAATTGATTTATGAAAGCGATTGGTGAAAGTCCGTTATAATTTTTGCTTAGGCATAAACTAGGAAATCAAATATATTTATTTTATAAATAATGCAACTTCCTTATAGGCTTTTAATATTATACTGATTTTATCAGATTTAAAACAATATCATAATAAACTACCTGACCATCGAATAAGGAAACCGAATATTTTATTATACATACAACCTTCAAAATCCAGTATAAGTACCTTAAATATTTTCTATAATATTTGACGTGTATAATTCTAATGACCTTTAAATATTTACAGAAATCCATTTGAATAGCTTTAATACATTTCATTTCTTTCATGCAATAACATCAGTAGAAGAAAGAATGGTTCCAGAAAAAAAACCATGAAAACAAACAATTGAATGAGTTATTTGTTGAAATCCCCTGTATAGAATGTGTTGAATATCACTGCTTGCATGATTTTTTGATAAATTAGATATATTAGAAGAACACAAAATATCTTTGGTTTTCGAAAATTTTCGAAAGAATTTTCTAATTTTTTTTTTGTTTTTCAAGAATATTTCGCAAGATCGCTAGTTGAAGTTACCTGCAAATTTTCAACAGCCTATCTTTTAAAGTTTTGGAGAAAATGGACACCAAAATACGGACAAGATGTCTACGAATTTCATGAGACGTTTACGAAAAAATGTTTAAAACAAAAGTTGTTTATTTTTTTTTTAAAGAAACATCTTTATTTTTAAACTTGTGTTCCTTCTCTAACGGTTTACAAGATGGGTCCTACGGAGACCACCCAATTGCTCTATGTTGCTCATTAATGAATGTAGCCTCACCTTTCATGTCCTGAGCACGCTATAAAGCTAAAAAAATATTTCAGCTTGATATCTCTTTTCATTTTTTAGTTATCGTGTTGTCAGACGGACAGGCAAACAACCGAAAATCTACTCGATTTATTGAAGACTTTTACAAAATTTTTTATCATAGAGTTAATATTTTTAATTGTTACAAACTTTTGGGACTACACTTAGTATACCTTGATTTATATAACATTTATTACAGGGTATAAAAACTGTACTCACTACTAACAACACAAAATATAGTTGATTGTTAGAAATATCCAAAAGAATATATATTTGTATTATAATTTACATATGTAAATCACGTTCAATAATATAAATTTGATAGAAATTTACATAAATTTAAGCAATATTATGTAAAACTATACTACGACACAGAGTTATTATTTTGTTCAAGAAATATACGTTTTTTTTTTTTGCGTTACTTAAATGTTATTGACATAAATATTTTTTCATATGTATATTTTATATACAAAAAAAAATTGGTGTCGAATACTCACACAACCTGTTTATACTGGTCATGAAAATTTCCCGATTTTACGGTACCAATATTGTAATGACAATGAGTAAATAAATATTTATCCCACGAAGAACTTAAATAAATAAAAGTACATTAGTTGTCATAGAATCCTAATAAACTTAATTACGTCAGCCCAAAAAAGTTGTAAAATCTCGTACGGAGAAAATTCTTGGAAAAAATTTAATAAGAATAAAAATTATATTTTATTGGAGTAAGTTTTCGTTAAAGCAGCATTTAAGTTTTACGTAAGCAAATTTTCGATGACTTCAAACACATCACACCATCTCTATAGAACTTAAGGTTCCGTACCCAAACAAACTTAAAAATTGGCGATGATCTTCAAAATCGATTCAGTTTGGACAAGGCATGATAAATAATTTTAATACATAAATAATAACTATGGAAATGAATGGTCAAATAAGCCTGGTTTAATTCATTTCGAAAAGTGAAATGGTAAAATAATTAGGTAATGCAAAACAATAATTCAAAAGAACAAAGTCAACTCAAATATTTCAATTCATCTTTTCATCTCATCTGATGTCCATGAGCAACACAATCAATTGATATTGATTTATGAAGGAGTGTTATATTAAAAATGTTTGTCTGTACGTCTGTGTGTTTCTCAGTGGCATCGTAGCCCCTAAATGATCGAACTGACTTGATTGAGAATATTTTATAGCTAAGTTTCCAAAAATCAGTTTACAGGGAATAAATCGCATTTTCGAGGGTTTTTTAAATTTTGTAAATTTCACTTGTATAATTATTAGTAACAATAATTTTTTGACTCAAAATTTATTTTATGGCATTGATTTTTGTTCCGAAAAATTGTTATTGAAAAGTGTTTCAACGTATTCAGTAGAAAACAAAATGTCTACAAAAATTGTAAACCAACCATTCTTAAACATTATCTATCCCTTTCGATCGCGATTTTTTTAAGGCATTCAAAAGGTAAAAAAAATATCTTTGAATATGAAAAATTATACTAGACTCTACATAGAGGTATAAAAAATCTTGATGCTATGCAGTTATACTGCTGAGATGAGGAATGTTTTATAATACATAGCAAGGAAATAAGATTCAGTCTGTTTTCTGTTCTACACTCTTCAGACAAAATGAATATTTTATAAAGATCTAAGCAAACAAAACTATACAATATTTTGATATACAAAACAACACTCTTACTTTAAATATATTCTATACCACAGATTTTTGGTTTTGAATACTATACAAAATTGTATTACAATATATTTATTATAAATGTGAAAGTAAGAATGATTGTTTGTTTGTTAATTTGTTTGTTACGCTTCCACGCAAAAACTAGCAAATGGTGTTTAATGAAACTGAACATATACATCAGAATAACACATGAGCTATAGTTTATAAAGATATATAAAACAAGCGAAAACAAACAATTGACTGAGTTAATTGTTGAAATACCATGTATAGGCAGTGTTGATAACTCTGTCACATTTCACATACATACATATCTGACATATTTAACTGAATTCTCATATAATGCGCAAGTGTTGATGCGCAATCGTTTGTTTTTTTGACGTCATGTAAATAACAAAAGATATTCACTTTGATATTCCTATATTAATACATACTATAAAATTTGTACCTAATTAACGCCCTCGTGGGTAAACAGTGATGTTTACAAAAAAATGTTTCAAACAAAAGTTGTTTATATTTTTGTAAGGAACATTTTTTACATTTAAACTTTTATTCTATCTCTAACGGTTTACAAGATGGGTACTACGGACCAATTGAACCATGTTGCTCATTTACGAACTTGACCTCACTTTTTACGTCCTAAGCACGCTGTAAAAATTTCAGCTTGATATCTCTTTTCGTTTTTGAGTAATCGTGACCACAAACGGACGGACGGACGGACGGACAACCGGAAATAGATTAATTAGGTGATTTTATGAACACCTATACCAATTTTTTTTTTTGTAGCATCAATATTTTTAGGCATTACAAACTTGGGACTAAACTTATAATACTATGTATATTTCATATATACATGGTATAAAAAGGGAAAAAAAGTTTAAAAAATAAATTTAATCTGACGATGGAGCAGATCTATGATCATCATTTTGAACCATAAATTAAGGTTTCAGTAAAAATTTAAAATAGTAAATATCAAACAATTCAGAGCCACCTTTTCTTATATACTCAATATAATTATGACTATTTTAAAAATTGAAAACTATGCATATCTTGTACCTACGTTAAACAATCCCTTCAAGTGTTTTGTAAGGGGAATAACTAAGATCAACAGATATGGAGGTTATAAAGCGGTGGTTTCTACTATTAAGTCCAGTGAAGCGGGCGGGTATCAAGCCAGTATACATATATTATTATTATTATCACTATTAATCTAACCGAATCTTTATTCTTGAGGACCATGTGGTGTTTAAGAAAAATATCTTAAATGATTTATTATTCTTAAATTTATTTAACAAGACATGCGTGAATATCAATCCTCCGTTAATATAAATACAGTGATATTATTGTGATTTTAACCTCCGAACTAATAAAAGGGGTGCTATGAATTTGAACACTCTGTGTGTGTGCCTGTGTGTTTGTCTATCAGTGGCGTCGTAGCGCTTAAACGGATGAATCAATTTTAATTTTTTTTTGGTTTAATTTGAAAGGTAATTTAACAGAAATTGTTCTTAGCTATGTTTAAAGTGCGAGCTTAGAGTTCCGTCCCCCCAAAAAACTAAAAATTTGGTGATGATCTTCAAAATTGATTCAGTTTGGAAAAGTCATGACCAATAATTTTAACACGTAAATAACTGCTATGGAAATGAATGGGTAAAATAAACATGGCTCAATTCATTTCGGAAAGTGAAATGGTAAAATAATTAAGTAATTCAAAACAATAATTCAAAAGAACAAGGTCAAGTCAAAAATTTCAATTTCAATCAAAATATTTCCAAAAATATGTCTCAAAAAATGATAGCTCTCTAAATATCCTTTTCATTTCATCTGATGTCCTTGACCATCACTTTGATTTTGATTTCAGGAGTGTTATAAGTTTAAAGTGTTTATCTGTGCGTCTGTGTGTTTCAAGTCAGAGATTCAATCAAATGAAAAAGTATCCATCTCAACAAACTATTTTATAGTTTTGGAGAAAATGAACACCAAAATTTTTTTTTTGCACCCTCGCGGGTAAACAGTGATAATTACGAATAATTTAAGTAAAAGTTGTTTATTTTTTTATAAGGCATAACTTTTACAATAAAATAGTCCAGGAGCTGTCGATCTAAAAAGTTCCCTCATACCGTGCATATATTTTTTTTAAAGAAAATAGATAGTTTAAAACTATAGGAATTCGAAACGGTAGGTTTGCGTGGTTTTGCAAAGCCGAAAAAATGTTTAAAAAAATTAATTATTAAAAAAATCGATAAATGTTTGTCTCTCATGTTGTGAAATGGTTTGCCTAAAGTATATTCTACATAAAATTTCATTATCTTTCAGAAAAAATTTACGCAAACCAATTTTTTTAGCCGGGAGAGTCAGGCAAGCCTTTTAAAGTGTGTGATGAGGGAGGAAATTTCTCCCTCATTACGTAACATGATTTTTTTTTTTTTATTTTGTTCCTTGCAGTGTCTACTTTAAGATTATCTTGGTTTGCGGGCTCAGAAACGGCCGGAAATGTCCAGCAAACCAGCTTAAAGTTCATCTACTCTGAACTCATTTTCAATAAATATAATAGATAAACACATACAAACTTGTATAGACAATAAACACATTCAAACATGTATAGACACTTGTGGTATTTTTTCTATCCTCTGCATTTATAAACTGACATTATTTTTATTAAATTATTAAATCCATCCAAAATAAAAATTTCCTATTATTCCTTTAATTATATTTACCCTTTCATTATTTCAAATCGTAAAAACAACAAGACGTCATATCCTATATGAAGTTCGTACTAAAGTATATCAAAAGAAAATATAGAAAAGTAATTTTATAAAATAAAAGTATTTAATAGAAAATAAAAAATAAAAATCACCATAAAACAATAGTAATTTTACAACGAAACATTTTTCTAGTTTATATTTATTGAAAATGAGTTCAGAGTAGATGAACTTTAAGCTGGTTTGCTGGACATTTCCGGCCGTTTCTGAGCCCGCAAACCAAGATAATCTTAAAGTAGACACTGCAAGGAACAAAATAAAAAAAAAAAAAATCATGTTACGTAATGAGGGAGAAATTTCCTCCCTCATCACACACTTTAAAAGGCTTGCCTGACTCTCCCGGCTAAAAAAATTGGTTTGCGTAAATTTTTTCTGAAAGATAATGAAATTTTCTGTAGAATATACTTTAGGCAAACCATTTCACAACATGAGAGACAAACATTTATCGATTTTTTTAATAATTAATTTTTTTAAACATTTTTTCGGCTTTGCAAAACCACGCAAACCTACCGTTTCGAATTCCTATAGTTTTAAACTATCTATTTTCTTTAAAAAAAATATATGCACGTATGAGGGAACTTTTTAGATTGACAGCTCCTGGGCTAAAACTTCAACGGTTTACAAGATGGATACTTTTTCATTTTCGGTTGAATGAGCAAAAAAATTCCCTTTTAAAATTTTCATATCTCGGTCAGTTTTGAAGCTAGAAAGTCGAAAAAAAAACAAAAATGTGCACAAATACTTCGGCCAGAATTTATATTTGAGACGTTCTGAGACGTCGACATGTTCTTAAGAAATTTTTACAACCTAGTAAACATGTATGGAAATTTGATTCTACTAACTGTCAAATAGTCAGGCCCATTTGGGAATACTAACTGTTGATATTTATGCATGAATTAACTATACATATAAATAAGGTCATTATGTTTCAATAGGTATCATTATCTTATACATATATTATTCAATACTACATTAATTCGTTATATCATAATTCATTTGATATTTTACTAGCATATTATCAGCAGTTATGTATTATCAGCAGCAAAAATACAATATTATTAAATGAAAAAATTAAAATTCACTAATGGCCGGAAAAAAACTATTAATGTTAATCCATTAGGAAAAATAACTAGGAAAATATCATTATTCAATATATAATTTATAATAAGGAATATCAATCATATACCTACAGTATGAATATTGATCTTATTTTGTCAGTACCTCATTATCCATGATCCGCCTGAATACGTAGATATGTATTCTTTAGAAAAATAAAACTAGAAATTCTATCCCATTTTTTTATACAGAAGTAAGCTTACCCAAAAGTACATTCCTTACTTTCTGTACATTCTAAAAAAAAGCAGTTTTTATTCATTCAGCGTCATTAAATCTGCACATAAGCCGATAATCTAGAATAATATTCACTACCTACAACCCCCCTACCTATTCAATTTTCGTAGGTATTGTGTAATATTTTTTCGGTTTTTCTTTTATTGGAACTAAAATGAGCTAGCCTGCATAGAAATAGAAGTATTTCTCACTTATTATGGAATTTGTAAAATTTGAAAACGGATTTTTAATCAGAAACAAAAATTCCGCCTAGAGCACATTCTTGTATCAATATATTCACCCCAAGGATGCTCGGCCTTGAAAATGGAATGGCGGAAGCCATTATGTAATGGATTAATAATCAGCGACCGAAAAAAATTTCATATAATGTTTTTAAGGGCCGTTGAAATCCTTTTAAAAAAAACTGCAAGACATTTGATTCCACGACGATTCACATATCAGTTAGGAAAAATGTATCCGAATTTAACTATGTATATCTCCTAACTAAAACAAGCAAAATTTTCCTTAGAAGGGCTTAGTTTTACGTGATTTTAAGTTTTGTCCTAAAAAATTGAATGAAGCATTCTTGCAGACACGATACTATTATTTTCTCTGTAATTAAGTCTTTTTATATTTTTTAACACAAATGAAATTTACAAAATTTAAATAACCCCCGACAAATGTGATTTATTTTTGGAAACTTAGCTATAAAATGTTCTCAATAAAGTCGGTTCGACCGTTTAAGGGCTACGACGCCACACACAGATGCAAAAATAAACACTTTAAACTTATAACAATCCTTCTTTTATCAATATCAAAGTGATGGTCATGGACATCAGATCAGATGAAAAGGATACTTAGAGAGCTATCATTTTTTGGGACAAATTTTTGGAAATATTTTCATTGAAATTGAAATATTTAGGTTGACTTTGTTCTTTTGAATTATTGTTTTGAATTACCTAATTATTTAACCATTTCACTTTTCGAAATGAATTGAGCCAGTCAAGTTAATTTGACCATTTATTTCCATAGTAATGATTTATATGTCATGCTTCTTCCAAACTGAATCAATTTGAAGATTTTCGCCAATTTTATTGTATTTTTGGGTACAAAACTCTAAGCTGGCACATGAACACTCTCATCATGCTAAGAACACTCTCCGTCAAATTATCTTTTAAATGAAACCAAAAAAATTATAATCGGTTCATCCGTTTAATCGCTACGATGCCAAAGAGAGACACACAGTTAAAAACTGAAAATCACAGAGTAAAATAAAATCCTTCAAAGAATAATTCCATTTATTAAACTGGAGAATTCTATTGTAAGAAGGCCTTTCGTTGATATTCAAATTCAAAACAAAACTAAAATTTTTGTAAACAGGAGTATAAAAGTCGTATCTCTATATCTATAAACATATATTGTAAGTAGATATAGAGAGAGGTACCTTTATCTAATACCCATGAATATTATGTCATTCTGTATATAAAATAAGAAAAACTCTATGTAAGTTTAATATGGCAAGACTTAGTGTATGTATGTGATGTTATGTGTACTCAATCTGGCCTTTCAACACAAACAAATATTACAAAACTAAATAAAGAATAAATGAATATATGGATCTCATCTCATCATGATATTCATCGTTTCAAGAAGAAAACATATAGAATATAGGTTGTATATTGCTTATAATATTTACCCACAGGATACATTTTATAGAAAATTTTAGCTAATCTCGAAAAAAAAGTAAGGTCATAGTTTAGTTGCTATTTTGGATTTTTTTGTTTACAATGATTTTGTCCAAAACATTCAAAACTCAATAAACTTCTTAAAATTCGATACGTGTCCTGAGCCATCCGGTAGGAACTATGTTCCGTTTTTTGGTCAAAATTACCTTATATACTGAGTTTTATCGAAATTTTAAATAAAACAAATTTATCGATTTTTTGCAATTTTTTTATGGGATACGTACCCCTTTGAAAAAATCGAGAAAATTGGAAAAAAAATTATGTTTTGGAATTAGATGAAACTCGGTGGATGGGAAAATTTTGATCCAAAAACCAGGTTAATTTAAGATTAGACCTATAGAAAGTAACAATGTCAGCGAGTATCATGGGCAAAAATTGTGAACAAAAAGGAGGATAAGTGACATAAGAGAAAGACCACAGAATAATTTTGTTTTGATTAGTTTTCAAATTTTATACCAAAGCCATCAATGAACAGTAATCAGAAGTAACTAAAGATCAGAATCAGAAGATAGTTAACAACGTGGAATTTAAAAAAATCGATTGACGCGAATGAGTTTCGATCTGACAACCTTCCGCAGGAAGAGCGAGTTCCGTAACCACCAACCGCTTTTAAAATGCTTGTACTAAAAATTTAAAATCCTTGTACTTAAAAGTGATTCGTAAGTTCGTAAACCAATTTTTTTTACAGCTTATATATTTAAAAAAAATTTATTTTAATGCGCTTTGCTACTAACCACAAAACAAATGAAATCTGTATTTGCAACCTATAAGCCCCCCCCCCCCCTCCCTTTACTAAATACAAAAACAAAACAAAAATAAACATAATATTTATTATGTTTTAAGGAAAAAAAATTTGTGTTTACATAAGAACGATTGAAACAATATTCATTTAAGTAAATAATATTTAATAATAATATATAAACAATAAACAATAATTTATTTTTTATGTTCTTGTATATTGTAAAGTAAACAAGTAAACAAGTGAGGGATGACCCTTAACGACCACACGAGCAACGTCGTAGTGGTATACATAAATAATTGTACTTTTCCCTAAAATGAAAATAAATCAAAATTTTCCAAAAATAATAGATAACAAGTGAAAACAAACAATTGACTGAGTTAATTGTTGAAATACCATGCATAGACAGTGTTGATGACTCTATCACATTACACAAATATACATGTCACACATACATAACTGATATTCCCATAATTACATACTATACAATTTACACCTTATTTGCGCCCTCACGGGTAAACAGTGGTAGTAACGAAAAAATGATTGAAACAAAAGTTAATTTTTTTTTTATAAGGAATATTTTTTACATTTAAACTTTTGTTCTATCTCTAACGGTTTACACGATGGGTCCTACGGAGCCAAGACGCAATTGACCTATGTTGCTCATTTGCGAACTTGACCTCACTTTTTACATCCCCAGTACGCTATAAAAATTTCAACTTGATATCTCTTTTCGTTTTTGAGTAATCGTGATGATAGACGGACAGACAGACGACAGATAGACAGACGACAGACGACAGACGACAGACGACAGACGACAGACGACAGACGACAAACGACAGACAGACAGATAACCGGAAATGGACTAATTAGGTGATTTTATGAACACCTATACCAAAATTTTGTTCCTAGAATCAATATTTTTAAGCGTTACAAACTTGGGACAAAACTTAGTATTCCTTGGTATATTTCATATACATGGTATAACAACTAATAGATTCGACCTTTTGAAAAAAATCAAGAAAATTTTGAATTATTATTCGCGATTCCAAAAAAACATAGACAGCACTGTAATGGGGGTTGAAGAGAGTATAAACATCTATCGACTCCATGGCATAAACAAATAAAATATAATAGAATTTATAATATATTTTATATCATTCACAACTTTAGTTCGTAAGTTAATTAGTAGATATCCCCTTTTTTGTCGTTTAATTATATGTTCCAAAATAATATTTTCACCCTCTTTAATCATCATTACATTCGACTTCGATCTATTTTTTCTTGGGGTGGTGATTTAGAGAATGTTGTTTATCGTGTCACAGTGTATGATAAATGTGAAATCAAACTAAGAAATTGATTTGTTTCTCCATAAAATATACAGTGACTTACTGCATTGACTTTTTAATATAATTAATTTTAGATCTGTTCCAAGAATACAACATCCAAGTGGATTTTCTATGTATTTAACAGAAGAATAACAAAGACAAATCGTGATTTTCAGTATGACGGTTTGTATCTTATCATTAGGCTTGTAATCTACATAAGATAGTTTATATCATTAGATAACGTATTTTAAAGTTTTTTGTATTGATGAAAATATAAAAATTTGTATTTGTAAATGAAAATAATTTTTTTTTTATAAATCCAGCATTTATGACTTTTCTCGATTACAAGCGACTATTATTTCTTATATTAATTTATAATTTGGAAACTAAATTATAAATATACTTTTGTCTGTGTAATGTTGGAATCAATTCGATTTTATATAACGAATATATCATATTTTCTTACAATTATATTTGCAACATAATT
This sequence comes from Chrysoperla carnea, assembly GCF_905475395.1. NCBI lineage: Eukaryota > Metazoa > Arthropoda > Insecta > Neuroptera > Chrysopidae > Chrysoperla > Chrysoperla carnea. The sequence continues at coordinate 34,859,071 of NC_058338.1, read as the reverse complement.
AGTTAATGAAACAATTAAATCTTTTACAGTTACACACATTTTGGGCAAAACAAACAAATAATAATTATATAAATCTCTCTTTAATGTATACTACAATTATTTAAAACAGATTATTTTATCAATCTCTCACTTTTTGCAAACAAGATAAATTTTAGGTGGAAGTTCCAAAAAAAGTTTACTTAACTCTCTCGCGAGCCCAACATAAAAAATAGGTTTTGAATGAAAAAATCTCCAAAATTATTTGACATATAAAATTAAAAAGAATGAAATAGAAGCCAAATTCAAGATGAAATAAATATTTCTGATGAATGTCTTCGATTTTGATTCGAATTGATTATATTTATCATAATTTTCTATTATTTGTGATTCAGTTCATTGTGTTTCATTTTCAAGATATGAACGTTTTTGTTAACGATGATCGCAAAAATTATTACAACTTAAATTAACCGTCTTCAAACATACAAAGACACATATAAGTCTTTCATCGCGTTTTACTCGGGTCCTGTATAAAAGACTAAAATTTTATTGAGGATTCTGTTTCAAAAAGTTTTAAAGATATTTATTTGCAATCTAAACTTGCCTGAGCATCTTTTTATTATTATTTTTATTTCTATTTCACAAATTTCATCAAAAATTTACCGACTTTGCAATAAGTGAGAGGTAAAAACCTTAGATGATTGTATTAGTAACCATTGTATATTATATAAGAACATTAATTGAATATATAGGGACAATGTATATGTTGTTTGAATTTAGTGCGTACATGTTACATAAAACTCCCAAATATTTATGTTCCTGACATAACTAAACTCTTTGAAATTACAAGTTGATACGTTTTATTATATTTTGTAGAGAAGTATAAGGCCTTAAAACATCTTAGAAATTAATTTATATTTTAAATTATATAAGGCCTAAAATTATCTTAGAAAGGAATTTACATTTTAAATGTTCTGCCGTATTGTAAAGATTGAAGAATTATAATAATTTCCTTATTTGTTTTTTAAAATTAAAAAAAAAAAAAAAAAAAAAAAAACTTAAAGCATTATCAAGACATGGACCAGTAATTGCAAAACAATTTTTATGACGTCGCGTCGTAAAATTCAATAATAAAAGACTATGATTCTATTAATTATTATAATTTTACTATTTAACAAAAACCAAACATGCGTAGCTTTTTAACTATCATAAAAATTATTTTATACTTTCTGTTTCATGTCTAGATAAAATATTTCTTTTTATTTTTTATACCTTGTATTATAGACGAAGAAAAGGAAGTTCGATTTGAGGAGTAAGTTGGATTTGAATGCGGTTTTCGACACTCGTTAGAGCGTCAGGAAATTTTGTGAGCTAGTCTGATTTAAAATAAATTATATATATTTATAATTGCATTTTAAATTGACCATTAATATTAAATTCACAGTTCGGTTAATAGTGATGAAAATGATTTCAAACTTACACGGGGGTTCTTGGTCTCGGCGGTACCTGGTGCTCAGGGTAAACAGCTGCTCTTGTTGAGTTTTCGAGAAATTCGTCATATAATCAGTCCAAACTCGTGACTCGAGGGTTTTTGGGATACTGAACAATAATATCGTGACACGTATAGCTGAAATACTGTTTGCCTGAAAGTTTTGTTTTACGTTGGATCATTTTCGAAATAGCAGGCGCACAAGATGGAGCGATCAACTATATGTACCGCAGTGCAGTGTTAATATTTATAAATATAAGGTATTAAATAACTATTTAAGTAGTATTATCAATAATTAAGTGAAAAAATCTCATAATAGACGGGGTCAACCGTGAATCCTAGTCCATTGTGTGGTTTTCTTTCCTTAATTATACATTAAATACTACTTAAATAATTATTTAATACCTTGTTATTGACCCAGCACTGCAGTACGTTAAGGTCTATTAAGACCCTACTTCCTACGCCTAATCGTTCCCTACTACCAAATCATAACTTCTTTTTTCAACTTTTTTACCATAAATATAATGTAATGAAGAAGTAGTGAAATTTTACACATCAAACGACACATGGCTGGAAAAGCATTATAATATCGTAATCAAAAAATAAAGTGGCAAAAATTTTTATATAAAAAAAATTGTCATATGTAAAACAAAGATGGTTATATGAAAAAAAGCAAAGATGATATGAGAAAGTCATAACTGCATGCGTGGTATGTGTATTTAATGTATATGTTAGTATAGTTCTTCGAAAAGTGGTTCTTCTTTTACGTCTCCCAATATGTGTCCCTATAACATCTTATAGCATGAATTTAGTAGTGGCGGAAGTGATGAATGTTGTATATGCTCTAGTGGGGTATATATTGTAAACTGTTAGGGTGGATATATTTTCTTCTACTACTCTTGAACTGTTACTGCTTAGCACATATTTTACACATAGAATGAGAAAGTAAACTCTGAACTCGTAAACTCGATTGTAGATTTATGATGATAGGTCTTCTTTTCTCCTATACACACTTATGTGTGTGCTGTTGTTGCCATACCCTTTTCTTCTAGAGAATATTCTTTAGTTACATAAACCCTAAATGTTCAAAGCCATAACATTAAATTTTATACTTTACAGATTTACTTAGCCAATGCTTTAAATATGGGAATTCTCACTTAGTAATGTAAGTTACGGAAACAAATGGAATAGTGATAGACTTAAAAAAATTACTGTAGGTACCAATAAAAATATTGTATAATATTCTGCAAGAGATAGCCTCAAGAAATTACTATTCCAGGCATTAACCGCAGTCAAAAACGTGTTCCATGATATCATTTGTATTTTTAACCTCCAAAATGAGGGGTGTTATAAATTTGACCGGCCTGCCTGCCATTTAAATCGCAGCTGCTAAACGGATGGATAAATTTTGATTTTTTGTTTTTTGTTTGAAAGGTAATTTAATGGAGAGTGTTCTTAGCTATGTTTCAAAACAGTAAAAAAGAAGCAATGATTTTCAAAATCGGTTCAGATTTCAGGCAGCAATAAAGAAAAAGATAATTTAATGAAAAGTGTTCTTAGCTATTTTTCAAGTGTTAGTTTAGGGTATCCAAACCAAAAATATTTGTCGTATTTTTTTTAAATTTTGTAATTGAACTTGTGCATGCAATTTCTTGGGCATTATAGCTACGTGACGATTTGATTGTATTTCAATGCAGTTTTTTATTTGTGAAGTACAGCTGATAAGCTGTTTGGAAATCATCAGATATTTTGAGTTGTAAACAACCTTGATAACCAAGTAGGAGTGCAAGAAGTGATAAAAGATATATATTTTTATAAAGACAATTTCAAAATGTATTCATCATAATATATTTGGGAATTCAAAAGCAAATTTCTCTATGTATCTCCAATAGAAATACGAGTTTGGTAATAAAAAACTAATTTTGTTAAGAATTTTTAAAACCGACATTTGGGTTCGAACCTACTTAACTGGACTGTAAATAATGTGTCCATGCAAATGGAGCAATTCCATAACCATTAAATAACCATCAATGTTTCGCTGTTTGATAGAAATTTTTACGATATAAAACTAAAAAATATAACTTTGGAAAGAAATGTAGAATAAGAGTACTTTAGCATGGTTGTGGAGTGCAAGTTGCAGTATCTTTTTAACTATTACTAAGAAAAAAACCAATCTATTCTTGTCAACATTCGAATTTTAAGTTCTCTCTGATTTAAAGCCTGATGTTATCAAAGTCGTTTTACTGTTTATAAACAGATCTAAATAGCTTAATAGCTCAGCATGTAGACATCGTCTAACTACCGCTAAATCCGTTATCTACTTGAGCCCACTCAGTCTAAATCTGTTGACGACAAAGTCTCTTTGGATATTACCGCATGTCCCATACACTGATTTCCTTAACACTTTTAAATTTAACATATTCTTCGGTGACAGCTTGTAGCGATTTGGCATGCATGGCGAAACAATTTATTATTTGGTCAACAGTGGATTAAGTGTCTAGACATTATAAAAGAATAATAAATTTCGATATTCACCGTTTATAAGACCAAGATGACGTAGAACGTACACTAGAATCGAACCACTACGATATCACATACTAAAACCAATGTGATACACTTGAATAAACAATTTTACTCTATCAATTCACTGTTTACTATATGTATTTGTTTGGTAGCAGCTAGTAGCTGGCTATAGCTTAGTATATAGTAAAAGATAGTTTTTCATTACATTATACATATAGTACAAAAATAAAAACTCAACATGTTTATTGTACTTAAGTGATAGCTTGCGTGCCTGCCTAGTGTATGTAGTGTAGTGTTTGTGATACTAAACAAACGTATCATATAACACTCTTGTAAAAATCGAATAATAAAATATTATACATATGAGAATTACTTTTATATCACCATTGTTGTGATTCTCAAGTTCAAACATTTTTTTGGTTTTGGTTTATAGTACATAAAAAAAAACACACAGAAGTTGTTAAAATTGTGAAACTTGAAAACTAGTGGTTTTATTATGAGATGAATATAAATTCAATTTTTTCATGTAAAAGTTAATTAAACATTTTGATAAGAAATAAAACGAGACACGTCTGGGTTAGCTACATAGCGTTGGTTAACTTATTGAATTCATGATCACAATTTTCTCCGATTAAAATAAAAATTTTTACCGGATGAGCTTTTAATATTTTTATGTATAGGTGAAAAGATTGTTCAAATTGGTCAAAACTATCATTCTTAGTGCTATAAATGTCCCTTAAACATTTTCGTATAATATTATCGATATAATTTTAGATTATATCGATATTAACAGTTGTTAAAATAAGAAAGTTCTCAAAAAAACACTTAAGTTTAACCTATTCGTTGTGTGCGTAGTCATAGTAGGTACAATAAAAACGATGCCAGCGCTTCCAGTGAAAAATTTTGGCGATAACGGAGGCTGTTATGACTTATTTGTAATTCTTTACATGTTAATGTTATAGAAAATGTCAAATAAAAATTAAAATTAATGCATTAAAAATTGTGAAAATAAGAAATCAAATTGCACAAATATTATTTTTCAAATGTAAATTATCATAATTATTGATTTAAATTTGTGAGAAATATAAATGCAATCTATATATATATATATATATATATATATATATATATATATATATATATATATATATATATATATATATATATATATATATATATATATATATATATATATATATATATAGTGACAAAAGAACTAAAGAACTAGATGTTATTGAGGAAACAGAGTACCTTTATCGTTAAGCAGGTAGGAAAAATGACAGCTAGAGACGGACGCAAATGTGCATTTTCTAGGATTTTGTATATACTTGCAAGGAAGAATAGAAAAATATTATATCTGACTAATATAAACAGAAAATCGTAGCTCAGATACCTCTTGTTATTTGGCGGCCAATTTTAATGTCAGATATTTGACCCTAGATAATCTATAATTTGTTACCAAAAAATATTTTTGGTTAGCTTTTTTTTTGAAACAAATCATTCGAGTTTTTCTACCTACTAGGTAGAAAATCAAACCAAATCGGTTGGAAATTTGTTCACCATGTTTTTTTTTTGTTAATTATTAAAAAAGAAATGTAATAAAATTTCAAAAACAAACAAAATTTAATTAAAAATATATTGAATATTGGATTGGTGGTTTGGTTATGATGGATTGACCATGTAATATTAATATTATTTAAAAGATGAAGATAGATAGAGACACATACAGAATGTATGATAATCACGAATAATATTGGATTTTAATATATATTGAATACAAAATATAATACATCTAGAGCTAAAGTAAACATCAAATGTGTAAAAACGAAATCAAACACAATATAATTCTATATACAAACATGAGATGAACAAACTGATATTAGCTTAAAAAAAACCCTTTTTGAAGAAATATCTATGAACTAACTACTATACAGGGTTTTCAAAAAATATGCGTCGAAGTTAAAGTCGAAGAAATTAAGAAAAATACTTGAAGAAAGAAACTATTGCATAATATTTTTTTTAAACCTATCTAATGAAATGAAAATTGAACTTCCAAGTTTTTCTCCTTCTCCTGACTTAGAGAAATTAAATGAAATCTTCTCATTTTTGATTAGTGCATATTATAATTAAGAAACATATTTTTACTCGAATTTTTTTTTATCCGCATTGGACAACGCTATAATAGCGAAAAAAATTGATAACGCAAATTTTTGAAATAGTTATAAAGTATTAGTTAATTTACTGGAATTTTGGTCAAATTTCAAGGCAACTTCTCTTCGGAGTGAGGGGAGTGGTGATTTTGTTAACTCTTATGGGAATCAAGGCATATGATCACAAATTCAAAGTCTCCGTGTTTTTCGAAAGTTCTTCTCATACCTTTTTGAATCCATATATATATTAGTATGGTATACACTGATTATTCGTTGATTTGCCGATGTATAATACTCAGAAACTACACTCATTCATTCAGTCATTTTTTATCTTTGTGAAATACAAGGTGCTTTTAAAAATCTTGATATCCCAATATTTTACTAAATTATAATTGAAAGCCAGTAAATTAATTTGGTTATAATTAAATTGTCAATGATTAATATTTCTCAGTCAGGAAGGAAGCGTAAAGTAAGTTTCTCATGGAAGCGGGTGGGTTAATTCCTAGTAACTTAACGAAATTATCGTCGAGAAAAATGTTTTAGTTTGTAAGGAATTAACGTTAGAAAAGCTTGAACATTTCTAAATAAAATAAACTTGAAAAAATTTATAAGCATAGGTTTAGTTGATAAAATAATAAGAACCACAAGTAGGTAAATTCTGGTTTTACCTGAGCAACAGTGCTCACAAAAAACAAGATTTTATTTTGTATTTTGTTACGTTATTACAATCAATACAATTAGGAATATAGGACAAATAAATATCATTATAGGACAATTTTTATGTAACAGAAAATTGAAATAGACAACTTAAAAAAAGTAATCGACACTTACAAATTTTAAATTTTTAAATAATAGTATAGAAAAGGGCGATTTAGATCATGAAATATTTCACGTCAATGAAGAGATGTTGATTAAACTATTAGTCTAAGAGTCGAATTACGGTCGATCTTAAATCGTCTGTTTACCAGCTGAAAGTTATCTCTTGAACTAATGGGTTGCATAGTTTTTTTTTTCTTAAAACAACAATTAATTAATCGGTTTGTTTTTTCAAAAAAATCAAGAGAGTAAGGACGTTTCAGAACATTCTGTATATTGAATAATATCTAATGTAAATAATATTTTATCATCATAAAACTTATAATAAAAAATGTACACATATAAACAAAAAAATTTAGACGTGATATATGGGATAAATGTTTTTTGTGTCTATGTAGGTATGTCTAGTACGAATTCAGGTAAAGCCAGCCTATACAGAAAATAATAGATTTACTTATACCTTATATTTGTATATCTATTTAGCTAGTCTGCAAATTATTAGAGTTACATTATTTATACATATTAACTTTTTGCACGAAATTTATTTACTAATCAGTACTATTTTTTAGTAGTTTCTATTTTTTAGTTAAGTGATAAAGTTGTTTATAATTTTTTTTTCATAAATTTAAACTATATTATAGGTATGTATAAACTATTTTTAACCCCCGAACCAAAAAAGAGGTGTAATAAGTTTGATTGCTATGTGGTATGCCTGTCTGTCTGTGGCATCGTTGAGACTTTTTTTCTTTGGTTTGGATGGTTATTTAATTGAGAGTGTTCTTAGCTATGATTCAAGTGCGAGTTTAGGGCTTCATACCCGGAACAAGAATAAAAAAAGCGATGATTCTCAAAATCGGTTCAGTTTGGAGAAGGCTCGAAGGAAAAAGGTAATTTAATGGAGAGTGTTCTTAGATATGTTTCATGTGCAAGTTGAGGTTGAGTTCCGTATCCGTAAAATTTTTCGAAGGTTTTTAAATTTTGTAAGTTGTACTTGTCGTGTGACAATATCAATAACATTTTGGGCTCAAATTTATTTGCTATATTAAACTCATTAATAAAGAAATTCAAGACGAAACCGATGTATATATTCAGTTTTGTGCCAAAGTTTCTCAAAAATACTGATCTACATTCACACTCCAATGAACTAACATTATAATTAGTTAGACCTAATGCCGATAATACC